>NC_054746.1:9515697-10179031 GCF_018143015.1 Lytechinus variegatus | reverse complement strand
GATTTAATAAAATGTTTTTTTTTCTATAATCACATTTTCTGATGCACGTTTGTTGATACAGGCTGGTGCTCTAGTCCACATCTACACTGATGGTTCTGTTCTTGTCACACACGGGGGCATTGAGATGGGCCAGGGTCTGCATACCAAGATGATTCAGATTGCTGCCAGGACTCTAGGGATACCTCAGGCAAAGATCCACTTGACAGAAACAAACACTACTAAGGTTCCGAATGCCTCAGTAACAGCTGCCAGTACAGGTTCGGATCTCAATGGAAGGGCAATACAGGTAAATACGGAAAGCAGAAGTGAACATTCTTTTGAGCCCCCATTGAATCATTTTACACCTATAGATTTAATATAAAGCATAGGCGAAAACATACCTATTTATGAGTTATTTTATAGGTTATGAAAAGGGTCTTCTGTGCATCATCAAAATAAATCAACTCTACTAAGTAAAACTATTGGGAAATGCTATGGAGCAAACTACAAGACAAAGAAAATATTGAAAATAACTTCTGTTTTGCATTATGTCATTTTCTCCCCCAGAAAGCCTGTGAGACTCTTAAACAGCGACTCGAACCATATGTCTACGCCGACCCTAAAGGCAATTGGGAAGGTTGGGTAAGACAAATCATCGGTTCTTTCTATTATGATTTTCCTTTCTTACCAAGAAAGATTATTGGCCTCTTACATAACAAAGATTTGTGTTTCTTTCCAACTAAAAGCTTCGTTGGCCGATCATGTGCTTATAGTTCACTCCGTCAATGTTATCTTGGCTTCAGCGGAGTAAGTCTATGTATTTTTGTTAAGTTGCTAGAACAAGAAATGAAGATAGTGGAAAGGGTTTTAGAAAATAGACTTCGGGAAAATTTGACTTTATACCAGAGAGTGGGAACTTTAGGTGCAGTGGTTATTCTGAGGAGACTTCAGCAAGAGTACAGAGCAAAGGAAGGAAGCTGTACATATGCTATCCCGTATGCTATCTAGAGAAGGCGGTTGATAGAGTCCCAATGAAGGTGATAGAGTGGGTTATGACAAAGAAAGATATTTACCAGTAGTTATGGTCACAGCAATGATGGGGGTCGTGTGGAGGAACTACAGCAAGAGAGAGAGTTCTATGAGAAGAGAGAGGTGGTAGTTGGGTGCATCATGATTCTGTTTTGTGGCCACCGATTTTTGCAATAGTGATTGAAGTGGTTACGGAAGTGCAAGAGAATATGTGATGACCGATTTGCTGCATGATGATGATGACTCGGTTTTGGTAAGTGAGCAGTGGGAGGGAGTGAAGGAAAAAATCTTGAAGTGAAAAATGGCTTTTGAGAACAAGGAAAAGGTTTGAAGTTAAATCTTGGAAAGACGAAAATGATGGTTAGTGGATCGAAGGAAGAATAATCAGTAAGGTTTTCTCATGTGGCATGTGTGGACAGAGGGTAAAGGCTAACTCAGTGCTGAGTGGAAAATTGATTAATGGGAGATAGTCATGAAAGTTGAAGAGGTGGAGAATAGAAATTAGGTTGGATTAAGGGAGTAGGCTACACCAAATAGAGTAAAGTGGAGCGTTGTGGCCCAGTGGATTAGTCTTCGGATTTTGGAACAGAGGGTCGTGGGTTCGAATCCGGGATCCCAGCCACGGCGCAATTTCCTTCAGCAAGAAATTTATCCACATTGTGCTGCACTCGACCCAGGTGAGGTGAATGGGTACCCGGTAGGAGGAAATTCCTCGAATGCTCGAGCGCCCGATCAAGGAAGCCGTGCTAAAGCCGGGGTAATAATAGCAGGGCCCGCTGGGAGAACAGTTTTCGGAACTGAAGTGGCTACCCTGGGTAAATATGCCGCTATTATTATTATCATTAATAAAGTGAAGGAAGGGGATGAGGATGATCTCTATGACGAAATCCGACAACCCCCGTTATTCATCAGGGACTAAAGATTTAAAACATGGATGACTGACTGACATAGTAAATTGAGTTAGGGGTTATCTAGAATTTAGTTTTGGAAATCGATGTTTTTATACTAAAAATGTCATATACATGCTTTGGTGTATAATGGAAAAATTTGAACGTTAATCTTCGATTAAAAAAAAAATGTGTTATACATTGCTCCGATATTTGTATTTTGTTTTATAGATTGGTGCAGCTTATAAAGATCGTGTAAGCTTGTCAGCAGCCGGTTTTTATAAGTAAGTCACAATGAAAAAGGCCTTAAACCGTGCCTCCTGTAATTTGACGGCGAAATGTATTTTAAGGATTAAAATATAACTACCACTTTGGCCAATTAAATGAGATCGTTGTTTATATATATTCAACTATTTATACATATTCTCGTCATTGCATTCCCTGATTCGATGCACCACTCTCATGAGGAAAATAATAAGTAAAATCTTGAATGTCATTAATTTCTGATTTGACTTCCGAATATTATAAAGTAGAAGTTTCAGCATTCGGTCTTTTGAATTTTTTTTCAAAATATCACCTACAACAAATGGGGGGGGGGGCGACGTGGCCTTTTATTAAATTATTGAATCATCATCTTGTTCATTCAACACTTTTCAAATAAAATAAATAGCACTTCAATGTAAATGACCGATTTTTTTTCAGGGGATACTTGTATTTTCTTTAGAATTATCTTTCGGAAAATACAAATCCACCGCAGGTTGTGATTCTTAAAGAGGGCTTGTTGTTATATTCAGTTCTATATGAATTCTTTTCGCAGAACACCGAATATAACCTACGACCGAGAGAAGAATGAAGGTAATGTATATCCCTACAGTACTTACGGTGTCGGGGTCTCCGAAGTAGAGATCGACTGCCTTACAGGTGGTCATCGAACTCTAAGAACCGATATCGTCATGGACGTCGGAGAAAGCATCAACCCTGCCGTCGATGTTGGTCAGGTTAGTTCGCATCTTTCACTCGAGCGTTCTTCTGTTGGAGGAGTGTCCCCTCTCTATGATAAGGAAACCCTTAATCGTACAAATTTAGATTTTTAGATTTAGTACAGATTAATGTTTTCCCGGCTTTTTGTTAATAATGATAACAACAACACTAATTTTCTGGATATGATTGTTCGTCTGACACCCTGCTGTCTCTTGTAATTGGTTAAATAATTTTATTTTTAAATCTCACTCTCATGGACATTGCAGATAGAAGGTGCCTTTGTCCAGGGTTATGGTCTCTTTGTCATGGAGGACCTGAGATGGTCACCTGATGGTCAGCTCTTGACCAATGGTCCTGGCTACTACAAGATACCATCGTTTGGTGACGTGCCCCTAGAGTTTAATGTTACTCTTCTTAAAAATTCGTCCAATCCTGTCAACATCTGTTCATCAAAGGTCGGTTTGATAAAAACGAAGACAAAAATGAGTATCATTTCTCAATTAATCTGTAAAATGATAAAGTATGTATTTGTATTGAAAATGATGAAGAACAAAATTTTCACTAAAAATTTACTCTCTAAAGACTTTTACATTTGATTTCACTTTATTTTATTTAGATAGAGAGAGAGGGGGAGGGAGGGAGAAAGGAGACCGTGATCTCAGAAAATTCAATATACATTATGCTACAAAACTATGAATGATGATAATCAATACAAGCTTTTATGACTTAAAAAATAACAGGATGAATGAATTTTACCTCTATAAAAGGCGTTTTTGTATACAATTATGATAAATAATAAGAGACTAATATTGTTTCTCTATGGAACAGTACAACTTATCAGTCGTGACCTTGACTTATTATATGCACATCTTGTTGACGTATAAAGGGCATCTGAGAAAATACATATATCAACCCCATATGAATTATGATTATTAGTTGTACAGACGTGTAGTTTTATCCCTGTAGGCAAAAAGGGTGGACACATTGCTTCGAAAGAGCACTAGTATATAAATATACCCTTTTTCAAATGAAGCTAATCCAGAATATAGTCCTCAAGGTAAAACCGATTTGTAGATATTGTAAGTCACATTTTAAATACGAATTATGAGAAGTCCCTGTTGAATATCCTCCTTTTGGAATCTCCTAGGCTTGTGGAGAACCACCCCTCTTCCTCGGCTCCTCAGTATTCTTCGCTATCAAGGACGCCATGATGTCAGCCAGAGCGGATGAAGGGTTGACCGGTATCTTCCGGTTAGACAGTCCATCGGTTGCTGAAAGAATCCGACTCGGCTGTGTGGACAAGTTTACCAAGATGGTAATGGAAGATACAAGCATAGCTTTAATTTGGAATGAAGTGAAATCTGGAAAGGAATGAACTTACGGGATAAAGTATAATCTATTATAAAAATAAATCATTGAGGACTACAGAAGAGTCAAGTGGCGCAGCCAATGGAGGAGGCTAGAGTATCAATATCCCGGACCTATATCTCTCGAGGGGAACAAAAGGGATATGCTCTATGTTCATCAACGAGCATAGGAAAAAATAAATAAAAAATTTGGGAAGAAAAACAAATTAATAAAAATATTGTCTTCTTGGTTCACAATATCAAATTTTATTTGTCAGTTTGTGGAAACATGAATGTGGCCTTTTGCTTGCAATTCTATACTCATTTTGTAATAAGAAAAAATGTTAAGTTTCCCTGGGGAAAAGAACAAACATTCTTGAAAGGTTCTAAATGCAGACATTCATTGTTGAGAGTTAATGTCTATAGTTAGGGTCCAGTTTTGTGGTTTCAGAATAGGCGACTGATAAGAGGTATATCGTAAAGGAGCTGCAATGTTTGTTTTGCAATTTATTTTGAATTTCAACGCGTTGGTACAAATTTTGAATTATATGATTAATTTATATACTACTTACTACTACTTGCTCTCCACAGTTACTCTTTCTATTTCTCACACATCCTATTTCCTCTTTTGTCTCCATGTGAGAGTTTTATTTGTATATAACTATGATCTTGTATGTTTTTTTTTTGTTAGTTTCCATCTCCGGAACCAGGTACCTTCGTTCCATTCTTCGTCCGACCATAAGATTATCAAGGGCAACAAGGGTCAAACGACATCACCGGTGCTTTGGACGAGCAAAGGATGCATAAATTCCAGGATTACTGCAAAAACTGTGTTGTTAACCGGTGTTCAGTGGACCACGCCAGTCATTTTGATCCAGTTCTAAATTGACAGTGTTAGTTTTACGCCCATTGGCGTTATTAAACCTCTGCTAGTTTCTTTAACACTCTTTGGTGATATGTCCAATCTCTATGGTTTAATTTTACCACCTCAGGATGTGGTCTTCTCGAGGAACCATCTTGTGTTTAAGTATATGTATCGTCCCCTTTACACAATCTATGAAACTCAAATGAGTTTTAATTGATTTCGTGATACATGATTTAAGAAAGCGGGCAGCCCAACTCCCTGTTACACCGAAATTACAGCCAGATTAGAACGGTTAATTCAGAACAAAAAGCTGCGACACCAAATAAATTTCATTTACCCAAAAATAAATCATTTGTGTAAATAGGACGATTATAATGAGGGTAGAGTCCTTTAAATGAATAATATTTCCTCCTCTTACTTGATGCACCTTGTTCATTGTAAATAGTCTAAATGTCCAAGTTATTTTGAGTTGTATTTCATTCTGAAACATTGTAATATCTTATATTCTGTGATTAGAATTATGGCACATTGTAAAGTGTTCTTATACATGTATAAGCTTATGCCCATATCATTGTATTTATCATAAACAAAAAGTGTCATACATCATGTACAAGCTTGGCTGGCTATACATAGAAAGTCCGGGGTTCGATCCCCGGCCGCGGCACCTATGGCCGTGAGAAAAGCAGTTAATGTACAATGCTCTTTTATCCTGCTTTCAAATAAACGGAAATGCTATATGTATTATTGGTAACTTGATGTGCACTTGTTTTGTTTAAAAAAAGTTTGAACTTCTTGATTGTGTATGACTCCAAACTTTGTAGAGTGTCAGTCACAATGCATTAACACCATTGATCCGAAATCTGGAATTAAACTCTTGAAGAACATTAGTATATGCAAGTATGTGTGAATTTATTCCATTCGATATATATGAAAACATAAGAAAGAAATTAGTCTCAACATTCATTAAATTGTATGATTGTGCTATATTGTCATTTTTAATTCTAATATGTAAATAACGTAGTATAGTCTATCAGGGGACAGTGATATCTGCAGTAGATGTTTCAAGTTCTCTGAGTATATTTCCATTAATTTCATCTCTTATTTTTCCAAAACTGTAGGTTCAGTTTATTATAGAATTATTATAAATATTATAACAGAAAAATATGGAAAATGCGATCTGTTTGTCCAAAATGAAACAATTTCTTGTTGGGTGTTTTTTCATATTTATAGTGCTCAATATTAATAAAGTAAAACCATATAATAGACAAATCAAAAGGAAACAATGTTTTAGATACTCAAGTCAACTATGAATATACACATGGGACTGTTAACCATGGTTTCACATGTCCTTAATAGAAAACAGTACTTGATGTTTAAGATCTGATGTCTAATACTGTATGAATCTAGTGGCTGACTAATTGTATTCTATTTGTAAATATATTGAGGTAATTATGCATATTTTTATTGTCACCTTTCAAACATCTTCTTCAGGAATAGGTTTTTGATAAGTTACATAAAATCAAACTCACTTCCTCTATATATTGTTTGATTTACTTGGGAATCACAACAATATTTTTAATTTAATTGTGCTTAATGTAAGAAAATAATAATAGAAAATATATAGCAAAATATACGTATTTTCTAAAAAATAATGTATAAAAGAAATGTGTGATGTCACTGCATCTCTATCTACAACCCACTTATCTACAAGTATATAATTATACTTGCTATATAGCGCTTAATACTTACTTTGTCAGAAGTCTCTAAGCGCTCTACAGTATGCAGCATAATTACCCTGGCTTTAGCAGTGCAGCTGTTACGCGCGCTGTGTTTCAAGGAATAAATTCCTGCCAGGTACCCAATTTCCTCACCTGGGTTGAGAGCAGCACATTGTGGATCAATTTCTTACTGAAGGAAATTATATTTTAATTATATGAAATTATATGTATATGTTTCAATCATAAAATGCCTTTGCATGTATCTGGAATATAATAAATTATTCGTAATTCAAGAAATTGGCTTTATGGAATTTATTGTTTGAATTTGAGATATGACAATACTATGAAAATAATATATATATTGATATATATATATTTATTTATTTATTTATTTATTTATTTATGATTTATTTTGATCGGGTGCCGATTAAATCTATATTTCGCAGTTTTCCTTTCTTTTCTCTTTCTTGGTCATAGAACTTATTTGGGGGAGGGTGGAGGGTTATAGCGCTCCCAACCCTCGTCTTAATGCCACTGCCTACATTTATTTTGGTAATACCAGTCCTACTGCTAAATGTAGAATATGAACAATGTATGTTTTATTGGATAAACTTACAGCTTCTAAAATGATTGCTGAGTTGAGTGTTACAAGATTTTGCAGCAAGTGAGGTGAATTTTTCGTATTTTAGGTTGTAGAAATTATATTTCATGATAAAAATGAAAAATTCCCACCCCGTGTTTAGAAATATCACTTGCACCCTTCAGCTGCTTTCCGAAACCTTAATTAGATTGTAAAACTAAACCTTCCAAATGAATGTAGCAGCTATTGGATATTGAAATATTGCTCCAATGTTCTAGAATCAAAGTTAAATTTCTTCTTTTTCGTATTTTTTTTTATTTCTGTAAGGGGATTTACCGTTAAATTCCTTCAGATATACTACAAGCGAAACTGATCAAAAATTCAGATCAAACGTTTTGCAATCACAAGAAATTTGAAGCTCTGCTTTTCTTGTAATTAAGCATTATAATTTACCCAGGGGCGGGTCCAGAATTTTCCGAAGGGGGGGGGGGGGGGGTTCGAGGAAATATTAAACAAGCCCCAAAATAGTAATAATAATAAAAATCCGCCGGTGCCCATAGCAATACCCAGCTTGGCATAAAAGCTGTTAAATTTATCCTATTTTTTCATTAATTGTCATTGTATGCGAGCCCGTAGCTTGTACATTTAGGGAATAGAGACGTACTGCCACGTCTAAGTCATCTAAAAAAAAATAAGATCTGACAACTTTCTTGATCTTTTTTAATGGAAAGCACAGGTGTGTTACTGGGACTATTAACTATCGAGTAAAACGACGGGGATGTATTGCTGTATTTTTATTTATAAAACAGATCCTACTGTCGGATTAAAATATCCGACAAATCCTTGTAACGCTCCTTAGAGCTCAACCTATAGTAACGGGGAGTTCTTTCAGCCCTGATGAGGAATGTTTCATCAACATTTGTCATCCCACAAGTTGTCAGGTCTGGCAAGTTTTCTCTATTTTGTTTGACTGCAAGTGATTGTTTCTGTAAAATGTCCGAAAAGTTATTTCATGAAGTCCCCAGGGCCCAGGTCTGAAGAGTCTTTTGCTCTGGGCGTTGTGGCGTGCGCCTGTAATCCAAGCTGTGGGGAAGTTACAAATTGATGCAGAGGTTCGAGGTTCGAGCCCTGGTCACGTCTTTCGGATGGTGACGTTAAAGGTCGGTCCCAGACGTAAATAATCATATCTGATTGATACACGTCTGACAAAACTCAAATACACACACACACACACACATCTCACAGCACTTTTATTTCCCATTTTCTTTGCTCTAGATATGACACCATACATTGACACGGAGAAATTCGAGAAAGCGCATCCCGAATTTCGAGTCGGTATTTCCTCCTTCATTTATCGGCATTTTCTAAGAGTTTGGGAGCACTCTGTGGTAAAAGAAGGGTCTTTGAAATGCCAAGCAAGAAGAAGAAGTACAACGCAAGATTCCCACCTGTAAGTAACAGCAGTAATTTATAAATTTACACTATCGTTCACACAGACCACCGTGTCCACGTAGCAGCGGCCCTCAATTCCCGACTGGCCGACCGATGCGTGAAGCCTGCAACCAGCTTGGGCCCTTGACCGCGGGGAAGCTGCAGGCGGTGTTTTTTACTTTTGGCGGCGCGGCGGAGCTTGAGATCTTGAAGATGTGCTGGGTATGTCTGACTAGTCTTGAGGACGGAATGATGAATCAAAAATCATCATCATTGCGTCCACAAGACTAATGTCTGAGAATTCGGACGATTAGAAGAGACTCTTGTACTTGTAAACAAGGATGGATTTTTCTAGGAAATTCATAGATCTTTGAAGATAGAAATCATGTAAATGTGTAATTTTGTTTATTTATACACCATCATACGCTTTATACGCCATATTGAAGGTGCAAAAAATGTGTTCATAAAATTAAAATGGTGAAAAATGGCATGCCGAAAAGATTGAGATTTCTTACCAATACCAAACTGATCTCGTGTAGATCCTTGATCCATTTGTACACAACGCAAATACAATAAGCTTGACCCTTGAACCACTTATGTATGATGTACCTTTGATTAACGGTGTTACAAAATGCCGTTTTGAAGAAAAATGTATAGATTAAAATTAGTATTCACAATTCAAGAAATTTGAAACTTGATTAAAAATGATTATATTAATAATAATTATTTATAATCACATGTCCATATCCTTGGCCTCTTTCCCTTCAATCCCTTTTCGTCCTTATTTCCTCTTCCCCCTCATTGTTTTTCTTTGCTTTTCCCTCACATTTCCTTTCCTCTTTTCTTCCCTTTTCCCTCACATTTCCTTTCCTCTTTTCTTCCCTTTTCACTCCCCTTTTCTTTTCTCCTTTGCCATTTTTTCTGTCTTTTCTGTTCTCTTTTCCTTTCTTCCCCCCTCTCCCTTTCATATATGTCTTTATTCATTTTTTTCTCTTTTTCCTTCTCTTCCTTTCTTCTCCTTCTCTTTCTCTATCCCCCTTTTCTTTCCCCTCTCCTCTTCCTTTCTTTTTCCTTCACTTTTTTCTTTTTTCCTCCTTCCTTTTCTTCCTCTTCCCTTCTTTCTTTTACTTCTCTCCTTTTCCTTCCTATAGTTTTACTTCTGTCTGTCTCTATTTTTTTTGGGGGGGGGAGGGAGGGGGGCATTCATAACCATGGAAGCCTTATCAGGGTAGGATTTTAAGTGAGTATCTGTTCAGACAGAGCAAGGAGGCTACCGCTTGTGGTTTGAGGAATTCCACCCCCCCCCCCTTTTGTACCTGCCCTCTGCCAGGGCACTGTCTATACAAATGGGGCTTGAGAGACTTTCCATGACATTTGCAAACAATTTCTGGTAGGGAAATATGCTCAAATTTGGCCTCTGCAAAATTAAATTATGTCATGCCTAGCTGCTAGCCATTAATGTGCAAGACCAAAGACAAGCTGGGCATGGTGGCTCAATGGTAGAGCGTCCACCTCATGAACAGGAGGTCGTGGGTTCTATCCTCGGCCGAGTCATACCAAAGAATTATAAAAATGGGACCTTCTGCCTTCTTGCTTGGCGCTCAGCATTTAGATTGGAGAAGGGTAATGATAACATATTATATTTTGCAGGGCCTGCTGGTAGAGCAGTTTCCTAACTGAAGTGGCTACCCTGGGTAAATAAAAGATTATTATTATAGTGAATAATTTTAGTCAAAACGCAAGATTTCTGTCAGTGGTGTCATGCCTGCTGTCTTTAACTTAGGTTAAATATTCAATTGTTGAATTGAAATTTGATTTTGACTGCCAGGTCCAAAACAAAGACTGTATGGAAATTTACACCCATTTCGCTCTTTAGCTCTGAATATCATTTGTCAGAGCTATCCGTGCACAGGGTTTGGTCAGGCTAGCTTCTGTCAATGTCACGCTTGTTCAGTTATAATTTGATAATGATGTGAGTTATCCTTTTTTTCCCTTCTTTGAATTTCAGGCACGTATCAAGAAAATTATGCAGAAAGATGAAGATGTTGGAAAAGTGGCAGCTCCTGTGCCTGTGCTTATATGTATCCTTTCTTACTTTTGTGCATTTTTGACATTTTAAGTAATAATAGATAACAATGTATTTTCTGTATTCTTTTGTACAAATTTATTGCCTCCCATTTAACCAAGCAGTTTTGTATTTTATGCCTTGTGTTAGGGGCTCCACTACAGGTGCTGCACTTTCCGATCAAAAATAAAGTAATGTGCGTTTTGATATCAACAGTAATTGGCATGCGATGTACAAAAAAGCAGCATAAAACAAAAAAATCTTACATTAATTTTATAGCATTATAGTGAATCTAAGATAAATGAATTTACGAATAAGATACTTTGCTTACCTGAGTCATGAATGATGATGTGGATCTCTGATATCAAATGTGTTTGAGCACAAAGTAATATAATTGTGTACATATCGCAATGAATGCTTGCAATGTAAATGATGTGTTACTTAGTAATTCTGTGTTCTAATTTTAATGAAATATGAAATTCAACTGCAATTTCCTTTCTTTGCAAGGATAAAGTGAAGCAAGTTGTATATAATGTTTGATGCACAGAAATAGATGAACAAATTCAACATAATTCACAATAAATATTGTCTTCCAAAGTCAATTTCGAGGCAAGTGTCTGACTAAGGGTAGGCCTACCTGATGGAAGGGAGGAGGGGCTCGGGGATGGGAGGGGGTGCCCTGGGTTTTGGCGACCCTCAATCTATATTTAGTTGTTGGATTTAGTTTTTAGCCTGGAAATGGATTAGTTTTTAGGCCCCATGTAGTACATCAGATTAAGCAACCAAGATCATATCCCTTAATATGAAATTTAGGCCTACAGGTACATGTATTTGAAAAGGGAATGGACACTGAATAGTTCTCTCTCTCTCTCTTTTGCTGTTATATAATTCATTTGAATGTCTTTGATTTGTTTTCCCTTTGTTTCCTGTCATCATTCTCTCCAACTTGGCACTGGCCCCCCCCTCTCTTTAATTAATGTAATCAATAATTACATATTTTTTAATCATTTTCAATTCCTCTCTACTTTTTGTCCATTTTTTGATTCTCTTTACTCGGTCTCTTCCGACAATACATATATATCACAATAATTGAGTTGTATTATAATTGATTTGAAATGTAGGCCCACGCTGACACCTTCATAATTTTGAAAGATTGGTATAATGACAATCATAAATCAGATATAATTATATTTCCACCTCAACACTATTATACCAGAAGTGTAATGAGCCAAAAAAGTTTTGGAACGTCCCACCATGTATAAACTAGTAGTCTCAAATTATCGCCAATTAGTTTTTGTTTCGCCCACCAGAGGTGAAGGCGAGTGTATTGTGGGTAGTTGATCCTAATAAATGGGGTGAAAATAATCACAATGGATGGTCAATGTGACATTAAATTGTTTAATAATCTTGCCAATATCAAGCCAATCGAGCAATAACCATTAATGCATTTTCTGTTGACAAATTTGAGCCCATCATATATAAAATTTTAGCATGATTTGTTTTTATTTTCTCTTGTTAAATTCTTTAACTCTCAACTTTAAACATCAGCCAAAGCCTTGGAGATCTTTGTCGAAGGTCTTATAACAAAAGCATCGCAGGAAACCCTCTCAAGGAATGCAAAGACTCTTACCACATCTCACATGTAAGTGATAGATGATTGTTAAAAGATTTCATAAATTTTGAATGCACTATGGAGCATTCTGACGATGACACATGGAAGAGATATTATTCTGAGTTTCATAACAGGTTCAACGATGTAGCCAATAGCGAGTGTGTGTGCTAGTCACATGTTCATGCTTAAAGAACAAGTCCATCCCAACAAAACGTTGATTTGAATAAATAGAGAAAAATCCAACAAACAAAGCACTGAAAATTTCATCAAAATCGGATGTAAAATAAGAAAGTTATGATATTTAAAAGTTTTGTTTAATTTCTCACAACATTTATATGCACATCCTGGTTGGTATGCAAATGAGGAGACTGATGACGTCATCCACTCACTATTTGTTTCGTATTTTATTATGTAAAATATGAAATATTCTAATTTTCTCCACATTGTCAAGTGAAACAACGATTAATTCCGCCCGAACATGTGGAATTAACATTGTTTAATATTATGGCTCAGTCCAGTTGGTCCTTATTGTTGAATCTGTAAAAAAAGGAAACATTGTTGAGAAGCCATCTGAAATCTGTTTTAAAGAAAAAGAGTATGGCATTAATTTTGATGTGCTCTCAATAGGTGTGGATACAAGATATGCCTGTGATGTCATATTATAAAGGCCTGTTTCATGAAACGTGGACTTAAAGGTGATCAAGTACAGTTGTGCTCGTTAAATTAATATAGAGGTTGACCTTAAACAGCCTTTCACGATCATGGCATTTGCTTTTCAGGTGAAAATTCTTTTATATTTGTTGTTTTATTCCACAACATGCAAAAAAAGGGCATGTTAACAGTTCAGAAACATTCATACCATTCTATTACTGTAGGTTAATAATCAGTGGCATATATCCTTTATTTGCAGTGGAATCCATCATTGCAAATAAAGGCTATAGAGTCCATTTATTATCAACTTGCAGTTATATCAGGGATTGAATTTATTTAAAGAATAATATGAGAACCTGTACTAACTATACATATGAAAAACAAAAAAATGTTGGTATGAAAGTTTGTATCTCTAACTACGTGACACTAGTTCCAGGTCACATGATCAAGGTCAAAGGTCATTTGGGGTCAACAATCTTTTACAATTGTGGTAATAATATGAAAACTCAACCTAGCTTAAAATTTTGAATTTTAAGAATTTTTGCAAGTCCCCATGGTCTATAAAACTTTGATTATCAATAATTGGCAAATGAGCAAATGTAATGTCGGGTCAGAAGTTAGTTGAGAGTAATAATGATAATTATTAGACTTATATCATGCAAAATCCAGTCTGAAGAGTGCTCAAGGTGCCTTTTAGGATATTTGGAAGTTTAGAATGGAAGACTTGGGATTTATTATCAAATGAAATTCAAGGTTTTTTAGCTCATCTGGCCCGAAGGGCAAGATGAGCTTATGCTGTGGCGTGGCGTCCGTCGTCCGTCCACAATTTCAAAATGCTACTACTTCGCCATTTCAAGTCAGATTTCAATTCTGTTTGCTTTATATGATAGCACTAGGTGGGGAATTCAAAACGTCTACACAGAATTTTGAAATTCATTAAATACATAATTTATGCGCATTTTTCAAAATTCACAAAAAAATGCTGCTACTTTATTTGTTGACCGATTTTGAATTTTTTTGCTTCCATCTGGTAGAGCTTCATGATGTTCACCAAACTTCTACACAGAATTTTGAAATTTTGACCAGAACAATTTGTATTCTAATTTATGCGAAATTAATTTATGCATATTTCTAAAAATTCACATAAAATGCTTTTTTATTTGTTGACCGATTTTGATTTTTTTTTCTTTCATCTGTAGAGCTTTATGAGGTTCACCAATCTTTTTCACATAATTTTGAAAATTTGACTAGAACAATTTTTATGCTAATTTATGCAAAATTGATTTATTCATATTTTTACAAATTCACATAAAATGCTCTTTCTTCTTTAATTGTTGACCGATTTTTACATTTTTTTCTTCCATCTGGTAGAGCTGAATGAAGTTCACCAAACTTGTACTAAAAATTCAGAAATTTTGTCTGGAAAATTATTTTAATTTATGCGAAATTTATTCACAAATAACAAAAAATGTTTTTTCTTCTTCATTTGTTGATCAATTTCAATTTTGTTTGCTTTATATGATAGCTTGAGGTGGTGATACAAAATTTAAACATAGAATTTTGAAACTCATTGAATCTGCTATTCATATATTTTCAAAACTCACAAAAATAACTTATTTATTTGATGATTGATTTTGGTTATTTTGGTTCGATCTGAGAGCTACATTAGGTTCACCAAGGTTCTACACAGAGTTAAGAAACTTTGACTAGACAATTAATACTTATATGAAATTTATTCATATTCATAGATCACAAAAAATGCTTCTATGTCATTTCTTCATCAATTTCAATTTTATATCCTCAATTTATGTCACCAATATAATTCACTACAGTGTCAACTGGGCTGAAATCAGAATTGTGTTAAATTTTGTTGCGAGATGCCGAATGAGCTCCACATCATTGATGTGCTAGTTTCCATATCTTTTAAATTATTCATCTTAGTTGGTTTCAAAGTCAGCACTGCTGATATGTAGAATTGTGTTATGCAGGCACTTGTACTATGCTCATGTTACCTGGTTCGAAGGGTGTAGATGTAATTCTTCTTTAACATTCAACATGTCTCTACATTTTCACACGAGTGGCATCATTTTCATGATTCTTTTTATTTCTCCCCCAGAAAGCAATGCATTGAGCAAGAAAACAAGTTTGACTTCTTGAAGGATCTGGTGGAAAATGTACCCACTATTTCATGCGAAGATGACGACTCAAACAGTGGATCAATACAATCTGATAAACTTCCAAATTCAAGGTGAGATTGGATATACTTGTGCAATTACAATTCAGCCTCAGATGCAACATCTGTGCCTGTTATGTGAACTATTTTTTTTTTTGAAATACTTTTTTTTTCTCTGAAATTTCAAATTTTCACTGAAAATTATGAATCCTGCCAAGTTATTCTAGTTATAAAAGATTATTTATTCAAAATAATTGTAATTCTTAATTGTAATTCAAAGTTCTACCTACAATGAAGGCTGGATTCAAATGGATACTGCAGGCTGAAAATAATATCTAGATTAATGAAGTAAAAATTCTAGTAAAATGCTGAAAATGTCCTCAAAATTTGATAACAAATATTGAAGTTATTTAATTTCAAAGTTTAGCAATATTTTGTGAAAACAGTAATACACATGTGCACACCTTTATCAGGTTGGCTGATGATGACATGTTTCCACTTTCCTTTTTCTTATGTAATTACGTGAAATCATTTATATTTTCATACAAATGTGTATGATATGTCTCCATTGTTACAAAATACATTGCACCAATAATTATCTTAGGCACTATGTCAGTTGTCAATCCACTTTATTTCATTCTTGGTTGTCAAATTTTTAGTAAATATAATGGGGACATCATATGGCATCATCAGCTTACTTCAGTGCATAGTCACAGAGAAATGCAAAGATCTGTTTCACCAACATAATACCAAACTTTAGAATGTCGTAGCCTACATGTACATGCATCTCCTCATCAGCTCTACTACTCAAGTCATTCTCACTCAACATTCCTTCTGGTTTACAGTCCTTTTCAGGACTTTTTTCAAGAAAGAATATTCTACTCTCAAATCTCCACTTTCTCGCCTATCCACTTCTTCTCTTCGTCTGTCCACTGTTTCTATAACACTCCACATGGTGTACCGTAAACCACATCAGCAACATGTAACTTTGTTATTCACATGACATACCCTGATTGAAGATCAACTCGTATGTACACGTATTACATGCAATATCTTTCTTTGGACAGGATAATGCAAGGTTTACCTTATAAATCCTTCCACATTGTTAACATTTTTGTGTGCATTATTTGTTTTATGCAGAAGAAGAAAAGGTATAAGAAGGGATGCCTCAGCTCAAAGCAGTGTCCAGTCAGTAGATGAACCATCATCAGATGAGGTCAGTTAAAATTATTTTTTTGATCTTGATATGATTGAAAAGAAATACAGTCAAATCTGTTTTATAGAGGCCACCAAAATTGTCTCTCATTTGAAAGGAGTGTGTGATATAGAACCTGTCTAAAAGCAACCTGTCTCCAGTGGTCACTTTTCTGTTTTTCCTTGGGTGGCCTGAAGAAAGTAAAAACTATAGGTCTGACTGTAAATTTTTTTTAGAGTTGATAACTCAATGTTTTAAATTGAGAGCGAACTTACCAATACTGTGTGGTCTCATTGATTGTCTGTTATAAAAAGCTGGTCTTAAAAAAATACAGAGAATAAATAAGCCTGTATAATTATGTGTAGAGAGAAAAGAAAATGTTTTCAGAGGATAAATACCTGTTTGGCTACTTGGTAATATTATTATTGCAGAAGAAAATTATTGAGTTGTAAATAAGTAAATTTGGTATACATGGAATTCAAGTGGGCCTAGATTGCAAGACTAAACTATTTGGTATGTTGCATTATGGGTTATAGGAATCAACCAGACTTGAGTATTGGAGGACCTGAGGTCATGATATGTAAGCTGCTGGTTCCAATATACTTTAAAGCTAGTAGCAAAAAATGAAAAATAAAAATGAGGTGTTGCTCCTTGGGAGGAGGAGGAGCAATAAACCCATAGGAAACAAAATAGACCTGTAATCCTTGTTTTTTTGTCTCACCTGCATAGTAGAGCGAGACTATAGGCGCAGCTTTTCTAGTCAATTTTATCATACCAACAAATAAATTATGCAACTATTACACTTGCTCGATTTTGGGGCCTGAACAGTTCATGAATAATTTACGCATCAAGTCGTGCCACGTTATTCCATGATGTGAAGTATGTGGGCCAGTGCCGTACAATGCTTGAAGCGTCATGCCGAAATTTTAAAATTCTAAAACCATGGCAAGACAAATTTTGAGGATTATTGGCACAAACTATTTGTAAACTGTGCGCAATCTCGCCAGGTTGAGTTGTGCCATGGCATTAACCCTAATTCTCCCGGGGGGGGGGGGCATAATGCCCCCCCTCAACAATTTTCGCGATATATCTGCTGCGCGAATTTTTTTCACCTCGCAGCTCACTGACTTTTTACATTCAAGTCTCGCGCAAATTTTGAGACCAAAGTTGTGACGCCCGGGTACGCGGTTAAGACATTACGCAACATTATGCAAGTGCATGTCAGACCCAAAATTGCTCATAAACGTGATTTCATGTACAAATCCAATGCAAATTGCGTATTTAGCCAAAATTCATAAATGTATCATTATTTCTACTTTTACTGATTAAACTTAATTAATTTTGCCTTGTTTATGATCAGAATTATGTCTGGAACAATTTCCATTGAAAAAACAATAAAAAAAAAAAGTAAAAAAACAAAGAAATACATAAAACAATAAAATACATGAGAAATTTATTTCCAAACCAAAGTTTTTTTGAATTACGATTGTTAAGAATGCTACAAAGAAAATTTTTACCAAAAATTAGCATTCTAGGAGCTTTATTTAGTGAATTAGAGCAAAAAGTATGATTTATGCATAAATTAGCATAATTAATTCATATAAAATCTAATTATTTTGGAAAATTTTACCATACAGCCTTGTAGATTACATCGCACACTACCTGCGTGCAAATTTTTGCGTCGCTCGTGCGATCGGCGGCCGAGATCTTAAGGGGGGGGCTTTAATGGCCCCCCCCTGGGAATGACAAGAATCAAAATACCCCGGGAGATTTAGGGTTAAAGGCACACATTTCACGACTAGTTCAATACTAGTTCACGACTAGTCTACAATTAGTTTGCGATGAGTGAAACAATAGTTTGCACATAGTTCATGCTCCCATCAGAATTGCTCGCCTCAAAGGCATATGCATGCGCAGTTCGGCTATATATCAAATGGCAATTCATGGAGTTCCATTTTATGCTCCAGTGATTTATTGAATGACATGACCAATAGCGTATCCAGCATTGACTGTGACAAAGAAATATATTGGCCACGCAAAAGCATAATAGTCAATATTGTCCCCAAACAATTGACCCATGAAATGCTTTGAAGGATCTGATGCTGAATAAACACCTGGTGACAGTGCACAAACTATTTGTAAATACAGAGATGCCAACTTTTGGAAATCAGAATTAGGGAGGATGCGCACATCTCGAGTGCTGAGCGCTCGACCCTTGCAGCCGGGGACCAGGGCCCGCCTTAGGGCCCTGGGCCCGTATTCCATAAACGAAATAAGCATGCTTAAGTAAAAAATCTAAGCATTTTGTCTTATTTTTCTGTCTAAGATAAAACTCTTAGCCAAAACGCGTATTCCATAAAGAATTGGCTAAGAATTTTGTCTTAGAATTTGGCTAAGAGGTTTTGCGCAACTAAGACAGATATAGGATGAATGGCTAAGTAACTTTTCTTAAAAATGCAGATTCTGTATTTCATAAATACAACATGGCTAAGAATTTAGCCCTAACTTTAAGACAGCTGTGAGTTGTCTTAATTGTATTAGTTTCAAGGTAATTCAGCCAACAAAATTTTAGAATTTATACCTATATTGCATTTCGAGCTCCTGCCTCATTTTTTAAACCGATTTTCATGAAATTTTGAACACACATTGGTCTTAAGGTAAGGAGGTGGAAGATGTTTTTCTTTTTCAGAAATTGTGTTGCCATGGTAACAATATATCATGGCCAAAATTTTACCGTTTAAAATACTTCATTAATTTTCTACCGATTCTCATGAAAGTTGGCTCACACATTGGATTTAAGGAAAGATGTGCAAGAAACATTAATGCATGTGTCAGAAAATGTGTTGCCATGGTAACGGTATATAATGGCAAAAATTATGTATAAAATCTTGCTGTTCCAACTACTTCCTCAGTTTTTAACCAATTTTCGTGAAATGTGGCACAAACCTTAGTCTTGATGTGAAGATGTGCAAAACATATTTTATGCCTATATAAAAAATCGTGTTGCCATGGTAATAACATATTATTTAACGAAAATCTTGTAGTTCGAACTCCTTCATCTTTTTCAACCAATGCTCATGAAATTTGGCACACACATCAGTCTTGAGTTAAAAATGTGCAAGAATATTTTTTGTCTGTATCAGAAATTGTGTTGCCAAGGTAACAACATATTATATAATGAAATTAGGTGAAAATCTTGTGGTTTGAAACCCTTTTTATTTTTCAACCAATTCTTATAAAAGTTGGCTCACACGTTGATTTTGAGGTATAGATCTGCAAGACATAGTCTATATTGGAAAATTTGTTGAATGAACCAATTTTTTCTGTGGCCGGTCGAGACAAGTATTTCCTAATAAAACCAATATTTCGCAATTGGTAGCGAACCGATCTACAAATAAAAGAAATGTGATTAGACATGTGAGAATCAAAAACTATACCGAGATTGCGACAAGAACTTGACAGATTTACAGTGAGGCCAAAAAATGAGATTGAGTCGATGTGGATTTTACTAAGATGTACCGGTACTTTGGAGCCAAAAAGAAGAAATTCACATTTGGCTGGATTCAACTTAATGCTGGATCCCTAGCATACTTCCTTTTTCAGGCCTAATGTTAGATGAATAGATCTAGACTAGCCTACATTTACTATTTTTTAGAACTAGAATCTATATTTTGATAGAGTCTACAAGTCTCTACTCTAGATCTCGACCTATAACTATGAACACCTAGATTGATATAGTTCTACTTCTACTAGATCTAGATAGGGTCTAGCTTTTTTAGTCTTATTTTTCGTCTAGATCTAGCCTAGGCCTACGTTAGAGATTCTAGATCAAACAGTAGACTAGTCTGAGATCAGCCAGTCCTAACGTTAGGGCTACCGGCTAGGCTAGAAATAGAATCTAGAATGAATAGAAGAAAGTATAGCCATAATAGGCTAGGCCGCCTAGACCTGAAGTAAATTTTTATATAAATCTAGGCCCCAGTCTAGACTGAGCTGTTGGTCTAGGCCTAGGGTCTAGGCTTTACTTTATGCCTGTTTTCTAGAAACCTAGATCTAAACTAACTCCCCAAAATGTATAAATTAATATCTCCTCCAAACAAACATATGGACCTAAAACAGAAGTAGACCTAGGCCTATAGGCCTAGATCTACTTAGAATCTACATAGATGTCTAGGTCAGGACTAGGCCTAGGCTAGATCTAAGTTTAGGTTAGGCGTAGGCCTAGTAGTTGGCAAGCAATGCATAGCGATAGGCCTAGCAGTAGCACTGTAGATAGGAATAACCGTCGTTTCTGGGAATTTATTTAAAAGTTTCTGACATTTACTGTCATATCACATTGGTGAGATTAGGGTCTAGGCCAACGTAATGTTGTTAGACTGTCGAGTGTCGTACTCGTAGTTTAGCAGAAAAACCTTGAAAATACAGTCGGAGACAGTTCTAAGCTTTTGGTCTAGGGCTAGGCCTATAACTCTAAGTCAGATCTAATCTAGTCCTACATGTAAATATATCCCTGTCCTAATCACTCCTAAGTAAGGCTAAGCCAGGCTAAGGCCTAAGTCCTGAATGTTGTTCTGGCCTAGACCAATACTAATATAGGTCTAGGCCTATATGATGTATTGTTATAGCTTCAGTCTCGGTTGCTCCACTAGGCATGCCACTACTAGTACTAGACTAACAAAGTTACGTTTTGCAGCCTTCATAAAAACGTTAAAAAAAGTAAAAAACAATGTTTAATTCTCCTCCAAACAGACGGATATTATAGATCTAATTGGGCCTAGGCTACATCTAGGCCTAATGTTAGACCCAAGACTAGTCTTAAAAGTTTTCTCTTAGGGGGCCTATGTCTACTTAAACTGAAGTTAATAGAGTAAAGATGTCGAGAGGAATATATTCAATTTATATTTTGACAAACAATACATGAAAAGTAATATATGGGACTGATACACAAAAAAACTGTGCAAGTCACTCGGTTTGGGATTGAAATGTTTTGGTAATTAACAAAAATATAGATAAGTTGAATTAAAAATTCTTACCATATATGTGTGATGAATGCTCTTCTCTTACTACAATAGTTGTAATTAGTTTCAATAAAATCCAATTTTTTAAGAAAAAACAACTTTAGTCACATTTTTGCAAGTTTGTTGCAGTGACCTCTGCAGCACTTTATCATTAAGAAGGTCACTGAAGGTCATATAATTTGAGACTTTGGCTTAGCCATATCGCCTGACTTGAGACAAATGTCTTAAGTTTATGGAATATCGCTAGGGAAGATTTCTTAGACAAGCAAAATGCTAAGACAAATTGCTAAGACTTAAGCAAAAATCTTATCTCGTTTATGGAATACGGGCCCTGGAAGCTCTGGGTTTCTAGATGCTCTCTGGTGCAATCTGACCCTTATTTTGGAGCATTTCACATGTTTTAAAAAAATCATTGTTCACACTTTTTTAACATAAAAATTTAAGAAACATATCAAATATGCATTTTTACATGTAAAAAAAAATGAGGGTACAATAGAAAAAAAGTACCTGTTCAACAATAATATTAAGGAGGAATTATTCTCTTTATTATTGTGCAGGTACTTTTCTTCTATTCTCCCCTCATTTTTTACATATATTTGTAAGCAATATTCCTCTTACCTCACTGGCTAGAACTAGTACTGCTTCCTTCTCCAGCAGCTTTGCTGATTTACAGCTGTGTGGCTTTCTTAGCCCTTCTGATAATGTCTTTGCTGTATTCCCTTTGTAAGCAAGGGGTACTATGTGCAAGCTTTTCAATCAAGAGGGCTTCCAGGGTTCTGACACTCGAGTTTGGACGAAATTCAGTATGATTCTTCGACACAACACTGAATGCCCTTTCACAAGAGGCATTTGAATGAGGAATGACCAAGATTCCCTTCATCACTTTGGTCAAAGTAGGATACATCCTGGCACCTGTACAGGGATCTGTGAGCTGTGAAATCCTATGCCATTGCTCATCCACACTCTCTGTCTCAGTAGCAATTGTAGCTATGGAGGAGTCTGCCTGGTAGTGGGCGAACTCACTCTCAAGACTGTCAAATTCACCATCACCCAACATACAGGGGAATTTCTTGGTGCAGCTTAACATTCAACACCTGAGCATGCTTTGATAATTCATCATCCAGTGGCCAGGTTTTGAAGATGTAATCACAGGCTTTCACATAGTATGAGCGAACTGCACTGAAGAATCCTTGGATGTCTGACTCACTCAGAGTGAACGTATACTTCTCTGTTCTCTTATGTACAGTTTGGCATTCTGCCCAATCATTAGGTCCTCATCATTTTTTTCTTGTGATGATCTCTGTCAGAATAAGGTACCTCTAATAGAGCAACTGATGATACTGATGATGGTTTCACAAACCGGATGAAGATATTTTTCAGAAGTCCATTAAGTTCTCTGTGGAGGAGATGAATACAGGGCTCTTCCCTCTGGAGCAGAAGATTCCCCTTCTCAAAAGTTTGTTAGTGTATCGAAGGAAGAAGCAATAAAGTTTTGTTTGAGTTGACAAGAACATTCTGTTGGCACGTTTTTCTCTAGATTCCTGCAAGGTGTGGGAGGAAGATGCACTTTTTGTTGTAGTACTAGTAGAACACTTAGTGGCAGGAAGATTACTCTTGCGTTTACTGCCAGCAGAAGTAGTCAGACTCTGAGTACCAGATCCAATTTTACGCTTAAGGAGAGAGCTTGAGCTGGATGCAGACAAGGAAGGAGTAGGCCTCTGACTTGAGGGTTTTGCTGAGCTTCTATCAAGTGACTTGGCAAAAGCAGAACTTAACTTGGGTCCTCCTTTGCCTTTCAATGGGAGTAGTTTTTCTTGACTCTGAAGGGATCTGGTCTCTAAGAGATGAACCTGAAGGGCCAGTGATGCTACCAGCTCTTACCATTGTTGCTCCACTTGTACTTACTGTAGCTACAGATCCTGCAGTGCCAGTAGATACAGCGGTCTTCTTCTTGCTGGATGTTAGATTTATGGCTTTCGTCGGTTTCATCTTTCTTTGCACTTCTGCTTTGAAGAAGAGGCGAAGGGGCTCCCATTGTTCTATTAACCTGTCTAAGCACTGACAGCCATCTTGTTGCAGCATGCTTCAGAATCTTGTGTGTCGGGGCATCACAAAGTTCTTGCAGGGCTTTCACTCCTTTGATTCGTTTACTGCTCTTGTCTAAATAGTAGTACATATCAACAAGAAATTCATCCAATGCAACTGGTAAGGCCTGAGCTGCCTTTTTGGCTGTATTATGTATCATATGGCATGGGCAGCCCATGATATAGCACTCTGGGTTTTCTTTGTGGATATAAGCAGCAACTCCTCTGTGCTTTACCACCATCACACTAGTATTGTCAGCACAAAAGGAAACACAATTTTTCCATGAAATTTTCCTGTCATTGAACTCTTTATTGAGCAGTTCGTAGATGTTTTCTCCAGTGGAATCTTGTTTACATAATAATAATACATTGTATTTATATAGCGCTTAATACGTGATGTTTCTAAGCGCTTACAAAACAATTAAGTAACATACATCAATAACATTGGACAGTTAACATACAAGAAAGGAAATGTACAGTGTTAAGTATTTTCATATAAGAAATTACAAATTAGCTAAGAAAACTGCCTACTCAAGTTGGGAAGTACATGAACAAATAATGAAAATAATAAAAACTATGACCTTTATTAATTAATTAAATAGTTCGAATACAATCAGTTTAAACAAACATCAGTCAAAGTACGTTATGAGGACAGAGTAAAGTTGAGCCTCACCACCATCATTGCTCCCATCTGTAGCTACACTGAAGGGAGACACTGGCAATATCAGCAATAGATGTAGCAGTAACATTTGATAACTCACCAATTATTGCTGAAGTTTTTGTCTGAGCACAGCCATATTTCGAAGCCACTTTCGAGTCTGGAAATATCTTCCTAAATAGAGGGCCAGCGTGGTCTGTGACAGCTATAGGCAGATTATGTTCCACTATAAATCTAGTAAGGCAAAGCTCAGCGTGGGTAATGTCTTCCTCCTCGCTGGTCCCTTGCTTGGTGAAATAAGTCAACAGGGTACAAGTGGAGCTAGAAGATTTAGTCTGTGTCCGTCTTATACTTCTGAGACCATTTCTTGGTCTTTGTTGATTTTCCGCCATTTTGTGTCAATATCAACCCATCAATACGCCAAAATCACGCACCGATATTCCACCGCACGACTCGACAAATCCAGCGGCCGCGAGCGCACATGCCTTGCGAAGCTAGCCGGGCCCCTACCGGCCTGGCGCACAGTGGATTCCCGTTGGGCATATCACATGCACCAGCTTTTTGCTGCTCCTTATTTGTCTGCCTTTTACACAGAATTTAGTAGCAGCGAACGTAATGGAGTTACTACATGCTAAAGTTAGCAGACGATACATGTACTTCCAATCCAATTTGATCAATGCAAAAAAAAATCGTAATTTCGGGAGGATAAGGATGGTAATAGTAAGAGCGGGAGTGGGGATGAATTTTCGGGAGCCTCCCGATTAAATCTGGAGGGTTGGCATCTCTGTAAATACTTGTCCTGAACATATCATGAATCAGTCGGAACTGTGGCACAAACCAATTCGTGCCCTGCATTGTCACGATTTGGCACGATAGAATTTTGCCAATGCAGGAACCAAATATCGTGCGAGTGTAATAGCAGCAATAATATACAAAATGAATCAGCAATACTTTGTTTATTTCAAACAGGATTCTTTTGAATCTGACGAATCAGAGGGTAAAGACGAGAGACAAAGACATCCAGCAGAGACCAGTAATGCCTCAGCAGCTAATTCATCATCATCATCATCATCACATCCAGCATTTCACACAGTACCCCAAGCCTACCATAATAGGTGAGTGTGCTGCCAACCATTCATTTTTTTGCAGTATCCTATACTATACTGTGTGAGAAAATACTGCTAGTTTGTAGTCGTAGTTCAGAAATAATCAGAAAGTGTGAATATTGCAATATCATCATGAACAGGAAGTTTCAATATGAGCCAAAAATAATCTGGTTCTGTTTCTGCTTTCAGTTCTTTTAATAGGCATCCTAATTTCCTTGTTCAATTTTGAAAAAAAAAATTCTTTTTAAAATTGTGCCAACATATAAATAACTACATATGTCTCAAAGAATAATTGTTGTTTAAGGGTTATTCCATCTGAACAGAAAGCTGAAAATTTTATCATGATTAGATGTATGTTTGGCATGCAAATGAGGGAACTGATGACGTCACCCACTAACTATTTCTATTGCATGTTTTTCATCATTAGAATATGAAACAAGGTTTGGTTTACCGTGGGGACTCAACAGGACAGCTTTTTGCTGGTATAATGCCTAGCTGGTACATACATGTAACCAATTACCCATGAAATATTTTGATTTTCTAAGTTTCAGTCATGGTGGCTCACCATATAGACAACAGAAATTACTCTTAATCCTGCAAAATTGGAAAATTCATATATTTCACATGATGAAATACAAAAGAAACAGTGCGTGTGTGTCAGCATCTATCAACTCTTTCATTCCTATAACTGTCTTGTGAAATAAATGAAATTTTAAAATGTTGCAATTTCCTTTTTTTTTAATTACACACATGCATGGTTGCATAATGAACCAGTTCTGACCACTTTAAACTTCCAGTTGTCAGGAAATAAATCCAAAAGTCTGTTCATTGGTTCTAAATAGGCAAAAAAATTGTGCTGAGAGGTATGTCTATAGTTCAGTTCTGAAAGTGAACTGCTTGGCAAGTGGAAATGATGAGGGGAAGACTGATCCAATAGTACCATCTACAGGGAGATTTACTCATTATATGTCCTTTATATCTTTCTTTAGCTTTCCTTATCCAGGGCAGCTTGCATCAGGCACCATGTACCCTTCCGCAATGCCTCCACCCACGATGCCTCCGCCGCCTCTACTACCTCCTCAACACGGCGCCCTCTCTGGCAACACACCGGCCATGGGGGCGTACCTCGCACCCCAGCCGCAGGCCTCACGGAACAATGACAATGATGAGGATAGCGATGAAGATTATGATGCGTAGTAGTTTTTGAAGAAATGTGAAAAACATTGTGTGAAACATTTAAAAAAGGACTTTGCCAGGATGCCTTAAAGATTGATTAAGGGAATGGATTGTGTAGATGAGGAGAAATGGAGACATTGCTTTGTAAAACAAACCAGAATGACATTCAGCGGAGAGATGCAACTTCTTTTTACCTGCAGAGTTGGCTCAACATGAAGGAGATATTGGCTTGTATTAACAAGCCAAGATGATGTTCAGCAGAGAGATGCAACTTCTTTTCTACCTGCAGAGTTTGCCCAGCATGAAGGAGATATTGGCTTGTATTAACAAGTCAGGATGACATTCATCAGAGAGTTGCAACTTCTTTCTACCTGCAGAGTTAGCCCAGCCTGAAGAAGACATTGCTTTGTAAAAAACAAGTCAGGATGACATTCACCAGAGAGATGCAACCTCTTTTCTACCTGCACACTTGGCCCAACTTGAAGGAGGCTTTGCTTTGTGTAAACAAACCTGGGCCCTGTCTTACAAAGAATTACGATTGATCCAATCAATCTCAAGTGTATGGAAATCCATCTATGTCATAATTTTTTTCTTTAGGAAATTTGCTCAATGTCCTATGAAAACAAAGAGAAGCATACTGCATTGTCAAGAAAACAGTGAAAGTATGAATATGCATCATATCTGGAAAATATTTTGAGCAAATATGTACTTTAGATGTTGACGTTGCTGGCTTTCCATAGTTACGATTGATCCTATCAATCGTAACTCTTTGTAAGGTGGGGGCCCAGGATGACGTTCATCAGGGAGATGCAATTTTTTCTACCTACTGTTTTTGCCCAGTTTGAAGAGAAATACTTATTGAATGCTTTAGAGATAATCTACTTCTGTGCCCCCCCCCCTCCCTCCAGAAGATGGAACTCTTTCTACCAGCTGTCATGGCCCAGCATGAAGAGAAATGCTTAGTGGATGCATTTCAGATGATATAGTGATTGAGTGATGGAACTTCTTTCTACCGTTATTCTTGACCCAGCTTGAAGAGGAAAACATGATAGCCCATATTCTGAAATTGGTTTGATTTAGACTCTGGTCTAGTGTTGCGGCTAACTGCGGATAGCCACAATTGTGGCACAAATTCCTTACAGTATAGGTTCACTTTGCAGTCTAGGAATGATGGAAAAAATATTTTTATTCACCATTAAAGCATGGCAAAAGAGCATGGTAAACATAGGAAATATATGAGTTACCAACAAACTTGTGATATTTTTGGCTTTCTGTAATGTTAGCACAGAGTTAGACCATGGCCAAAGTAAGATTAGACTTCAGAATATGGACCATTTAACAGATGATATACTTCTGGGCTCCATTTGATAAAGACTTCATAGTAACTTGGTCATTATAGTAACTATCATGGTAGTTGCCATAATGGCTAATTTGCCATGGTTCTAATTCTTTATAAAATGGGGCCCAGACCGTCCTTCCTTTTTTCCCATGCTATCAGCAGTGGCATGCTCAGACACGGCAAAAAGTAGAATTTGACAATCATATTTTTAAATCATTTAATGTGCCTGCATAGCTGAAGGGAGTCATAAGCGCAGCTTTTCCGTCGGCAGCAGCGGCTATGATGTCAAGATAACTTTGAAAGTATAAGGACCTATTTCGTAAAACTGGGACATCAGGGTAATCAAGTATCACTGATCGTATGACAGGACTGTCAGGTCACGTGATCAGGGTCAAAGGTCATTTATGGTCAGCTATTTTTTACCATGCTGTGGTATCAACATAAACAACTAGACCAGGGTTAAGATTTTGAATTTTCACTGTGATGACGTTAAATATAAAGGTCCCTGTTCTATGAAAATTATAGTTTTTATCAAGTGTCAGCAATAAATGAAAGTGTTTTGAGGTCGCTTAGCAAAGGTCACTGGGTTCAATAATCTGATATCAACTTATTTTATTTTTATTTTACATAATTATTTATTAACGGGTCAAAGTCAAAGGCAATTTCATAACAATTAACTTTGAGAAATATCTCTTGATTTTGTTGATTTAAAAAAAAATATAAAAACAAATTTGACATGGTATTTGATATCATTCATTGTAATGAATTAATAACCTATTTTCCAAGTCAAGGTCAAGGGTCAATTTAAAAAGAAATTTGATGAAAATTATAGTTTTTCATAGTGTCTGAAGTAAGTGGTCTTATCATTTCATGCTCTTATTCATTAAAGCTTGTATATTTATCAGTTATATGATTCCTGTACATGTTCATATTTTCATATGAATATGAGATCAAATCCCAGTATTTTAAGAGCAGAACTATTTCGCTTCAAGTCATATTTCTTTAATACCGTACAAGTAGTGAAAAGTATGCAAGGTCAATCAACAGGGCATCCACAGTCATGGCTTTGGGCTATTACATTATTTAGGGTAAATACATGAGAATCTATTTCACGGTTCATTTTCACAAGGTCAACGCTGCTGCATATTTTGCATTGCGTAATGCAGGTGAAGCTGCGGCGGGTGCTCCACACTCTAAAAATTTATATAGGAGATATCCGTCGTGTGAATCAATTGAATGCACGAAATTTCAGGTTATACAATTTTTTATCATGAAATATATGATTTCATGGGGATTTTCTACTTACGAATCCCATTTTTCTTTTCTTCCATTTTTTGTCTCGCCCACCATAGGTGAAGGTGAAACTATGGGATCCAAATGTTGTCTGTCTGTCACAAACATGACACATAAGTCCGCAACTGTAAGTCACTTTTCAACCAAACTTTGATGGTAGATGTTGTCAGGGATCTGCATGTAATGCTGTAGTTGGAGGTCACATGGTAAGGTCAAAGGTCATTTTCAGGTCAGTGTTAATGTCTATGTGCAAGACTTATGATACATAACTCGGCAACCGCGAGTCAAATTTCACCAAACTTGGGTTGTAGATGTACTGAGGGGACCTTCTTGTCGTGGCGCAATTAGAAGTCACATAGGTAAGGTCAAAGGTCATTTTGAGGTCAATCTTATTGCAACCATAAGTCACTTTTATACCAAACTTGGGTTGTAGGTGTACTCAGGAGACCTGCATGTTATTGTGCAGTCAGAGGTTGCATGTTATTCCATCCCAGTTATTTTACTATGAACTTTTTTTTATACAATTCTGTCGCGTGCCCTCTCAAATCACCATATTTCTGGTTACTTTCACAGGTGGGCGAGACACAACATCGCTTATGCCTTGTTATGAGTTTTATTATGACTATTGTGTAGCTACAAGGAGCAGGTCCAAGCTATTATATCCTCCTGACAGTTCAAAATACATGTATCTGAATTGTCTGTTTCATTACTGGATGCATACCATTAGAACATGGTTACTAGGAGTGAACATATTTATTTTGTTAATAAGTTTGGAAATAATTTGCAAACACTATGAGGCTCAGAATTAAGATGATGTGGTAATTAGGTTTGGTAGACATTTGTAGAGTTCACTTATTTTGCAACTTTCTTGTGATAAGGTTAGTATTTGTGTTTATTTTATTGGAATGATTAGGCAGTCTCCATTACTAGAAACCGTTCCTACAAAGCATAAAAGCATTGGGAACCCATCTTTTTTGTGATATGTAGTTCTAAGATTGAAACTCCATTTAATAGATTCATTGTTAGGGCCTTGGGCATAATGGGAAAAGCACAGTATTATATTTTGTGTTGACTATTCTGCAAAAGTTGATCCAAAGGTTTTCCAGAGTTTTCGCCTATTGACTTTTATGGTTTATCTCTGGTTTTTTACCCTGGATCTACTTGTCGTAGAATTTTTATCACACCCCCCCCCACCCTCTGGATTTCTTTCCACATTACCTAAATTGATAATGAGGTGGCATCTGTTTTGTGTGTGTAATTATGGAATGTGTAGTCGCCCAGAATATAGGGCAGAGTCGGAAGTGAAATCTGCATAATTTGCAAACTGTTTTCTAATCAAATTCTAAATTTCTTGTGAACGTGCTGTGTTTTGTAATTACCCATTTCATGAAGGGTTTACTTTTGAGTGAAATTCTTGAATGTTCAACAGACAAAGAAACCAACATCTCAATCTTGTTTTTACAGCAAACAACAACTTGTTTAATCTGGCAGCCAATTTAACCTTCGTTTTGTTTTTTCATTGCTTCATACTTTACAGGACTGCACATTTCATGATTGCATAAACATACCAAATGTCAAACCACTGCATGCTTTCTAGTGTTACTATATTTACATTTTTTTTTTGCAGGAGTTTCTGCATTTTATTCATAAATCAATGATGAATTAACATGTTCACATAATTCAATGAATACAATTAAAAGATACATTGTAAATAATACAGAAAAGACTGATAATTAAATCATACCTAAGCATGTGATATAGTTCGGTAAAATACAGGGGCTAGCTATTATAAGCACAGAGGTGCTTGAAGCAGTAGCATATGACAATGGAGCAATAATAATCTTATTAACTGTAAAACTTGACTTGCAGGGGTTTTTTTTTATTTTTTTATTTTTTTTTGGGGGGGGTCATTTTCAATCAAAGAGCTTTGATATCTAAGTTAATGATATGTCACATCCCTGATGTTGTAGTCCATTACTTCAAAGATCAAGGAAATCTTTTGAAATTTTAGAAATTAGGTTTGTAATATATTCTTAGGCTGGCAAGGCAGATGGACAATTTGTATTATGCAGTTGAGAATCCGTCTGATTTCTTTTTTTCCATAATTACGATAGTACACTGCAAAAAGACCAGTGTTGATTTAACACCAGCCTTGTATCTATATTGGTCCACACCAGAGAAGCATTGAAACACCAACCAATTGATAACACCAAACCGATGTTGTTTCAATACCTCTCTGGTGTGGACCAATATACAAAGCTGGTGCTAAATCAACACCGGCATTATTGCAGTGTATATGATGCCAGTTGTGTGTGTCTCTTCTTATTAGAAAGTTTATGACACTATGCAAATTTCCGGAAAGTGTTTCGCAGTTAGATAAATCTGACTTCAATTAATGTTCAAGTATTACCAATAACATGCACATGATATTATTGTACACATAATCCAACCAATTTTTAGTCACAGTTAAATCTTTGTGAAACACCCCTCTGATTTGTTACCAGCCATCCCAAAACCAACATGTAGTTGCCAGGATCTCTTTAAATAGCTGATTTCAACAATAATTTCATTGGTCTTCAAAATTTTTTTTTTTAATGATAAAATAAGTTTACCAAATAACAAGAGTATCTCTTCATCTCAATACTGTTAGAATATGAAGTTGTAAAATTCAATCAAAGACGAGATATAGGAGTTTCATTACACCCTTATTTCGGACTGCTTGGAAGTTTCATAGAGATTGCCCAGAGTGCACTTCTCATGCTTCAGAGACCCCTGAATGTCAAACCTTGTTTTCTCCTAATGTTTTGAAGCACTCATTGAATTTCTTCGACGTTCAATCAAGTTCTTGTAATTGTTACTCTTGTTCAATTTTGACAAGTTATATATCGTTTGTAAGCTTAGCATATGCTTTTTCAAGCTCAATGAAAATCCCAAAACTCATTTGAGCGACTTATTGATGGTTTTGGCGTGGCAGGTCACATCTGTCTCTTACGTCACATGTAATATCAGATAGCTTGGACCTGCTCTCTATTGTACGATTGTCTGTACTACATGATTGCTTTGTATTCATGATTTTCTTTTTATTTCTGGGAGAAAATGTAAGGCCAGCAGCTGAGAAGATTCATCCAAGTTACTGGACCATGGCAGTTGACCTCAATCGAGTGATGGTGGTGGGCCCTGAACCCCATAAACATGGCTTCCTGTCTGGTTTGAGCTGGGATCTTCCTGCCAGAATCACACAATTAGTGACATCACTACCAAGAGATCTATTTTTCAGTGTGCAGAGAAGGGCAATGGACACTGTTGTGCATGGTATACAACTTACCACAATGTAAGTGCTTTATAAATGATTTCAATGATATTTTGTGTAGCCTAGAGTATGTAAGGCAATGCAATTGGTTTTCCAGTATGCTGAGGGCAATAACTACATGTAGTGCGGAAACAGTGGCCAGAAATTTCCCTACCATCAGGATTTTTATCCACATTTTACTTTAATTCTAATTTTAAATTTGTGAAATTTTAATAAGTTGATTGTAGTCTTTCTTATATACCTCCCTGTACTATTCTGTTCCAGCTGTTGCTTCGAGTTCATCTGTTTCACATCACTGCAATATGTTATTTATCATGACTGATATTATAATGTGCTAAGAAGATAAAAATATTCTTTTACAAGGAAATTCAGATATATTTACAGACTTTGTTCCCATTCATTTTCTTTGATTACAGAACCACTACAGAGCAGTGTGAATTATTTTGCAATATATTTATTCCCTTTTCTGTACATGTTAAAATTTTGGACATCACTTTACGTGGTCATTTCACTATGAACCTACCTTAATCTCATGTTTGTGCTAATGCCGATGGCACCACCAGAAACAAGGTTTGTGAGTGCTAAGTCTGTATCCATCATAAAATCACAGAATGTGAAGAGATATTGTGGACTGCACGAATGTTTAGATATGTGATGATCAAGGTAGATTCTCAATATAGGTTTGTCTGCCCAAATCTTCATCTCCGGATATAAAATTTTCACCCATTTTTATGAGGGTTGTGCACTTCAATGATTTTCCCACAATGTGTAAAGAAGATATGCTCCTTAAATCACAGCAATACATGTGTAGAATCTAGTTTCAGAAGTGCAATGTTGAATTTTGATTTCTAGAGCCTTGCCAGTGGAGTATTTTAAGTTGAACCTTATCAGTATTTGTAATGGGGCTTTGCATGTTCTTCAAATTTCATTGGAGCGATTTAGCCAAGATGGCTCTAGGTCTTGATGGCATTAAGATTGATCAGAAGCTGGTTTGCACCCCAAGTTGATGCAGATTACCATTTGTGCCTACAAAAAGCATTGTAGAGACTAGAGAGGAACTGTTGACTTACGTTAGAAGTGTCTTCCAGAAATCTGTTGATGTTCATCGTCACATATTTTTATTTGGTATTTGGAAATATGGTGCGTTTATCTTCAAGTATCGTCTGACAATGCTATTTTTTTCAGCTTACGCATGATATCCAGAGCTCTTCAAGATCTTATGAAAGTCGCACATGTATGGGACATTCAAATGCTGATATTTTTGTGGGTGTTGGCCTCTTTGTGGCAGGGTTCCCAGCCCATCAGGGAAATCAGGGAAAATTGTTTTACTTTTTTCCAGTCGGGGAAAAATCAGGGAATTTGATAAAAAATACCTAAAATCAGGGAAAATGCCTCAAATGAGGGAAAAATCAGGGAATTTTGATCAGCCCAAAAGTCGAAATCATGGTAGTCAGTCAGACTGTTATATTTTTTTTGCATATCAAAACAACATCCATTGAATGACTGGTTGTGGTGGTACTGATTAGTTTTACATTATTGTTTTTATACTGAAAATACATGTAATTCACGGCAACAACTTAGAAAACATGCAAACTAGGAATGGATGTAAATAATTATCAGGGAATTTTTAAACTTCAACAGGGAAAAATCAGGGAATTTGGTTTTCTTGAAAAGCTGGGAATCCTGTTGTGGTGGCATTAGAGGAATCCTCAGTGGATCTAGTTCCAGATGATCATGTTTGTTGGTTTTTCATCCAGTAGTGACGTTTCCCCGTGTTTATTGGATTTTGCAAGATTTATTTGACTCTGATGAAATGACAGTAACTGTGAAGTCTTGGTTTCATAAGTTCAGTCAATAAAGAATATTCTATGCTCTTCACACATGCTGATATTGTTACCGAAAGGGAAGCTACATACATTTTGTAGCTTAGTCTGCTCATGTAAAGCCTCATTTTGAATTCTAAACGGCAGATTATTTATCCATTGTCAACATTGCTTTTCTGTGTCCAGGAGGGTTCCCTTTTTATTGGGAAGGATTTTGGATAGATTTCCCGTGTAGAGGGAAGTTCACCAAGTTCAGGTGTTCAGAAATGTTGTCCCTAAAAGTGAAGAGAAACTTTCTAACTTTGGTTTACTTTTTCAAAGCATACGTGCTTAGAATTTGCCACTTGTATATTCACTTCCTAAAATTGCTACCGTATTCCCTTCTTGCTCATCAATCCCAAAGAAACATACAAAACAACAATTTCACATCAATAAATCAGGGAGTAGCCTGTCGGAAAGGCCAAGCTGGCTTTTATTACCAATTTCTTCTTGCCAAATTGTTTCAATTTCAGATTAACAACAAATATTATAATCATTTGAAAACTTGAGACAATCAAAATTATCTAATGACCTGATCAAAATATCAACTGATATTATTTTTCATATCTAGAACAAGATAAATTTTGATCTGTCCTATAAACGATATGGAACTCTTTCCTTAAGTTCCGTACCCAGACCGATTTTCTAGGGTAAAAAAAAGAGATAAACTGTAGAAGGACAATGCTCCGGAAAAAACCCTAATAGAAAATCGCCTTAAAAGAATTCGGTCAAAAAATGAGCTGAATCGATTCATGAACAACAATTCTAACCGTTCTAATTTTTTTTAATTTTTAAAATGACAAAGCTAGAATGGCTACCACGCCTTCCACCTTCCCAATTATACCTTTCCAGACATTCCTTTCTCCTCAAGCACAATAAACTTCCACCTGCATAAAATATTCAAAACTTTCCGCTTCCGTGGACTCATGGCCACTCGCCACAGAACCTGTTACGTAATCATTCATGAATGTGCATACACAAAATTTTTCCTGCTCTACAATGTACCGCAGGACAATAATACAAGTATTGGGAGGATGGCCTCCACTCAGTGATTCAGTTTGCCTGTAACCCTTCATCTTGTGCCATCTAAATCTCTTTCATGGGAACTTGCAAGTCTTTCACTTTCTTTGCAATGACATTTTTGCAGACCATCGTAGAATTGGTTTCTTGTGTTTGGTCCCTCTGATCATGTCTCAGGAATGCTGAAGTTTCTCTACTAGTTCCTGAAGCTTGATAGGAAGTGGTGCTGGGCCGTCTATGCACCTACTTTCCAGTCTGTGGATGGGGCAGTGATTGGTAGACTGTTCCAACTTTTGGTGGTCCTTTGGCTAAAGAAGTGATTTCCTCCATCCAGTCTGGAAAAAAAGTTTGGTAGTTCTTTTTTTATCTGATGCAGTCTGTGAAAGTTTACTTTGCTTCTTATTTGGCTATAGTATCCTACACCCAGTCTGGAACCAGTTGTGGGAATTTCATTGAATGCAGCCTGTGAAAGTTGGCATCACTTCTAGATAACAATATGGCGTGGAATTGGTTTCCTATATCCATGGAAAGAATGTTGGAAATTTAATTTGGTGTCGTCTCTAAAATTTTACATTGCACTTCACTACTAGGGGTCATGCATTGTATAGCAATGATTTATAGGGGGATTATAAACCATTGTGGGATATGAAGTGTACTCCCTCAGGACAAGCCTTTATTGAGGTTCTAACTTATTAGATCTATCTATCATTGTCGGTGCCTCGCCTGATCACTCAGAGTTCATGGTGGCATGATGGATACAGTATGCAGGCAATCATTTGGTTCTTGTATGATGGTGAATTAATAAATCAAAGTGCAGTGTTCCTTGAAGTTCATATGAACACAGTTGCATTAATGTACAGAAAAGGGTCTAAATTTGTAATATATTCCATTTGCTCATTCAAAAAGAACCCCCCCCCCACAAAAAAAAGGGGGGGGAATCACCAACCAATGAACAAATTATTAAGTGTCGTACAAATTAATTAATTGATAAACGTATGAGATATGAAGAAAATGGTTTGTAATGATACTCAAAATATTAAATAGAAAATTAGAACATTGTAATGTCAGTCATGAATAATAAGTGTTGAAAGGGTGTGAAATGATGGAAAATTGGCAGATAAGTGGAGCACTTCATGAAGAGTTTGTCAGCGATTATCGCTGATTAGTTTGCTCTAAGCCAATCAGAAGTAAGGATTTGTTGGTGAAAATCACTGACAAAGGTATTTATGAAATGCTTCCCTGGATAGATAGTACAAGGAGGTATGCAGAGAGAAAGACTACAATTAATTGGTAAACTTGTAAAAAGGAAGAGAAAAGGGGGGAGGGGGTATGGTTGGGTGAAAAGTAAGACTGATTCATATGACAAGAGAAAAGGGTATAGGATGGGGAGGGGTTGGGTAAAAACTTTAATATGGGTAAAGTCACCCCCCACCCCTGTTACAACTGTTGCCCCAAGAAACAATTGGAAAATCAATGCTTTGTCTTTCATACTCTTGGCTACACAATATATTATTAAAATCATGTATGAAGCACTTTCCTTGTGACAAGTTGTATACCATGCACAACCATGTCCAGTGCCCTTCTCTGTGCACTGAAAAATAGGTCTCTCAGTGGTGATGTCACATATTGTTTGATTTTGACAAGAAGACCCCAGCTCAGACTAGGCAGTTGGTCATTTTGTGAGGTTTGGGGTTCACTCCATTGAATCAAGAGGTCTGCTGCTATGGTACCTTTAAAGCTTGAATGAATCTTCTTGGCTGCTGGCCATTTTTTATTATTTCATTTTTCTATGAAAAATTAAATCTTTCCCGCCTTTAAATAATTTGCTTATTTGTGCATATGAGTATTTGTATTCTTTGACACAGTCCAGAAAGTGACTTGCCTCCCCCCCCCTTGAAAAAATCCTTTTTGACCCAGCCCCAACTTCTCTCTGTGGTTTATGCAGATTTCCTGTATGAACTATGCTTATTTGTATATGCTGAAGTGCCAAATTAATGCCCATTGCCATGGTTAAATATGCTTTTTTACACAGGAAATCTGCATAAACCATGGGTTCGACGGATGGTTTTAAAAACCACCTTTGTGAATTAGGGCTCATATGTTTGAAGCCAGGGCCCCACTGCATAAAATTGACTAACTAAGGTACCTTTGCCATCCAATATTACTTTGTTACCATTGGATGGATGGCAAAGTTACTATAATGCACATCATTATAAGGGCATAAGTAAGACTTTCACACACAAGATACCTCTGAAATGGCTCTAACATGCCAGAGATGAAGCTGAGGGCATTTCAAGGTAACAGGTGTGTGTAAGTATTCTAATGCTAAGCAAAATGATGTTCGTTGTGTTTGTTAAAATAGTGATATGGATCCTTATTTGATAAACCATGACTGGTCATTAATACCAGATATTTGAAATTCTCTTTACCTAAAATAAGTGACTGATCATAAGATTGATTATTAGCCAACCATTTTATTAGGATCCATGTCACCATTTTATATCAGCTTATGCAATAGGGCCCAGGGCCAGTATACTGAGAATTGTGTTATCTTTGCTAATGTATACGCCATCGACCAACAATTAACACTGAAAAGGGTAATACAAAAGTAGCATAAAGAGTACAAAATTTGGATGGGGGCCATACATTGCATATGGTGCAGAATAATTTAAATTCTGAAATGTTGCAAGTGAGCAAAGTGAGCCAACAAAAATATCCTTTTTTATATAAAAATTAATTTTGTGATTGATTTTGACAATATATTTCCTTTTTCCCCTTTTTCTTTTTGTGGTCTTTCACGCCATTGCAAAAGATAACACAATTTTCTGAATACCAGTCAGCATTTAGGTTTTCATGGGTTCTGTAGCATGTAGAAAGTAAACCAAATTTAGAAGATTTATGTTTGCTGAACTAATTGTACAAATTCCTTTTTTTTAAAACAAATTTACAAGTAGGCTTAGGGTTTTCATATACAATTAATAACTTTTTTGAGTTTTGAAAGTTTAAAATAAAAATGTTAATTTGTGTTTTATACCTTGACTGAGTCATTTGTAACTCTCATTTGGTGATAGTTCAGTATTAAGTCTAAGATTTCCATTCTTAATTTGGATTAACTTTTTACACACTGTATAAGCCTAATATTCAAGCCTACCCATTAATCGACATGTTGCAAAATGGATGGACATTGAGGAAAACTTTCCCTTTCCCTACTTTCAAAGTAATGATAGTTTGAAATGACATGGCAGTAAATTTTCCATAATCCAAAAGAAAAATCATGTTAGGCAATGCCTCAATATCAATGCACTTTGCAACATTCTACTCTTGTTTCAGTTTATAGTAGCGAACTTCACAAAATGAAAATTTTGTTGAATAGATTTTTATTTTGATAGCATTTTTGTTTTACTTTGTCTGAAGAGAATTTTTTTTAAATGAGCTGTATATTTTTTTCACACATTTTACTTGTATTATTGAATAAAAACCTATGTGGAAAGAGAATATATGGATTATACAAAGCAAGAATAAATTTTCAAATTGAAAATTGAAACAAGTTGTCACTTGTGTTTTTATATATCAATCGTGAGGAGTTTTGGATCTGAGAATTTAGAAAATTGTTCAATTCTTTTGCTGATGTTTTTTTTTTTAAATCAAGTTTTTCATGAAGTTCACTCTTGGTACACATGATCTACATAAATGGTTGCTCGACTGTTCATGAGCATTGGTATGGCGTGCAAAATATATGGTAATTAAAAGGTCGCACAACCAAGTGTGAAAGTCCCTACATAAGGGTAGATTAAGATAGGAGAATAGAATAAAAAAAGTGAGAGGGGGTAGAATGGGAGGGAGAGAGAGGGTGGAGGACAGAAAGCAAGAGAAAAATGACAATTGGAGAGAGGTGATGAAGAGAGAGAGTAAAGGAAGGGAAATAGAGAACAGTAGAGGTGAGCATTGGCGGCGGAAGCCAAAAAAAAATTAGGGGGGGTCCACCTGAAATTTTGGGATGGACACAGGTAAAAAATTGGACAAGCAAAAAAAAAAGGTGGTTATCAACCAAAATTTTAGGGGGGTCCCACCTGAATTTAGGGGGGGACGCAGGAAACAAAATTGACAAAAAAAAGGTTAACACAAATTTTAGGGGGTCCGTCTCCACCTCAATTTTTTTACATGACCCCCCCCCCCCCGCCTATGGAGGTGAGAAGAGTTGAAGGATTAGAAAAGTTAAAATACAATATCTGCAGAATGAGAAAGGGATGAAATATGCAAGATATTGTTTGAGAAAACTTGGATATGAAAAGGAGTGCAGGGTTAAGAAAGAATTAATTTTCAAATAATAAAGTTCAATTCGAAATTCATGACAGATTGAAAAAAAATGACTGGTTATTATTACTTTAAGAAGGGATTGTGAGGAACGATCATCTTCTAAGAGACAAGGAGAAAGACAGAGGGGGGGGGGCAATCATAATAAATCGAGAAAGAAAGTTGGGAAGATTTACAAAGGAAAGTGTTGAATGACTGAAAATTGACAGAAACAAGCAGTGATGTAGAAGAAAATGAGGAAGTACCTATATACTACATTATATGATGAAAATATAAATTTGAAAAAAGTAAAGAGAGGGTGAGGGGAAAAGAGATTGACAAAGTTAAGGCCACCGCACACCTCACGACTGGTCTACGACCCGATTTTGGAACAAATTACATTCTGCTTATTTCTCCTGATATCGACAGTTTTTTATTATGTACCTGTCAATCTTTATATGGATTTGGTTTCAAATTCAAGTCGATCGTAAGATTGATATTTCGATGTGATATTCACTTGAGATAAGGAGGGAAGCCAGCATCATGGATTCGAATTAACATATAGAACTTTGCACAATTTAATGTTCGAAATCAGAACGTTAGCATTAAAATTTTACTACGTTTTATTCCAAAATCGGGTGGCAAACCAATCGTTACCGACACGAGAATAAATACAAGTAGCCAAAAAAGATGTAAAAACGACAATTTAATAATCAGGGGCCCGTTGCAGAAAAGGTCGCAATCAATCTAACTCTAAAAAATCATGCATAACTCGATTTTCAACCAATCAACAGCACGTATTCGGACTTGCGATTGATTTTTTGACGTGCGTTTAAACGCAACTCTTTCTGCAACGGACCCCAGGGGTGTTTCTACTTGATGTAGATATCTTAGCACTGAGTCCCGTCTTACAAAGAGTGGCAACTGCGGAAAGCCAGCAACATCTACTATGCATGTTTATTCAAAATAATTTTTTAACTATGATGTATATTCATGCATTCATTGTTTTCTTGAAAATTTGCTATGCTTTTCTTTGTTTACAAAAAAACATTGTGCAAATTTCCTTTAGAAAAAATTATGACACTGATGGATTTCCACGGAGTTAAGATTGATTGGATCAATCGTAACTCTTTGTAAGACGGGGCCCTGAAAAGCATGTTCCGGTCGTGAGTAAACTGAAACACCATCCAGGGGCCCGTTGCAGAAAGAGTTGCGTTTAAACGCAAGTCTAAAAATCAATCACAAGTCCCAAATGCGCGCTGTTGATTGGTTGAAAATCAAGTTGCGCGTGATTTTTAGAGTTGCGATTGATTGCAACTCTTTCTGCAACGGACCCCAGATAATACAAATAATTCTAAATATCTTTACATCATTTACAAAGGATCTTACATGGATTTACCAACATTTTGTTATCAACCTTCGACGGTGAGCTAAATTACATTTAATCCATTTGCTGAAATTTGGTAACCATTATTAGTTTAAGTAAAAGGGACGGATATATTAAAAGTATATCATTCAATATTATTTTAATTTCTTTTTTAATTTTTTTTTAACTTCTTATTATCATTACTTAAATAATGAGCCAGTGAAGGTAATGTTTCTCTGTCATAGACTTATAAACTGAAATTGATTATCTTAAAACCTTTTTAAACCAGAATATCAAATGCTAAACATATATGCTTTTGATGTGAATACCACCGCTTAAAATTAATTTACCCTATGACACTTTTTTTCAATTGAAGTGAAATCAAGTGTCACTTTGAAAACACATCAAAATACATTTGACGTTCATATGACCTGAAACTGACCTGAATCTAATGCAAGATGGACCTTCTGTTCAGGTTTCATGGAAATATTCATATACTTTCAAATTTAGGATGACATTTCAACAATTTTTTTCTACACTTTGAAAAAGCCCTGGGAATTAAAAAATATACAACATGTAGGTATTTTTTCTAATATAATCTTGGGGTTGGATCTCATCTATCCAAAGAAAATAAAAGTTTTGACAGAATGTTACACCTGAGTGAGCACTGTCCATTTTTGTAAAGCTCGCAGAAATCTGTTTTCTGCAAAACATTCCTCTTACATTTCCCCGACACTTTTAGTCAATTGAAATAAAACGGATACATTGAAGCATTTGTACTAATTTTGCCACCCAAATTGAAATTTCAACACTTAGTATGCACAGCCTTTACCCTTTTTGTGCCAGCTGGATACTAAATCTGTACAAAAGTTTATATCAGACATCTCCAGCATTCTTTCACTAAGTTTTTATCATTTAAAGTGGGTTTACATTTCATTTTTTCATTTAATACAGGTTTCTCCACACTTGTTTTCCAAGCTTGACGTCAAATGATTAACAAAATGAAAATCAAGCCTGAGCCATTTCATGTAAATCACAGCTAAGTGTAAAGCAAATATCGTCACGATGGCCTCGTTGTGTGGGGGGGAGTGGGGTGGGGTGCAATGCACTCTTCGAAGTGTTTTGGACAATGAAACAAGTTTAAAAAGTTAAAGATATCTTCAAATCAATTTCACTAGCTAAATTCCACGCGATCTTCATGATTAAGGTCTACTTTTATTCGTATAACTATTTCATAGTTCTGCGCAAATCATTTTTCACTAACTTTTCAAAAGTAAGTGGTGCTCACTCAAGCGGAAATATTTTTCGACAGTTATATCGTCATTTGCTTAAATGGATTTTTATTAATGTTAAAATGTGGAAAAATCTTCAGGATACTACAAATGTATAATTTAACAGGATTTTTTTTTCTAAGTGTAAACTTTTTTTTGATACACACTGTATAAGATAAATTGTCGAATGCATGAAGGTGAACCGATTTGGTTGACACATTTTTTTTTCCAAATAGAATCCTGTAGTAGAATTTAATTCTTTTCATGCAACGTAGTCCTTCAGTCGATGTCGGACCGGTGTAAGACCAACTGTATTGGTGATCACCTCTTACCATGGTGAGACGAGCGATGCATCGGGTGAACTTTCCACACTTTCCAACCATCTTGTCATCCACCGTCCACATCCTATTCTTTCTCATGACAGGGGCCGCGGAACGGTTTTCAAAGTAGGGGGGGGGCGACCACGCAAAAAATCACAATCATATGGTAATTTTTACGTTTTTGTGCATGGTTTTACAAAAAAATGGGGGGCTGAAGCCCCCCCCCCCCCCGCTTTCGCGGCCCCTGCATGATAAATCTGGGATGCTCTCAAATGGGAAATCGAATTTGCTGGTGAACAAAGATATACACGGATGCCTTCCAGGTAACATTCTCTCATCCACCGGACCTTCCATCACCTCCTGATGAAAAACTTCTTCATGATTCCCCGTTGTCCAGGCCGCACGGAAGGAGATGTGTTCTCAAGCGTAGGCCTACTCCGGATCCACTTGGTTTGGACCATGCAGGTTGACTCTTGCAATGACGCCAAAAAAAGAGAGAAAAGAATATAAGTGGAACAGTCTGATACACACATTTTCTCTTGTTCGTCACCCCCCCCCCCTCAAAAAAATAGCAGACACATATCTAGGATAAAGACTTGCTTTAATAACATATGGATGATTTATAGATACAAGTCTATTCTATTCCATCAGCCAATCAAATTGAATGATTTTAGTAGTTTTAAATGTTATTGCAAATTTGTTGATATGTTTATCAAACGGCCCCTAGTATGTCTTGTTTCAATAAAGGACCCTGTAACCCAATGCAAGTTGTTTCACATTGACGTAGAGCGCTGGATCCCGCGCTGGATGCAACTCATGCGTGAATGATGTAATTTTTATTTCATTCAAATTATCCAAATGTGACTAATTCACAAAAGAATATCTGTCAGTTTGTTTAGTTCTATGTCCCTTAAAAAACTTCCGATCTCATTCAAGCAGTGACATCAGATATCAATCAAGGTCACCGCCGTCACTATCATTTTACAATTAACAATGGCATGTGCACGGAGTCCCTGAAGATTCTCTGTTTCTCAAACATAACACAGCTTTTCACTTGCTAGTGATGCCTCACCGTGCCTGACATATACATGATATAGCACCGAGTATGTTTAAATTGCAAACTGGTGGTTATCTTCCATCTCTGGTGAAGCTACCTATTACTGTCCCTTTATTGACTCAACGGCAATTTGTTGATGGTGTCACTGTATTCAAGGGATCTAGAACTCTTTTTAATAATAATAATAATAACCCTAGATTTCTGGAAGAAGTCCGGTTGCTGTTTAATATACCAACAGAACATCAAGTTGTGGACAATGGAAATAATAATAATAATATCATTATATCAAAATCAACTTTTTGTTGTTTTAAGTACTTTCCAGAATCTTTCTTAATCCTTCTGGTCCCGTTTCAAAAAGCATTACAAATTATGGCTACATTGTAGCTATGCCGACTGCCAAGGCAACAATCAAATCAAGGACAACTGCAGTTACAATGATGTAAAAACTGTTGTAATTGTAAACTATCAAACGGGCCCCTGGTCAAATTTCTTACACTACCAAAAATCATCATCTACAGTGCGTATCAAAAAAAAGGACAGTTTTGAAAAGTTTATTAAAAATTTGTTTCAAATTATTATATCTGTATTTTGATGTTAATAGAAGGTCTCAGATCATATCTTTGAAATGCCATTTAAAAAAATAAATTTTGTAAATTTTGTTAATGCTCAAGCGAACACTGGACGTTTTTGTCGGGGGTTCAAGAAGAGGCTTGCGACAAAATGTGCAGAAATGAGAATTTGCTAATTAGACTTTTGGCTAATCAGCAGACTTCCTCTTAACCTTTTCATGATCTTTGCCATAATTTTCGAATTATGCTGTCAAATTTCATTTACAGATGTTTTTATTTACCTGAATTATATTGGTTTTCATTTCAACTTCTTTTACATTTGAATTTTCCTTCATAATTAAGAAAAGAAGAGATGTTTTGTTTCGGTTTCTGTTTGTGGTAACTCCCGTAGGAACTCGGCAGGACAGCATTTTTTGCTGGTAAACGCCAAGCTGGCATATATTATATGACAGCTTGGCGTTTACCAGCAAAAAATGTACCTATGAAACGTTTTACGTCTAGATTAATCGGTCATAGTGGCTGACGTTGTCAACCCAAGTAAGAAGATTTGCATTATTAATTGGGAGAACTTGTAATTATTCAAATCCTTTTGTTATTTGAAACAAATTATGTCATGGTACCTTTAATAATTATTATGTGAAACAAATTATGTTATGGTACCTATAAAAGACATGAATCCTATTTTCAAGGGGTTATTGAATCCTTTATCAAGTTTAATTATGTGCTTGACAGGACAAACAGGAAAGGATTCATGTCTTTCAATGGCAATGGTGTATTGAGTCAATTTTGAAGAAGCAAGATATGGCAGATTGGGTAGAAATGTATTAAAAAGTTGCGAAGCGAGCAAGCGAAAATTTCCCCTTTTTTATTAAAATATCAAATTCTGTGATTTTGACAAAATATTCAGAAATGATATCAATTTTCACTTTCTATGTTTTCTGTTATTTTCCTTTCCACTTTTTTCCTTGGTCATAATTTTATTTGGGGGGGGGAGCACCCCGAGCCCCCCATTCCTCAGTATGCCTTTGTTCAAAGGCACCATATCCTTTGTAGCACACAATGAAAGGATTTGAAAAAAAAAACACTCTCCCATACTTTGTTTTTTTAACAAAAAAAATGTTCTTGCCTAAAGAGGGAATATTCAAAGCTAAAAGAAAACATATCAAAAAGGAACAACAGAACTTTTCAAGCAAATAAGCAGATTTTGAAATGAATTTTGACCGCATAATTCGAAAATTATGGCAGAGACAATGAAAAGGTTAAGAGGAAGTCTGCTGATTAGCAAGAAGTCCGACCATCATATTTATCATTTTTATGCCATTTTGGCGCAAGCCTCCTTTTTTTACCCCAGACAAAACCATTCCGTGTTCGCTCAAGCATGAACGAAACTAAATTATTTTAATGGCATTTGAAGGAAAAGACTCCAGAGCACCTATTGACACCAAAATATAGAGATCATGATTTGAAACCAAAATTTTATAGACTTTTTAAATCTGTCCATTTTTTATACGCACTGTATAATATTATTTATTATTACCATGTGGGGTGAAAATGGCAACTTCCTTTCAACCAGAATAAGTGCACAATTCTTCACCTTGGGAGAAATAACATGAAAGATAAATATCACATGAATGGAGATGAAGTTGCCTCATCCACCAGAGAAAAGGACCTGGGAGTATATTGATTGACTCAGAACTCAAATTTCATAAGCATGCATCAATGAAAGTAAGCAAAGCTTATCAGCTCCTTATTATCGAACGGACTTTCACTCATCTAGACACAAGGACCCTACCGATTTTGTTTAAGACATTGGTAAGACCACTGGGTTGGATTCGATGTCAGAGGCATGAACATTCCATTAACAAGATGTCCTCCAAGATGTCGTCCACACGCTTCCACCAAGCATGGATCACCACATCATTGAAGCGACTTACAAGGCAGAAAAAGCAAAGTTATACAAACCTATAGACCCATTTCTCTAACATCACATAATATGTGATTCCAACCACTGACTTCAAGGGAGCTACTCCAGAATTGTCACAACGTCGACTGTTAATAAACCTCCAGAAGCGTTTTTGGTTATTTGAGGAGTCAGGACTATGTTAGTAAGGTAGTCACATTGGAAACTTCAATGCCTTATGGCTTTCAACCCACAGAAGTGCCAGGTACTGCATGTAACTAACAAGAGAAAGCCTGTCAAATGGACTTATAGCATCCATGGACAGCCTCTTGAGTCAGCCGACACAGCTAAGTATATCGGTGTCCATATCAAGAGCAACCTGAACTGGACTCATTATGTTAAAGCGATTACCAAGAAAGTCAGCGCTGTCAGTGCATTTCTTCAGCGAAACATCAGCCCTTGTCCAAGAAAGACTAAGACATTATGCTACCTGGCTTTAGTACGCCCCACTTTAGAGTATGCATGTGTTGTATGGGACCCTTACACCCAAGAGAATATCCATCGACTAGAAATGGTCCAGCGCCATTTTGCCAGGTTTGTTGTTGGTGACTTCAACGCACAAGCAGCGTCACACCGATGCTTAGTCAACTCGAGTGGCCAACACTTTTGGAGCGTAGGGCACAATACAAAATGATGATGATGCATCGTATCGTCAAGCAGCATATAGATATTCGACCTATACATTTCTGACTCCGGCGATGACATCAAGCCGTTGACACTCCAAGCGATTCCAAATACCTTTTGCAAGGACTCTCATCTATCAGAAGTCCTTCTTTCCAGACACCATCAGGTTATGGAATTCTTTGCCAGATGAACTACCCAATGTCACCTCTGTTAGCCTCTTCAAACAAGAGGTACAGAGCATCCTGCTTCGCTAAGAGAGGAGCATGGTTTTTTCGCTGCACTTACAAGTAGTAACTTTTTAGTATATTTTAAAATGGTACTGTACATACTCCACACCAGACCTGCCAAATATAGTACGACAATACACCAGTCGGTGGGCTGTACTTTATCAGAAGAAGAGAAGAAGAAGAAGAAGACCACACCTAGAGTATGGCAACATCTTATGGAACACTCGATGGAAAGAAGATGCGGATAAAATTGAGAAAGTCCACAGAAGAGCAACTAAGATGGTGCAGGATCAAGAACTTCCCTACACATATATATTGGACTTACACTCTCTGTACTACAGAAGGAGAGGATATGCCATTATGGTATTTAAAATACTAAAAAGGGATGGTCAAGATGGACTCAAGTCACGTTTTCTTGCCATCGGCAAGTCCAAATCTTCGAGGTCATACGTTAAAGATATTCAAAGAACGATCTAGACTCAACATACGCAAATGCGTTTTTAGTAACAGAGTAGTGACTGACTGGAATAGCCTCCCCCAAGAAGTTATTGATTCAGGCTCCATCGATGTATTCAAATTAAGACTCGATAAGTTTTGGTGGTCTGAGCGTTTGTCTTCAATGATCAAAACCGTCTCTATCCTCCACGTGCCTGTGCAAGTTTTTGCTCTTGTATAATAACACATCGTATGGTGATGGAGGACTGTAATTCCAGATGAAGCGATTGAGGTCAACAGGATTACCTCATCTCGTAACACGATGATGATGTTGATGATTATAAAACCCATAAGAAATAAAAAAAAACACTTTCTGATAGGATCCATCCCGGAGCCATCCTTTCCCTTTGTCTCATTATAACTAGGCTGTGTCACAACTTAATTCAGGTTTAGCAGGGTATTTTCAGACTCACTGGACTAAAACAGAAGGGTTGTTTAATTTGTTTTTCTTCAATTTATTTCCGTATGCTCTAAACAAGTGAAATAATATTTCTTTTTTTTAAATTGCGAGGCCGCATAAGCTCACCTATTTTTTTTTTTATAGGGGTTAAATAAGTTTTGTTATGGAAATATTTTTTTCGGAGGATATTTTTGGACAGAATTGAACTTGACCACTTTGGAACGTGAACTGTCTGAAAAATATTGAAGTGGATATGGGCAAAGTGAACATCATTATTTTGCTGCATATAAAAGTGTTTAAAAGACAAAAGTAATAATCAAATATTCACAGAAATAGAAAATCCGAAGAGGACACTTTTGAACAGAAATGTCACTCACTCGGGGTTAATAGTCACGGAAAATCAATTCATCTGATACTTGTAGTTTGTTTTTATAATTTCAATGATTTTTCAATAATAAATTAGGATTGGTAAGACGATGCCTAATGATTGCAAAGAATCCAGATGGGAAAGATTTCCTCTGGCGACAACCACCCAAAAAATAACATGCACTTGATTCTGCTCGAAAATTTAACGAAATAAAGCCATATTTTGGTGTATATGGTATTCATGCCCATATATGTTCTATATATTAAGGCTAGATATTATTTTGATCCTTCTCCATATTTTCTACTTTAAATTTTGGGTGGCTTTCGCAAAAGGAACTCTTCCCTAAAGATGCGTGGGCTGAAAATTGAAGAACAAATCGGAATGAGACAGTAATTTTAGCCTTAAAATGCCCGATACGCATGGTCAATAATTTAACAATTGTATTTTCCCGTATAAGTTGCTCTAACATTGCCCAATAGATTACACATATTTCTGCTTATGATTCACAGGCATTTTTTCATAATATAAATCTACTCTGATTGTAAAACAATCCTTCAGTGAAAAGTTATTAATCTGTTGAGTCTGCACAAGTTTGCGTAATAATTGGCAAAGGGCCACTTTGAATGAATCTTTGCAAACGACAATACTACCATGTGGCATGTATGCTTTAATCTCCATTTTGGTGGAACTAGGCGTCAGCAATGAATCATTTTTTTTAGCTGTTTTTAAAAGGTTCCAAAGTCTCCCTATATAATTTTGATATTTTAAAGATTACTTCACTTACCTGGTTATCACCAAACTAATGTTTAAAATCACATCCTTTCCTCTCATATGCAGTAAAATCAGGCATTCTGGGGATGTGGGGATGATATATTTTGGATAAAACCTATCCACTGTTTAAATTCTGCAGTCGTTGTGCGTGGCGCCTTCGTCACGGCTTGCATTCCTGTCAGCAAAATACATTCACTCTCGCCTGCCCTTTCGGCTATTCAAAATTTCCCGCCATTGTTAGCATTTTCTTTTGCACCAGCGCATAATGGACCTATTATTGGCGGACATTCGACTTTTTCGATTCTATTCATATATCGTTTCCTTCAAAAGGGGCAGATCACTGAGCTACAATGGGGCGGATCCAGGATTTCATAGGAGGGGAGGGGTCGAAATTTGAAATGGAGGCAGAGGGGGTGCTTTCGGGGCACGGCCCACCCCCGGTTAGGCGAAGGGGGGGGGCGCAAAAATGAGGAGGAAAAGAGAGGGAAATATAAGAGGGAGGAAAAAGGAGGGAATATTAAAAATTTTCAGCTCGCGCTTCGTGCTCGCATCAATTGCTAAGTTAGACCACCCTGTTCATGATAACCAAAAGTGCTTAGAACGTCAAAATTTTAGGTCAGAATTTTTTCAGCTCGCGCTTCGCGCTTTCCCAGTTGTTTAAATAGATATCGATCCTGTTCATGGTTACAAAAATGCTAAGAATGTCCAGTGTTTGGTCAGAATTTAAAGTGTTGAGTTAGATAACGTGGCGATCCTGTTCATGGTTAGAGAAAGTGTTTAGAATGTCCAACTTTGGGAAGGAATATAAAAAATGATTGTCTGGCGGGGGGGGGGGGGGGCATTCAACAAAAAGTTCACAGGGGCGCCAAAATTAGGTCGGGGTACAAAATCCTGGATACGCGCCTGTATAGGGCTTCAGGAATGGGGGACTGGTTGTTTGATTGGTAATGATTTTGGCAAATCCGTCAAACTATGACTATTATTGACAAAAGAAGTTCTCTTTGATTTTCCCATTTTTTAATTGGTCACTTTTTTTATATATATGTGTATAAATACATTTGGAAAAAAGGAGATAGTGATATCATGTTTGCTTACCAATCTCAGATCCTTACAGATACACAAGTGTATACATATGCATACACTCACTTGCGCATACGGATCATATTTAGCTAACAAACATATGTAAAGCACAGTTTCATTAATGAAAACGATTAGTACAACGCAAATCAAATCACGCAATCTAATTTTGGATAAATTGAAAATGGAACAATTCAGTCACCGTGCGAATGTATAAGGATATACAGTCGTCCTCAAAATTATTCATACCCTTGTTGATATTTGTGATTTTTCATGTTTGTGATGAAATGAATGCATTTTATCAAGTTTCTCTAAGATTTATGTGTGACCTACTAGTGAAAGAATAACAATGCACAATTAAAGAAATTTCTGTTTTCAGGGGTATTTTATTCATAGATATTCAAACAATGTCATGTTCAAAATTATTCATACCCTAGGTTTTCTGAGTCCAATATCTTTCATTAATAGTCAATAGCATAGCCTTTGTTCTTTACGACTGCTTCTAGATGATTCCTGTAAGTGTCCACAAGCTTCCTGCACGTCTCCTGCGGGATGTTGGCCCATTCTTCCTTGGCGTAGGCCTCAAGCTGGGTCAGGTTGGTCGGGTTCCTAGCCATCACTGACTTTCAGGTCTCGCCACAAGTTCTCGATCGGATTCAGGTCAGGACTCTGACTTGGCCATTCTAGGACGTTGACATCATGGTCCTTGAACCATTTCCTCACCAGCTTGGCGGTATGCTTTGGGTCATTGTCTTGTTGGAACTTCCAGTTGGGGGCCAAGCTGGAGTTTTTCGGCAGATTCCTTCAAGTTATCATCAAGGATCTGGATGTAATCCTCCTTTTTCATGATTCCTTTGACTCTAGCGAGGTTCCCTGTGCCACTGGAAGAGAAACATCCCCATAGCATTATGTGCCCACCACCATGCTTGATGGTTGGCACAGTGTTCTTTGGATTGTATGCTTCCCCTTTCTTCCTCCAGACGTATTCAACATCCATATGGCCAAATAACTCCAACTTCGTCTCATCAGACCACAGGATGTTTGACCAAAAGCTTGGATTTTGCTTCAGATGACCTCTAGCAAAGGCCAGTCGAGCCTTCCGGTGTTTCTTCCTGAGCAACGGTGTCTTCCGAGGCCTGCGTCCATGGAGACCTCCTTTGTGCAAGACTTGCTCGATGGTGGACCGGGACACCTTCGTCCCTGCCCGGTCAAGCGTTTCAAGTAGGGCCTTGGTTGTGGTCCGGGGGTTGTTGTTGACCTCTCTGCAGATTTTCCTGGCAAGTTTAGGGGACACCTTGCACTTCCTGCCACGCCCACTAAGGTTCTTCACAGTGTTGTACCTCTTGTGCTTCTTGATTCCACTCTGGACTGTTGCCACAGGGACATCATACTGCTTTGAAATGGCCTTGTAACCTTTTCCCTCAATGTGGGCATTCACAAGACGTTGCCGTAGGTCCTCACTGAGCTCCTTCTTCTTGGCCATGATTATCAGAGACTGAGAATATCCAGAATGCTTTCCTCTATTTATACCCTTTAAGAAAGATGCTATTTTCCATCATTGTTCAATGGCTTGTTTAACAAAGAGGGTATTTAATTCATTGGAACATCTTGAAATAACTATAGAACAAAGAATAGCACATTCCCAGACAGTAAAAATAATGCGCATTGTCATAAAAGGACATTTTTGTTTAGGTATTGGCAAGGGTATGAATAATTCTGAACAAGTGCAAAAAATAACTTTCGACCCTATCTATTATTATGCTAATGAAGACTTGCCAGCTTATATGTCAAATCATGCATAGCAACAAGCAGACAAAAGATACAAAGAAAGTTACATCATAATAGCTTTTACAAGTAAAGAATCTACCAAAGAATGTTTTTCCACAAGGGGTATGAATAATTTTGAGGACAACTGTAACTAGATAATGCGAGAGCAAAGCGCTACCTGTTTTTAAATATAATGTTGGCCTATAGGCCTAAATACTGACCCCAAAAGGAAATTTCCTAGCACCTTATGATTTAATTAAGATGTAAAGTATATCATTAAACATAATATGATGTGAGCCAGAAGCGTGAGCTAAATTTTGTTTGAATTCTGAGGAGAAAACGCTACATAATTATCTTAATATTGCACGTGAGAAGCGCGAGCTTAAATCTTTTGGTATATTGAAAGCATGAATACGGATGTGTACTTTATTTGAAGAGGTAATGTGCGCACGAAGCGCAATTTTTATTTTGTCCCGATGATATTTTAATGTTTATTTTGACGTTTGCTGATTCTCCCGTCATTTTCTTCCTCCTTTAATGTACCTTCATTTTCTTTTTTAATCACTTCCTTCCTCTCCCTATCCCCGCTGCCGACAGGGGGCAGCAGCCGCTTTGGCTCCCTAGATCTTACAATTTCCCTTCCTAATCTATTTTTGGGTACCAGGTATAGCAAACAAACAAAAAAGGCTTTTGGTCTTAGATTCACAATTATGTGAAAATCAATGACCAATGTTTATCCTTTCACAAGCTCTGCCTTTCAGCCAATTCTTTTTTCTTCTTTCACTTTTTATTCTTTCCCTTCTTTTCATTCTTCTATTTTCGTTATATCTACAAATGTATTAATTACTGAGAGGACTCAAAAGGAAAAAATCAGGGGTTATGGGTGCCGGGCTGTTCTAGCACGGCCTTTTCTTCCCACCTTCATTCTCCTTTTATCCCCTTCTTCCTTTGATTTTCTTTATCCCATCCACTTCTCTCTTTCATTCATTTAGAATGTTAAGGCAACATGTCGCTGCTGACCCATGAACAACAAAAATAAAGAAATAAAACACAAAATACATCCTGTTTGTACCTGCTGTATATTCTCTTTCACTTGGTAACAACTAGTGCAGACGAAACAAAAACCGTCCGTCTCGTTACTTCAAGAACTGCTCATTCATTTAAATCCTCATCACATTATAATACTATTAACAAATGTAGTAAAACCTGACATACAATATACAGTACACTGCTTCTCCTGTCATCCAGTTAATATACACAAACATACATTATTTTTGTTTTAAATACATAGATAATCATATTCCACTCATCATTCTATCTGCAGAGAAAAATGAGCCGACAGTAAGAAACCTCATATTTGATACATATAAATAATACAAGTTATTATAATTACATTAATAAGCTACCTCTCAAAAAGTGTACACGCATTAATTCATTTTTATATAGTTAGTTTACCTATAGACACATCTATGTTTAACAATTATCTCAATTTCATCAACTAGCAAGGCAAAGTATTTCTTCTCTCTTTAAAAAAACAAAGCATTAATAAAACTCAACATTGTTATCATCTACGAATACAGGAAATAATTCCAATACCAGTTTTGCATACCGTTAACTGTTTGTACTCTTTTTGCCCCCTACATGTAAACCTCGAGACAATTTTAAAATGAGGTAAATAATTTATCTTACCCTATGTTTAAAGTCATCAAACAGATAAACTTTGCCACCATCTTGTGATGGTATGGTATAAATACATCTGCAAAGACGCAGAAGCGCACACACAATACTCACAGCAATCGTCAATAGGTCTCACTAAAAAGAGAGAGAATAAAACCTTATAATTGAATAACTATGACATGAAGAATAGTGGTCGGTTTTTCACACTGAAATAATGGCGAGCAAGATGGAGAGGATAAACAGAGAGAAACAGGCTTGGAAGACTCAAACATTTGGCTAGCCTGCAGATTTCATTAGTTCTATCACAGTGCCACTCTGATTCTACTTTTAACTGTTTGACCTTGACAATGACATTGATACATTCTTGATATGGAGGTTGCTTTGCTTTGGTCTGTTAAATAATCACAGCCTGAGCTATAACGCTCATGAAGATCTGATAAACCTCCTGAAAATTCCTCAATTTCCTTCCCAATGAGTTTCACCGATCGAACAAAACAGTGGCACTGTGCACACTTCTACAAAGCCTTCAAAATATTAAAGCCATTTCAACACAGTCTGGCACAAACGACTATTTTCATTTCAGCTGATCCTAAAAATCATGGGTAAAAAGCAATCACAACAAATTGCAATGTATTTCAAATTTTCATCTCTCCTAAATCACAACCCTCTCATATCACACACACAAACACACCCCAACATAGAACAGGTACATCTAGTTCTAGCCTTCTAGGTCCCATTTCATAACACGTTTGTTATAATAACAAGTTAACTATCAACCAATCAAATCAAATCAAATGATTTCATCAGCTTTAAACTGTTATTGTAACAAGTTTTATGAAACAGGCCCCTTATTTTTCATTTCATGAAAATAAAAACAATCCTGTAATTTCTAAGTAAAATCAAACTGACCCGGTGACCTAAAGCTTAGCGATTAATTGTAGGACTGATTTTTACAATTGATAAAGCACAATAATCAAGGCAATCAATCGTAGAAACTAGCCCAACGATCAATTGCTGTGCTTTACGTTACAGGCCATGAGCAGAAGCACAATGCGTTATCATAGTCAGTTGAATGTAAGAAATGAAAGATTAATTTCAATTGGTTGCACCTAATCACAAAGAAAAAATTGCTATCTGGTATAAAGCCCATTTCACAATGCTGCAATGAAAACATGACTGCTTGGCAATCCATGTTTCATTTCGTAAACGACAGCATAAGAAAGAAAGAAAAACTAATCTGACTACATCATGCATGAAAGGAAAATACAAAGGAACTAAATCAAAGGACACAGAATTAAATATAATTAAATTTTAACCCACAAACCTGTGGACTGACTAAAACATTATTATGCCAGTCATAGCAACGAAACCAATCCAGACCTATCAAAGCTGCTACATTATTTTGATTAGCATACCATCAGTCGGTTTAGAGTCGGTTTCATAGGTATGACCGGAGCATCAAGTTATAGATATGGGCCTAAAGCAAGTAATGAGTTGCAATAATTGCATCTTATTTGATCACACAATTCCAAACATCATTCACACAATATTCTATATATTTGTACAAGGATGAATTGGACCTATATGCATTCTTAAAAATGGAATATTAACATTTTCACTGCACGGTCCGCATTGTCCCATTACAATTGCATTTGTTAATGATTAAGATCTAATTCATTAATAAGCAGTATTAGATTCAATATCTCTTATCATGAAACATTTATTGTGTTAACTACAGTTTCCCTACATTCATAACAATCAAAATACGATTAGCAAGATGCCTAAAGAAGAATATTTTGTTTCTAATAGTACTGTTGCTTTATATTGTTTTACCTCCTAGTTAAGTAAGAAAATGAGATAAACACCTTTCCTAAACAATTGAACAGCTCTACAAAAAAAAAAAACAATCAAAATGTCAAATTACATTTCACTTTAATACATGATTAAAAAATATTAATATCCATATTCATTGTACTTCCCCAAATAACATTTTTTTGTAAAGAGAGAATTAAAAAATAAAAATGCTTAAATACGCTGGCCATCACCCTTGAGACCTTTAAAGTTAGTTTGTCTTGTTTCAATATTTTGATCATAAACAGAAAAATGGCAATTAATGTGTGGAAACTGGTTTACTAATATAGTAGTATAATTTCTTCTTTATTGATCCCTAATATGAAAGGCCAATGTTGTTGAATGGGCCCATCCAACCAGGCGGGCGTTTCAAAAATCTGTTCTAAAAATTATGCATGACTGGAACATGTTCTTCTGTGTAAGGTGAGCTACACATGGATGTATCATATAGCACAAGAAAGGGTAACCAGTCCTGCCTTAAGTCAGCTATATGAAACAACCACTAGAGAATATACCTTTTTCGTACATGGGTGTTCTCGAGAGATATAGGTATATCAATATGTATGTTCAATGGGTGATTCTTATAATGTAGAAGGGGTGTTCATTTCAACTGCATCCCCTGTTCTAGGAAAATAATTTACTAATTGTATGTGATCTAAACACTACAAATTTGGCCAGCTACCCTTATTCCTGAACCATATGGCATTCTTCTAAATTCGACTGAATAAAATGTCAGATTATAATTGATTTTTTTTCTGCATACTTGCATACCACAGGTAAGCATGCATTACAGCATAGAGATACTAGTAGCATACCCTTGTCCATCTATATCCATGCTTAAACACTGGACTCCATGGAACGAGGGAGCATTTCATCAAACAAATAACAATTTTTTCCACTGATAACTGTTATAAGCTACCGAAACCCTTGAATCTGATTGATCCAAAGCAAGTTAGTTGGTGAAAATTACTTACGAGTTGCTCCATAAAACACTCCCTTGTCTAATATGGTCTTGCGAAATTTGCGAGGATTATCATCATGTTACAAGCTACAAGCCAAAAGCAGGGATGACACTTGGGCTTGATAAAAAAGAGGTCTGAAGTCATCTAGAATGACTCTTCTTCTACATCTAAAAGTTAATTTCTATGGCAGGAAATATGTTGGAAAGGTCTGAATTCAGACTAATCTGAAAAGTGGCATCCCTACAAAAGCTCTTTCACTCAGTAGGCACTATCACCTACCTAACTTACACCTATACATCAGTGCTAACAACCCACGGGACAATGTGCCATGCCTGACATTTCATCAGCAGTAAATCAACCTGAACAATGGCAGTCCAGTATGTCAAAAAATCAGTATTTTGGTGAGGAAATTTTCAAAGAAATACCATAGGGCAGCAGATAAAACTAAAACTTTAGAAATCAGTATTTTACATGAAACCACTGGTATTCTCATTTTTCAGTTCTAAATACTGAAAATCAGCACTACTTTGTGCATCTAGTCTGTTGCTACATGTATCTACATTATACAAATATTCTAGGCACCTTGTTTTTCTGAATTGGAAATATAAAATAAAAATAACGAATTTAGAACCAATATGGGATACAGGTACCATATATTACCATGAGATGCGAATTGCAATATGGTCTCTAGAAATATAAGATGGGTCATTTACAATTAATACTCATGAGGGTCACAAAAAATGTGTTTCTATAGATATGTAGTAAATAACAAAAATATTCACATTTGTACAAAATATGCAACAAAAGATTTAATAATTATGAACAGGAAGCCAAAAATAGAATTAAGTACATCTTAGTATTTTGTAATTTTTTTTTCTTCACTCTAAAAAAAAAAAGAATTTGGTGTTCATAAGTTAGGATGCTATTTACTAATGAAAGACAAATACAAGACTATTCCAGGAAACAGATAAGTTAAATGCTGTATGGTAATAATATGGTTTTAATATGATAATAATAAATAAAACTCAAGTTCATAGCCTAACTTTAATAAAAACTTTTCATATTCTTTATCGACATTTTGTTTTGCAAAAATCTTCATTTTGCATTTCACATAGTTTTTTTTTTTAACCTCAAAATAGTCTGAATTTGAGGTGTTTTTTACATTTCAAAGAAGGGTGTATCCGCTCATACAAAGCATAGGCCTGAAAATAATGCAAGAATTAGACTACATAATGATGATATGATTTGACAGAGGCATAAGGCAAATATTAATGCGATGTTACAAAAAAGGAGAAAAAATCAAAGGGAAAATGTTGGTGACCTTAGTGTAATCATTACACGTGTGTCATGGTCTAGTGGATCTGACTCTCGACAATCAATCAGAGGGTCATGTGATCATGCTGTACTTACAACCCTCCCTCAGTTGGCTTTTCATGAAAAAAATATTTGTATTCAAGAGAGCTTCTACAGGACCTACGGCTACGAAACAATGATTTCCCTTATTCATGTGTATTGGCACACTCACTCTAATAAATATATGTTGGTCGTTCTAAGTACAACTGGATAAATCACATGATTTGGCATAGTGATTTACATTACTTGACAAAAGGGCCAGACAAATCTATCATCATTTTCAATCTAGTTTAAGTAGCTTCCAGCACTACCACTTCCTTTGAAAATACTTCCGTAAAAATATGGCATACTGCTTACATTGTATTTCTGCCTATGGTTCTACAGTATATGAAAGTGATAAGTATCAATCAATCAATCATTCATTCTAGACATTATGATTGTGACCAACTTCTGTCTTAAACAAATTTCAATGAATGTTTGTCCATGTTACTTTCACATTATAAAAAGACAATAGAATACCCTTTTCTTATCATATAAAATGTTTTCTGGCTCACGCATTGGATTTTTCACCCCAAAGTACACCTAGTAAATACATTTGGGAGGGGGGGGGAGTAGAGGAGAAAAATTCAAAGAATCACAGTTTTATTTTGCTTCTTCGAGTCAAGATGAGTCAAAGATTTATGTGACAATTAGGTCATTAATCAAGATTGGCACTAGTTTCCCCACTTACCAAGTACAGAAAAATCAAATGAAATGCATACTGAATTTGAAAATTGTACATGGAAGTGCAATTTCAAATGACTCAGGATCAGAAAAAGACCGAATGGGATTAAATGTCATTTTTCATTTTTTAAATAAAATAATACATAGTTCTGTGTAGTATGAAAACCAATCAAAAGAAAACAAAAATATGCACCAAATGGCAGTAAAGAACAGTAAAGTGTAATTATGTTTCTTTTATCACATGTTGTGATACCCTTATCATTAATGTTAATAACCAATAGTTTCTAACCCAACAATGCTGGCCTTACAGAGTACAACGATAATTTCGGAAAATGAAAATATTTGTGAAATAAATAAAGGTGTTAATATAGTAGTATTTGATACAAAATTGACAAGGACATGATTGGTAAGTGATGGTAACGAGCAAGTTGATGATCACGACGATGAGACAGGGTTGACAATAATCATGATGACTGAGGATGAGGGGGATGATGAAGATGATGACCATGACTCTGACAATAAAAATAATGATAATGTGGATGTTGTTAATGTGGATGTTATGATGATGATGACAATGACATCAATGACGATGGTGATCAAAATGTGGACTAACTCGACTCCCATACTGGACCATTAGGCCTTGTTCTTTACAGCAAGCCAAAAAAATCCAAACTCAGTTATATTTCTTACATTTGCTTTTGAAGCTACATCTTCAATCAGTTATAATTACATTAAAACAAAATATTTAGAATTCTTAACAGGTATTCCTGAACTAATTAATATTAGAAAGTCTGGTGTTAAGTTTCAGCTAAGTACACCAGTAACACACCTAAAATCCGGCACTACAATTGCATCAGAGGGATTTCTTGGGAGTGTAGTAATGCTTTCAGTGTTCAGGTAGCTGTTCTGCACAGTTCAGCTGGCAATTTGAAGTCTTAGTGTTCAGCTATGGTGTCAAGAGCTAACTCAGCACTGCAGCTACTGATGATCTTCACATCCAAGGTGCTAAGCACTAAATGCCTCCCCTTTTGTTTAACACCAGTAAAGTGAGTAGTGCTTAGCTATGGTGTCGAGTGCCAACCCCACATCATACACGTAGCTACTGAAGATCTTAATATCCATGGTGCTAAGCACTACACACCTCCACTATTGCTTTTTTCAACACCAGTGACAAGGGTGGTGTCAAACACAGTCTACTACAAATGACACTGCATTGGTCTAGATGTCAACACCGAACTTGAAATCGCTGAATGATGAACTAAGAGAAAGCGGGAGTGTCTGGTGTTAAGTCTCCGGTGTTCTTCATCGGCAGCCCTCATGATTGGTCTTGCTCTGCGTAGCTGGTTCGATGAGGGGTGGGTGGCGTCCCAGAACTAGAAGCTGGATTTAAAAAAATGGAAAATAACAAATTTAACTAATCTGACACAAAATATAATAATGAACTGTGAGTGTATTATTTGCCAACGAGACTTACTCACCTATCTTTGGACCACTGTTTTGAGGGTTGGGTTTGTTGCATAGCCAAGTTTATTAGAGACAGATGTGTAAGCTGAAATAAAGAATATTTCTCTTTGCTAATATTCTGATAATCTACTGATAATCTCCTGATAATCTACTAATAATCTACTGATAATTTTGCTAATAATCTACTTCATCTTTGAGATAGGCTGCAGAGCCTCAGAGCAAATGATGATGATGATGATCTATCTTTGAAAAATCTCGAGATTTCAAGTCGATATCAGGGGGAAATATTTCACAGGGGCTCAGGGCGATTTTCCCTGAATGATGAAAAAATCCCCGGGAAAGAAAAGAGCCATGAAAAAGACTCATTCACTGCACTGTTAAAGCTTATCCAATGATTTTGGTAGCAGGTTGTCAAAAGAAGCCCCCGAAAATTAAAAAATTAATTTTTTGCCTCGTCAATGAAAGATGTAAAATATAATCATTGTTAAATATGCATTGTGTCTGCTAACAACACTTTCCAACTTAGAAAAATAAAGGCAACCATGTTATGCAGGATTCATTCCCAAATGTATTGGCAAATTATGAAAACACAAACAACTGTTGAAAATTGCAAATTGGCAACAGTTCAGTAGATCGGTTCCTTAACCATCAAGTTTGAAACATCTTATATCCATACTTTGTTTCAAAGTATGAAAATGCATAGAAAATTAGTGACTGTTGCCAATTTGAGGAGAAATTAGTTCTTAATCATTAATGTTCATTTGTGTTCTATATACATATTTTAGAGTATGAAAACAAATGGAAAATAAACAATTGTCGCAAGTTTGAGGAGCAAAAATTTATTTTGACCTTATGAAAGCTGTGTACCGTTATGAAAGACATATCTGCATTTAGTGATTTCAATGTTAGTTCATTATCGCTAGCATAATATCACAGATAACAAGATGTATCACTGGGTCTAAAAATTCATTATAATTATATGTTCATTATGAGCTGCAATTCCGTGAGAGAAGGAAAAGGGAAAATAAAAGTAAGGTTTTCATTGGTACTTGTCCATGAAAAGCAGACAATTAAGTACCAACTTACAAAGTTCTGAGTTGGTTCAAAGCAATACAGAGCAGCCTTTGAGGTCAATAAAGAGTGATGAACTTTTTATAATCGACAATATTTTGGTGATTCACGAAACTATTATCGTAAATTCAATATTTTATCAATATCGCATAATTTTGATGATATCGAATGATCCCCTATCACTAGAAAACATGAGGCAAGTTACCTTCCTCTCCCAAGGAATGCCTCGGGGAGTGTCCCGAGAGATCCGGTGAATCCTGCGATCCCTGGGAACCGTCCCGTGACGTCAGACTTATCTCAAAGTTGGCTGCCCCCGATGGCGCTATGCTCAGTTGGCCGTTCTGATCGTAGTCCTTGCTGAGGTTGATGACCGTGTTGGGCCTCTGTTTGGATATTCCGCGCTGGACAGGCAGCGGCTGACCGACCATGCTCTTGATGCGTGCAGGCCTGCTCTCAGTTCCCTGAAACATATGACAAAGGACAATGAATAAACTCAGAATTGTTTCAAAGCAGATGCCTAAGAGTTTATTTTTTATTATCTTTTTTTACCAATACGAGGGGAAACATCTTTAAATGGACTATTTCACAGTGTATGAATGATTTCTGAATGAACCCTCCCAAGAGGCAGATTTCTTACCCCCCCCCCCCCCCGAAAAAAGTGGGGTAGGTAAAGGGGAAGGAGAAAAAAGTAGAAAGAGGAATAGGATAGAAGGGTAGTAGGGTTAAGAGGAGGGAGAAGAGAAGGAGAAGTGAGAGCAAGAGGAGAAGTAGTGATAGGACTATGACTGGTAAGAGTAGTAGGAGGAAGGAAGGATAGAATATGAACAGGACAAAGGGGGAGGTGGTAGTGATAATTTAATAATAATAATAATAAAAATAATAATACATAGCATTTATTATGCGCCATCTATCTAGTAAACTAATACCGAGGCGCAGAGGGATGGAGGGATTACGGGGAGAAAAAAAATTACATTAACATACAGTATTCAACAAAAGTAAGAAGAAAACAAAGGATTTTGAATACTTTTTGAATGCTTCAAGCGATTCAATTGTTCGGATCCTCAGTGGAAGAGCATTCCAGAGAGATGGAGCTGAAGAGGCAAATGCCTTATCTCCTAGGGTTAGATTTGTTCTCTGTACATTTAGCTGTTTGTTAGTGGAGGAACAGAGATTTCTTTGCGGGAATGTATTTTAAGATGAGGTTTTGAAGGTATATAGGGGACAGACCATGTAATGTAATGTAAAAAAATAAATTAATTAATAAAAGATATTTAACACTGAAGGATTCATACTAACAGGAATATCTTGTAGCTTTGACAGGCTGTCTCCTGGTCCCATATGGGTGATATGACTGAAGTTACTAGGTGCTGAGATAATTACATTCCTGTGTAAATGAGAACAAATAGGAAAAGAAAATTTCATCAATTTGAATATCAGAATATATACATGGCATCCTCAGCAAACGTATCATACGAAATTGACAAAAATTTCCTCTCAGAGTGAATCTAGTCTTAATTGCTTGCCAAAGTGGGCATAAGTAACTGGAACTAGATTTTTTTGTAAAGACAGAATATTCATTCATGCGCAGTGTAATGTCATAGAAATTCAAGTAACAGAATCAATATTTATGTTCTGCAACCATGTTCAATTGAATCATATTTACTACAGGTAGTTCACAATTTACAAAAAAAATAATCACTACATACTTAAGTCTCTCCAAGTCTATATGCCAATCTTTATATTATTTGTCAAATATTTTGTCCAATGATGATTTCAGTTATGTCACCTATACTTAAGTGACATGGCTAAACTAATAGCAAACTAAGCAATGCCTCATGTATACAAAAATGTATCATTCAATATTTGAAAAGATGTTCCTACTACAATATCTAACAATCGCAAAAAGAAAGAGCAAACTTATGCTTGTCATCTATTACTTGTCAGAGATAAACGGGGAAAAGGATTGACTATCTAAAGATGAAGAAAAATCTATTCTCAATGCTAGCAACTTGTGATGGAATACCTAAAATTCTTTTTTCTAGGCAGCTGTGCAAGTTGTTTTTTAAGAGATTTGTATTTTTATTTCTTTAGTGTCTACTGTGTAAAGTGAAGCTTTGACCTAACAAAAACAAAAAGCAGCTCAGCTGTCTGCTTGTGCAAACTAGAAATCATAAAGGAAAACCATGCATTAAAAATAAACTCTGTCACTTTATCCATGGATGATGGGATGACAGCCATATTTAAAATGTGATTACCTCATTCTTCTTTATCACTAAAAACTTTGAAATATGTTGGAACTTAAAGCAATCTTGTATTTTCCAACCATTGCCTATTAAATTCACACATTTCCCAACAATTGATCACAATTTGTACAGAAAAAAAGTACAAAAATACAAATAGGAAAAAAAATCATATTGCCACAAAATATCTGCATCGTGCGATGTTTGAAAGTTTGATTACATGCAACATAAAAATTTCATCAAATACAAACATTCATCTTGAATGCATTGAAAAGATTGAAAAGATTTATAAATGTGTATGTAATATCATAGTTGTTTTCATTAACCTAATGCATAGACTGAACTCTAAAATTGAATGGTCAAAATGTGGATGGGGCTTGAATAAAAATAATCATGGGTTTGTTATATATGTATGAATTAAATGACACTGAACAAAACGTATGAATAATACTTAACACAATTATTAGACCTGTAATCAATGGATTTGATTTCTCAATCTTGTCGAAACAATTCAACATTCTTCTTACCTCCATATTACACAATATCATAGGTGGTCGTTTTCAGACACATTATTCAGGTTTAGTAGAAGTTAAAATTTTAACCCCCCCCCAAAAAAAAAAAAAAATTATGTAGTTATTCAGGCATTTTAAGTCTTATTAATTTTAAGTCTGATTAATAACCCTCATTGCCACATAACCAGATAATGATGTAATATACTGTTATATTTTTTTCTAATATCTTAATGATTACCTTATAATTGTCAATACAAACATTCATAGTTTACATGTGTATTATCATAGAGACCCTGCTGATCTGGAAGATGTCTCGGGAAACAAATAGTCAATTATTTCACTGACATCTGTTCTGAGCCAATCGGATGAAAGAAATTCAGTAGCTTTTAACAGGTGTTAGTAAAAACAAAAAAATATGGGCTATTTGTTTCATGAAAGGCTCTCCAGGTATTAAAGAACCTATTGTCTCAATGACTACACAGGCAAAGAGGTAATCACTAATCATATCTTTGTCTCTCCAATATGATCGTACTAATTTTGGAATTGATCCCCTAAATGGTTCAATTATAATTTAAAAAAACAAACCAAAATCTTGTCACATCATTGTTGCCCAAAACGCTTAGACACAAGTTTGAAGTTGATCTGTCCAATGGTTCTTAAGTTGTCGAAAAACAAAAAAGGGATGGATGACTATGCCTCTTGAAACTACCTACAGTCAGCGGAGGCATGGAAATGTATGAAACATGGAATTCTCGAGTGCAATCAAAATTCTTGTGGATCTATATTAATACAAGAGGATAATGATCATTTACGTAGGGTGAGAGAATAGGAATGAGACAACGATGACATATGTCATTAAATAAGACTTAATGACTAGACCAATATAATGACCAACAGAAGCTAAGAGAAAATCAATGAAAATTTTCAAATAAGTGTAAAATGAATGCCTATGTATGAAAGAACACAATACATATCTACAGATCTGCTTCAAAAGAGAGTGAGCATTTTGATCTAGCTGGTTCAAATGATGCAATTACATCTCTTGACATATGTGTTCCAGTGGCTGTACGTTTCTTCAGACTCAGAAGAAGTATTATTGTTACAGTATTTGCCTAAAATGTAAGGGAATTCTGTTCCTCTCTGAAGAAACTACAAAATTTAATTAGTATCTACATGTAATAAACTTTTGATAGCATTCTAATGAAAAGTTTTTCTTGTAATTGAGAGCATAAATCAAACAACTATCTAAGCTTATCTAAAAGCTATGCTGAAGGGGCTTCTATGTGAATTAAACTGGAGTGTCACCTATCAATTTTTCAATTTTCCAACCTTACAAAATTGAAATGGCCATCATTTTTTTTGTGTGTGATAATTCTTTGTGCAAGTGTGAAATTCATATTTCTAAAAGCGCTTGGAAACAAAGTATGAAACGACTATTCTTTCAAAGATAAAAACAAAATGGAAGACCTAAACTTATTACAACATAATGACCACAACAAAAACTAGACCAAGATCATCAACAATACACTTACGGGTAAACAAAACAGAACAAAACAAAAATAAACTTCATATCATTACAAAATTAATACCAAAATGGAGTTACATTGCGAATGCAAGTTGTTGCCAACTCTACCATTAGAACCATACTAGAATTACATTTTTTTATATTTTGTATAGCATTGACTTATAATTACCATTAGTGTTATAAAATATTAATGATAGTGTTAAAGTGATAATTTTCATTATGTTCAGTAAGAAATGCTCTCCATTTCAAATTAATGTTTTGGGAAAAAATAAACAAACAACAAAACATGAACAAAACAATTGAATATACATGAAAATACTTTAAAATTAATATACAGATGTTATAAGTTGTAAGCGAATCAGGCTAAAAAAATGAGTATGCAGGAGCTAACTGAATTAGAGTCTGTGGATGAGACTACATACCTGGGTTGAAACTTTGTTGATCTGCTCAGCATACAAGTTTTTTTTTTATCAAAAGGATAATGTAAAATAAACATACATGGGTAAAAGACAAGTTTTATTGCTATGATATTTATTAGACTTCTTGCAAAACCAGGCACATGAGCAATTATGAATGAGGTACATGCAAGTTAACAAAGCAAGGGGTGGATGAATTATCTTGCATGGGATATGTTAGAAGCAAGTATGGGAACAATTCAAATAATAAAATAAAAACACTCTCAAAATGATGTTATTACAAGGTTTTGGGTTAACTCATCCCAGAAAAAGCCTTTTATGTATGTTTCCTCTTCAACCAATTCATAAGTAGGTAACATCCAATATTTGGGGACAACCCCCCCCCCAAAAAAAAAGTAATAAAAAAAATGAAAATAAAACATGTATCCAAGGTGGGTCTGAAGTTCATATGAAATCACATTCCAGCATATCCATAGCATTAACATACATAAATATTGTTGATGGGCTATTAAAACCTTCCATCTCAAAATTAGACATTCAAAGAAAACTTCAGAAAAAGCTGAAAAAAGTCTAATTCAAGTAGAGAATTCTTTCTAGGCAAAAAAGAGGTTCCCATTTCTGCCAAAATTCCAACATAGAGCTTTTTTTTTCTATCAAGGTATGAGGTTTTAAAAGCCCACCAAGGAATTGCTAATGATTATCATAACTATAGGGTGGGTCTTTAAAAAATCCTGTGGAGGGCTCTAACATTGATCTTTCAAGGCAAATATTTGATATAAAAATATATATATTCATTGTGAGCAGGAAAAAAAAAGGCAAACAAAACTTACTTCCTAATTTCATCTTTGGACTTGAAGGAGAATTTTCTCCTGTTGGCTTGCTGCTTGCTAGACTTGACTACCGTTGGGATATTTAACTTCTCATGATCTGTAAACCAAACCAAAATATTGGAAAATAATATTAAGAAGAATAACAAAGAGATACCTAATTGAGATCACTTTCAAGATGCAAAAGAGAATACTGAAGATTTTAAAAAGGGGGAATGTTTCAATATCTAAGAAAGATCTGGGTCCCATAATACAAAGGCTAGCGATTGATTGTACGCTTGATTTTTACAATTGATTGTACGCTTGATTTTTACAATTGATTGTACATGGTAGTTTATGAAATTAATTGTAGATAAAATGTTCTACGATCATTGCTAAGCTTTGTGTTACGGGATCCTGGTTGCATTTGATTTGTGCAGACCTCCCAACATTTCAACAAAGAAAATCCTAAAAATATTGCAACTGTACGGGGAGCGTAGCGTCCGAGCGAGGGCCTAATATCATTGGACCTTTAGAGCCCTACATGACCTTTGACCTCATCATCCTCATCAACACACATGTGGTATTACCCAAGGATCATTTGTACCAAGTGTGAACACAGTAGATGCAGAAATAAAGAAAAATAAGAGCAAGTTAAACAAGAACATTAACATTTTCGTAACAGACCAAAAGACGCCTACATCAACTGCCGACATTGGTATAGTGCAATGCAAAATTGATCATGTCCTTGAAGTTTGAATTTCAGATTCATTTGTTTTGTTCCTTTTTTTCTGTTACAGTCTTGAACTTGAAGGAGTAGATCTAAAAGTAGATCTAACTTAGTCTATTCATAATCCATATAGTACTAGATCTATTTAACTAATACAGATATTAATTTTCACTACCATTAAAAATAGTTTGCAGCAACAGAATAACAAAAAATCAATTTGCAAATCATAAAAATACATAGACATATAGCAAATTGACAGTGGCTGTGAGAAGTGACCGACGAGGTCACCAGAAAAAGCAGCCCCAGCCCCGCGGTGCCGGTAGCGCAGGGTTTCGCTTGATTGAAATTACCTGATACAGCCAGTCGGTTGTGGAAGTACACAAGACGTGGTGCATGAAGATCTGTGACGAAGCTAAGGTTCAAGCTGCCATCCCAAGAGAGTTGTCTGGTCTGGTGGAAAAAAAAGGTGAAAAGGAATCATAATAATAACAATTATAATAATAATTATCATAATTGTAATAATAATAATAATAATAATTATAATAATAATAATTATAGTTGTAATAATAATAATAAGCAATAATAATAAAAATAATAACCATTATAGTAATAATAAAAATAATAATAATGAAAATGATAATAAAATTAAAGGACAAGTCCACCCCAACAAAAACTTGATTAGAATAAAAAGAGAAAAATTCAACAAGCATAACACTGAAAATTTCATAAAAATCGGATGTAAAATAAGAAAGTTATGGCATTTTAAAGTTTCGCTTATTTTCAACAAAATAGTTATATGAACGAGCCAGTTACATCCAAATGAGAGAGTTGATGACATCACTCACTCACTATTTCTTTTGTATTTTACTATATGAAATGTTTTTATTTTCTCGTCATTGGCATGTGAAACGAAGTTTCATTCCTCCCTGAACACGTAAAATTCCATTATTTTAACATTTTGTGCTTCAGGCAATGAGGTCCTAATCATCAAATTCGTAAAAATTGAAATATTGTATAATTCAAACAATAATTGATTGATTTAAATCAACATTTTTCTGAGGGGGACTTGACCTTTAATAATAATATCGTGCATTTTCCAAATCAATATGATGTTTACGGTGCTTCATAGTATTTCAACAATATTACAATACATTACAGGTTAAAAACTGAAACACTGAATGAATATTTACAATGAAAATCACTGCTATACAGTTTGATTTTCTTTCATTTAATTTTATTTCTACATTCAAGATAAAATATGCAACATAACATCTGCAAAGGTGATACATATAAGATTTACAAAACAATAGAACAATAGTCATTATAAGGCAATAAAAAATAAATATCAACAAGAAGCATTATTCAATTGAAAGAAAATATCAGTTTAAACGAATGCAGGAGACTGGCATCATGAGTGGTTAAGCTGGAAAATGATGGCGGCCTCGTAAAAGTGGTACATAAATGCCTTTCTTCATTGATCAAGTGGGTGCAATGCAAGTGCAGATGACGTAGAGGGCAGTGGAATTATTAACTTGAAGAGGGGGGTGCATATGATTCGATGATTTTTCTTTTGATAGTAGCTTTCAATGAGTAAAGATTGTTGAACATGACTTAATACGGTCTGGATGTTGATTGTAATGATGATGTTGATGAAGATGGCCATGTTGATGGTGAAGATGATGACGATGTTGATGGTGATGAAGATGAAATTGATGGTGAAGATGATGATGATGTTCATGGTGATGACGATGTTCATGGTGAAGATGATGATGATGATGAAGATGGCGATGTTGATGGTGAAGATGATGACGATGACGATGTTGATGGTGAAGATGATGATGATGAAGATGGCCATGTTGATGGTGAAGATGATGACGATGTTGATGGTGATGAAGATGAAATTGATGGTGAAGATGATGATGATGTTGATGGTGATGACGATGTTGATGGTGAAGATGATGAAGATGAAGTTGATGGTGACGTTGATGGTGAAGATGATGGGAATGACGATGATGATGACGTATTGTTTATTAGTCAAGATACTTACTCCTTTGATAGGTATCGTCTGAACCCATTCCATGATCTTGATATCATATATATCTACAGAGATGTCACTATATACAATCAGGTACGGACTGTTGAAGGCTACAAATACAAAAACATAATTATATTTTTAATACGCACTTTTCATTAAATTGAATGCCATATATAATACACATGCTACTACTTAAGCAGAGCTGCCAACCTAAACAAGAACATTTCAGTATTTTCAAGGCTGAAAAACAGTATTTTGGTGAGGAAATTAGTATTTTCACAGGAATACCATTGGACAATACAGCATTGTTCTCTATTTTTCAGTACTAAATACGCAAAATCAGTACTACTTGGCAGCTCTGATTAAGGGCCAAAACAGGGAAATACAAATAAAATATTGAGTAGACATTAGTTTACCTCATCACTACAAACACATGCGAATCCTCATCATTACATTTTTATTATTCAATTGATATTATTTGTTTCAACATAATCTAAAACAACTTACCACATTAATCTACCATTTGTAATTCATACATAGATCCGCAATAACCCATAACTGGAAATCAACGGTTCTTCGGTTCCACATTTAAGTCATTAAAGAATAATATGTTTATTGCACAAAGCTGGAATACTTTACTCAACATTCAACTTACCAATTTCAGTTGGATGAGAAGGCCACATAAGCTCCTGCTCCCTTGTCCGTCTACCCTGGAAGTCGACATATACACCAAGAGCTATGGATAAAGTGGGTATGAAGAAGAAGTATGAGTTACAGTGAGTTCATGTTTTGAGATCACAGTCTGGGTATATATAACATTCTTGATTAAGTAATTAGGAAATATGGTATCAGTCTTGACAAATAACAACTTAGCATACAAATGCTAATTTAAAAAAAAAAAACTAAAAGATGTCGCAGTAGCTGTGCCTAGGAAACACCACCTAGGTAGAGACTATGGCCCGTATTCTGGAGTCAGGATTAACTTAGACCATGGGCTAACTCTGTGCTAAAATTATGGAAAGCCAAAAGTGCCAACATTTTTATTAGGTTGTATGCTTCTTATGTTTACTGCGCTCTTTCCTGATTCATCCAAAGTGAAGACAATCATCTATTTACACTTCCTAGACAATTATGAATGATTTAAAAGCCAAATGAGCTGAAATACGATATCTCTACTGTTTGTGAATTATGTAAGAATTGGCTTTCCATAGTTAAACCAGAGTTTAAATTAAACCTGACTTCAGAATACGGGCCTATGAATAAAGTGCATACTCACTTGAGAAGCAGAGTAGATACTCTCTGTTGCTGATCTCTACAGCTGCTAATGCTTCGGTAGGGATCTCAGTTAAGAACCTCAATGACGGGTCATCAATGTTCAAAAGAGCTAAAGAAGAAAAAAAATATTTCAAACATGATCCTCTGCAAAAAAAGGGACTACAGGACATGGTTTTCTACAAGAAGTTCATTCACATTTTGTACGGCAATGGTGGAGAAATGATCTACAAAGGTCTAATTTTTCATAATTGATCTAAAACTCTAGGTGGATTCCCTTGGTTAAGAGGATGTATTTAGATGGAAAAAAAATTATGAATATTAAAATAAATGTCATCAAAAGTGGTTTTAGATCAATATAGAATGAACATCTTCAAAAATGAAGTGTAATCTGCATTTAATATTTTAGAATATCTTGCCTCGAATATAGCTTATCTCCTCTTATAATTTCATTGGACTAAAACAAGCAATGTTAAAAAATGTATCCCACAAAGAAATAGTGTCCATGAGCAGCTGATTAGAATTTAAAAAAATGCAAAGTACATTACCAAAACCACTTTGAGTTGATGACAAGATACAAACACATTGCCCAAGTCCAAATATAAAGACAATTGACTAAACAAAATACAACTATTACAACCACAACAATAAAAGGAGCTCCTACTCACGTTCTACATGCTGGCCCGCCATCTGTATGCTGAACAGTCCGAAACCGGAGGTATAGCCTGCGCAGAGCCGTCCCCCAAACACCTCCATGCACTGGGCCGGAGCCGGCAGGGTCACCTCCTTGATGCGCTTATGCCTTCCCTTGTTTCGGTTAAATTCGTAGATTAGGACCGTGCGCTTCATGGCGACGCACATGCACGTGGTGGAGCCCTGGCGGATGATACCGGTCGTGAACATGGTGCAACCCCTGGGCTCTTCAACCTTGATTACATTAGCCTCACCATCCAGGCAGGCGATGGGGAACAGACGTAAATGACGTCCCCTGCCTGTGAGGTGAAAAACATGGGATATGCATGGAATGTATTCAAATTGAAATTTAGTAGTTCAAGTGAATCTCAAAATTTGTAAAATCAATGGTTTTCTTTTTAGCACACATATTGTCAATGTGTGCGTATGATACCTATGTACAAATGTAACTTTCACATTATATTAACTACCATTCAAACGGCTAAACAGCCAGTCAAAATCAAGGTTTAATGGTATTCATCATAATGACAAAGCTACCAATATAAGATGAAAGCATATGGGACCCGAATGAGAATTCAGCATATTCAGATTGTGAGAACAATGATCTACGAGTGAGATATTTCAAAACAAGATTTCGAATGAGATGAAAGCACGTACCTGATATGACTATGACTAGCTGTTCATCTTTGAGTACCCGTACTTGATGGATTTGCTTGCGGTCTACCCGCACGATGAAACCAGACGAGATCTCTACTGTGTACAGACCATCCTCTGTTCCAATCACAAACCTACTAGCATCTGCAGGAAGGAAAATAAAAAAATAATAAGAAACTTCAAATAAAGAACTCACCATGTTACATATTTCAACGTAGAAAAGGAAAAGTAAGAGGGGTGACCCTTTGAAGGGGTGTTGAAGGAAAATATTTGCAATTATTTTCTAAATTTCTGTTGCAATTTCACAATTGACAGATCAATTTTAGCGGTAGGAATCAGTTTACATTCCTCATTGCATGGAGCAGATCAGTGATCAATTGCATATTATGGAAAAGCATGCAAACATACTCAAACAGCGTGTTGTATGTTCATGCCCACAAAAGATAGATTCATTCTCCCCATGTAAGCCTTCAGGGGAGCATTTCATAAAACAAGTTGTCAGTGATTCTCACTGACCTCTGTTATAAGCTATTGAAATCCTTGCATCTGATTGGCTCAGAGCAAATGTGCCAGTGAAAATCACTGACAAGATGCTTTATGAAACACTCCCAAGAACAGATGTTGACGTAACTTGGTGATCATTTTTGTTTAGTCTGACTGCTAAGCATATATACTTGAAATAAAGCCAACAGCCAGAGAACCAAAGGCTTAAGGTCCTCTCTGAGGGACCTGGTCATGAGGATAACTAAATACCTTACCAAACGACACTAGCACACAAATGGGAACCAAACGCAGACTGAACTATCGTACCTCTCCAAAATTACTTACCGACAATATCTGCACAGTGCGTGACCTTGACAAGCGGCATACTGCTATCGAAGACCTCCTGGGCCCTGAAGACTGTCCTGTCTGGCAGCTGATTGTGTTTGAGATGACGTTGAAGGTTGTTGAGTGCATCCACCCATTTCCTTTTCTCGGCCTCGCTGTCGGCTAAGAGCAGGAGCTGAGCACACAGACCGGGAGGATTCAGCTGGGATACCGATACCTGGGGGTGAGGTGGAGGAAGAATAGAAAATACTTATCTTATTTCTTTGTAAGGGTGTTTTTTTTCCCCCCTTTATCTGGGGGTGGGAGGATTGAAGTGAACGAGGGAGAGGTAGAATAGAATATACTTATAATCTTATTTCTTTATAAGGGTGTCTTGGTTTTTTTTTTTTTTTTGCCTATATCTTTATCTTTATCCTAATGCTTATTCATGATTGTCTTTTATCAGTCTTCCTACAATATTTCAACCAGTGTCCCCAGTGCAATGGTTGGATGGGCGGAGGGACCATCAGGTTACAAAGATGAAGTTATTCTCTCCTCTTTCCTGGCCGCCAAATGATGTCCTGACAAGACTGAAATTTAAATGTGACTCTAGGGTCACACATGAGTCTTTGTGAAAACACCCCCAGAGTTTCTACAAACAGATTTCGGCTTCTTACCTTGAATATACATGGTACATCTTTTGAAGGTGCATGGATAACATCGGCAGCTAGAACAGAACTAACAGAAAACTCTTCATCCCTGAAATAAGAACAAGTACAAGGAAATATCAGACCTCCGATATGAGCTTTGAAAAATAATTGAATGCTTAAATGACAGTAGAAATCCTGAATATTGAAATGCTGAATATTCAATGTTCTAACTCCCCTTACTTCCTAAATCAGTGGCGGACCATGACCCGGAGGAGACAAAGCATTGGAGGGGCACAGCATTGTTCACAAACAATACAGTGCCCCTCCAATGCTTTGTCTCCTCCGGGTCAAGGTCCGCCACTGTAAATGAACCACAAGGGAATACATTTTCTTTCCATCTGCTGTCGGGATCTAAGATAATGCTGCCCGATCTCTTTCAAATGACAATGCCACACAGTTTCACACAGCTCACCTCATGTCTAAGATATGTGAGATATCGTTGGTTGGTTGCGACGCCCTCCCATCTAAGACGTCGAAGAGGAAGAGCTTAAAGTCACACACCACTACAAACTGCCTCATCCAGCCTTTCCTTACACCGCCAGGCTTGGGGATCTTGAGTACGCCTTCGTACGCAGTACCGATGCCTCGTGTCGGGTCTATACCTTGAGGTTTCGCCACTGCAAAGCATGATGGGAAGACAACAAATTTGTCAAAGTCACATTAATTAAATCTCTAAGGTGAGTTCTCACCTCTCCATTTTCTAAAATGCTCAATTTGAATGGTAAAGATATTTCTAAAGCAAATGTAATCTACCTTCTAAAAGAGAATTCCGAACATTGTATCACTTTTTTTTAAAGACTAATAAATATAAATAGAACTAATTACAGTAAGTTTCATGAAAAGATATCTGTAGGGAAATGACTCAAAATATAATGATCAAATATCAGTTTTATCAGTATAATCTCATTTCACAATCTCCAAATACAAGTTGAAATTATTACCCCCAAAAAATAATATTTAAAAATCATTGAATATTCAAACAAGCTGAACACCATCCTAAAAATAATCTTCATCTTGTCTGGTGCAAAACGTAACTTCAATTCCATTATAAGATAAAAGAATTTTTTAAAATATAAACAATGGACTTACTTTGTTGTTGTGAGATTGGACAAACACTAGGAGCTTTCTCAGCACAGGCCACATGACAAGCAAAATGACAAACTGTTCAATAATTAAAGCAGAGAGAGAAAAAAAAATTAAAATATATATCCACACAAAACGAAATGGATGAAATTTGCCAAGATTTCAATAAATATGTTTTACAACAAAGTAGCAAATAAAAGTGAACATCCAAGAGTCAGTTGTATTGAATAATTTATGAACAATGTATTCAAATATTAAAATATTCCACAAAGAAAAACTATTCAGTTTCTCATGTCAGAATCATGAAATCTATATCTAAAACAAACTCCATTCTTGAAATTCAAAAAAGTGATTGGTTTTCTTGCCCAATACCACCCACCCCAATTTGGTCTATTTTATTTGTTTAGCCTATATGACAATGATTATAATATTTTAAATTCCAAGGGTAGCCACCTCAGCTATAAGCTGATTTTTTAGCATAACAATATTATCACCCGTTTGCAGTTTAATTTGTTGAGTGACAGATAAGAAGGCAAAAGGACCCATTCTTTAAGTCTGTGGTATGACCTGGCCAGGGATTGAACCCACAACCTCCCGTTCCTGACGCAAACACTTTACCACTGGGGCACACCTGGGGACTATTTTATGAAAGTTGTCAGCACTAACAGGTTGTCTTTCTCCGATAGTTACCATAGTAACTGTAGTGGTGTAGCGGTTCTGATTCTCGCCTTGTAATCAGAGGGTCGTGTGTTCGAATCCCACCATGGCCTATCGTCCTTTGGCAAGGCGTTAATCCACATTTTGCCACTCTCCACCCAGGTGTTACATAGGTACCCAGTAGGATGTGAAAGCTTTATGTAGTATGCCTAGCAATTGAGTCTTGGAACTCTTGTTGGAGAAGGTGCATACATTGTATGCGGGCATGCAAGGATCCCATGACCGAGGTAATAATATTTCTATATAAAGCGCCTAGAGACGTCGTTCTGATATATTCAGCGCTATATAAATGCGAAATATAGTTATTATTATCATAGTAACAGTCAGAGGCCAGTGCTTCTCAGCCAATCAAAAGCAAGGATTTCACTAAAACAGTCAGCAATGACAATTTAATCAGTGGTGACAACTTTGATGAAACACCTACAAGGTTTATGCTAAACGATATAAAATAATGAAGGAATATACACATACCTTCACACATCATGCCTTGCCTACTCTGACCTAGCATCAATGATGTACAGTGAGCACACTTGGCCGGTGAGGGGAAGTTGGTTATCACAAATTTGTGCGTCTTGTGCTTTGGTGTGGGGGGTGGCGTCTCTCCTGATGATGTACCCGATGAGTGGACACTCTGCAAAAAAATTATGAGAAATATGGTGTAATAATACGAGGTACATTGTGGGTTCCATGACATTCACTACGGCGACAATTGCTCTGCTCAAAATTCCACACGCTAATCGAATGACCGACTTCAACCCTGGGTTAAATACTTTACCCTATCTAGACCTAACCCAAATCTAACATAAAACTCTATTGCAACTCTAACCCTATATCTTAGATGAAATTAAGTCCGGAGCAATTGTCGCAGAAGCAATCTCCTGTCACCACATTATGAACTACACACGACGCTTTTTATTCAATACTTATAACTTTCCTTTTTTCTTTCTCTCTTGTCTTGAATCAAGAAACAAACATTTTTTCTGTAAAAAATGCAAAAAAAAAAAGATACACATTGGCTATCAAAGCACCAGGAAGAGTGAACAGATTTGATATAATCAATTGTTAAAGGGGAATCCAACCCAAATAAAACTTGTTCTTAGGGGAATAAGAAAAATCAGACAAGTTGATAGGTGAAAGTTTGAACACTATCTGACAAATAATAAGAAAGTTATGATTTTTTTAAAGTTGTGAATATTGGTAATCCCTAGATCCATGGAGACTGCAAATTGGCCACATATGTGATGTCACAGTGATGTAAGGCAAGGACTACTCTTCCATGTACTCCAATACATAAAATGGCTAATATGTCATTTTTTCAAACGTTTTACTTCAAATTTTATTTTTCTTTCATGAGGACATAAAACAATATACTACCAGGGTTATATTTAGATTACTGCCCCAGGGGAATGGGCAGTTAGGAGAAAACCACAAATCCCTGATAATTAAGTACATGGCCTATGGGAAAGTTGTCCTTGCCTCTTGTCATAATTTACTTACCCAGTTGCCAATTTGAAATCTACATAATCATAGGGATTTCAATTTTAAAGCAGCCATAACTTTCTTATTGCTGGTCCGATTTCTTTCAAACTTTCACCATTCTGTTTTATCTATTTTTCTCCTTTCCAACACTACATTTTATGTCCAAGGCTGGATTCCCATTTAAATCATTAATTAGAGCGATAATTAATCAAGTCTCCTTAAGACATCCATAGATTGAATAATTAGACAGTAAACATCCACATCCATTAAATCTTATCATGCTGATAAAAAAAAGGTAATTACACTACACCACACAATGTGGACCATTTCGCAATCACTGTCAACGGTGACAAGAGGTCATTTGCTGACCTTTGAATGGTTTTTATGACTGAGAAGCTCGGGTAACTGACTACGCATGGGATGACTGTTCGGGAATGATAACTTGGTCATGTTGACAGAGCTGTGAAATGGTCTTGGGACCCGGTATTATTAAGAATTTACGATTTATGGTGACTTTTCCATTACTGTACTTACCATGGTCAAACAGGGCTCAATAGCCAGTTAAAATCAAGATAAAAGCCATAATGGCAAAGTTACCATAATCATCAGTATTTAAGTATAAAGCAGGTCCTTGATTGATTTACTTCATGATTTGGAATGTTGGAAAGCGACATAGGAATGAAAGTGAAAACATATGAAATGATGATATTACAAAATACATGTATATATTCCCAAACAAAGTTAGTGTAATCTGATTAACCAAACAGGTCCCTGATCAATTTACTCATTTTGAAGGTTGGAAAAGCAACACACGAATGAATATGGAAACACACTGTGTAGAGCTGGAAAAGCTAATGAAATGAAGATATCTCAGGAGGGGGGATGTATCCCTGGATAAAGCTGAGTGGTAGAAATCAACTAAAATCAGTAACCATGGTAACAACCTACCTTATCATCAGTGGGCACAGGTTCAAATGAAGCACCTGTGTCCTTGACTGGTTCTTCCATGTCAGACTGTGTGAATAATGAATGAACATAGAAGAGAGGATGGTGACGTGGGGGAATTTGGCAATGAGAAGCATATGAGCAACAAAGAAAAGATCAAATAAACAGAAATCACGGTCTACTGGGGCATCGCAAGAAACTTGGAATCAATTGCAAGTCAACTTGGGGTGTAAAAATCAATCGCAAGTCTTGTAAATTAACAATTTGCACATGATGACTGATCTGCTTCTGGCAACAAGAAATAAGAAACAATCTGCTATGGTTAAAATCGGTATATCAATTGTAAAATTAATCATCAATCATATGTCTTCCAATCAATTGCTGGTTGGCTTCTAACATCAAGAAGTATAAAACAAATCGCTATAGTTGCACTTCATTGCTGGTCGGCTTTTTGCGACCAAAAATCAAAATAAATTTGCTATGGTTATAATTAGTATATCAATTGTTAATTAGCAATTAATCATGTCTTCAAATCAATTGCAAACTTGATTGCTGGACTGCTTCTTGCAACAAGAATAATGAGGAATACGCTATAGTTACAACTGATATATCAGTCTTAAAATTGTAGCACTAATTTGCGATTGATTGCAATGTTTTCTTACAACATCCCCTACTTCTAGGAAAGCCTTGACACGACATTTGCCATAAAGGTTGAGATGGAATGAGAGTTGTAGGATCATATTATTGGATCAAGGAGTTTTAATCTTAGACCGAGTAATAACGAACATATCCAAATGGATCAATGCCCAGCTTGAAACACCAGACACCAAAGGTAACAATGTAGCTCAAATATCGCTTGTGGTTCCTTATAAATGGACGGCTGCTTGAAAAAAATTGCTGCCATTTGTATATAGGTCTACTGTTTTTTTAAGCACCTTAATCCAATTCTACCATCCTGTAAATATTCCTCTTTATAAATATAAATGAAACATTCAGGTTCCAAATAGATGGATTTTGATTTATGGGAGTTCTTCACTTGCATATTGTAAAGATTCCAAACTTTTCAAACATCAATTTGCTAGATACATGAAGCTTAAAATTCAACTTGATATACAAAATGAAAATACATGGGATAAAATATTTTAAGTAGAAGTTACTTTATAATGCATATGAACAGACATTATATGTGTTTATCCACATGAAAAAATATATTCAAATAGAAACAAAGTCTGAAGAAAATGGAATACACATCAAACAGGACACAATAAATTTGTGATAGAAATTGAGATTTAAATGGGTTTCTATTTTCCTCAAAGATAAAGAGGAGAAAACCTGATTACGAGTAAAGCTAACGTGCTAATCTGTCTGATTTTATGATATTCTAATGACCACAAGCAACGATAAAAGTACAAATGAAATCTACAAGTGCGGGTTACCATATTTGACATATCATATTTTGAATTTAACCCCCTACTAAGGTAAGAACACTGTATGAATAACTCTTTACATGGCATACATTTGAAGAATGCTATATTTGTCACAATGTTGCTTTGACAATAAGCATGAAAATACTTATTTTCTTATTTACGAGATAACTGGATATTTGTTTGATTTGCTAGTTCATAACGATTAACTTCCACCCCAAATAGAAAGCACACAATTTTTCCTGCGCACGCGCTGCATCTCCCTATGCACGCACTACCCCAAGATCAACGCGCAAATCAACCCATCTTGCAAGTTATGTGGCAGTATGCTCAGGACTCACAAGTAAATTAGGTTCAACAACGTGAAAATAACACGAAAGCTCCGTGCTTGAGGCTAGGAGAAACACAATCTAAAATCAAAAGTAATTAGATAGAAGAGGGAGTACAAATGCAAAAAATCAGATTCCAAAATACGTTATAAAATCGCAATTTGGGGAGTTGATCTATGTGGAATGGGGGTTTCTTGACTTGGTGGCAGGCGAAAGTAAAAGAGGGAATGGATGCCAATTTGCACGATGATCTTGGGGTAGTGCGTGCATAGGGAGATGCAGCACGCGCGCAGGAAAAATTGTGTGCTTTCTATTCTTTCTATCGTGTGCAAGTTAATCGTATTGAACTAGCAAATCAAATGAATATATCCCAGTTACTGATAATAAATCACTTTATGTAGTATTCCACTGAATACCAAACTAACAATAACACAAACTTAAGTCTTTAAGATCTGCATTATATACCATTTTGACATCACATCCACTTGGACGAAAATCAACAAGTAAATGACTGATTTGTGTATTAATACTTCATTTCCAGAGTGCTCTTATCATAAATATAGAACTATAAATTGTGAATAACTGGAAACATGTACTTGATTCATAAACATTAGTACTTAGGTTTCACATGGTATGACAACTGTGCTCCTACATGAATGTGCATAGAATTCGGCTGGAACACTCTTTTGGACATACGGTTGAATGAGCAGAAACATAAAAAACTCAATTCGAAAATAATCTATGATCCTCATAATCTAAGTCTTGAACTTGCACATCAATTTCTCCAAGGGTATAAAATTGAAGTAGGCAGAGACACACAAGTACAATGTCACTCCTAACACTACCTAATGTGAAAAGTTGACTTTATCAAGAACACTCTATCTCTCTCTTGCTCTCTCTTATCTATGACTAACCTATAGGCCTACTATCTAACCAACAGACAGTGCGAGAATTTCGTCATGGTACAAACTATACAGAGCTTGTTGCATAAAAGTTAGAATTACGGTAACATTACCGCCAGTGGTAACTACTATGGAATCCTTGATTCTGATTGGCTGTTTAGAATCGTTACCATGGTGGTTACCATTGAATGGCAAAGCTACTGCCATCAAAACTTTTTATGAAACAGGGCTCCTGGTGGGTGTTTCATAAAGCTGTTCGTAAGATACGAATGACTTTATGCACGACTGGTGATCCCTTCTTGAGCTATGTGATATCACTGTGTAATTGAGTTATGACCTAAGAACATGTTCCAGTCGTGCGTTAAGTCGTTCGTATCTATACGAACAGCTTTATGAAACATCCACCTGGACATGCAGCAACAGAGAGAAAAGAAACATTTACTATAACGACATAAACATGGTCGCAGCATGAATAATTTGTGTTTTGATGTGTGAATGTTGGAGCAGGAATGAACTGGCTAGGAGTGAAAAAAAAAACAGAACAACTTTTCTTCTTGAATAAATAAAGAGAGCTACGAGTATGAGGGTATGATGAGTGTGAACTGTTCAAACTAAAAATGTAAAAAAAAGTGAGACCTCTTGAATTCTTAGTGAAAGCCTTTTCAGCTCATTCTTCTGGGAAACGAAAATAAGAAAAAGGAGACAAAAACATAACCAAAAAAAGGCAAATAATATCAATCTGAATTAATTTTTTCTTGCTAATTGTGTGAATATAAAACTATACTTCTTTTTAAATTATCAAGCAAATATTACAACAAATAAACCAAAGAAACCATCCCAACGAAAAGAAACAAACCAAAAATGTGAAGAAACTATTCAAGTAAATAAATGAGAACCTATGTAAAAGTACAAACAAAACTCAAGAAACAAAAGTGCACTCAAGGTTTTAATCATATGTCATCCCTTCCTACAGGATTCTTTCAGTTCAATTCCTTTAATATTGCATCTTAATGACTAATATTTTGACCTAACCAAAAATTTTCTATTTAAATTAGAATGTGTTCTATATTAGTTTAAGAGGGTTAACAAGAAATACCCTTCCTCAATCTGATGTGGGGGCAATTCTGTAAATAAATCAACTTTTTTTTCACATCAGACCTCCATTTTCTCTATTTTCTAACTAAGCTTCGTGAACTACTAATGAAATGATAATTTGAGAGCGTTATGCCTTTTTCATAAGAAACAAAACAATAGACAAATCTTTTCAAGAAAGTTCTGCATACAGAAAGTCAAATGTTCATACTTCATGGAATTGCCCAGAAGCAAATGATGATCCTTAACATTTGTCTTCTCAGCTGGCTTATTTTGTAATGATCAGTTATGAATTTAATGGTCAATTATGCCCCCAAATAGAAGAGATTGCAAGAATACTTACAAAGTCCAGCCTTGTATCCACATCCAGGTACCGATCTAAGAAAGCGAAGCTTAGATTTGATCCAACCTTCTCTGCAGCATCTGAACACAAATTAAGATAAAACAAACATAAAAGGATACACCAGGCTGAAAATAACTATATCAAAGTAAACAGAGTAAAATTCAATAAGCAAAATGCTAAAAATGTCAACAAAATCTGATAACAAATAAAGCTATTAAATCTTAAAGTCTAGCAATGTTTCATGAAAATGGTTATATGCAGCCATGAATATTCAAAAGGTGGGCTGATGATATCATGTCCCCCCACACTTTGCTTTTCCTCATGTTATTACATGAAATCATAATTGCTCAATATTTTCAGAAATGTGTGTATGACAAAAAGTTCATATAATAAAATACAAAGTAATACGTAGGGATATAACATCAGCTTCCTCATTACATATTTACAAAAAGTCTGTGAAATCATATCATCTGAGCTTATTACATTGAAAATCATCAATGCAGCCAAGATCATGTAGTACAATGCATAATGACTGCTGATTTTATCTAGTTCTCAGCAATTACACATTTTCTACCAAAATCATTTGGCACATATTTATTCATTTATACATACAAACACTTGGTCATTTTATTGGATTCTGTTTGAACTAATTTTCAGAATGTTACCGAAAACTGGTATTTATGTGTCATACAGGAATGTCAAACTCACTTTGCTTAGACTCTTGCAGCTGTTGCTCCAACTCAGTTACACGATTGTTGAGTTTGGAGACCTCATCCGTAAGTTCTGTATTCCTGGCTTCCGCACTCCTCAATTTACTGCAAGAGAAATTTCAAGGTGAAAAATAAATAAAACTCAATATTAACATCACTAGCATTCATGAAGTAATTGTATTATAGCATACAGGTCTGTAAACCATGCAAGTCAATAAATGGTGGGAAACCTTAACCAAAGATATAGAAATCCAAGAATTCTTTTAAAAGATCATTTGTGGGATTTTGCCAAAATAGAGTGATAGGGTGATTACTTTTTCACTTTTCATTTTTCAAATTATAACCATGAGAATGGACTTCTTACATTCTTCAAGCAAATGACACATGGCCATGGCCACTACTATGATTACTATGTCAATGTAACATACATCAGCAATAGAGTTCAGAAATGATCTGTTCCTTGAGACTGGTTTCAAAAGAAAAGTTGGAATGGTTTCACCTTATTTCGTGATCACTTTGAAATAGAAAAACAGTTATTTCTGCATGGTGTTGAGTACGCGGTCATCCACCTATTTCTCAGGACTAACACAAAAGTGTGATGTCACAATGATCACCTTTATTGAGCTCGTCAGTGATCTGTTCCTTAGCTTGGATATCACTGTGGAAATTGGACCTTTTCAACTAATTCTTACCACTACTACAACCACTACCACTTCAATTTTCTCTGACCCCTACCCACCTCTCATCAGCAGCATGCGCAGCCTTGACCTTCTTGAGTTCTTCAGTCATCTGTTCCTTCGCTTGGATCTCACTGCGGAGGTTGGACTGAAGATTGAGTAGCTCCATCCTGTCCATCCTCTGTGACCTCCTGGTTTGCCAACTCTTCTCCTGCAAATGACAATCATATTTTTATTTACATAAGATCCACAAAAGAGGCAACTGAATTATCAGTAATTAACGTTTCTCTAATGTTTTAATCCACATATTTTGCTATTATCTAATGTGTTTTAAAATCCTACAAACGCCAGGTTATCAAACAGTTTATCATGAATGATTTACAAATGCAACGTTATTATTGTTTTATCATTCATAATCTAGTTATTCATAATGGGCTTAATATATAGATTATACATATCTAAGCTTTTCGAGAATTAGTACTACTTTCTGTGCAATGATTGTGTTAATATTTTTATTACGATTGCAAATCATACTTAGTACAATGAAATATTTGAGACTGAAAGACCATGTGCACATCCAGTTTCTTCACTTTTTTTCATGAACAATGAATTGCATTGAATTGCTTATACTGACCCTTGCAGCACCAACAATGCCTGAAACTTTGATAGTCTCAAGCTCGTCAGTCATCTTAGAAGCCAAGGCTTGAAGGTATCCTCTTGCATCTTTCTCATCACTAACCCTGTAATGTCAAAATAATATAAAATTGGTTTTAAACACATTCATGTGTATACAACAAGCTCTTCTGAATTTTGTTACTTTACCTGAATAAAACCTTTGGAACTAGTAGTCTTGTGAAAAATCAAAGAATAAGATAAAAGAGAGTTTGGGGAAAATCTGACAAATAATGAGGAAGTTATGAGCATTTGAATGTTGCGATCACTAATGTAATAGAGATCCTCCTATTGGCAATGCAACAAGATTTATGACATGTCATATGTTAACAATTTACCCTTTTATGGACTATGAAATACCCCCAAAATGTCTCTTTTCGCTGTTTCTTATCGTGATACAAACTCTTCACCCACAATGTATTCTTTGACAATCTAAATTACATGCTCTCTTATAGAAAGAATCAGAAAAAAAATTATCTACTGATATATGTGACAAAAGAGGCAGATTAAGAGAAATATATACAAAAGTGCTATAGGCACAGGTGATGCCAAAGATATAATAATGATTTGCCATACACTCAAAGTTATGCTTAATTGTACAAGTGGTTATATATTTTATATCAAAGGGCCCTTGTCGCTGTAACATAAAATATACAGTCAAAGGCTAGAGGGGGTGTTGCAAGAAAATATATGCGATCAATTGCAAATATTCTATTGCAATTTTACAACTGTTAGATCAACGTTAGCTGTAGCAAATTGGATTAAACTTGTTTCAAAGAGCAGATTAGCAATCAATCACTAATTTGCAATTAACTAACAGACATATGATTGATTTAGGGACCAAAAATAGACTTGCGATTGAAAACAAGTTTCTTGCAACACCCCATAGGATGCAATAAGGCTGTGATTAAGGGTTAATGTTTTTACCATTGGATGATCTCTGCAATCTGTGCCTCCCAGTGAGCCACAGAATCTTTGTTTCTAGACATCTCTTCTAGTTTCTCTTCTGCTAGTCTCAGCTCTCGTTGTAACCTCTCCTTTTCAAGAAGGGTCTGTTATGAGGGAACAAGGCATGAAATCACATAGTAAATTACTAAAAAAGTTTTTGGAAGCACATTATGTAACTATGGGTCTATGCACTTCTAAAAAAAAGGGACTTACATTTTGAAGGCTGTTTTACTTTTTAATGAGAGTCAGTGAAAAAAGGACTTCTAAAGTCTTTACTATCATGATGATATCAATAGTTGGGTATCCCTTAGATACCACACTCCTGGTACTCAAAACAAACATAACAATTATTAAAGGGGTACTCTGGGCTGAGAATATTTTATCTAAATAAATAAAGTAAAATTAACAGGGCAATAATGCTGGAAATTTCATCAAAATCTCATAACAAATAGCGAAGTTATTGAATTTCGAAGTTTAACAATATATTGTGAAAACATATACACGATTTCATGAATATTCATTAGGCGGGCTGATGTCACATCCCAACTTTCCCTTTTCTTATTACATTAAATAGTAATGGTTTTATATTTTCATATGTCTGAATGATGTCTCCTTTGTAGTGAAATAAGTTGCAGCAATGAATATATAATACACTAAATAAATTGTCATTGCAATTCTTTTAGTTCACGAACATATTTTTTCACAAAACTAATTTCATGTAAAAAAATACAAAAGAACAAGTGGGGATATGACATCATCAGTTAGCTCATCGAATATTCAAGAAGACATGCCTTTAACTGTTTCACCGAAATAATGCAAATCTTGAAAATGCCATAACTTAATTATAACTTATCTGATTTTGATCAAATTCAGTGTTTTCTTTGTCTGAGTTTTCTATATCTCTTAAATCATATTATTTTCAGCCGGGAGTACCCTTTTATGTTTCAAAATAATAAAATGGTAACAAGGTTTATAAGAGAGAATTCCCTGAAAGAGAGGAACTGACAAATTTGAACATGCATACAGTCAAACATCGACTTTCTTTGCAATAATTTCCCCCTTTTCAGATTGTTAAAGAAATTATCAACCCACTTTTAAGGAATTATTACAAATAATCTCAAAAAACTGCATGATGGTGAAATGCACCAGATAGCATTTGATGCCAATACAATCATGGGCGGAAATCTGTCCCCAAAGGTAGGGGGACAAGGGGCTGGAAACTTTGACAAGCAAAAAAAGAAAGGTTATCACAAAAACTTTAAGGTCATTTTAACCCAATACAATTTGACAAGCAAAAAAAAAAAAGTTTTCACCCAGAATGGAAGGTCATTTGGTCCAAAATACATGTATTATTTCGATTGTGAATGATGTATTTTTCTCCATCATAACAGACTAAAAATAGAAGGGGGGACATTTGATATTGTGTCCCCCTACTATTTTGGGTAGGGGGGACATGTTCCCCCCTGGGAATACAATCAGAAGACCAAAAACCAACCTTATCAAGCTCTTGGCTAAGTTTGGTCTTGTCATCGTTAATGAGAGCTTTGGTCCTCTCATAATTCCTCTTCATGTCATCCATCTTCATCTTGGCATGCTGGTCCTCCGTGTTGGTGATCTGGAGACGTTCTAGTTTGTCCTGGAGGGTGGTGATCTCTCGTCGCATCGAAACAATCTTGTCCTCGTTCTCGTTTATCTGCTCCTTCAAGATCTGATACGAGAGATAAGAGAAGAGAATTAGAATGCACGAAATGCATTATGACAGGGGTGATATTCACTCTTGAAAAAAAATCTACATCAAGTTCTTCGAGAAAAAATACAAAGTCAGTGTTGATTAGATCATTCACAAATTAAAGTCAAATGCAATTTTAGTTTGATTAGAATCCATCGCAACTCTCTGTAATATGACGTCCAGGGCACTTTCTTACACCTAGTTGTGATTGATTAGATTGACCATGACTATGGAAAGCCAGCAAATCAAAGTCTAAAATGCATCTTTGTTCAAAATGATTTCGTCATATGATGTATAATAATAATAATAATAGCTGTATTTATAAAGCGCCTTTTGCCCGAGGATACAAAGCGCCGCTATTATTACCCCGGCTTTAGCTCGAGCTACCATCACCAGCGCTCAGTGCATGCAAGGAATTAATCCTGCCGGGTACTCATTCACCTCACCTGGGTATACTCATACTCACCTTTGTTCCCAAAGGACATTGTGCAAATTTCCAAAAGGAAAAACTTATGACAATGATGGATTTCCATATAGTTGAGAATGATTCAGACCTGCCAACATTTGAAAATGGAAAAAAGGAGTCCACGAATCGCGCGGAAAGCCAAACTCCAACGGCGGGGGTCAAGGGGCCCGCCTTAGGGCCCCTTGTTGGGTCCAGGGGCAAGGCCCCAGCGGGGGTGCAAGGGGGAGGAGCCCCCATGAAGCTGGAGGACATTTAGGAAATTTCACCTTAAAAACAAGCCTTCTGGAGCCCTTCTTGAGCTTTTTATGCCTTGTCCTTTCTCAGTCTGGAGCCTTTCATAAGTGGCTTTTTTGGCACCATGTATTACCTCTCTTGAGTAAGTACAAGTATGGCATAGTTTCTTTCTACTCTCCATAGCCAATTCATGTACCATCAGAGAACTTAATGTTCTTGTGCTCAGGCTTGCTCTCTGCTTAGTTTTGTTCTTTACCACGATGGAAAATACTCTTTCACAGTCACTGTTGCTATGAAAAATTAGCAGAACTGCTTTCATTGTTTTGCATAGGAGGGAGTACTTCTCTGTGTGCCTTGTGATATCCTTAATAGCTCCTATCTTGTGCCATTTCTCATCGATTCTGTCTGTATTTGAACTTGCATCAATATCTTGATCTATTTGATAAAGATTAAATTCTTGTTCAAGTTTGTCCATATCTTTGTAAACGTCGCGAAACTTTTGAGTGTGCCCTTTTGCTTTTGGCATCATGGATCATTCACACAGTCATGACAGTTCACAGACTAAAAAAAAATACAGCAGGGGTCTAAAAGTTTGCAAGAATCGGCACTGAAACGGCAGACTTGTAAAATCCAAAGCATTTAGCTCACTAAGCACAAAGCACATATAAAAATATCATGAGAAGATATTAGTTTAAAATGTTACCGTTTCTAAACCCTCAGCTGGCGAAACAATCCATTTCCCACACGGTATTCCAGAACGGTAGTAGTATAGTAGCGGAGGCACGCAAGCGCTGCGCTGCATCGTACCGTATGCATAGAGTTACATTCGCACTACACGCGCTATGAATCCTCGCGATCGCGGGCGAACTGTCCAATGTCAATACACACGATCGCTGTCGGATAAATAGCGCGCTGGCTGTGGCTTGTTGCGCTTCGTATATGCACACACGGAGCACAGGCCCATCACGCGTTCTTATCCATTGAACTCTGAACTCCACGTACGCGCGCGTAGTGCATGCGTTTAATTAACGTTACGCACGGTATATACTACCGTGCGTACGTACGTACTCACAGAGAGAGAAAGAGAGCCGTAGGCAGATGCAGACGGAAAGTGCGTCATTTCCCAAAGAAAAAAGAAAATCATCTGAAATACAAAGAAAACGGAGTTCTCCGCTTTTGGGCCGCTATAAATTCTGAAAAACGGAGAAACTCCGGAAAACCCGGAGAAGTTGGCAGGCCTGATGATTTGATTAATTACAACTCTTCTGTATCACAGGACCCAGTTGTACCCCCAGAACTCATCCCTACGGTCCTACCTTCTCTTCCATGGTATGCCTCGACTTCTCCTTGGCCACACCCTCTGCAAACTGGACTTCTTTCTTCTCCATCTCCTGCTTGAGACGAGCAACCTCCTTCTCATACTTGTCTGTATCAGGCTTGGCTCGACCCACTGAGTTTACCTACAGTATGAGCGAAAACAACACAAAGTGTGTGGATATTGATTCGCCTTTTGGAACACTGATATTAGTCCTCACTCATAATAAAAAATAAAAATGTTCTCACTCCAAAGCAGTTTTCAAAAAATATTCACAAAAAAAAAATTGAAGGGTTTCAATGACAACATATCATACAATTTCTAACATACTGGTTGATGATTTAATGAAAGAAAAAAATTATCCAATTTCGTTATGGTAAAGTCGCATGATGTACCATCAATGACATTGTGATCTAACTTCAATTCAAGTATTTATTTCCAAATTCCTTAAAAAGAACACAATGAAAATATTAATTACCAAAACTAATATAATATTAATTAAACAAAAACAAAGGTATCAACAGAACATAACCGAAGCAAATACTGGTAATAATGAAATAATAAATGGCACATAATTATAACAATATAGATGAACAAAATAATTGAATGGAAATGGGGCATGCAAAATAAAGCCATAAAATGGCTTGTTAAGACGCGCATACCCAAGATATACTAATCATTAAAAAAAAAATCAGAGTATGGTATGGAAGCGGCAAGCACCAAAGAATAAACAGAGATAAGAATCATCATTTAAAAAAAAATGATTTCACTTCCTTAAAACTTGATCATATCTTACCTTGAGGCCTTCTAGCTCTTCTTTGAGTTGCTTGATATTCTGTTCACTCTGCTGTCTGAGTTTCTTCTCTCTTGCTATCTCCACCTGGAGATCTTCTTGTTGAGCTTCAAGCTACAAAGAAAATGAATACCAATCATGCCAACTGAAAAAAAAGTCCTAAATGAATGATAAATTGTACTAGAAAGAATATTTCGCTAGTACTAAATTCGTAATCCTGGGGTTTTTTCTAATTATGGTAACTCTGCCGTAATGGCAACTTCTAGGAGGCGCTATAGCTCAGTCAGTAAAGCGGGGGTTAGGGATTCTGGTGACCCAGGTTTGATTCCCACTTGGTGCGCTAGTGCCCTTTGGTAAGGCATTAATCCTCATTACTAGGTCCCCCGGAGAAGACCTGAAAGGGATGCTCCGGGCTGAAGAAATCAGATAAAAAATAAAAAATTGAATTTTAAAGATTTGCATTAATCAGTGAAATAGTTCAAGGTATGTCTTCATGAATATTCATTGGGTGGGCTGATGATGTCATATCTCCATGTGATCGTTTGTATTTTATGATATGAAATGAGGTTTATTCAAAATTTTACTACCAAGAACTAAAAACTAAAACTGAAAACTGATTTAAGTACATTAGTTATTTCTTGCTGCAGCTTATTTCATAATGATGAAGACACATCATTTACACATTTATGAAAAAATGAAACAATTATGATATCATGTCATAACATAAGAAAAAGGAAAGTGGGGATGTGACATCATCAGCCCACCTAACGAGTATTCATGAATACATGCCTAGAACTGTTTCACCAGAATAATGCAAATCTTAAAATTTAATAACTTTGTAATTTGTTCTCCGATTTTGATGAAATTTTCAGCATTTCGCTCTGTGAATTTTACTCTCTATATTTAGATACAAATATTCTCATCCCCGGAGCATCACTTTAAGATGACGGTCCTCCAGGTGCTTGCTTAAAAGCATTCATGCTTTCTTAGCAATCGGATAAATAATTATAATGATAATAATCACCACTATCATCACTATGAAAACAAGTCTCGGTTATCAATCATAACCATGGTTTCTATGAAAGTTACAATAATAAAGTTACAATAGTTGCAACTCTTCATGAAGGAGGCCCCTGATCTACCATCACTTGAGGGAAAAGGCATCTCTGATATACATACGTGTATACAAATTATTCTTCTTGAATCAAAAGTTGAATGGTATTAGAGGCTTATTGTGAATAAGTCTGTAATCTCTTTCACCTGGGTACCTGGAACAGCAGTAGACACCCAGACAAAACTGTTTCAGTATCATTTAGAATTCACAACTACCATCGATGTGCATTTACCTCTTTACTGGCCTGTTCATGTTTCCTGATATCAGCTCTCTGAGAGTCTACTTTCTGTGAGAAGACCTCTATTTCCTCCTCTTTATCCCGTAGATCTCTTGAGAGCTTCTGTTTCTGTGACATGATGTCTGCATACCTACAAGGGAGAAGAAATGAAGTGTGAAAAAAAATAATGAAAAGGTGAAGATAGACTGCAAAGAAAGATAGCAAAAAATTGATCAATATTCAAAACTCTTGTGAAGATCATCAATCATTAACATTTTCAATCTAAACAGCTGTCCAACAACCTTCCTTGATTTTATTTGGTATCTACGTAATAAGATCAACCTTAAAGGACAAGTCCATCCCAACAAAAAAATGATTTGAATAACAAAAGAAAAATGCAATGAATTGCGCGATATTTTCGCCACGCAAAATTTTTTGACCACGCGGCTCGCTGACTTTTTACTTTCAAGTCTTGCGCAACTTTTGAGACCAATTTTGTGTCACCCGGGTACGTGGTTCCGAAATTACGCAACATTATGTAAGTGCGTGTCAGACCAAAAATTGCTCAAAAACGTGATTTCGTGTACAAAGTCAATGCAAATTGTGTTTTCAACCAAAATTCATAAATGCAAGATTAGTTTTAGTTTTGCTGGTCTAAATGTATTTATTTTATGCTTTTTATGATCACAGAAGAGTCCCCAACAAATTTCATTGAAAAAACAATGAAAAACAAAAGGTCAAAAAACAAAGAAATACATAAGAAATTGCAAAAACAATATAATACATAAGAAAATGATTTGATATCGCAATTTTTTTCATGGACACTTGCTAAGAACACCACAAAGAGTTTCTATACCAAAAATTAGTACATTTGGAGCTTTATTTAGGGAGTTAGAGGAAAAAGAATGATTTTGCATACTAATTACACATAAATTAGCATAATCACTTAATAGCAATTCGCATGAAAAAAATTACTATACAATCTTGTAGATTATGTCCCAGGCAAGCCGCGTGCCAATTTTCGGCGCGATCGCACGGTCGAGATTTTAAGGGGGGCCTCCCAGGCCCCCCCCCCGCCATATGAACTCCCAAAATACCCCGGCCTAGATAGGGTTAAACATTTTATGGTTCAATCAATTTGGTCCTTATCATAAAATTTTCACAAATTGAAATATTATATAATTCAAACAATAAAATACAAAAGAAATAGTGAGTGAGGGCATCATCAACTCTCTCATTTTAAAGTCTCCGAGTTTTGCATATAACTGTTTGGCAAAAAATAAGCGAAACTTTAAATTGTCATAGCTTCCTTATTTTACATCTCATTTTGATGAAATTTTCAAGGTTATGATTGATTGATTTTTTCCGGGTGGACTTGACCTTTAGTTTTACCATTATATCAGAGTAGAATGAATGAAAAGAAACCAAACATTTTCCGTTCAACACTTCCCTTCTACCTTTTTGGAGCCGTTTTCTCTCCCTTTTCATAGCCCTTTTGTTCCTAGTTTCCAAATAGTAATCACTTTTTGAAAACGTTTTCCCTACGAGCAGTCTAATCCAGACAGCTGGACATTTCCATAAAATCCAACTTTTTGAACAGCTGACCCCCAAGTTTCCTCCAATCTTATTTCAGTTCCATACTAATAAGGCCAGGATGATTTGAGAGCATTACAACCTTTCATATGAACAACAGAGAGAAGTCACTTTAGGAAGGTTCTGCATACGGAAGGTCAGACTTACTGGAATCGCCCCACCCACAGTGGTGCTAAAAAGTCAGTGAATCACATCAGAAAATGCACAACACTACAATGTCCAGCGAGCCCAGAGAAACAAACTATATTGAATGTAATATTCCATAACCTGACTTCACAAATAAATATTTACAAGATGGCAGAATTTGAACACTATTTAATGTGCTCATTTTCTGGTGCGGTTCACTAACTTTTAGCACCACTGTAAAACCTGTTGATCGTTTCTTTATTATTATTCAAATTTCGCTTAAGTAGTGAACATGATACATAGTTATCAATTATTAATGTTTACCTTTCATTAATTTCTGTGAATTCCTGCATGGCAAGCTTTCCTTGTGATTTGGCTTCTTTCAATTCTTTATTGATTTGGCGATTTCTCTCATGAAATTCATCTAATTCTCTCTCCAGATTTTCCTTTTCCTGCTTTAATAATCTGTGAAAGAAATAATGCATAATTTGAGCACATTTTCAGAGGTGAACTATATCAATTTTAAAGAAATCGAAGTGATACAAATGAATACAACAGGTATTGGTAAGGTTACATTAACTCAGTATCTGATTTAAGGGTCAAAATTTTTATCTTATGTTTAATACATTTACCATATTTCAGCTAATGAAATCTCAAACATGAATAACATCAGTTGCCTATGATGGCGAATGAAAGAGTAGGATTGGGTAATCGTTTCTTCATAGTAGGGAAGATAATTAGAGAATATTGGATGGCCTTAAGTGGAATGCTTGAAAATATTTTTCTTCAACAAGTAACACAATTTCTACTCATCCCACGAAAATTGGTCATCCAATATCATTATCATTATTTAGATATCTCAAAACAAGACTAGACATAAATTGTTTACTCAGCATTTTTTGTCAATCCTGTAAATCATGAGCATGGCGACTGAGTATTGTCTTTACTTTTAAAAAATCTCTGTAAAGTTGTGCTAGCGCATAGTGCAAGCGCATTTGAATTCAATAAATTGATGCAATCTCGCTCCTTTACCACACCTCCTGGCAACTAATACGCAATGCAATATGCGCACAATCATTTATCAACCAATGATAATCTTGTGGGCGGGGCAAAATATTGTTTTCATAGGCATGCACGTTAAAAATCAATTTGAGTATTTTGTCTCCTCAAAACGACCTCGCAAGACGTCAAAATATATCTGCGCCTCTAAAACCCCCCATCTAAATAATAATATATATCGTACAAAAAGTCAAGGTTACTGATATGTAACATTCTGAATCTGAGTGACCATTCTGAAGTTAAACACCTTTATTACAGGGCAAAATTTAACAAGGGTTGTCATTGACAAGTTGATGGCATATGACAAAATGAATAAACAACAAAATCCTTGGGTTTCGATTGGTTAAGAAGCAGTGTTATCGCATTTGCATGTCATGGGGAAGAAGGGTGTGGGCTGGATATCGCCATCACACATAAATATTTGTTTTTTGCTCTTACTTGGCAGATCTCTCTAATGTCTTTATTTTACTTGACTTCTCGTCCTCTGCACTCTGCATCTCTTTGGCCATGGCTTGGTAGCTGTCTCTTACATTCTTACTCTCTACTTCAGAGGCTACACACACAAACAAAATGAATATAAAACATATTAATGTTGCTATTACCAAACATGAATACATAATCACAGTAAACACTTGATTTTTTTATATTGTTTCCCTATCGTTCCATTTCTTTTTGGACTAGAAAAAATCAACTTGTAATTTATCTAGGCATTTGACTCATCTCCTTAGGAAAGTCTTCTTTCCAATGTCATGATAAAAATATATACAATAACAAGAAATGGAAAGAGTAGTCGTATTGGATGAGATTTAGGAAGAATAATAATCAAATTGAGATGGTGATGAAAAAGAAGAAAGGGGAGGGAATATGTAATACAGCACAATAGGACCTGGAAATAATGATGTTTGGAAGTGAAAAGAATAAAATATTTAGATAGACTCAAGCAAATACAGCTAATTCACCAGAGAATTATAAACCACATTCATTCTCCATTATTTATCATAATAAAGAGCAACATAAATGCTGTCCATACACCCTATAAGAACTGGAGGCGGGCCATGATGACTGCCCCTCGACGCTTTGCACAATATTTCCAAAACGCAAAAATATAGCGCCGCAAAATTTTAGGACTTTTTTCTTTGAAGTCTTGCAGAACTATTGAAATCAACTTCGCGACATACGGGTAGGACTTTTTGAGACTATGTCAAGCTGTAAATGCTCATTTTTATACTTTGTGTACATAATCTATGGGAGATGAAATTCGTAAAAGGATGATCATTTTTCATTCTAATTGGTCTGCTTAATTAATTTAGGGTTTAATTTAGTTGTTAAATGGTCAGTGATAATTTCCATTGAAATAAAAACAATGAAAAAACAAAGAAATACATAAGAAATTCTAAAAACAGAGAAATTCATAAGGAAAAAATTGGCTTTTCCAATTTTTCTTTGAGGAAACCTTTAAGTTAGATTAAAATGACATCTGCAAAAAGGAAGAAAATTTGAAGTGAAATTGGGTGTTAAATATGCAAATGTTTTCATGAATAAATTTGCATATTATATTCATAATTGATATAAAATAATTATTTTCTTTTTATACTAGCTTGAAGTTTATGTAAGTAAAGAATGTACATGCATAATTTCGGTGCGATCGGTAGCCAAGATCAGAAGGGGGGCATGATGCCCCCCTCCTCATCCTCAATACCTCTCAAATAGTCAAGTCCTTTTAGGATAAATCAAAATATCCATGAACAATTTCAATTTAAGTAAGGTTTTAATTATGAAGGACATACATAATTGGTGGTATACATACCTGCTATTCTTGATTTAAATGACTTGATTTCTTCTTGTAATCTTCTAACTTCATCATTCTCTCCTCCTCCACTGCTTTTTAATTCTGTGAATAGAAATTTTTTTTAAATATGAATATTGCAAACAAGGAAATTACGTCAATATCCTTTTTGTTTAGAAAACAAATATTATAAAAGTCAACAGATTCTGAATAAACTACTGATTTACTATAGGCAGTAAGTAGATATTTGAAAAGTTATTTTCTGCTTTAGAAATAAAAGATGCCCACATAATAAACGTAAATATAAAAAAATAAACGTGCATTTCACCCCTGAAATGAAAGAAATACAATGCTTAACAAAACCAAAGACCACTACAGTAATTGATGCCCAATATCAATTGGCCTTGATTACCCTCTTATTTGGCTTAGATGTTTTTGTGCACTTCGTAAATGTTACCATTTGAGCCATAGTGTAGTTATGTGCTCTAGTTCTAAAAATATTGAAATTAAGATGCTGGGTGTAAGAATTGAATATTAAGGTCAACAAATAAATAATAAAAATACAAAAATTTAGTAGATGCCCAACAAATCCAATAAACTAATTCATTTTAAATCAAAATAATTACCTGATAACCTATTAGTGAGTTCAGTTTTCTCAGTCTCTAGTTTGTTGATCCGTCTTTCCAGGCTCTCTACATGGGCACTATCAACACCTTCCTTACCACTGGATATCACCTCCTTCACATCCGCTAGTACACCCAGATCAGAGAGATTGCTGCCGAATGATAGGAAGTTAAACACATGATGCTCAAATAATGCAGTCTTGGAAAAGGGGTCAAATCTTGATGTAAGAACAAGTTTGTCCAAGCAATTCAAAGTTTGGAAATTTATTTTACACTCATCTCTTCTGGGAGTGTGTGACCTAGGATGGGTAGATGATTGCATGTGATGGCATCTAAAGAGCCAAGGATCGACGCCACAGAATCAAGTATTTGACAGCAAACAACCAACCAAGGGACCTATTGTACATCCTATCAATGTGGCAAAGACTTTACATTAGAGGGATATAGCCATTCCTCATCTGGATATTATGATTCACCTAATTCTGGAGAAAGCCTAAAATTGGAAGGGTAGAAGATTGCTTTTGAAGGCAGCTTTTCATCATGGACTAGATACCACTAAATTATGTATTAACCAGTAGACAAGCAATCAAATGACCTATAGGCAGCCCTGCAACAGCCCAAGTTTTCTCAATCTCGAGATTTTAACTCGATCAGCCTTCTTCGCGATTCAGCTTGTGATTCAAGAAACCTCATCTCCACCAGCACAAGAAGAGGAATTCCTGCTCAAGTGAGGCATCGATGCATTATGGTCTAACACCATGAATAGATAATCCAAAGTGGAATCTTGAGTGCATCTGCACCTGCGAATTAGCTGGATAATTTGTAAATAGCGCGCTATTTTGCAAATAATCCTAAGTTGATTGCAATCTCGAGATTAATACAGCAAACTATCGCGACGATTGCATCTCCATGCAAATCGGGATAATTTGTTGGATCAGAAATAGGAAGATTATTTGAATAATTGGGCTGGTGAAGACGGTCCTTATTTTACATCACATCCAAAGGGCAATCTTATACACACCTCAATCTTGTAAAAGTATAACCTAGAAATAGAAGATGATTGGATTTGAATGCTGCTTATGAGCTAGGGCAAGACACCATCAAATAATGCATTTGTCAGTAAATAAGCAGCAATCGAGACAATTTTTCAATGACTGGATAATTAGGGAAAAAAAGTCATTCCTCGTGAGTACCTGATGACTAACCTATTTTTGGTGAAGGTATGACCCAGGAAGGGCTTATGATTGCCTGTGATTGCATCTAAAGGGATCAGGATAGACACCACAAATTATGTACATGTTTTCCCAAGTAAACAAGCATACAAAGGACCCTTTTTCCATCGCATCCATAAAGCTAGGACCAGATAACTGTGGAAGAATGCTATTTTTCATCAGCATCTGATGACTCACAATTTCTAGTGAAGGTATAACCTAGGTAAGGTAGGTGATTGCCTGTGATAGCAGCTAAAGGGCAGGGACTAAGACACCACCAATCATTTATTTTTCAGTAAACAATAATAGGACCTCGTTTACATCTCATCCATAGGACTACATAATTGAGAAAGAATGCTGATCTTTGTCAGCATCGGATGACACAACCTGGGAACGGAGCAAATGAATGAAAGCTAGACACCACCAAATTACGCATTTACGAAAAAGCAAATAAGCAACTCTAAAGGCCACCGCACACCATACAACTGCTCGCGATCTGATTTTGGAACTAATTGCATTTTGCTCATTTTCTGAAAATGTGAATGGAACATATCATTTTACTTGAGATTGAAATTAATAGAAAGAATCATATTATAACCATTTTGAAAGATTGCCTGCCTTTATTTTGAAGTAAAAGCCAAATTAGTTTATCGTACGACTGCTATGACGTCAATACGACTAAATATTAAATTCGCTTTATTCTAAGAAGGATGATAGCATAGTCACAGATTTGATCATAGGTATTTGTACGATGATTTAGAACATTACACAGTAAGATATTCCAAGTCTCAATATTAGCATCAAATTCTACTACATTTTATTCTGAAATTGGGTCGCAGACCAGTCGTAAGGTGTGTGGTCGCCTTAAAACATTCTAGATCACATCCACAGAACGAAGACTGGATAATTGAGAAAGAACGCTGATGACTCACCTATTTCTGGTGAAGGTATAACCTAGAAAGGGTAGATGATTGCCAGTGAAAGCAGCATGTGAGCTTGGAGGCAAGACTTCCGAGTTCCTAAGGTCGGCCTCATCAACATCAAAGTTGGACGTGTCTGTGGCACTCTTCACATCTGGGACATAAGGAGGTTTCACTGCGGGAGAAGAAGTTACACATTTATGCAAGATTCAAACATACAAAAAATTATCTAATACATTTACATTAATATGTTGATACTTAAACTAAATGTTGAAATAAGAGAGTCATTTTGGATCATACCATAAGTGTATAGCTGAAGAAGAAATCTGAGCTCTTTGAGAAGTCATCATCATCATCAAAATAAGAGCAAACCAACACTTTTAAAGGCATCTAATCGCCTCACGATAGTGAATTTGCAATAAACAAAATATAGCAAATGATTTATTTCTGCTGGTAATGTCCAGAAATGTACAAGAAAGACCAGTGCCTTTTGAAATAAAGCGGCAATTTAGGATTACAACAATAAATGCAAATACATGAACATGGTATGGCATTCAAGAAATGTCATGGAACCTTTCAGACATTTAGACATTTAGATAATAAGCACTTACTATTCCTGATATTTTCCCAATCAATGCCATTGAAGAACGGATGGTCCTTGAAGTCCTTTAGCCCGTTGCGCCCTAATCGTACTTCTGCCGAACAAATGAGACTGCATATTAAATCCTTGGCATCCTCTGAAATAGCGACTTCATCTTCCGCTTCAGGAGGGAAGTCAAATTGATTCTGAAAGAGAAAAAAGGAAACAGAATTAAATTGAAAAGAAAAGTTTATTGTTATTGTTCAATTTATATCATGTTGCATAGGTTCAACAAATATTTGTTGCTTTTTTTGTTATTACAGACATGAGACATTGATTCTAACAGAGAAATTAATTTGAGAAAAGAGTTAATTGCAATTGTTTAAATCACATTATGGTTTGGAGGGCCTTCCTTTTTGTCCCTCTTTTTTCAGAACTAGTAATCAAATTATTTTTTTTTTCAAGAAAGACTGTGCCTCTAGTGGTGTATTGTCAGTTAAGATGAGTTTCTAGATTTACTTTAAAATCAACATAATACACACAAAAATTGTGAAAAGATGCACCAGCTACCACTGTAGTTTCTAACAACAGAGAACATTAATATTACCAAGAACAGCGGTCAATTTCGCTGATGAATTAAAAATAATTTTATATGCAATATCGATTTCCTTTTAGAGAGCATTATAATCATGTGTTTCCTTATCAGTTCTGCACATGATCCAATGGCACCGGACCAATCTCTGATCAGATAATACTTGTAGGGAGGAGGATCATTATGTGTAAACTGTACTTGACCCCCCCCCCCTCCAATGCATTGTCTGAGCTGAACATTCCCCAGGTATGATCAATTCTAAAAAAAAGCTGTTTCAATACCAAACATTCAAACTAGGGAAATTGTTATCATCATCAGATAATACTTGTAGGGTGGAGGACCATTATGTGTAAACTGTACTTGACTCGACCCCCCCCCCCTCCTATGCATTGTCTGAGCTGACCCATCCAGTGGATTCGGGGGAGTGTTTCATGAAGCATCATGTCAGTGATTTTCACCAACTAATTTGCTCTGAGCCAATCAAATGCAAGTATTTCAGTAGCCTGTAACAATAGTCAGTGAAATCACAAACTAGTCATTTCATGACATGCCCCACAGATGGAGATTTACAACACATCAAGTATCATATTTCTGTGTCACCTGCCACAGTCATGTGTCATATACCACACTTACTTTGTGATTCATGATCTTGCCATATGTCTCTACTAGTGATTCCGCATAGAAGGGCGTTTCACCGTACAGCATCTCATACATACAGACTCCTAATGACCACCAATCACATTCTGGACCATATCTCCCTTTGCCATCCTCCATTGCCTGTAGAAATGAAAGCACACAAAAAGAATACAGAAATGATTAATTTCAACTGAAATTCAGTACTAACCTATTTCATAGATGACTATTGATAAGACATTATTTTTGGAGTTCAAAGACATTATTTTTGGAGTGAGGAGGTAGCAGTATAACATTCTTGGTGCATAATCATCAACCCTTCTTAAATCTACTAATCACCAAAATGCATACTCAGGCCTATGAAGTTATGTAATAGAGTAATTCAGATTTTCTGAATATGGGCCATGGTCTTTGAAATACTTTGTTACTACAATTAATTTCAAATAGCTGGTATCCTTAAAATCAACAGCATTTTAAATGTTCTGTTATAAACTTTCCACCAATGTACAACAAACAATACCACGCTTGAATAATATGTGATACCAAAGAGTCATATTAGAAGGGGATGATCAGTTCTAATGTCACTAAAAACTGGAAGAGACAACATAATTATAGAGAAGGGATTTCTTGTCATATGTATTTGAGTTCAAAGGATGATCTAACAATTTCTCACCAGACAACCACCCACACATGAAAGATATGTGCTCAGCTGTGTTACAAGCTTTCGAAAGGTTACATTATAATGTTCTTCCATCAAACAGAAGAACCAATACAACTGACAGCATCACCAGTTCACACAATGCTTAAGACAGTGGCTCAATAATATGAACTGAATTCACACAAAACAATAAGTACTTCAACAGTATATTCCCCTCCCGAGTTCTGTTTAAAAAAATATAAATAGTGGATGTCATACTCAAATATAGGATTTTATACATCATTTTCCTCTCCCGATTATATAAAAAAAAAAACTGACTATCACACTTAAAAATACTAGTAGGAAGTTAAACATCATTTTACCCTCCCCATTTCCCATGAATAAATTTTTTTTAAACAAACAGAACATGACACAAAACAAATTCAGTAGGAAGTTTACACATCAACCCTCCCCCATTAGGGAAACTCCAGGCTGAAAATATTTATATATGGACCCCATGGAAGAACAGTATAGTCATGTTGACTAGGGCTGGGACTAAAACCCGGGTACTCGGGTCCCGCCCGGAAGCCTCGGGTACCCGGGTAGAAAAATCAATACCCGATACCCGAAAATTGCTCACAAGTATTACGTTGTGTAAGACATGATTGTAACTCGTCACAAAGTACACAAGTCTCATTTTGAATCTCACCAATTACCCTCGAAATATCCATAAATATACTAGTTTTTTCAAGTGATGATGATGTGACTGAGATCGTTCAATCGTCGCCATGTTTCTTTTGCAGCGCAGTGACGTCATCCAGCCACTGCGACGCAAGCCAATTTATGAATGAAAATATAGTAAGCATGCGCATTGCAAGCCTCAGTCCCACGGAGTATTCCGTCAAAACAAGTCTGCAATAGTCTGTCACCTCGTACCAAAATCGACCTAGCATTCCACTTTCCTTTATTTCATATGAATTATGAAAGGTATTCTCAGAGGATCTGTTTTCTCACCGATACCATGCAGGTAAGCAAATTTTATTACTTCTTGCTTTTCCGTCAAAATCTTACGAAGTAGCGTCGATATTGCATCGTGTTTGTGAGTTTGTAGAATCTATCGCTACGTGAACAAAGTCAATTGATTTCCGGGTTTCGGAGCATACGAGGCGCCAGCCAATCACGTTCTTGATACCATTTTCAGTTCATCATAAACCGAAAATGGTAACACGATCGTGATTGGCTGGCGCATTTGACGCTCCGAAACGTAAACCCGGAAATCAATTGACTTTGTTCATGTAGCGATAGATTCTATAAACTCACGAACACGATGTAATATCGACGCTACTTCGTAAGATTTTGACGGAAAAGCAAGAAGTAATAAAAATTTGCTTACTTGTGCGGTATCGGTGAGAAAACAGATCCTCTGAGAATACCTTTTATAATTCATATGAAATATAGAAAAGTGGAATTCTAGGTCGATTTTGGTACGAGGTGACAGAGTATTGCAGACTTGTTTCGATGGAATACTGCGTGGGGCACGGGAGGCTTGCAGTGCGCATGCTTACTGTATTTTCATTCATAAATTGGCTTGCGTCGCATTGGCTTGATGACGTCACCTATGGGGATTTTTAACCAGACATATTTCAAGCGACATGATTTTCGGGTACCCGCCCGAAAATTACCACGGGTACCCGAAGAAAAAAATACCCGAAAGTCCCAGGCCTAATGTTGACTAAACTGAAAATGGGCAATCCATCCGTTTTGCTTTTTTTGCTGTTATTTTTTATACGGAAAATAAATACTATACTATACTATACTATATCTAAATAAATAGAGTAAAATTCAGAGCAAAATGCTGAAAATTTCATCAAAATTAGATAACAAATAACAAAGTTATTGAATTTTAAAGTTTAGCATTATTTTGTGAAAATAGTTATATGCATGTCATCATGAATATTCATTAGATAGGCTAATGATGTCACATTCCCACTCTCCTTTTTCTGTTTTTACATGAAATCATAATTGTTTCATTTTTTATACATGTGTGAATATCTCCTATATAATGAAATAAGTTGTGGTAATGAATATCTAATGCACTAAATCAGTTCTAAAATCCCATTTTTTTTAAGTTCTTGGTAGAAAAAATTGAATGAACCTAATTTCATATAATACTATTCAAAAGAACAAGTGGGGACGTGACATCATCAATTTGCTCATTGAATATTCATGAAAACATACACAGAACTATTTCACCGGAATAATGCAAAATCTTTAAAATGCCATAACTTTGTTATTATTTGTTCGATTTTGATCAAATTTTCAGTATTTTGTTTGTCTGATTTTTTTAAATCTGTTTAAATCATATTATTGTCAGCCCGGAGCATCCCTTTAATGCAAGGAATAATTGACCATGAGTGGGTGAGCGGACAGAGTCTGAACACGCATTCACTGTGGATTTAATTACGTTTGAAAGCCAAGACACAGTTACTATAAATACCGCAACAAAGATTTACATTCTACAATGTACTTATCTATTTATAGATCTCTTGACATGGATTATTTACTACATAGCCAAACTCCAGGTGAAGGAATTAATTAAATGAACTGCGTAATGCGTATACCATCATAAATCACAAGTAGCCTTCTGAAACGGTTATGCAATATCAATCAGAGATGTTGCAGTTACACTTCGATTCTATAATCAGGATTCATGCATTAATTTGTAAAGGTCTACTAATGATCTGCAATAATATGTGTACCTGTAAAAGCCTTTAAGTTCACATATAGCTTGGTGAAGGGTTAATAATGTGATTTATACCTGAGTATAGGAGTATATGTAGTAATCTCATATAAAAGTGAACTTGGAATTTTTCCAGCAACTGTGAAAATTTGATTATATTATTTATATCTTTTTTATCTAGCACCATCTATCAGCAATGTGTTCACTTTTATAAAAAGATCTTTTAACCACTGATCTTTATTTCGTAATAAAAAAAAAAGAAGTTATAAAGACATATCCTGAAATTTTCATCCCATTCCACAAATGAGAAAAAAATTTATATAAAAAAATGTGGATATTTTTATTTTTCATCAGGTACCCAATCAAACAAGATGTTCCAGTAAATCATAAATTACATCCACTTAATCATTATTCTTTTTCATACCATCCACATCAAAACAGTTCTGGGGAATACAAGTTCATATAATAATGTAGTAATGAACTAGAAAAGTAACAGGCACTTTTGGGGAGGGTCTTTTAAACTGCATTTACTGTACGATGAGAAAATGAATTATTAAAGGATTTTCCCCAAAACTTGGCAGCCTCTGCATAATACTGGCTACATCCCCATACATGTAAAATACACAGGGGACTATATAACTTCCATCACTGAATCGCTGAGATAAATTAGCAAATTTTCTGCCTGCTGTTCTCTTCTCCTTTGCATAAATTAGATTACTCAGAAATTCATGTCTCCATATCAACATGTTTTTCAACCCCAAGTCTGTCTGCAGTATCACGTGTGGCCAATTGATTTCCAAATTAATATCCAAGACTTTGGTGCATGCATGTATGTATCAGAATGTTCAGCATTATACCTCAGAATAAAGTCCTCAAACGAGCTTTAAGGGTTAATGCATTTCAAATTAGATTCCAAAATTGAATTAATAACTCAAGGCTACCTCATTTTCTATACAGCTTGTTGACTTGCAGTTATGTCAATTTGTTCAACAAAAAATTTGCAAAGCAAACCCATTAAACTTGCGATTTCATCTAGTTTTATTCACCCATTCATTCTTTTCCGAGGAGCTCATTGCCGATACACTAGGGTTTTCCTCTGAATTAGGGTAATCAATAACTGGAGAAGATTGTGCCGAGGAGACAGGGGTATCAGAGTTTTGTCGGGGATGGGTCAATAAAACATTCTGTCTACGGGTGAGTCACGCACTCAACTCATTCTCGGATTGATGAGAGAGACAGATACCAATGGAAGATGTGCAGCAGACTAGCAACCAGACTCCCTCTCACCATCTTTCCTCATCTATCACCTCATTTTGATATATCATCTCCCCCATTTCTTTCTCTACTTTTTAATATAAAATGTACAACTTCAAAGAAGCTGAATATACTACATGTATTTTTTTTATTGAAATGCCTTTGGGGTCTGAATTAAAATATTGCAAAGATCATAGACAGGAATATTAACATTAAAGATTGGACACTAGATCATTTCACCCCCCCACACAAACACACATTTTTTTAATTTTGTGAATAGAAGAGTACATGAAAGTTATCAAATATTCAATTATGAACCAAGGGCGAGGGTAATGAAAGGGTACAAGGCAGCCCTGGTACTAGCAGTGTGTGATGTATTAAAGCATGGAATCTACCACAAAGGTCCATGATAAAAGTCAATGATATTTAGTTTGAGACGGATCTAGAATGAACTCTACACTAATGTGCAAGATTATTGGTACATATCAATCTCCATACAACTAAAGGCCTCCGCACACCTCACGACTGTTCACGATCAGATTTTGGAACAAAATCGCATTTTGCACATTTTCTGAAAAAGTGAATGGAACATATAATTTTATTTCATGCTTTCATGCTTTAATTCATCACACACTGCTAGTACCAGGGCTGCCTGGTACCCTTTCATTACCCTCGCCCTTGGTTTATAATTGAATATTTGATAACTTTAATGTACTGTTAATTGAAAGAATACTAATATAACCATTTTGAAAGATTCCGTACCTTTAATTTAAAGCAAAGGCCAAATTACCGGTAGTTTCAAATCGTAGGCAATCGTACGACTGCTATGACATCATTAATGACATTACAACTACCGGTAGATATCAAAATTGCTTTTATTCTAAGAAGGATGATAGCACAGTCACAGATTTGAACACAGGTTTTTGTACAATGATTTAGAACATTTAATTTCCAAGTCTCAATATTGGCATCAAATTCTACTACATTTTATTCTGAAATCGGGCCGCAGACCAATCGTAATTACAACACTTAATGATACACGGTCCTTCCTTATTTGCACAGTTCTATTTTCTAGTACACATGTATCTTTAAAACAAAGATTATAACACTGATACCCATGTACTTTAATCCGCCTACAGTCCCAAACATTGTGTTTTGGCGAGGGTATGGGGGGCAGAAATACCACAAGCCTGAATAAGAAGCTAAATGCGAGGAAGAATGGGACGGCAGGTAAAACGATACCAGGGCTAAGAAGACAGCTGGACAGACACAAGGATGAGGACTGAGGAGGAGGAAGATGATGAAGATATTGGAGATGGGATGGGAGGATAACAAGAAGATGAGCTGCACATGCACTGGCTCCTAATGGTAGCACTCGCATTCCTGCATCAAATTTTGGCAGGCTTTTGTTTCTTAAAGGCCTTCTTGAAGCATTAACTTTTCAAGGAGCGGTACAAAGGAGCTACATGTTGAGGCTAAATCATACATTATATCAACAGCAGCAGAAGTCGAACAATCTTTATAGACTAAATAATTAATGCATTCACAATTATGAACAATGGTTAAAATGTTCGCAATTATGTGTCAAGTTTTAAATTCTATTGCTCAATATTCCAAATCTTATTTTCACATATACATGTAAAAATATCTAGAATTATATGAGCTTTAGGGATCACCCCCCCCCCTCAAAAATGAAGAAAAAGGTTGTATTGCATCATGGGGCACAATATATTCTGGTAAATATACAAATGAATATCGAGGAAAATTGCAAATTTTCATTTACATTTAGCATAGATTACACTAAGCAAAATTCATATGTAAAATAACTATTGACCCATATCTTCAGGAATACAAACATATAAAACTAATTCAAACAGAGATAGTGTCTCTCGATTAAAACGTCTTCATCCCCAGACGACTTGACAAGGGACAGTCCAATTTACACAGCATGTAGCCTATAAAAACAGGATGGTCAGGAACAGAGTACCAATTATGGCAATTTACAGGATTCCCTTGTACATATAGTAGTACCTGATGTGGACAGATGACAGGCTGCGGACTACTGATATGTCTTTACTTCTACTAGGAGGTAAAGTAGCTCATCCTTCTTGGATTAGCTGTGTTCACATTGTACCATTCTTTCAGTTTAGTTATGTTCACATAATACCATCTTTGGCAGATAAAATTTTATATATCAGGAATTACATTAATTACATGATAACAACAAAACGTTTTTGGAACAGCCTTGCTTCCTGTCACAGAGCTTCCTTCGCTCTTGAACAATTCAATTTGTTATCATTGGCAGTTTTTACTTTGAGCTGATAAGACCTTGAACTTGTAACAAAATGGGTTTTCTGGAAGAAGTGTTCAATCGCCATTCAGGATGACATTATCTACATGTACCTTTTAATGGGAGATTGTCAATGAGAACAAGGCTTGGCCAAGGATAGGTTCACGTGCATCAAACCAAAATAAAACAAAACAAAAAACAAAAAAAACAAAAGTGTTCAGAGTCAACCAAAAGTTAAAGAGAGCAACCTCAAAATGAACTGTTAATTTCAGAATTTGTCATGTTTTGTAACTTTCAGTTCTGCACAAAAAGTTTGCAACGATGAATGTGTTCATATGGTCACCTCACGAATGGTAAAGATAGTCATTACTGTACTGGGAATAAACTTTCAATTCACCATCTCCCGTGTTAACACATCCATCACACCGAGGCTACTGGGTATCCGGTTGACAAAAAAAATCTGGAGGCAGGAGGAAATGACCGGGTCAAACATACAGGTGAATCTCCAATACTATACAGAACTTTCACAACACTGAAATAGGAATGCTCTGAATTGTTTGTTTTGACACTAAAGAACTACAGGTAACTTTTTAATTATGTAATTTGTAAAGCATTTGTATTTGAATTCCACATTTTATGGTAAAAATAACAAATGAGTTTATACCGAATCCAACAAAATTACCACCTAGGTGTTTGCATGGATCTATGAAAATTATGTGCCACACAATTTCGGTTGAAGGTAAGTAATTTCTCAGCAATTAGCAAAATTGGGTAGACAGGTCTTTTGCAAGTAAAACTTAAACGCATGTCCCTGTCTCTGCTTAACTGCGTTGGCAATCTTCAGTCTATTATCTGGGTTGTAAGCATTCTCGTTTTCAGTTCTGGTTTTCATATTTCACAACATTTGGAATAAAAGTTTCAAATTAACGAGATAAAGATCTACAATAAAATAAGATTTAACCTTGATTTTAAATGACTATATAGATCTCTGAAATATTACACTAAACATGATCATTGAAAAGGTCTAGTGAAATTAGATGTTGTTCTTTTAGAACTTTAACACAGTGCATTCACAGGTGAATATGCATCAATGAAAGTCTATAGCCTTTCTTATAAAGCTTTAGCTGTGATCGATATAACTCAAATGAGTAGCTGCCTTACATATCTATCTCATAATATCATCATGATCATTAATTACCCCACGCCTACATGACATTGCCACTGCCAAACCATGAGGACAATTCCGGGGGAGTGTGTTTCACGAAGCATCTTGTCAGCCTGAGCATATTTCACAGACTAGTTTAATTTGTGCCAATCAGATGCAAGGATTTCAGTAGCTATAACATTGGTTAATGAAAATCACTATTTGTTTCAAGAAATGCTCCCCCCCCCCCCCCCCCCCCCCCCCCCGTACATTAATCAGCCAATGGAATGGTGCCATAAATATAAATGCTCTCTGCATGACTGCATGTTTACAAACATTAATTACCCCACCCTACATGACATTGCCACGGCCAAACCATGAGGACAATTCAAGGGGAGTGTCTCATGAAGCATCTTGTCAGCCTGAGCATCTACTTTACCTTCAAATCAGAAGTGTCCCATCAACTGAATGTCCCCATCCCCACTTTTATCTCATACTCTCATGTCACAAAACCAAACTTCAGGGCAGCATTTCACTGACTGTTTAAGCTTCTGAAATCCTTGCCAATAATTGGCTCAGAGCAAAGTTGTAAGTGAAAATTACTGACAATTTTTTTTTCATGAGATGCTCTCCTGGCCATAATGGAATGTATAATTATGTTAATGGCAGGGTACCTGGAGAACTCTCTTTCTATTAGAAAATAACAAACTTTTTGAAGTTTCAACAGGTAAATGTATTAGACCAAATCTTCTTCTGTTACTAGAAAATGGTATAATTTTGAAAAACTACCACAATTAAACTCTAAAGCCAATATCCATGGGAAGTGGCTTTCTCTTTTTACCCCCCCCCCCACAATAATCATCCGGGGGGGGGGGGGGGGAATCATGATGCATGACCCATTCTTACATATGCCTATCCTCATCAATCAGTGCACGCACTCTGTCCATGGATACAAATACAGACGTGACCACTCTTACATTACCACTCCTCCTGTATCTTCCCCTTCATCTCCTTACCTTCTTCCCATGTATCTCTCCCTATCTACCCATACCTCTTCTATCATCCCTACCCCGCCCTCACAGCAACGCACATCATCAATCAGTGCAAGTGTACTGTCAGTAAGATACAAAATACAGTCTTTTACAGACATGACTGCTCTTAAATGTTCTACCCCATCTATTCTTCATTTCGAGCTCCCTCCTTATCTCCCTCCCTCTTAATAGCGCATCCCTGCCACACCCTCATAGCAACACACATCATCAATCAGTGCTAGCACAACGTCCACAGATACAAATACAGACATGACCGCCCTTACATTTCCAACACCCCCCCCCCCATGAAGCCCCCTCCCCATCCCCTACCCCACCCTTGAACCAGCACACATCATCAATCAGCGCAAGCACACTGTCCACACATACAAATACAAACCTGACCACTCTTACATTTCCGCCGGGGCCCCCCTCCATCTTCATCTCCCTATGAAGCCCCCTCCCCATCTCCCCCTTCCCTCATCCCTACCCCACCCTTGAACCAACACACATCATCAATCAGTGCAAAGCATACTGTCCCCCATCTAGCCTGTGTATGTTTGCCATGTGGCTCCCCATTGTCTACCAGTATCCTTTGACAGTGTAAAAAAGCCTAGGAAATGAAGATGACCCTCGCCTAGATAGCTACCCTGATGTCATTAACACAAATGTCATGGAAGTGATTTGAAAACAATCTGCATTGCCATAGAAACTACTCACCCGTTTCCTTTGTCTGGTAAATTCAGTTGTTTTTTCTATTGATCAAAATCACCATTTCATTCATACGCCATTTCATTCATTCATTTTTTTTGGGGGGGGCGGGGGATGTTACCACACTTTTTATATCAAGTATTTAAATCCATAAGACCTACAGTATATATACAGCAAGATTTTAGACAGCTATGAAATTCACTTCCATTCCAATATCAAAGTTATTGTAATCACTTCTGCATCATTATTTCATACATCTTCCTCTTCTCACAAATATGCAGACAAGTAGTACTGTACCCATCATAACCACCATGGAAATCATAATTTCTATAGCAGGTACACGTACTCAAACACCTGGGATAAATTTTGTTTGATTACTTGTTAAAATCCTTTAACTTAAATCACAAATTCACATCTTGTAAAACTGGTATTGCTTTTTTTATACATGATGTTATACCACATCCATCCTTTTAAATAACTAACTTAAGTTTGACATTGCTTTTGTGTCACAAGTTGTTTTGAACTTCATATTTTGTCTTTTGTATTATTCTGCCATTTGGCTGCCATGTGCATTACATATAGAAAACCTTTTCAATTCAATTATCATATGCACATCATGCATTGCTAATAATGACTAACTTGCCTTGTGAATATTAAACAAACAAGGGGGATAATTACATTTCCCCCTTTTTCAGAAATCAGTCAGATGAGTCAACTGACCCCCTCTTCATCAGATTTATGTCAAAGATTACAAGTCTTTATTCACAGAGCCAATAGGTTTATTTTTTCTCTGATTGAAAGAACAGGGCCCTCACAAAACAAAACAAAATATATAGGCCCGTACATACTGACACAAATTTGATATCCTTTCATGAACTGGTACTGAAATAATGGAAAGAGGGTATTGGTCCTGTGTAAATACAATACACTGGTAAAGATAAGGATAAAAGTGTATTGCATTTGGGAATATACATGTAAATATATCAACAGACCATACAGTACTATCTGGGTTTCAAGTAGCCACTTTGTACATGTAGGCCTATGTACATACAAACTGCAAGGAATTTTCTCTCCTGGGCCCTGTTCCATCAAAGTTACTATTATAGTAACTTTGTCATTCAATGGTAACTACCATGGTAACAGTGCTAATCAGCCAATCAGAATCAAGGATTTCAGGAAAATTACCACTGGATGGCAAAGTTATTATGATAGTACTATTATGCAATGGGGCCCTGGGGTTTAGGTCTAATAATTACATGCACACTTAAATCATGACAAGCAACCTTTCAGTGCAAGCTATTTGGGGAGACCCTGCACAAATTCTTGATCAAGGACATGCTCAAAGGGGAAACCCCAAATTACTTCACTCTCATAATGCCACACGATCCAGGATCATGTTGAATTCCCATCGACCTGGGATGGTTCCAGGATCTATACACTCTTACCGCATCCCACAAGAAAAATCCATCTCTATCTTTGTCTTTATATACAATTACTATTTTTCGGTCAAAATTCTCTTAAAATTGCTTTTTCAAAATATGAGAGGAGGGGTACAACATAGGAACTATCTTGTGCTTTGCATGAATCTAATCATTCCTAGCTTATGAAAACCCTCATTTAAATGTTGAAATCATGTCATTCGCGGGTTGACTCGACCTCTTCCTCAATCCCATATGCATGAGTAATGAACAAAATGTAAAAATACACATGCACTTGATCTTATTGCCGAATTATTTCATGTTTAGCAGCACTATAGCATTCTTGGTGGAGGTATTGGGTCTGGAGTTGTGAATAGTCCACTGACTTCACTCCAGGGTCTAGGACGAGCCAAGATCTCAGAAAGAAAACTTAAAATTTGCCAGGAAGGTTTGGGGATAAGATTTTTTTTCAGATAACACTACTTAACTCTCCCATTCCCTTTTCCCACCCCCCCCCCATATCACTCCATTGCTACAACTAAACAATTTTCAAACATTAAAAAATCAATATACATTTGTAACAATGGTAAACTGGTTTATCTGGAGGGGAAGGGATATGGGGTTTCAAGTGAAATAGCAGTTCATACAGTTGTATAACTATGCAAGGTAAAAATATTTTTTGGATGGAAGGGGATGTGACTTTGGTTAAAATATCTGTTCGTATAGTTGTAGAATGACATGTGCATGGTAAACTTGTTTGTCTGAAGGGAGGGGGAGGGGATGGGGGGATTTGGGTGAAACATCAAGGGACTACTCAGTGCCATTAGATGGTAGAATTAAAACAGATTACACATACATGGACAGCATCTGTCGACAAGTGAGCTCATTGTCAGTTCTTCTGATTACACTCACAGTCAACAAGGTAGAGGGATAAAGAGGCGATGATAATCATATGGCATACCAAAGGCACCATCACTCAGACATTGAAACATGTGCAAACCTGCATAGACTCATTTTCTAAAATCAAGATAAATTCATTCCTGTGAAATTTCAGTATAAAATACAGGGGCCTATTTATGAATATTCTTAAATTTTTCCCAATTAATATGAATTACACATGAACATGTATTTATCAAATGATATATAAAAAAAGGCCAGGGCCCTTCTCACAAAACACTGCATATAGATGACCCTCTCCTATGGGCTCCTGTACAAAATTACAAAATCGGGTGGGGGGAGAACACATCCCCAAATCTTATCCCATCCCTCCATCTTACCCTCCCCCCCCCCCTCCTGACCGGCGCCAATGATGTCAAGACATTCAATAATTACAGTAGAGCAGTACCTGTAAATATAGCATTGTAGGCTACCTGTACCTAGTAACCAAAAGCTTTCTAGTTTGATCATATGTATTCTCCAGAGACACAAAGACAATACTTTTCAAATTAAATCCATATCAGCAGATGCTAAGATTTGACATTAAAAAAAATCATTGCCTGGAGTTTAAAAAAAATTCTAGTTATTAAATTCATATTCTTTGAAAATTATTATCAAAACAATTATTCTTGTTCTTCTTTTATTTTACAAATTACACCTTAAATGCAAAACAATTGAATATTTGGGAGTGGATTGCCCTTTAAATCAAGACTGATTTTCTTTATTGGAAAATGAAACGATCCCCTGCAAGATAGTCGAGATGCCTTTCTTTGTCTGGGATGACATGTCCCAGTGTAGAGGACAGAAATAGCACTGAACCTCTCTCTCTTTGGATCATGTACAAGCAAGAAAGGCTGCGCGTGAAGGATGCAGTTTAATCTATGACCTTCTTTCTTTTAAATTCTAAAATTGTAACTTTTGGCTCTACTTTGGAATTCTATTTCATTGATATCAAATTGCTTTTTAATTTTTCCAATGCTTATAGTTCTATCAACATTCAAAATTAAACTACACTGTACGTAAAATTTACGATTTCTAATAATTATTTTTCGTTATTTTCAACTGGGGATAACATGTTGAGGCCTAGACACAGGTACACATAATCTGTACAAGACCAATTAAAATAGAAATGAACTTACAAATTATTTTGGATAAATAGGGCCTACAAGTAAAACCTTGGGGTTGGAGGGGGTAACAATAAATAAATTAAAAAAAATCCAACTCTGCAACCTATTTCAAATAACTGTACTGCACTATATACAGTAAGCCTACATTGCCGGAAAGTCCTACCACAGTTCGTATAGACATAATCCTGCATGACACATTTGTGTCGTTGTCCGACATTCTTAAGCCTGACTGACCTGACTTACATAATAACAGGATACCGAGATTAAAAAGGGGGTCAGATGTTTCATGAGAGGTTCAATTTCTTTTTAATGCCAACACAATTACACATCATGTCTAAGGATACATATTGAGGATATCCTTTGTGAAGACATATAAATCTCAGAACATATTTTCACCAAATAATTGTCAGGATAGAAATTGCAGAGTAATTATTTTTTTCATTGAAGAGTTATTACTTTTATGCTGTATTCTAAGGGATCCTTTTATGTAAATTGTGAGTTGCAATTTCTGTTCAACGAATTTTAAAGATTTCTTGTGCATTAGGTCCATTCATTGTTTCATATACTTTCTAAGAAAAATGAAAATATTATTAACCATAATAAAGTGGCAACTTTTAGCCTACAAAGCAATGTCATTGCAACTTTTTGGGTGAATCAATTCAGATGCAGAGAGGTATTCGTCTTGCAAAGGGGTATTAGTATTCAGGATGTACGCCCTAGGCAAAAGCACATGAAAGCAATCACGTTTTCCCCCAAGATTAAATTGAATCAAACAGATCAAAACAATTAATAATACAAACAAATAAAAAAAAACAGCTTTCCAAGTCAGGAAAACCAGCAGAAGCAAAGAGGCCCTACTACTTTACTTCATGAAACCAATCTAGTCTAGACAAATCATCAAAAGTAAACACATTATCCACTGCAGTGCACATAGCCAATCAAACCAGTGGAGTTTTTCATGAAGATTTCTTGTCAGTGATTTACCACTGACCAACCACCCTTAGCCAATCAGATGCACAGATTTCTACTAGCTTTTAATATTTTGTCAGTGAAAAAAAATCACTATTTGCTTTGTGAAACCCACTCCCCTGATCAACACAAACCTATTGTGATACAAATTTACAAACAAAAGCTCCTCTCTGCCACCCTTCCTTTCAGCCAAGGACAGAATAGGGGTGTCAACAATGGGCCAAAGTTTGGCCATCTCACCAGTACAGAAGCCTATTCATCTAATCTACAGTCTTACAGTTTACAGTTTAGGAGAAACTTTCCAATTGTACACAAGGAATCAAGAAAAGAAGGTGCCTTTGTTTGGGTCAGCTTTCCAAACTGGGTCTTAATTCTAAGATTAAGTTGAGTTCTACTCTTGCATTGTCATAAGTAACTCCTTAGGAGTGTATGGAGCTAGATGATCATACGTGTATAGCAGATCCATACTGTCAGGAGTTGGAAACATATATTTTGCCCGAACAGGGAATTGCTGTAAGATCATGATTTAATGCTGTACAAGCTCCAAATCTTCATTATAAGTTTGTGCTCATATGAAAAAAATTTTAATGAGCAATCAATTTATGTTTTAGTGGAGATTTTTCAATAACAATGAAATAAAGAAATACTATGTCTATGATTGCTACTTTCCATATTACAATCAAAATGGCAATGCATATTTAGCTGTATTGTGAGCTGTATTGTGTCTTGCTCACTTCTAATTTAAATATAATGACCTCAAACAACCTTTGACCTTTTGAAGCCCTGTCATTTCATCAATTACAGTCCAATTAAGCTTGGTTGCAATCCAAGTAACAGATGCAAATTTACAGGTTCAAACAGTCTTGCAGGTGAACATGAACACATGACCTCAAATGACCTTTGATCTAAGCATGTGACCCAAGCACCATAATACGATGTATTCTGTCAGTGCATCAACATACCACATTCGTTGCAATCAGAGAGTTACAAATATATCCCCTTCCAAAATTTCTACAAATAATGTTGTCTTAATACTTGTAACTGAGGGCGGACAATGGAGGTGTACCATTCGGATCCCTCATTTTCGCCTTCATCTCCAGTGGGCAAAACAAAGGAGGTTCAATTTCAACTTCAGCTAAACAAACTGCTTAACTTTGAGTGCTTTTGTTCCTTAACCCATCCTACTTGGCTACTGTTTTTGCAATTAAGCACCAAGTGCTTTTTAATTACCAGTCTGTAGTACTATCATGAAAGGCAGTATCAATTACATTGTATTCGTAATCTAAAGAAGTACACAACAATAAGTTCTATTATTAGATTACAATACATGTACATAATTTGTGGCATGGAAATAACCAGCAAAATTAATGTATTGTGTTGCCAATCACTGATCAAAGTGAATATTTTTTTTCAATTTAATAATTCATAAAGTAGGACATGTATGGACTTGCTTGCTTTTATGTTAATCTGTATGATTTTTTTTTACTTTTTATTGAAAATTAATAGTGTTCTTTCATAGTTTCAAATCCATATTCACATGTATATTCTAGTCTAATACTGCAATTTTAAAAATCAATTTCAGGCAAAGGTACATTGAAAATATTTGCAAATAACTAGAAATTTGAGCGGCACACCCCACCATACGCCACCCCATCCTCACACAGCAATAAGATTTGAAAGCTCGATCACATTCTACAATGTCTATAGGATAGAGTTTTAATAATCAATGTACGATTTCATCATGCAAGATGTCCTTGCTCAAGTAAACAAAAATATGTAGATACGCAATCTTGTACCATGTAACATGATTCATTTGTAACATCACTGGTACTGATCAATTACACACTTCAACAATACGTAAAAGTATCCCAGACAAACCCAAGGGCAGAAAATCAATGTGCATATTCATTATGATGGTACCGTGTATCGACTATTTACAAGAGGTGACACACCTCCCGGATATACTTCACAGTTCAACTTCAGTGCGTGGATGACTTGGATGAACAGGGGAGTGTTTCATGAAACAAATAGTCATTTTCACTGACTAATTTCTTCTGAGCCAATCAGATGCACTGATTTCAGTAGCTCATAATAGTTTCAGTGAAAGTAACTAAACTAGTTGTTTCATTTGACTATTTGACTTGTGCGAAAATTGACTCCGAAGATGTAAAAGAGCATGTTTTGCATATTCAGGTCTGAATGATACTTCATGTTAGATGATTACTCTACTTATTTTATAGAAGGTTGATTCATGCAGAATCTACTGTATTCGTAACATGCGTAACATAAATTTATTTTTTTTAATTGACAGCTACAGTGTCACTCAGAACATCAAGAATGTATACATTACAATGATATCATTATCACCAGAGCAAAGGACAAACAACCTTCATAGAACCTTCAGACAGAACCTTGAACAAGTTAGTACAACAAAGAGATGTGATAAGAAGCCCTACTTACCCGAAGGATTTCCGGTGATATATAGTCTGGCGTGCCTACAGCCACATTTGACATTACCTAAATTGGATATAGGAGAAGACAGTATACAAATAATGAATGTTTATGAGTGCAATAGATCATTACATCTTTCAACAAATGAAGTATTCTCTCCATTGCAGAAATGAAAAAAAGTAACTATCATATGAAGAGCCGTGGTGTAGTGATTCTGACTCTCGCCTTGTAAAAAGAGGGATGTGTGTTCGAATCCCACCGTGGTCTAGCGTCCTTTGGCAAGGCGTTAATCCACACTTTGCCACTCTCAACCCAGGTGCTCAATGGGTACCTGTTAGGATACGAAAGATATTGTAGGCTTGATTTTGCCAGCGCAATAATGAGGCTGCGATGAATGCTCCCCAGGGAGTGGAGATTGTGCACTTTTCGTGCTTGGTTGAAATGGTTCCAATGACCGGGGTAACAATATGCTGTAACGCACTTTGAGCCATTCTGTGATGAGTGCTTTATAAAAATTGGCTAAATTATTATCATTATTATTATCATTATTATCATATGACACCTTAAAAAATTTAGATCCTTGTCATTTGAACTTTATGAATTTGGATGCAAAAGTGCCAACAGTGCATGATGCTGAGTGAGCACAGTCTGTTGATCGTTGCATACATGGCTGTAACAGTAATACATGACTGATTTAATGTAGAGTGCCGGTGGTCTCGGTGAGCATGCGATGGACAACATCGTATAGATTCAAAATTGCAAAACGAATGGATCCAAGTTGTACAAATGATTACGTCATTTTAAAATGGGCTGAAGGATTGATATCAAACAACAAATCAAATGACAAGGATCTATCTAGGTGTCATAGATCAAAAGATTTCATATGGCAGAACTGTAATACTTTTCAAAGCTAATAGTGCCAACATTCTTCAAACACAGCCGGACTGCTAAGTATTAATAGCAAATACACATCAATATTGTGCATAGCATCTTAAGATTATGTGCAAAAGCCATATGCTTGCCATTTAATGCATTCAAAATAATTGAAAATAATTGACTGCAGTCTTCTTGGATGGCTTCTTCAATTAAGGGTTGATTACCTGGGCAAAGCTTAAACAAAATACCAGGGTTGATCCAGGATTCTATCGAAGTCAAACTCATAAAGTGAAATGGTCTGGTCTGGCATCAGTTTTAATTGCATACCAGTCCCTAATCTGGCTAGAGCTTACCACGGTCAGCTCTTAACCAACTTACCGTATTATCCGGGAGCATCCGCAGGCAGGAGCCGAAGTCTGCCAGTCGTATGTGGCCATGCTTATCCAGGAGTACATTGTCCGGTTTGATGTCCCGGTGGACATACCGAAGCATGTGCACAGAGTCGATGGCGAGCACCATCTCAGCCACGTAGAAGCGGGCCATGTCCTCGGGCAGCCGGTCATCGAACTTGCTGATGAGGGTCAAAAGGTCACCACCACTGTAATAATCCATGACCAAGTACTGAAAGGAAATACACAGGAAGATGCAAATAAAAGGCAGATCAATATCTATATCCTCTTCTCCTATCCCTATATCATATCTGAATTAATCCTAAATCATTTTGCCCTAATCTCTTTGGAAATTAGTTCTTGTACCTAAGTAATACCACACTTAATATAGCTTACACTTCATCCAATGATCAACAATTCATCAATACTAGTGAATTGCTTTGATGAATGACCACTTTGGACACTAATGGGCATATACAGCAAATAACCAACAACTACCATCCCAATATTCTTTCCTAATTGTTGCGGTTACTTTCACCACATTGGAAATTATTTTTCTTCTTACAATGAAGTTAAGTTGTGAAGATAATAGCAGGGCCCGCTGGGAAAGCAGTTTTCGGAACCGAAGTGGCTACCCTGGGTAAATATACCGTTATTATTATTAAGATTAGGAACAGCTTAAAATCGCAATAGGCATAATTTTCCAAAACCAGTGAAGATTACTTTGTAAAGAAAATGGAACAGCTTTTAATATTCTTGAAAAGAATTCTTACCAAGAAATCATCATCTTGGAAAGCATAATGAAGATTGGTGATCCACCTGCTATCTCCATGAACAAGAACATCTCTCTCCTCAACAAAACATGCCGTCTGTTTCAAAAAACATAAACACAAAATATATTTATGTCATGTCAGCGAAGTACATTTGTCAGCAAAGTAATGTGTTCATAAGAAAAATGTCTATTCATCTAACAGGCTTATTTGTTACTTGAAATAATGAATGCATTGAAACCAAGGTCAAATTTACACATACGTAAAAGTGGTCTAAATTTCATAAATATTATCTGATGCTATGTGAGGCAACCATCTCTAAAGAATTAAGATAGAATTGCATTTAATGCAAATAAATGAAAATTTACTTTCACTTTTATGTTTTGCACCCTAACTCTGAGATTACGCAAATTGATACCACATTACATTCCATGAGGCCTGGTAATAATGTAATAACTCAAAATCTAAATCATAATATGATCCTCATTCTAATCTGAATGTATGAATCAACAGCCTAACTTATGACATTTTACTTCAGGTTAACATAAAAAAAAAACAATTCATCCACAAAGCAAATAATAAAACAGTTCCTAAATTACATTGCACCTTTAAAGAAGTTATATAGCTTTCAAAGGAACGGTCTATACGAGGCTTTCGGGATGAGATCACTTTTGCAGACAGCCTTGGGACTGATCAAGAAATGTCACGCATCATTCTGAGATGTCTTTGCCGGTTCCTATTAAATATCACACCTACATAATGTACATTTAGCTGATGACAACATTGCATGCAGACACACTAAAAACTTTTAATGCCCATGAATAGTATCTATAGGGACCTTCAAATGAACTATCCCCAAATAAGGATGATTCTGTTATTTCTATGGGCTCTTTCACATTGACTTGTAAACATTTCTATCTTTATAGCTTATTTCAATTTCATGATACCATCATGGCATGAAAGAAGCCTCTCATTCCTCCTCTTCAAATACAAGCAAACTCCATCAGATTTATCATCAGATTATGAAAACTGCCAATGACTTTCCATAGTGCTCCTACGAATGCTGGTCAATTAGATCGATTCCGGGCAAAGAAAATGCAAGTAAATCCCCCCAAATTTTAATTTCAAACCAAAAGCTGAAGGAGCTCATCATTATTGAAAATTTTTCCACAATTATTTTTGGTAAAACAATTCAAGAGTCTGTGATTTGATATGTGACCATTGCAATGTACATTTCAAAATATACTGATTACATCTAAACTACGCTATATACACCTCCATTGTTCTTGCACATTCTATTTTAACCCACACACCTCGTTGCACCAATGTCATCATCATCATATCTTGTTTAATTCATGGTCTCAACAGTTCTGCACCTGATTCAAGCAGAACGTCACATTGAATAATTCATGTTCTCGGGGAGCAATTAGGCTACATGTTACCTTCAGGGTGCTCTGCACGTAACAACCATACACCCTTTCACTTCCCCCCTTCCCCCGTTTCTTTCCGGCCATCTCTAAATGTGAAATCTGCCTCAATCTGCATTTGTATACTCACAAATTCACACTCAATCAACCTTCCCTTCCTTTTCCTCTTGACATAGAAATAACCTCATCTCTATACATGTACACAGTCTTACACCCCCCCCCTCCACGATTCTCTTCCTCTCTTCATACTACCCCTTCCCCTTTACTGTGCCCTTATTGGATTTAAGGGAGTGGGTTTTCTTCTCTTTTTTTTTGGGGGGGAGGGGTGACTTCTGTCTCATCGCAAAATTTAAGATCCCCATTTTTCCTCTTTTCTTTTTAAATGACTCTTCTTCTTGTTGTTCCTTAATTTATGTTAGTGAGGGTTTTTTTTTTTTGGGGGGGGGGGGCTGGGTGTAGGTTTCTCTGTCTAACTTCAATGCTATCAAGTGTATTTCTAGGTCACTAACTTCAAGTTTCACGAAAATCCAATTTCAACACCCCCCCCCCCCCCCATTCCCCTCCTCTTCTTCTTGGTCATGTATCAATCTAAGCTCACTATTGCATGCCACTTGTAATAATCGCACTTGCTGGCTTGTGTACACGGAATCCAATCCTGGATATGGCCATGAATAATGAAACCCTACTTCCCTCGAAACGACTACAGCCTGTAACATAATGGTTGGCAATTGACTTCAGGCTGAATTCTATGACCGGTCGCATTGATATCTGTGTATGATCCTTCGTAAAAATCAACCATACAATCAATCATTAGGCTTTATGTAAATGGGGGCCAAGCATAAGGGGGGGGGGGGTGTAGGGGTCATTCATCCCTTCTTTGAATGCATCATTCTTACCTCAGCTCTCTTGAGCATCTCCCACTTGTTGAGGAGCTTCATGGCAAACACATCATCTGTGTTCTTCAACTTGACTACGGCAACCTGTGACAAAGACAATAAAATGTATTCTCATGAAATATTCTTCTTTTACATAGCTCACCTCATAAAATATCTGAGCAGCAATTAAAACTATACACCAAAAAACTATTACTTGACTGGACTTGGTTTCTAAATATAATGGTTCCATCATCCATCTTAAAGTGACCGCACACCTTACGATTGGAATAAAACCTAGTAGAAATTGATGCTAATATTGAGACATGGAATATCTTATTGTGTAATGTTCGAAACCATCGTACAAATTCCTATGTTAAATTTGTGACTATGCTGTCATCCTTCTTAGAATAAAAGCAAATTTAATATCTAGTCGTAATGACGTCATAGCAGTCTTACGATTGGCTACGGTTTGAAACTAATTTGGCATTTACTCCAAAATAAAAGCTTACAATCTTACAAAATGGTTAAATTCATACTTTCAATTAATTTTAACGTCAAATAAAATGATATGTTCCATTCACATTTTCAGAAAATGAGTCGTTCCCAAATCGGATCGCATGAGTCGTAAGGTCTCCGGTGGCCTTTACACATAACGATTTTCTTACTTATCGTAAAATTAAAAGTGTTTTTCTTTATTTTCAATATTGAGGGAGTAACATTTTCTTCAACTTGACCATCACCAATAATTGATTTAATGTTCAATGTTGCGGTCCAGGGTTGTGGGTTCATGTCCCAGCCATGACATAATTTCCTTCTCCAAGTAATTGATCCATATTTTGCTGCACTCAACTCTGGGTGGTGTTTCACAAAGCTGTTCGCAAAGTTACGCACGACATTAAGAACGACTGGAACATGTTCTTATACACGAGTCGGCTACATAGGGATATATCATATAGCACAAGAAAGGGTCACCAGTCGTTCGTAAAGTCACTCGTAACTTACGAACAGCATTATGAAACTGGCCCCAGGGGGGTGTTTCACAAAGATTTCAGTATGACTTAAGTCGCACTTAAATGTCGACGCGTACTTGATATGCAACGCGAAATCTTATTGATACGCAGTAGTGCGCGTCCCCATGACACAATCTGACCAATGCAGTCAATCCTTTGATATCGTACACAACTCAGTATTTAAGTGCGACTTTAAGTCATACTTCAATCTTTGTGAAACACCCCCAGGTGAGGTAATTAATTCCTTTTAAGCACTTAATAGCAGCTGAAGCAAATAACGGTTAATATATAATAGTGCAATATTTCAGGGGCCGTATAAAAAATCACAATCAGATGGTCATTTTCATGTTTTTGTAAATGGTTTTGAAAAGAGCGCCCCCCCCCCCATTTCCACGTCCCCTGCATTGGAAGGCAACTCATTTAGATAATTAGCGCCTCATCGATGCTAAATTTTCATTATCGTATAATCAGTCTAAACAATAGAAACATTCTCACCTCTCCAAAGGCTCCCCTTCCAATAATCTTTAATGTCTCAAAGTCTTCTTTATGTAACCTTAGATCTTTTACTTTCTTCACTGGTAGTTTAGCTGTAAGAAAGAAATAAAAAAGAAATAATATCAAGTAAGTATAACTAGAAAATTATGAGAAATGGCTGAACAGATCAACAATTAAACAATTAACAGAATTAAAAGGGCTCACAACTGGAGTGAAAACAAAAACAGATGACTCGATGAGCAACACCATTCTCATACCCTTTGTACATAAAAATTATTTGCTTAATCTTTTTTGTATAAATGTGTTGTAATATAAATATTGTGATGTGTATTGTCAAGCGTTAAAGATATCTACTCAGTGTTGCTGTTACATGTGAGCACCCAATTAAGTATGATTCACTTGGCGCTTAATGGCAATTAAAGTGCCAGGTACATAATTGAAGAACGGGGCCCATACATGTAATTATTTAATGTATGATTAACCCAATTTGAACTTTCAGGTGTGCACTATGAATAATAAAACACTTGTCTGCTTTACATCATAGTAGTTTCTTTTAATTTCTTTCAGGAATGGGATCTCACGTTCCAATTCCACAAATCTCGTTCCTCTCAATAATCCCACAATGCAACTCTTCCGAAATACAGAAACAGTTCATGAATTGAAAATGAAAGTACAACTTGGCAAAAAACTGAAATCATTGATCTGCATGCAAGCAGCATCAGACCTGATCATGCATTTGTGTGAAGTACAGTCAATGTGAGCTTTATCGTGAAAGACAGAACATGACTCACGATCCTGTCTCTGGCATATATTGCGGCTAATAAAAATTCATTACATACATCCATAGCAGGAGGAGAAGCGAGTGCAGTACATATTAGATGCCTCCTTGCGGAGAGGTGGAAGCAATATATTGTGATCTGCCGCTCGAATGTACACAGAGACAGCCGACAGTCGAGAACACAAACAATCTCCGAATACATGGATATAAGCATTTTCGTACTCCATCATCCCAAGCAGCCCCACCCCCCACACTCTCTCTCTCTTCCTATTTTTCTTTCTCTCTATACAGGTGTATTTCCACTATCTCATTCACCATTTCACTGTAAAAAAAATCAATGAAAACCTTGCTCCACTGGTAGAAAAATTGACTATTTATTTATTACACACATAAGATTTTTCATATTTTATATTTTTTCCCATTCTTTCATTATTTCTTTAAAGAGAAAGTTCACCCTGAAGAAAACTTTGTTGTAAAAATAGCAGAAAAAATAGTAAAAAATATTGGTAAAGGTTTGTGGAAAATCCGTTAAAGATTAAGAAAATTCAAAATTTTGGATTTGTGACGTCATAAACGAGCAGCTGCCCCATGTGTTATATAATATAAAATGTATGAATTTCAAATTTTGTATGGTTCCTGATGACTTAATTCTGTTTTCTTTTCATGATCGGGTGTGAAATGATTTGTCTATTGATATACAAAAGTTACAGTGAAAACCATTTTCAATTTTCTGAGAAAATGACATTTCATTGATTTTTTACCATTCGCTATGTAGGAATGCTGCTCGCATATGACGTCACAAATCAAATAACTGAAATTCTAATAACTTTTTAATTATTTGATGAATTTTTCTCAAACCTTCGGCAATATTTTTTATTATTTTTTCTGCTATTCTTACAATAAACTTTTTGTCAGGGTGAACTTCCCCTTTAATATTAATCTCTTTAATTGTTATCTTCAATTTTTTTTTCTTCATTTTTAAATTTCATTTATTCAAATTTATTTCATTTCAGGGGTGACAAAAGGCACTTAACAGGGAGTTTTCTAGAGTTTTGTCATTCCCTTTCTGCTAAATGTACTTAAATCTACTTTAATCACTGAGTCATTCAGATTCTATTGTACATGAGAGACACTCTCATGCCCACTTATCTTATCTCAAGTAAATTCATTTATGACACTCATTCACTATTACATTTAGTCCATGTGAATCACACAGGCAATTGTTTCAGTATTAAAGCAGTTTAAATCCATGGACTATGTTGATCTAGGATCAATTTTGTTTATTCCAATGAAGAGCAATTCCAACTGGTTGAAACAATTCTATGTTCATCAAAAAGAATTCTTTATATTTCCCTTACTAAAAAAAAATAATCCTTCATTTTGAAAAACAAATTTTTCGCCTTGTATACAGCAAGGATGCCCTGATTTACCTGGGCATTCAAAGATTCCTTCCCATTAACAACTGTACACCTGGGCGGGAAGAGGCAAAATGCAGGTAAATGCCTTGCAAAAGAAGCCAAAAGCTGCAGTGGGATTTGAAGCCCTGGCCTTGTAATTTCAAGTCTAAACTCTACCAGTCACTTTTGAACTTTACTAAAGTACCGGTACTTATGAAATTTCTCTATATGAGCATTGTTCCAGCATTTGGGTAACCCCTTTGTGTCAGTAGCCCATCAGTTGCTTGTCTTTGTTGCAAGTACAGAGTTCAGGAACATTATCATCATATTATACACCTACATAATAACCCAGTCAATTAAACAAATTTAAAAGTGAAGCCCCTCTAGCAGTCTCACCTGCCTCACGCGATCCATCATACACTCTGCTGGTGAGACAAAAAATATAAAAATTCCAGAAAATATACCTACAATGGTGATACAAAATCAGAGCAATAGATTGTTAGTGATTTTTTCCTGGATCATTTCTTAGTTTTGCAATTCTTTCGTGACTTGTATACAGTGCAGTTTCAGTGGGTGGATTGTTTGTAATAAGTCTGGCATGGAATGTGAGGTTTCACAGGTAAAGGTCATAATGCCAGTTCTCCAACCAGTTCTACGTTTAAATCAAAGAAATGCCATGATTCATTAGCATGCTGGTATGTTTGAAGGAAAAAGAAATATTTATATTTATTTATTAAATTTGTATTATTGCTTTTAGCCACAAGAAATAAAGAGCACGGGGGGTCATCATTGATCAGTATTCAGTCAGATACATGTAGGCCGATAAGTTTTATTCAGTATTTTAAACAACTAAAAGTAGGTCATAACAAATTTTGTAAAATATATATGTACAAAGGTTGTTTTAAAGGGGGAGTTCATTCTCAAGAAAAGTTTATAAGAAATTAAGAATACCAGAAAAAGGAAAATGGAAATAAATTTGTTATTTATTCATGTTGAGGCAAAATTTACTATTTTTACAATTATCTTTAATAGTCGGAGTGAACTTCCCCTTTCAACCACGGATGTGTTCATTTCAGTTTTCTTCTGCATTTTAAACATCAAAATGGGAGTTGTCTAGGATACAGGGGGCTTTGATCATAGATGTGTTTTATATCACTGAGGTTTTCAGCATTAATACACAACTAGAATTTAATTCGTCATGCGGACGAATTAGGTGGTCTGTCTTCATACTTGCAATCATGATCACTATTACCATGTTCATGCATGTCAATATGATCTTCATGATGACAACGGAATGCTCATTATGGATGGAATACTTGTGAAAGACGGGAGATGATAAAGCACTGTGAAAAGGGTCTCTTTGATGTATGACAGTGCATGTTATATGACAAAAAGTAATGATTGTTTTATCTTGCTAAATTTAAACTTTTATGCCTTTTAATTATCATAAAGGATCATGTAAGAGGTGGCAAAAAGAAAAAAAAAATTGAAAAAAAAATCATCTTGTTCACCCCAGGACTCGAACCTCCGCCCTCGAGAAAGCAAGTCAAATGCGTTATCCATTGAGCTACGATATTCCCCGTAGAGATTACACGTAAGCAATTTTGAGAATTACAATACCAATTTTGCAAGTGAAAAACGGGCATGATCCCGGCATCTGATCAAAAAATGGAGGGCACACTACCGAAAGCGTAGGATCTCAGCTACAACATAGTAAAAGCTCAGGGAAAACCGACAAGAAAAAATGGAGATATGGCTCACGAAATAGAGGAATGTCGAATCTAGTTTTGAGAAAAAGTCATGTCCCATAGAGATTACACGCAAAATGAGGAAAAATGACATGCCTCTTTTCATCGCTGTTTTACGCAATGATGCGTTTCTCAAAACGAAAATTCATGTTAACTGACGAGAAAGAGTACCTTCTAAACTACAACATATCAAAATCTGGGCGAAAAACGATCTATATTCGATAAGTTACAACCAAATTTGCATAAATTTGATGACGTCATTTTTAAAAAAATAAAATTTTTAGTTTAGGCGCCATTTTGATGACGTCACGATATAATTGAGGGACATTGGTGACATGAAATCAAATCTACAACTCATACTCTATCGATATATGAAAAAAAAATTGGGGGTCAATGGACTATTTAAAGAGCTACAGTGAATTTTCAATAGGCATGTTTTTGCCCATATATGGCCTATAGTGAGAGCTCGCGCGCACACGTGCTGCAAAGTTTAACGGGTGTTAATTTCGTTATTAATGGTTGTAGAAGGTTGATCAAGGTATCAAATTGTTCAGAATTTTATTATCAATGCAATGATGTAAAAAAAAACGGTGTTTCTGTGTTGCGTTAGGGCGTTACGCGCGGAAACGCGCGCGCGTATGTGCGCGCGCGCAAATTTTTGAAATGCTTAAAATGACCTGAAACGTACCCAAAAATTTTTATAGGCCATTTGGAGAATTTTTTACCTTTGACGCACGCGTACGCGCGCGTCATGACCTCTACATGACCTTTGATGACATTGACAGTTGACCCTTGACCTGAAGTTAATGTCATGTAAATATTGTTAATTTTTGATAATTGATAATGAAGATATGATCAAATGAAGAATTTTACAAAATGGCGCGTAGATGACGTCATCATGACCATATGACCTTGAAAAGCTTAGTATGCCGTCTCTATGATGAATTCTGAATATGATAAAAAAATCAGCAAAATTGATTCAGCCAATTCCGAGAAATGTTGGCAACAAACATAGGTGCTAAGAATAAATAAATAATAAAGAAAGAAAATTCTGACGAAATCAATAGGTGATCTGTCATAGACAGACCACCTAATTAAAATAGGGTCATACTCATAACTATGTTATGAAGGGGTATTCATGCATAAGTGGTAGATCTATTTCTTCAGTGTTTTACATTAACTAAAAGGGGTCAAAACAATATAAGGGTCATTCCACGGGGTTGGGGCAACAGCACTTTTTTGTGTTCCTTATGAACTGTTAGCTTTATCCTGAAAATGTGTTTGGTGTTTTGATGTTGCAATGTGGTTTTGTTGGAAGGCAGTTATGTAAGCAATTACTTGATGCAGAAATAAAAATGTTGAACTGCAAGTATTATTGATGGTGAGACTTTAAATGATGATGTCCAGACTCTTTTTTGGGGTACCAAGTGTGACATCCAAAATGGTCATTTTCAGTTGAAGATATCTAATCAAAAGATAGACTTAGTCAAATTCAAATGGCCATGATTGATAAAGCAACATTTGTTTAATAACAAAACAGTAATGGGATAGCAAATGAAAAGAGACTTCATATCATAAATCATTCCTACAAATCGGCATACCACCGTTACATGCGATGTCCTCGTTTATTTTTTCTGTAACGGCGGTAATGTGGTTAATATCTAAAAATCAGAAATCATTTTTTCCAAAATTATGTGTCAGAAATAAAGGGCAGGCAGTAAGCAACTGTTAATCAAAAGATTAGCTTTGAAAACCTATGGTAATGTCATCTAAATTAATCGAGAGTCGCCGATGTTTTGGGCGATGTCCGGGCCAAATTTGTAACGGTGGATCACATTTCATCGCGTATGTAAGAAGGAGACACCGGAGAAGAGACCGTCATTGTATCAGACGGACGGGTTGTTAGCCGAAATCCACATGCACATTAACAGCTATGATAGCGGGCGTTTTGAAGCATTGCAATTGGGAATATTCCTGCAATGTCTTTGTAACGGTGGATTGGATATCCACGATGTTTTCCCTTTCAAAGCGACGTAAGTACGGAGATTTATCCCGATACTCGTATTTTGAAACTAGTTAAACCTTATCTTTAAAATGTGGAACTGTATTACCATGCAGAAAGTGTTTTTAAGTTTGAAAAATCTCGCTAATTTTCCATCATCTTTCACTTCGGTCCCACATGTAGCTTCTCGTGTAAGTGAAATATGTGATTGAGACATTGCCGTGTTTGTTCCAGATTTGCTGAATGGTTCCAAAGAAAATAATGCTTTTATTAATGTGATTCCGTGCAAACATGTTTTGAATGGTAGCTGACATGATTCAATCGTAATTTAGTTGATTTTTTTTACACAAAAATATGTTGATTCAATAGGCCAATGGATACTCAGAAACAGCTCTTTCACTGATGATCATGACGGTGACATCTCAAATTTGGTACAAAATTTCTCCTTGTTTAAATTGGCTCCTACTGATTCTAGGTAATATGGGTATCAAAGACCTGATGATCAAATTTGAATTTTTTTTTTTTTTGCTTGTCAGCTGATCCCAGCCCGAAAGGAGGGGGGAGGGGCAAAATAATTTTTCTGTTACTACCCCCCCCCTACACATAGTAGATGGGCTTTGTGTATGATGAAGCATGGGAATAATTCAATTACTAGTAATTCTTAGCTATAGGCTTAACCTTCCCCAAACTTTTCATCTTGTTGAATGTTGGTATACTTTTCAGCACTCATTCTTTTTCCCTCATTTCTTTCTCCGTTTTTTCAATTGTATTTTTTTATTTCTATATATTCAGTTAAGGATTTTTTCAATCTTATTTTAATTTATATTTATTCAATTGTTAGGAGAGGGGGTGGGTATTTGTTTTATCAGAAAGCAAGAGCCTTTGTGATTGTTTTCAATGTGATTTTTTTTATTGCAATATAACAACATTTTAAAAACATGTACAAGCGAAGAAAAGAAAAAGTGACACAATCGAGTTTGTTTCACAAGAGTTTATTTGCTGTACATTATCAGAAGGTAAATTGCACATTTGAATTCCATTAATTCATTTAATTCCAATAAAACAAATATATCATGTAATTGCTTGAACAATTAAACTTCATAGTTGAAAATTAAATAGGATGGTCATACAAAACTAAATGGAATTGTCGAGATAACCACCCTAGATTATAATGCAGAATAAAATTAGATTAAATTCATCCATTGAGAAACGAAATTAAAGTAAAGATAATTTATGAAAAGGTACTGGTAATGGGCGAGTAATTGTATTGTGAAAAAAGTAGAACACAAGAAAGCAAATACAAAAACCTTGTATAAAACATAACTTTATATTTAATTCATGAACTAGGAAATGATGAATTCTAATTGCTATGAAAAAAATACAAAGTGAGGGTGTATTTTGCAAGAACAGATCAGATTCCTTGTCATTGCCCTAGTAATCCACCCCCCTTACTTTAATGAGAAAATGTCAAGACATGTACATGAGTAAATGATTTCATATAATAATATAAAATATCGTGGAAACAATCCAGCAAGTTTTGTTGATTAAAATGTAATAATTTGAATTGTGTAAAAAAATAGTCAAACTTCCAAATACTATTTTTCTCAAATAACTACAGGTAGCCTCTGTTGAAGGTAAAAATATATATCTTCAGTACATGAAGTGTCAATCTGGTGACCTGTACTCCTGGCCTGATGGCGAGGCACAATTCTACCTCTATCTATTTTGTGACATTGACAGAGTCCTCTTCCACACAGTTGTCATTGGGTCACCGATCATCTTGAAGTTCATAAACTTGTAACCTGAATGCAGAGAGAAATATTGCATGTTATTTCTTATTGTCAGGTTTAGTGTACAGTGTAATACTTTTTTTTGCATTTGCCAGTAAGAAGTTTACCATAGAGTTTTTAACCAAAGGAAAATATTGTAGTTTGCAGTGTTATTCTTGAACATTTATTAGAATAGCTTAGTAGAAATAGTACATTTTACTTTCTTGTTCACGACTCAATGGTCAAACAACAGGTGTAAGTTTTTTTTATTCAATTTGTCCACTAAGTACTTTACAATTGTCCTTTTGGCATGCTGGAACTTACTGTTTTATCCAATGCATTTATTCCAGTGATGACATGATTATATTTTAATTAATGTCACTTAGAACTACATTACCATGTACATGTAACTGAGGTAAAATAAGTTAGAGTAAACAAATTGAACAAGTTATATGTGTAAGTATTAATGCATTGTCCATGAATTGCATGCCAACTTTGTGTTGTTTTGTCTTGAAAAACCATACATGTAGCTTAGAAGAACTAAACTAGTACCTTTTCCCTACATCTTTTTCACCCGAGTATTGTATCAAAGGTATCAAAATTATAATCGTGTACATGTATGAATAAAAAAAAAACATTTTACCTGTTCATTGATGCATTTTAGAAGCTTGCCTGTAGATGTTGTATTTCTACACTTGAGTAAGATGAGTTAACTCGCATTAGTGTGTTGATACTAAAAGAATGGCAAGTACATGTAATACTATTCAATATGGTCATTACAAGGACATGATGTCCATGTAACGGAGGTATGTACATTTGAAAGTAATATCGTGAAGGAGATATTTTAAAGTAATAAAGATTTGGAGATCATAAGCTAGCACTCTTTTTTTTCCCCCTTTAGACAGAAACATTCGTTTCCAGAGATAGACGGAAGTGGAACCTTGAGGATTACCTTAGTATTATTTTAAATATTAATTTATCAATAATTTTGTACATTTTTCCTTGTTTAAACTCTAATTTAAATTGCTTTTATTTGCAAAGAATTTGACATGAAAAATGTTTTTTAGTATAATCAATTGATCTTGTGCAAATATTCTAAGGCGTGAAGTGGAATTTGGTGTTTAATGGCCATTAATGGACCTTAACTTAGCAATGTTTCAAAGTATACCTCTGTTACTGAGACATGATGTCCATGTAACGGTGGTATGTACATTTGAAAGTAATATCTTGAAGCAGTTATTTTAAAGTAAAAAGAATTGGAGATCATAAGATAGCACTGTTTTGTTTTTTCCCTTTAGGCAGAAACGTAAATGTTTCCAGAGGTAGACGGAAGTGGAAACTTGAGGATTATCGTAGTATGATTTTAAATATAATTTGTCAATAATTTTGTACATTTTTCCTTGTTTAAACTCTAATTTAATTTGCTTTTATTTGCAAAGAATTTGACATGCAAAATGTTTTTCTTTAGTGTAATCAATTGATCTTGTGCAAATATTCTAAGGCATGAAGTGGAATTTGGTGTGTAATGGCCATTAATGGACATTAACTTAACATTGCTTCTAAGTATACCTCTGTTACTGAGACATGATGTCCATGTAACGGTGGTAACACTAAAAATAGAAGGTTATGCCAGAAAGAGTAGTTTAGTTTTTCCAAAGAGAATATTCCATTCTGTTGAGGCATGACTTCTCTCAACTATTTAGTTCTACATGCCATCATAAATTCAATTTTCTAGACTGGTGAGAAAAAAGAACGACACAGAACATGGCACTGGTATACACACAGAGCATCAAGTTCCATTTATTGATGCTAAATCTTTCAAAATATATATGCCATGTTGAAAAGTGTGGAATAAAGTGACTAACAATGTTGTTAGCAAAATATTTATCAAGAGTAATGGAGATCAACCCCTTTATTTTGACAGTGGGAGAGCATAGTCTTAGTAAGGATGATAAATGATGTCCATGTAACGGTGGTATTTTGTCAAATCTTATTTCTCAGTTTACTCCAATATGCAGGGTGGTATGAAATGCCTGTAAGTGGATTTAGCTGAAGGATTGTCCCATGAAACATATAAGAAATAAAACATTTCATTTATTACATTTCTATTTTTTGACCCTGATGTCACAATTTTTGCCCCAACCCCATGGAATGACCCATAACTTAGTGTAGGGCCTACAGGGAAGGGGGTGGTAATCATGGATGTTATGTCATATATTTCATTTCAGCAGTTTACACGAAAGTAATTATGCATAAATTGGTAGATCTATTTCTTCAGCATTTTACACAACTAAAAGGGGTCAAAGCAATATAACTTAGTGTAGGGCCTACAGGGGAGGGGGGTAATCATGGATGTTATGTCGTAAATTCTATTTCAGCAGTTTACACAACTCAAATGTGGGTCGAGCTCAGTGAAGAAGAAGATATCCACAGAGACATCTCTGTGTACTATGATGTAGGCAAGATGAGAAGGATGGACGGCTTGAAATGCCAATGTTCATGCTCAATGAGTTCCCCCCTTCGGGGTATCTCTCAATAAAGCGCAAGATCAAGACCTCCCTTGCATGTAGGTTTCAATCAAAATCCAACGATTCATTTTCTATTAAATACTTCCATCTCCGGCCAGTTGTCGCATTCCTGCCGCTATGCCGAACAAGCCCACCACGGAAATGTCACAGGCAAGTCTGGGGTCCTCGCTATGTGTTTTTGAACACCAACTCATGAGACTAAAAGACGGGAGTTAATTATCAAATATTATTGGCGATACATTGAGTGGAAGGAAAAGGGAAGGTGGAAATGAAGCAGCGAACAAAAATCACAGTTGTTCTCATGATCATTTTAAAAGGTCCTTGCAATGATGTGTTAAAAGTTAGTCTCCCTTCCAGACTGTAATATCTTTATAGAACGTGATGAAATCCAAAATCCAAAGCTCATGATTCCTCCCAATCTTCAGCTCTGCATACATATTTACAGTATCAATTAGAATTTCGCGAGACCATAATAAATTCTGCTCAAACAGCTCATTACATGTAGCATTGCTGTCTGACTGTACATAACCATTATCAAAATAGTTTATAATCCCAAGACTAACACCGTATCTGCCCTCCCCCTTTCCCACTGCACTATGTATGTTTGACAGCCTGTATACATTGGCAATGAGTCAGCCCCATTACTTTGAAGAGCAAGTCCAAAGGTGCCTCGCACACAATTACATGTATTTGTATGGAGTGTGCACAGACCAACTGAGGAGAGCTGTACAGTGTATGCATGATAGTGCGCGGAGGAACCTTGACTTGATTAGCACAATGAAATTTTGACAAGTAAACAAGAGGTTGAAAACTTCCTTTTCTGTGTGTATATTTTTTGCCGAGTGCCACAACAGCCTATTTTTTTCTTCTATTATCTTTCAGGAAGATAAAAGTTCACAACTTAATTAAACCAACATGTATTTTCCACTCAGGTATTGAAGTGTTGAACAGTATTAATGCAACAGAATCTATAAATTTCCTTCCATAATTGAAAATATACAGTATATATGAAACAAATATTCACTTGTTTATTAAAAAGGAAAATAATTTTCCGAATCTACTTCCCTCTACAGACTTGACCGACTTCTGTAAATGAGAATCTTCGATATGCTTCACACGGAAATAAATTAACTATTTCCTGGTAGTACTCTGTATATACAGTATATGTTTATGTTTGAAATTATAATCCACAATGTGCAACAGTAAAGAGCGCATCGTTTGTATTATTGGGAAAATATGAAATAGCCTTGGTATCACTTGAAGTTTCTTAACAATAAAATTTAAAATTCCTTATTTATTTGATAATATATTTTAGAATAACCTTCATTTACCAATAATAAAACATTGAAACAATTATTTCATGAAGCAATTTTGACAATTCAAATTTATTATAATTGGAACAGGCCATACAGGGTAGAAGATAGGAATAAAATACAATCCATTAAGCTTTTTTTCATGAATATCATACCCAATAATAATGCAATCCATTTGATAAATACAGGTGTCTTACCAATTGGGGGCTGGGGTCAATTGCTTTATTCATTCTAATGTGATGTCTCCCACCCCCCCTTCATCATCATCATCATCACAATCATCATCCTTATCAGAGTACATGTGTAATATAAAAATCAACATTATCATCCCAATCACCATCATCATCATCATCATCTTTATCATCATTATCATCATCATCATCGTCATCATCCTTATCAATGTACAGGTGTATATGTAATATCAAAATTAACATTATCATTCCCATCACCATCATCCCCATCATCATCATAATCATCATCCTTATCCTTGTACATATATGAACATTGCTATCACCATCATTAGTGATTACCATTGTTTAAAGTTTTTTTGTTGATAGTATAAATATAAAAATATCTATTCTTCGTTCCAATATCAAAATCAGCACCTAATTCAATATTTAATTCAATGCCAATGACGAACCCCACATGCTGCTTACACTAAATTCAATATTCAATCGGATTGAAATCACGGAGTGCAATATTTTATACGCCAGTTCGCAAAGTCACACTTCTATTAAATCTAAACCTGAAGCTGGGTAATAATTGCAAAACAATTACAACCACGCATTGCTATATCACGGGGATACCAGTTGAAGGCTATGTGGGTCAATCCAATAGGTTTTCTTCTCATCAATCCAGTTCTGGGCTAATTTTGATATGCCCAGCAGGGATGACCCATGATCTTGCTGGGTCCAATTTACATCAGACACAGTGATGCATCAGCAACCCCTCCCATGAAGAAGGTATTGGTTTGTCAATACTGGCCCACATGCACCTACTTGGATTATGAGATAGATAGATAATGCGCATTAAAATTGAAAATTGTCTCATACATGCTTGATATCATTCTATATCCACTTTATAAGAATGACCACTGATCACCTTGTTTTTATATTTTAGCGCATTTTATACATGTAAAAAATTCTTTTTAATTATTTAAAAAAAAATTATGTTAAAGGATATCTACTTGGCCATAGCATTCAGCTGAGCTTGCAACTATCGCGTGCGGAATCTCGGTACAGGGGACTTCGAGAGAGAAAAAATTGACCTCTGACGTCATTAAAGAGGAGAGTTCTCCGGTTTGCTTTCATACTGGCCTTTTCACCGGCGAACTTCACCGGTAAAGTTCTCGTGTGTACCTTTCATACTGGACACTTTCCCCTTCGCCAGTGAAGTTTGCCGGTGAAAAGCGCAATATGAAAGGGGTATACGGCCAGTTTCCCTCAGGCTCAGGTAGAACACACTACCACGTGAAGGGAAATTTATCTCCATGGTTCTACAGTTGAGTCAAACTTTCTATGCTACCCACTGTCCCAATGTACACATATAATCTGAACAATTTTTTTTTTCAAAACATCATCTTTGTTTGAAAATTTAGGATCTAATATTTGTAACATAACATTTATATTCTAGCTGACATACATGTAATAATGCACCAACTTCCCCACCGTAAAATGACGAGGAGAAGGGATATGATTAGTGACCACAAGATGGTGAGATGTACATGAAAATGGAAAGTAGAAAGATAGTCTGTTCATCTTTCAAAGAAATAGAATAGAAAGATATTTATATGGTTTGACCTTTATATGTACATAATATTAATGATGCCGAGTAGTAGTATGTATATACAATGTAAGAGCGTTATGGAGCGTTGTGGCCCAGTGGATTAGTCTTCGGACTTTGAAACAGAGGGTCGTGGGTTCGAATCCCAGCCATGGCGTAATTTCCTTCAGCAAGAAATTCGTCCACGTTGTGCTGCACTCGACCCAGGTGAGGTAAGTGGGTACCTGGCAGGAATTTATTCCTTGAAATGCCACCGCGCTGTAAAAGGCTGCGGGGCTAAAGCCAGGGTAATAATATCCAATGAAGCGCATAGGGACGCATTTGGCAGTGATATGCGCTATATAAGCATGTTGGTATTATTATTATTATTATGTAAAACAGTGTAAAGACAGAAATGCATGGACATATGAAATGAACATGTGTAATTAGTTAATAATTATATTCTTGTTTAGAATCTATCAAATATAATTGATTTGAAGACATCAAAACTGAAAGTTTATATCCTGACAAGGTGTATTATGAATGAATGTTCATGTTAAAGCCAAAATAATGATAAATTGGACTTTTTCTAGAATAGGTACACGTATATCATTTTGTCTCTTCTTATGTTTGTCGTAAAATAATATGCCTATCAAGATAATAGGTACATGTAATCCAATTTCATTGGTATTGAAGTAAACTATAAAGGCTGCCGGCACTTATGTGCATCCATTCTTGCAGCCAAAGTGGAGTATAATGTTTTAATGAACATGACTTAGGAAATTAAATAGGCTTTCACATAATTATATACAAGAACATAGTTCCCAGGTGAAGTACATGTATCAAGTAGCTATAATAATTAATTGATCTATATATATATTGGAACCCTATCCCCCTTGTGGAAAAAAAATCTGCATCCTCTTTCTGACCCCTTCCTAAAAAGTATTCGAGCATTACACTTATTTCAAATGAAAAAAAAACTCTAAAAAATTAATGGAAAAATTCCTGACACTCTCCAAAATGGTGTAGAAAATGTACAATAAAATGACTTGGAGTCACCCGCAAGTTTCAAGTCAGCAAAAGTTCACACGAACAATTGGCACATGTGATGCTAGATCTGACAGGGATAGATTTGAGCAAGCAATGTTCCTTTCCTTTTCAATTTCCTCTGACGTACAGGCAGAGGAATTCAGTATAGGCATGTGAGCCAACAGCCTGGTGGGGGCTGTACAAAAATATATCCTATCAATTGTAATAGCAGAAGAGGCTCTGAGACTGAAACCATTGGCCTACATGTACGCATGCATATACAAGCCAGATCAATGTGATACATATAATATGATACAATTAACTGTAAATCGATGGCATACATGTATACCTGTCATTGTAAAATTTTGCAAATCGCATCCAAAAAGTTTAATATGGTTGTTACAGGCCCCAGAACTCTATATATGCAAAACAAGATCATTAGAGTACATAGTAACTGAATTCTTTGTCGTGGCAATCAAATAATACCTGCAGTGTTATATGAAAGGTTTTTTCCCAAACATTCTTGTCTAGTTAAGCATAAAAATTCCTTCCAATTTACCAACTCATAACAACTTAGCGGGACATTAAAAATCCCTTAAAAAAGGAAAGGGTGAAGAAAAAACCAACCAAGTTATGAAGGACTGTTCGTATAACATCTCAATCCATAGCAAGAATGTGAAAAAATATATTATCACAGGTCTGCTTTTACATTCCATTTCATTCAACTGTTCAGAATGTTTCCTTGCAATATGTTCCTTTGGCTCTTTATCATCAAATGTACAATATCCCAACCCCCCCCCCTTGATGTTAACGCCGCTCGTGAAGGATAGTGCCATTGGTCACCAGTGGTGACGCATACCTGAACGCTCATCACGAGTGCCCATAATGTCTAGAAGAGCCGAGAGATGTGAAGTCCTATGTACATGTACAAAGATCTGGCGAATTGCTATTTTATTCAAAGATATTGTCATGTTCCTTTGATTGAATAAAAAAGATAATTCTTTTAATAGAGTCAATCACAGTTAATACAGGAGCCCACTCCTTTTTATTCATGACATTTTTAGAATGACAGGAAACTATATTTTCTTGATATTAAAGGTCAAGTCCACCCCACAAATTTTTTTATTTGAATAAGTAAAGGAAAATGAAACAAGCATAATGCTGAAAATTTCATCAAAATCGGATGTAAAATAAGAAAGTTATGACATTTTAAAGTCTTCAGAAAATAAGACGATTAATGATGTCCCTCACTCACTATTTCTTTTGTTTTCTAATTGTTTGAATTATACAATATTTCATAGATTTGACAAAAAGGACCAACTTGACTGAACCACATGGTATTAAACAATGCTAATTCTACATTTTCATGGAGGAATTAATTGTTGTTTTAATAGACAATGAGGAGAAAAATAGAATATTCCCTATTTCATATAATAAAACCCGAAAAACCGACCAAGATGTGAATATAACTGTTTTGTGAAATTAAGTGAAACTTTAAAATGTCATAACTTTCTTATTTTACATCCTATTTTGATGAAATTTTCAGTGTTATGCTTGCTTGACTTTTCTCTTTTTATTCAAATCAACTTGTTGTTGGGTTGGACTTGTCCTTTAAAGATCAATCTAAAATCCAGATGAAGCCATCAGCAGACAACTACATGTACATGTAATCGACAAACCAACAATATATACAGAGAACACCAAGAGAATAAATTTCTTTTGAATATTTGCCACAAAGAAGACCTCATAAAACATTACAATCTTGAAACTTGAAAGATATTTACAAAGGCTGGTTATGAGTCATTACACATCAAGATCATCCCAGACATGATGGGACCTCAGTGAAAACCCAAAGAAAACATCAATAATCTATATTTCTTTGTCAGATCAGTTCAAGATTCTTTACACAGACAGTGAAAAATCCTCTAAATCTTGACTATTAATACATGGGTGTGTTCTGTGTAGGGCTCAAGACCAGGGCAGGGCAACATTCAAAGGAATTCCCTAACAGTCACTGATCACTAGACATCAGCGGCTAAATTGGCATCATCTTGCACTGCATTCTAAATGTATTTGATAGAATGTACATTGAGACCTACATGGACTGTATACATGTGGTCTTACATGTACCCAATTGTACCTATAATACTTTTCATATGTACCACTGTATCTTTACACTAAATGTATCTCCTATGGACTCACCCCTACATGTATGATATCGCGGTGTGATATACATTTCAATGAAACTGCACACCTGATAATATGAAGCAATTATTGATGCGATTTCAAAACAGATTATGAGTATGACCCAAATCAAGGTCTGGGATGAAAGACTAGGCAGGCATACATCTAACATTCTTGAGTGACTACAGCCCCTGATTACACAGTCCAGTGACGATGCAAGGTATAACAGTCTGTGCGGACCGAAAAAAAAAGAAAGGGCATTTCATTCTCTCCGTACCTGTGATACACTGCACTCGGTAACTCTGGATATGTATGTACATATATGAGGCCTACCTATATTCCAGATGCATGTTATTGCATCTTGCATACAGCCTCAAATAGTCAAATACCCGTCATCAACAGACAGAGCCTTATCATCAAATACCATTGCAACTACATGGTTATCCCAAATACATGCCAGGGATACATGCAGATAACCCAGAGATAAATAAACAGCTGATCTGTTATGTTTTTATGATATTAGTACTTAAAGGGGAAGTTCACCCTGAAGAAAAGTTTGTTGTAAAAATAGCAGAAAAAATAATAAAAAATATTGGTGAAGGTTTGAGGAAAATCGGTCAATGATTAAGAAAGTTATTAGAATTCAAAGTTTTGAATTTGTGACGTCATATGCGAGCAGCATTCCTACAAAGCGAATGGTAAGAAATATATGAAATGTAATTTTCTCAGAAAATTAAAAATGGTTTTTACTGTGCCTTTTGTATATCAATAGACAAATCATTTCACACCCGATCATAAATAGAAAACAAAATAAAGTTATCAGGAACCGTACAAAATTTGAAATTCATTGATTTTTTACCATTCGCTATGTAGGAATGCTGCTCGCATATGACGTCACAAATCCAAAACTTTGAATTCTAATAACTTTCTTAATCTTCAACGGATTTTCCTCAAACCTTCACCAATATTTTTTATTATTTTTTCTGCTATTTTTACAACAAACTTTTCTTCAGGGTGAACTTCCCCTTTAAATACGGACAGGAAAACCACAAAATACCTTTGGTACACCTATATAGCCTTGCACAGGAAATGCATTGAAATTCAATGAGCTTTAATAACAGATATGGATCCTGTATTAAAAACTAACATTACATGTATGTACGATCTACCCCACATAGGGCAACATGTACCTGAACTTGGTAGGCATTGATTAAGATTTGGACATGTACATGTACACTGACATGTACTGAGTAGAACATGTGTTTACACACTGCCCCAGCTCGCGGTGCAGACTCGCCTTCTTTTATGCGTGTAAGTGTAAACGTGATTTACCCGGCTCGCAGGGCAGACACAGCAACATTGCTCTGCCCAAATTACTAGGATCAGACCTGCGAGCCGGGGCAGACACAGCAAAATTTCTCTGTGTAAGCACGAAGTCAAGTCTGCCCCGGCAATTAGCGCACGTTTCATGACATAATTTTTATCCACTGACCTGTGTTTTTGCGGCAGCATGTAAATGCGATGCAGGATAATCCGCAAGCCGAGTCTGCCCTGGCTCGCAGATCTGCACCACAAGCCGGAGAAGTGTGTAAACACAGTATATGTGTATTACACTTGTCAATTATGTTTTCCCCTTTTGGAAGTAAAATATGTAGAGTGCATTATTGTCAACAATGTCAAAATGCAATTAGCTACTGTACAAGTAATACAACAAATATGACATTACGCTATCATTATAAAACATACATGTACCAGTAAGTTATAAATTTATTTACTTCTATATGTAGTTTGCACTTATGATTATACAATTAAATAATCCTTAATTCTTGATAACATTTGTTAAAATATTAATAAACATACATTCTTCCTTCATTAACTTATCAGGAAACAAGTGAGAAGAATTGATTCATCAGTAATTGTTGCATGGCAAACGAGAAGCAGCATGTTCACAAAATACATAGGCCTCGATATAGCCTGATTACATGTAGGCCTACATGTGTATATTCTTTTATCCAATATGTGTGTATTTGTGTATAATTTAACAGTAAAAGACCTTGCATACACAGTAGAGTCAGCCCAGTTCAGGTCAAATCCTGGTTGATTTTAATGAACTTGGCATGAACCATAACGAGTGACATCACCTCCGAATCGCGGCCTGGTAGCCTTGGGGGTAAAAGGGGTCATCATTTTATTGGTCATTTCAAATCATCGGTTCATTTTATCTACCATCCAACTGCCAAGAAGTCTGGCTAAACTGGCTGACTGGCTGCTTGCCTGGCTGGGGGTGATAGCGGGCAGGTAAACGTAATTACTTTACCGGCAATGAAACTATGAAAGCGACATGTATGACTGGATTCTGAATTTTGAGTGTGGGTCAGCTTAGAAATAGTATCAGAGTAGTTAAATCACAGAAATGCAAATGAATCATGAGTATAATGTACACTTTATTTCACCCAAGGCACAAGATCATGGGAAGCCTATTTTCAAGAGCCTCAATTATTAAGTCCATCATTGTAGATGTTAACTTAAGCTGATATTTGCTGTTCTATACATATTCTGTACTTTTTAAAAATAAAATTCATTACAAATGCCTACAATGTAAGCCTACAAAGTAATAAAATTGCCTAATTAAGAAGCCAATCTAATAATGTTCATCAAGTAGGTAACTTCTAATAATGGAAAGCAGAACATAATGATAGGCCTACATAAAATCTAAAGCTTTGTACGATGAAAAATATAATTTGAATTTACCAAGCCATGCATAAAAGCCTATAGGCCTACATGCTACGTCCATACAAGTAATAGCCCAGTGACCTCCCCCATCCATCTGTATGCACTTCAATACTGTTTCTACACCATGTTTGTAATGAGGGTAACTGGACCAAGGACATGTTTTTCCTTCATGAATACAACCTTTGTAGAATGTGTATGTTCAAGTTACACCCTGCCAAATTATACAGGATAATCACAGTCTAGAAGTGAAGGAACCAAAATAATAAAGAACTCTGTGCTAGATTCACCAAATGATACCGGTATGTACATGTTCTGCACTCCATCCTGCAGACCTTGGTGCAGTTTATCCATAAGCTCTTATCACACATTGTAAGGAAAGTAAAAAACAGCCGTTTTATTTTTTTCATTCAAACCAACTACATTGTACATGTACATGTATCTGGTACAAAAACGTTAAAAGGGCTGTTGTCGACTCCCCGTACGGCCACCGTAGGGGAAGTGTGACTGCGCCATAAACATGCAATATACGTACATGTACATGTAGGCCTATATTATTAAACTTTTTATTAAAATAGGAGTAGTTCGCACCAAGTCTGCACCCGCTATAAACTGCAACCGTGTATTAACATCACCCCCAACTTCGGACTAAAAAAAAATCCTCACATTTACATGCATATTTGAGGTACGAAGAAACAATAACCAAGTTTAAGATTTCAAAGTATCCAAAGAGATTACCGGTTTTCGGAAATCTGCTGTTCTTGATCAATTCATCTTCAAATGTTAGCAAGAAAGAAAGGTCCCGACAATATTGGCCACTTACACACATAGCACTGCCGTTCTTGTACAACTATGATACGGTACCAGTACATCTTATGATCTGTGTCATTCCCAGCGTTGGAGGAAGAAACATTCATATTTCTTGCATCACAACCTCACAATCACTTTCAGAATTTGTCTAGCATTTGATGTCTTAGCATGAATTTTGGATATGGGATTACAGGAAGGTTCAAGAAACAAAGAAATTGGCATTTTTTCCCGGATTTTTACGGCTTTGTGCCGTCTCTCTCGTGCATGGTGATGGTGTTCATGGTATCTTACATGTACGAAAAGCAAACGGGAAAAAAAATAAGCTGGTGCAGCTGGTGCGTGCGAAACGGGACTTTGGAGGGGAGGGGTTAAAATGAATAGCGCCAGCTTAAGTCTCACTATAACCACAATTAAATACAATTCAAGCTCTCGGCTCATTCAACTCTCGCTCAGCTGTGACAAAATATTACCAAGTATGCTTGGCGTCTCTTTGAACTTAGCCAAGGAACTTCGCTGCTTTGAATCAAGAATAAAGTCGAAATAAGTGTCATGAAGGTAGGTGCGTTTGTCATGGACAATGTTTAAGATCGTAATAATCGCTTCCCATTACCCGCGGCTCATTGCCCTGGGCGGCTAAGCCCGGCCACTCGTTGTGTTGTGAACTGGCACATGTCTTACATGTTCGGGAGGGGTTACGACGGGCTGGCTCAGGCCCGTCTCCTTGGATAAACCGCACCCCCGACTTTTCCTTCTATCCCGCCGAGAAAAGGGTGTGGTTAATACATTGTTACTTACGGTAATTAATGAAAGGGGGTGTGAGGGACTCATGTACGGGCAGATCTAACCAACTCAAGAAAAAAATTCTGAGGGTGTCCATCTGGACTCAAAGGCTGCTACCTGGATTGGCTTTAACATGCAGACCAACAACAATATCAGGAGACTATATTTGTGTCATGTCATGAATGATCTTAGACCATTTGATGGACAAGTGGATTTGAGTGGCCTGCAACACAGGAAGCCCAGCAGCAATCAATTAGCACAAGAAGTATGGCGAAGCTGAAGGGAAGTGCTGCTGTCTCCTTGTACTCGATTAGATCTTCCCGACTAAAAGATGAGTTAAAAGTACAAATGTCCACCACTTTGCTTGCATCTTGTGATAAGGCCAGGTGTTTGACTGGTCAGAGTAATTTTGGAAATTACAGGCACAAGGGTACATTGTAAAGTTTCTTTTATTTCCAGTCCAGATGAAATGTCATCATTTTCACGACACTTTGTATTCCGATTTCCACTCCCTATCCATGTACTTCTACTTTTCTTCTTTCCCTTCTCATCTTTCTTCTTCTACAATCCTCTTATTCTCCTTGTTCCTCTTCTTCTCATTTCTCTTTGTCTTCCTCTTTTGAGATGTTTACACCGGATTTCTTTCCTATCCGAGGCAGGCCCCGGACCAGCCCCGGGCCATCAATTTTCTTGATGTAACAGGGGTCTTAGAGTCGCACTTGCATGCTGAAGCGTATTCGATATTATGTCTATGATCAGCATGATCTGACCAATGGGGTCATGCCTTTTAGACCGCACGCAACTCGTTGTGAAACACCCCTCCCTTTTCTCTCGCTCACCTTTTTAAAAATATTTTTTTTTAAATTGAAATTATCATTTAGGGGAGGTTTGAGGGGAGGGATTATATAAGGATATTTCTTCAGATTATCTTTAGTATTTAAATATCCAACCTACAAACATACCTAAAACTAAGGTAGCACAATCTCCTACAAATGGCTTTATACTTACATCAAGTATTCTGTCTACATATCAACTGCATTACAATCCATTTTTTAATACCTGACAGTACTTAATTCATTAACTTATTCTATCTTGTTGCTTCAGCACAATATTTAAAGCAGTATTATTGGCTTCATGCCATAGCGAGAGCTACGCAAGTACATTTTACTTCCTGACGTTCCTAGATCTATGTGTTTCATATATCAAGGATTCAAGGACTCCTTTTATCTCTTACATTTATACAGATGTATCTGATTATGATTATTCATGCTTAACGGATCGAGTTATCTTTGCAAGTCTATTATAAGCCTCTAGTAAATGTGGTTGATTGTAAAAGTACATACGTATATCAAAAGTAGATGATAAGCCTACACCATACATCTAAAATATTGACAAAATTACAAGTTACCAGCCTAACAAAATATCTGAGTACAGTAAGTACATTGCTTTAAAAAATGATATCATTATATTATTTGCTCTTTTTTTTTGGGGGGGGGTCATTTTCATAATTTAAAAGCACACAAAATTGTGTGTGTATGGCTAATATCTTCAATGAAAACAGTCATTTGTTTCTTGTAATACACTGTACTTCTTTGACTTGTATCATTACTTTTTGACTTGCAGATCACAAGATTCCCCCTTAATCTGTGCCATGTATGAACTGCGCAAACAAGACCTCTCAAAAATGCAAATAAATGCAAGAACTTTCTGGACAGCAAGCCAAGAACCCTTTAAACAAATCTATGCAAATATCAACAGCATACAGACAGCAAGTTATGCAACCTTTTGAGAGCTCTGTTTGCATTTTTTCTCACCATGTTGAAGCATTTGATGGCCTGAATCTGACAAGCACACACACTACCCCCTCTGCCCCCCCCCCTGGTTCTATCATGTCAATAGTTTATTTTATAATTCATCACTATTCACTACTATAACTACACATCCAATTACAATACATATAAATGTAATAGCATTCCACTCAAAAAAAAATATTGTTATGGCCAAGCTATTAGTGTTGATACAATATTGTTTGTAAAATATCTGTATACTATGGAGTAGGCCTCTGCTAAAAAATAAACACTCTATTAAAATAGTATTATAAGTAAATTGTCCTTGTTTATATCTAGCACATAAGTATAGAATGGCAGCAAGTTCAACCACATTAGAATCAACAAAAGTTATTTCTCCATGGTTCAACATGTAGCCTACATGTAATGTACAGTATAGTCCTGTATGAGTGTAATGCATTCTTGACATTCTAATTTCATCTAGAGGAGTTGGCATTTAGAGGCCAGCAGGAAAGCAATTTGCTGGTGCTAACTTCTTTCACTTACATACTAGTTATACATAGAAGAAAACAGCCGCTAACTCCACTTGTGCATTGTATGTGTCTGATATTTGATTTTTTCTTTGAGATACAATTAGTCCCTTATTGAGGATACAAGTGATACAGCTTACAATATACACGTACATGTATACATGTTTCCTTACGTACATGTATACATGTTTCCTTAAGTACATATTTATGTATATCCAAAGGAACTGTTGCTGCACCAGTCATGAGCATATCTGGAAGGTGTGTGTGCACTCAGCCACTCAATAAGACATCACTATTATTAATTTTTATTAATTCAATTTTATATCATTATTAAAATTGGGACCATCATTTCATTTGTAATACGGCATTTTCAATCTGTAATTGCATGGGTCTCATTAAATTAAATGCACAGTATACATGTATCTACCCTATAATGTATAAAATTTCATATGATGGACCTGCAGCAAGTCACTTCCAGTTAACTTAAAGGACAAGTCCACCCCAACAAAAACTTGATTTGAATAAAAAGAGAAAAATTCAACAATCATTACACTGAAAATTTCATCAATATCGGATGTAAAATAAAGTTATGACATTTTTAAGTTTCGCTTATTTTCAACAAAATAGTTATATGAACGAGCCAGTTACATCCAAATGAGAGAGTCGATGACATCACTCACTCACTATTTCTTTTGTATTTTATTACATGAAATAGGAAATATTTTGATTTTCTCTTCATTGTCATGTGAAATGAAGTTTCATTCCTCCCTGAACATGTGGAATTCCATTATTTTAACATTTTGTGCTTCAGGCAAGGAGGTCCTAATCGTCAAATTCGTAAAAATTGAAATATTGTATAATACAAACAATAAAAAACAAAAGAAATAGTGAGTGAGTGAGTGACATCATCGATTCTCTCATTTGGATGTAACTGGCTCATTCATATAACTATTTTGCTGAAAATGAGCGAAACTTTGAAATGTCATAACTTTCTTATTTTACATCCGATTTTGATGAAATTTTAGCATTGTGCTTGTCTGATTTTTCTCTATTGATTCAAAGTAACATTTTTCTGAGGTGGACTTGACTTTAAGAAGAACAGTTCAATGAATTGAAAATGCAATATCCATCTGAGCCAATAGAGTACGTACAATAAGCTTTACATTCACCACCATTACACTCATGTACATGTAGGCCTACACACAAGAATTTTATGCATAGGCCTACATGTAGCTAAGGGATGGTTCTCTCTCCATCAAATCATCTCAATTCACTCAGTTTTTAAACCATGGATTCCTTTAAAACTCAAACACCATACACTCTACCATTTCAACTACATGTACGAGAGGTGGGATAACACTACTGAGCCTCAGCACATTGCTATCGTGCAGGTAGAAATGGCAGTTGTTCAGTGTAAGCTACTTTAATCTTATTAGCAACTAAGGTCAGCTAAGCGGGCATAAAAAAGGAAGTTAAGCTAATAAAATATTATAGGTCATAACTGAAGGGAAATCAGGTTGACAATTTAAACAAATCAAGGCAGGCCTAAATATAGATTACACCACCAGCTGCTCTCCATAGTCATGTTTCAACATTTAACCCAAACAATAAATTAATGTACATTTAATTAATAATTGACTTACAATATTTATAGTCAATGGTTAATTGGCCTTAAATACATACCTGGGCCGAATATATTTTCACAAAGAAGCCTGAATTATGCCTACTTCTTGGTTATGGGGGATTTCTTTTGTTAGTATTTTACCATGATACATTATCTACATGTATACGTACAGGAATTTATATGTGAAGTCAAAAGACAACCTATTGAACTATATGGAAGGGCAGGGATTTCCCCTTCCTGTGTACGATGAACTGAACAGGCATTAGTTTAACATGAAAAAAGTCCTTTATTTTCAGATGTGTGTGTGTTTGTGGCTTTATCAGAAAAAACAACACATTATTGATATTGCAATATTTTCATTATAAATAGCCAGAAAATTTATTTAACAAGCGTTTCTGACAATTGAAAATGTTGTCATAAGATGTGAGCAATGTACATGTAACCAAGACCCCAAAATATTCATGATTGTCTCACTTTCTATCCTGCAAACAAACATTTGAACAAATTTTGCTCGAAACCCATTTCCGATTTGACTCTAAATGATATTTTTCCAATCTGAAAACCCTCTGACAGAAATGAAATCCATCTTTTTTACCATAGTCCTCTCGCTTTACACAATTTTCAGAAGAGAACATTCATCTAATATGCATTCTACAATTGTAGACAGCTGGTGATGTCTTGCGATTGGCATGCCTCTCCCTAAAGTGGCTTCCATATACTTGTAGCAAGAATGTAATATGTATGAAGCACTAGGGGAGAAGCAGGCAAGCAAGCTAGCGGGCCTCTTGAGATACAGTGACTAGCCCTGCTGGGATCAATGAGTAATCGCATGACACATGTATAATTGCTACTCTAATACATCAACTACCACAAAAACCCTGTGTAGTTTTGTGGGAGCAATGTAATATATCACTAAATCTTTAGTACATGTTCTTGATAAGATAACTACAAAGAAAAACCTACAAAAAATATATCCAATTTAGTGTGAATCAGATAATTTACAGAGAATAATAAACAAAATAAAATAGTGCCTATATACACAATATTACAGGCAACCAAATCCAAACGATTTTCCCACAAGCAATTAAATTTCGTTGCTAAATTTGGTCATTTATCACTTTAATAGGATTCTTTTTTTAACCTATTAAATTCTGATGTCATGTGGAATATAGAGAAACAATCAAACATTTTTGTTTCAGGTGATGAGCTTATGATCACTTCCTTGGCAATATTAAACTAAACTCTATCTTTCACTTGTCATGAACAATAGGCGGTTTCAAACCGCCTCGATCACAAGAATCCCTGTTAAATTACGAGAACTTTTTAAGGCTAAAAAATACCCGTTAATTATTCCTGCATTCACACCGCCCCGAAACACATTCTTCGGGATAAGTTCCCGAAGTTACGAGCATGCGCAGTATGGTCTGATAAGCAGGAAAGGCGCGAGATTCAAAATCACTAGCCCAGCAGCCACCCACGCCGCCGCGCCCAACGACACGCTGGGCTAAAAGTTCCCGTAATTTGCTTTCACATCGCCAAAATACCTGCGACCTTGGAAAAATCCCCACAAAAGTTCTCGTAATTTCGCCAAGTACCCACTATTTAGCGGGTATTTTCTTTCGGGGAAATTACGCGTAGTTTGCTTTCACATTACCAAAATACCTGGTATTTTCTGATCGGGGTAAATTTCCCGATCAGAGAATACCTGGAACTGGCGAACTTCGAGGCGGTCTGAAACCACCTAATGGGTACATGTACATCGGAACATCAAATCACCCTCAAAATGGATAGTAAGCAGAATTTTTACATCACCTTTACAGACAGAAATTATACTCATTAGAGTTGGTCTCATCTCTTTCATACATAAGAGCAGTCCCATCCTTACTCAATTTTGCTTTTTTTACTTTTTTAGTAAAGAAATTAAAAAGGTGGAAAAGATGCCATACACAAATCAGTGTGGCTAACAAAAGGCTGTTCAGACCGCCTCGAAGTTTGTCAGTTCCAGGTATGTTCTGATCGGGGAATTTACCCTGATCAGAAAATACCAGGTATTATCACCCGTATAAGACATCTGAGCTGGTCATTTACAAAACCGTATTGCCCTACATTTTCTGAATATCGGGAAGGGTAGGTATATTGTTTGTATTTTCCTCGGTCTCAATGCGCGTATTTACTTTGCATGCAGAGACGACGCAAAATATACCTTTGTATTTTCCCTGGTCTCACATCCGGGCATTTGTGGATGCGTATAAAGAGATACGCTTAATAAGGATCCGCCCACCAACAATATACGTCATAATAAAGACAACGCTGGATCCGAGCGCTTGCAAGTACGTCATAATGGTAAAGTGCAGAGCTTAGACCGATATTAACATGACACAATAGAACTCTATTTTTAAAAGAAATATCCACATTATCATGATTTTTGCTCTAGATATCTGATTTGGATGATAATAAAAATATTGACTGGCTCTTCTTTCGGGGAACATCAAATATATTGCCCTTAAAAGACCCATATTGCCCTCGTCTAAAGACTCGGGCCAATATGATTCTTTTGCTGGCAATATATTTGATGTTCCCCTCAAGGCCAGTCAATATTATATAAATATTAGCAATGTGAAAGCAAATTACGCGTAATCTACCCGAAAAAAATACCCACTAAATAGTAGGTACATGTCAAAATTACGAGAACTTTCGCGGGGATTATTCCAAGGTCGCCAGTATTTTGGCAATGTGAAAGCAATTTTACAGGAACTTATAGCCCAGCGTGTAGTTGGGCGTGGAAGCCTTGGGTGGCTGTTGAGCTAGTGATTTTGAACCTCGCGCCTCGCTTGCTTATCATACCATACTGCGCATGCTCCTAACTTCAGGACCAAAGGGTGTTTTGGGGCGGTGTGAATGCAGGAATAATTAATGGGTATTTTTAAGCCTAAAAAAGTTCTCGTACTGTAGGAGCTGTTATTTTCGCGGGGGTTTTATTTTCGCGGATTGCCGATCGGCCGCGAATTTAACAACACGCGAAAATATTGACACATTTCTTAGACAGTGCCAATGCCCCCAACAGCAAAGCTTTGCTAGCTTTGAAAACATCCTGCTTAATAAAAAATGGAGATATGCACCTCTATATCTACAAAAAATAGGCTTAGAAAGTACAGTTAGTGATTAAAAAAGTTAGCTAGAATTTCACTTTTTTTAATTTCTCACACAAAATCAGGGCCTAAACTATTTTCTAACATCATTTTATCAATATTTATACACTCACTGTAATATTAAAATGTATTTTCCATGAAACAATTTGATTTTATTGTCATCTGATTGACTCTATACACACGTATTGGTAGCTATTTGCATACTCATTAATATTCATAAGTCACATGACCATAATTTTAAAGGTGAACATTCTGTTCACAAAATTCCACAATTTTGCACTTTTTACCAACTTTTTGAAAAATGAATCGAACCAAACACAAATTCCAAAGATTGCTTAACCCTATAGATCCTGTGGCATGATGAATTTTTAGATCTAAAGGTTAAAAAAGTGAAATATAAGCCACTTTTTCCACAATTTGTAACTGTTTTTACAGGGACATATTTATGTACAAAAGACATATCAGCATGGTGACTTTGAGGAGTATAGATTTGCACATGAATTGCACTAGTTTTGCTTCTTTGAAATGCTGTGGAAATGTATCGTACATCTTCCGATCGCGAATTTAACAACCCGCGAAAATGTCGGGACCCCCGCGATTCGCGAAAAATTCTGTTCGCGAAATTAACAGCTTCTACAGTAATTTAACAGGGATTCTTGTGATCGAGGCGGTTTAAAACCATCTTAAGAAAATTTTTATTCCACCTCATCGATATCTTCCATAATTTAACTTAAACTTCCTGATTCCCATTATTTAAGCCCCATTCAAGGACATCTTTAAGTCAAGAATCACACTTCTGAAAAACACTTGGTTGAAAACATTGATTAATTCATACAATATTCATCAAATCATGGTTGAGTTTAAAAGTTACACAAGCAGAAAAATCCAATTTTGACAGATGAGTTTGCCAAAAACCACCATTAATTAAATCACAAAATTAAAGATTCAATCAAAGAAAGGGCGAAATCCAAACTTGGTAGTAAAATCATTTGTGAGGAGCAAAAAGAAAAAAATCAGTAACTTTTGGAAAAAAACCAGACAATGAATCAGTAATTTGAAGCATTTTTTTTAATGAGATTACTAACTAAATTCTGCAACAATAATAAGCAAGTTTGTCCAAGGTCATATTACACAAAACATAGTACATGTAGTTTTCGACATATCTGTTTGTTTTGTTTCATTTTTATAGATGGGGAACTTTTTGGAAGGGGATTCTTGTACTCTTACAAAAACTTCTACCACCTAGATGTCACTGGATCTCAAAGGGATGAATTAAGAACATATGCTTATAAATACCTGGAGGCCATTTTAGAAATAAGTTGCAATAAATTCAAATCAAACTATAACTGTGGTTGATCTAACATTGTGAAGTTGAGGTATAGGAATTTTTAAAGGACAAGTCCACCCCAACAAAAACTTGATTTGAATAAAAAGAGAAAAATTCAACAAGCATAACACTGAAAATTTCATCAAAATCGGATGTAAAATAAGAAAGTTATGACATTTCAAAGTTTCGCTTCATTTCACAAAAACAGTTATATGAACGAGCCAGCTACATCAAAATGAGAGAGTCGATGATGTCATTCACTCACTATTTCTTTTGTTTTTTATTGTTTGAAATATGAAATATTTTGATTTTCTCATCATTGTCATGTGAAATGAAGTTTCATTCCTCCCTGAACATGTGGAATTCCATTATTTTAACATTTTGTGCTTCAGGCAAGGAGGTCCTAATCGTCAAATTCGTTAAAATTGAAATATTGTATAATTCAAACAATAAAAAACAAAAGAAATAGTGAGTGACATCATCGACTCTCTCATTTGAATGTAACTGGCTTGTTCATATAACTATTTTGTCAAAAATAAGCGAAACTTTGAAATGTCATAACTTTCTTATTTTACATCCGATTTTGATGAAATCTTCAGCATTGTGCTTGTCTGATTTTTCTCTATTGATTCAAAGCAACCTTTTTCTGAGGTGGACTTGACCTTTAAATCAAACGTACTTTGAGTTTGATCTGAATCTACAGTTACTCTTTGTAAGACAGGGCCGAGAAACTATTAGACAAAATGAAAAGGCAACATTTCAGGTACACCATGCGCCATAATTAAGAACACTCAGCGGGCAGATATTGTGGTTAGTCCGGAGCAGTGACCAGTGGCATGTGAGATAGAAAACACTTTTATGGCACAATGATTACCTTAAGAATCACAACACTAAATATCTTGATGAATAACTGACTGCTTTGCTCGGGCCATTTCCATCTGGCCTAAAGGATTTCAACTATTATTGAATTACCAGCTGAATCATTGATTAGCATTTTAAATCCTGGACGAAGTGGAAGATGGCATCAAAAAGATGACGGCATACTGATAGTACTTACCCCATTCTATGAAGTTGGTGACACTCTTCTCCCTGCGTAGTGTGGAGGCATGGCACTCGTCATGAAGAAGGACCAGTACATCCAATAAACTTTCCAAGCTGAGGGTCGACCCATTGCTCTGCGGCACCCCATTCAGATAGAGCTTCTCTAGGGTCTTCAGTCTTACCTCTGCATGGTTAGACATGGCGACAGCACAATGCCCACTTCTCCCCCTCCTCCAGCCAAGCAAATTTCAATCAGACTGGAACGATGTGCGCACCAATCAGGACTGTACGCTTGTTATTTTCCTGTGCTGGAAATCATTTTGAGACAGGGAAAATATGATCAGCTAGAAATTATAGTAATGAAACCTTTTTCAAAGATGTACAAGAACAATGTTAAGAAGAAGAAATGAAAAAAGTGTGATGAAAAATGTTGTTTAAAAAAAAAGAACTAAACACACTCACTTTAAAAGTTCACCTCCAGTGGTATTTTTTTGCAATCCAGATATTTTGGGACCTATAATAATTGCATTTCATGTGAAATTCAGTGAATGCTGTGTTCTTCCAGAACTATGTGAATTTCTATGTTTCCCTTCATGTGGAAAACTGGGAAATTGACTTCTTCTTTTTTTAACTTAAGGTGCTAATTTGATGAGTAGTTAAGGCCAATAATACCAAAGCAGGGAAAGGTGGTTAAAAGCCTAACATGAAGGAACATACATAACTTCACTGCCCTTTTCCACCTTGTAAAGTAGAGAAAGGCACTAAATTCTCCTTGCAATCATAAATAATAATTTTTTTAAAGCATTTGTGACCCCAGTCTTCTCCACTCAGGCAGAAATCCATCGCACACACCACATCCACCAGTGCAAAAGGCAGTCTGAAAGGGTACACTATTTCTTTGCCGGTGAAGTTAGGATTTCATGTGTGCTTCTAAATTTAAACAGTAACTTCAGCAAGTGAAGGGGATGAGATCATAATGAAAGGGGTTTAATGCAGAACTCATCTCTGAGATAATCCCAATATTTACCCAAAGATATATGAACATTAAACGTGTACTGTAATCATGAGATGCAGCTCAAGCACAGAATATCACAACAAAGCATATAGATCTACACAGAATTCAAATGTTATCAATGACACGTTTGTCTAACCCGACATATTTGCAAAAGGGATTCCCATTAATCAATTAAATGATAAGGTTCCTACCCATGAAATGTATCACTGTTTTTTCACTTGGATTCTTATTATTTGATATCAGTCAAAGTTCAAAGAACAATATTTTAAATTTCCCTTTGATATCTAAAGCTCAAGTTATATTTTTTGTCAAGACGTCAGGGGCAAGAAATCTCAAACAAACTTGACCTCCTATACATGTATTTTGGCAAACTTTTTGCTGCCATGAGAAATTGAGGAATTTGAGGTCTTCGTAAGGCTGTAAACTTTTGATACTTTGAAAGGTCTGAAATTGAAAAAGGTTCGAAAACAAAGATTGGAAGTTTTTCAAAGGACAAAAGAATACATCAAAATTTGTTGGCAGTCGCACAATATCAATGGCAGGACAACTGAAACACTACATGCTTCCAATTATCTGGTTGTGCGATCGGCCCGTCAATTGTACAATTATTTTTTTCAAGACAAATGCCATGGTGGTTCTTTGCTACTACTAATAACACTTTGATTTTAGGTCTTGCGAAGAAATGTCCATTCAAAAATCATTTGAACATTTAGAATTACATGCATATTACATTACAGGTTGAAAGGTATAAAATGTTTTTATTAAATAATAAAATATATATATTGATTGTAAATATTTATTATTGCAATAATAATTATTTACAATCAATTTTCAAATTTTATTATTTAATAAAATACGTTTTTATTATATGAATTTTTCTTCAAAATAGCACTTGATAATACAGCTGATCGAAGCTACGTACGTGTACGTCATATCGGAGCGGGTTCAAGGGTCATGCCTATTGACTCGCAGTGTTTACAATATGGATAAATGACATTGGTCTGGTAAGAAATGTCTAATTTTTCTTATTTTGGGGGGAAACTATCATACCTTCATAAGCATTAGGTGTATAAAGGTATGCAAATTAACAAAATTTTGGTCTATGTATGGACCACTAGTTCTAATGTTAAATATGAAGGGAATTCCTATATCGACTACGATCTTCTCCACGCTGGCATAGGCATAGCCTGCCTTGTCTAGGCTCAGTGATCAAATGACAATATCAAAATCATAACACATATGATCACGGAGTCCTCTAGGCTAGACCTACTTTATAATTATAATTCCGTCAAGCGAATTTGACTTTAGGATCTTGCCTTCCATTTGGTATTCATGATTTTGATTAATTTTGTGTGAGCTGTGAGAAATTTTAATTGAAAATCAACTTCATGATTTTTAAAATGTGTGCAAATTATGGTCACCCCATCATACAGTAGGCCTAATTGGTATGTATAGTGAGCGATTGTATACCGGCCTTGTATTACCGAACGCGCACATCGTACGCGTCAGAAAATAATTTCATACGCTCAAAACATTGCAACAACATCCTTCCAAAGGGAACTTGAATAGAAAAATGAGGAAAAATGGTCAGAACACATTTTGAAAGTCTGAATATTCTAAAAATAATAAAATATGGTCAAAAAAGCTCATCAGTGATTTTGTTTTTTCTCAACTTTTCCCATAGAAACAGAGATGCCAACTTTTGGAAATCAGAATTAGGGAGGATTTGCAACCGACACCAAATTATGTGCGCATAGTGCACATCTCCTTGCGGCCGGGGTCCAGGAAGCTCTGGGTTTCTAGATGCTCTCTGGTGCAATCTGACCCTTATTTCGGAGCATTTCACATGTTATAAAAAAAACATTGTTCCCACTTTTTTAACATAAAAAATATATGCATTTTTACATGGAAAAAAAATGAGGGGACAATAGAAGAAAAGTACCCGTTCAACAATAATAATAAGGAGGAATTATCAGCTATAGGCAGGTTATGTTCCACTATAAATCCAGTAAAGAAAAGCTCAGCGCGGGTAACGTCTACCTGGAGTGTAAAGATCTTGTCTTCGCAATGTCCATATGCCGTTTGCTCCATAGCCCGAAGTGCTTCCGAATATCATCACGACCTCCGTGCTAAACTGAAATGTCCACACTGCAAATTGTGCAAAATGCATGGTAAATTCCTCTTTCCTACTTCCGAATACACGGGTACTAGAGACTGTATTCAGTCTTATACTTCTGAGACCATTTCTTGGTCTCCTTTTGTGGATTTTCCGCCATTTCGTGTCAATATCAACCCATCAACACGCCGAAATCACACACCGATATTCCACCGCACGACTCAACAAATCCAGCGGCCGCGAGTGCACACGGCTCACAAAGCTAGCCAGGCCTACCGGCCTGGCGCAGTGGATTCCCGTTGGGCATATCACATGCACCAGCTTTTCGCTGCTCCTTATTTGTCTGCCTTTCACACAGAATTTAGTAGCAGCGAACGTAATGGAGTTAATACATGCTAAAGTTAGCAGACGATACATTTATTTCCAATCTAATTTGATCAATGCAAATAAATTGTAATTTCGGGAGGATAAGGATGGTAATCGTAAGGGCGGGAGTTGGGATGAATTTCCGGGAGCCTCCCGATGAATTCGGGAGGGTTGGCATCTCTGTAGAAAACACACGTTCGGTAATACAACACCTTTTTCAAGTGACCAAAATAATTCACATGCGAAGAGGGGTCCGATTGGAAGCTTAGACATAGGCGGTTAGTTATATCGTAAAAACTAAAAAAGGAAAAACAATTTCGGCAAAAATTTTACATATTATATTTTGTAGGTAATTTTAAATTCATGGTGAAAGTTTTGTTAAATTTATGAGAATAATTTGTTTGATATGATTAAATTCATGAAAAGTGTTCGGTAATACGATCCACTACCATACCGCCCGGTACACCGGTACCGGGTCCGTGCATGCACGAACTGAAGAAGCCATACACGCAGTCTAGTATGGCTGCACGAACGCCGAAGGCGAGAGTTGCCCTGCCCATATAAACACGAACTTAGTTAGATCTACATCAGGATTTTTAAAGTCCAAACAAGATGGGATACAAACTTGAACATACCTCAAAAGTGACTGAGCTGTACTTATCATAGTCCAATCAATTCTACAAAAGTCTATCCGGCCTCATTAGACATTTCGAAGAGCTGGAATACGGATTTCAAAAGACCAACAACTCGACTCTTGATCCGCACACTGAATTACCAGGAAGACATTGTAGAAAGTTACCGCAAAATGGCCGAGATTGGCGCACTGCATGCTGGGAAATTATCTTGCATGCATTTTCATCCTGCGATATTTGGTCGCCAAAAGGGGGTTTCCCCTGTTTCCCCACTTGGCTTCGTCGGCACCCCCTTTGACTTTTTGAGAATGTAACCAACCCCCTGAAAAAAAATTCTTATAATTTAGAAATTACGAAAAAAATAGTAACACTAACAATGAGAAATTGCATGACCCCACCCATTAAAGTTTGACATTAAATCTCACATTTTAGATTTTTTTAACTTTGAGCAGGCGCGGATCGGGGGGGGGCCTAAGGGTGCGAGCGCCCCCGTAGAAACCCTCCCCCCCAAATGAGATACATATCTTGCTCAGTAGGCTAATATGGAGTTTAAAATATCCCGTATTGAATTCAATATACAAAGCACATTTTAGTTCGGATATCGAGCTTTTAGTAATTTTGTTTGATTTCCAAATTGATTGTCAAAAAGTGCTCTGTATCTATTGTGTGCGTATCCGAATAAAAAAAATAATAGAGCGGTCTACACACTACAAGCATTTTCTCTTTGGTGGATCTTTGTTTTGTTTTACCTATGAAAAAATGTACATACCTGAATTTATATTGTTTGTATAAACTTCATTTGCAAATACTCTTTCAACCACTTTACTTTATTATGTTGAACTTGAAATTAAAAAAAATTGAAAATTTTTAATCCGCGCTGCGCGCTCGCATTATTTGATTTGAAAAGTACCTTTTCTTTTCGTGTGTTACATAAAGTTCTCAAAATATCCCTTTTTAGGTTTGTCAAAACCAATCAGCTAGCGCTGCGCTCTCGCAGTTTGATTGGTGAGTAATGCATACCCATAGGCGGATCCAGAGGGGCAGGGGCCCGCCCCCCCCCCCCCATATTGGCGGAAGAAATAAAAGGAAAGAAAGAAAATAAAAGGGGAAAAGAGAGGAGAAAAAGAAAAGAAAAATAACAGGAGGACTAGTGAATACAAAAAGATGAGGGGAAGACTTGAGAAATAAAACAAATCTTTCATGTCACTATATATAAAATTTTGGATCGCTCTTCGCGCTCGCACTGCTTGTTCGATGATACATATCTTGCTCAATAGGCTGATATAGAGCTTAATCAAGTTTTGCCGTCAATATACAAAACATATTTCTACTCGGACATCGAGCCTTTAATGATTTGTTTGATTTACAAATTAATCTTTAAAAGTGTTTTGATCTGCCAAGTACCTATCCTCTTACAGCGTATTACATAAATTTCCAAAAATACCCCTTTTCAGGTCTGATTGTCAAAACGTAACAGCTAGCGCTGTGCGCTCTCACCTTGATAGAATTAGGTATACCTCTATTCTATAACAAACATGACAAACTTCTTTGAATCCCCTTCTCATGGCAATTTATCAAAGGAAAATTTCGGCTCGTGATTTGCACTTGCATCAATTGTTAAGAATATACTTAATCATGAATTCTATTCATAACAAAAGTGCTTAAAATGTCCAGTTTTCAGGCCTTGATATCTACATCTTTCGCGCTCTTATTAGGCATATTACATTGATAAATAAGAAAACACATTTTCATGAATTCCTATAATAATTAAAGTGTCCCTTTTTCAGAATGAAATATCGACAGGTTTCATCCCGCGCTTAGGAAGATAGGTATATAGAAGATATTCATCATTTGCATATGATGGTGAATGTTCTTAGAATGTCGCATCATTTATTAAATGCGATCCATATCCATTTCACAATTTTCCTACACAGTGCTTGAAATGGTGCTTAAATTGACCCCTTTTAAGATTGGACTATCAAATATTTTCAGCTCTAGATTTAGACCTAGAATCTGGGTATTCTAAATAATGCCAAGATTCTAAGTCTACATCTTAAACACGTGCACGAATGTTTATTGAGATACGCAGCTTGTTCTTTATTTAAAACGTAAAAACACTATCCAGTTTCAGATCAGAATATCATGAATTTTCTACTCGCGCTTCGCACTCGAATTATATATTTAGGAAACATGAATTTACAAAACATGAATAGAGGCAGTGTCTCGTTTTTAGGTCAAAATCTAAATTGTTTTCCGCTCGCGCTTCGCGCTTGCACTAATCGATTAGTTATATACCCATCCTATTCATGATTACACAAAGTGCTTATAATTCAATTTTTTAGTTCAAAACGTCAAAAAAAATCAGATCGCGCTTCTCGCTCGCATTATTTGATTGTTGAAATATGAATTGTCTTCATGGCTAACTACAAATAGTTCTTACAGGTCACTTTTCGATCAGGCTAGAACGTATATTAAAACTTTGTTCAGTTGCATACGCAACTCGCTCAGGATCATAAACATTGCCCAGAATGTTCTATTTTCAGGACAAAATACATGAAATTTCAAAAAATGTTAGCTTAAGCTTCGCACTCGCTTTTTTTTAATTAGGGCTTATGACATTGTTATATATTTATGTTGTGTTAAAAAAAATAAAGATATAGTGACTGTTAGGACTACCACTTCAAAGAAACAAAAGAAAATCAATTTTGAACGGCTGATAGGTGATAATATGGGTGAAAAATGTTTCGCCCCTGTGTATACCTCTATAAAAATTCTATAACATCATCATTATTATAATTTTTATTATCATTATTATAATTATTATTTTTATCATCATCATTATCATCATCATCATTATCACCATCATCATCATCACCATCATCATCATCATTATTGTTATTATTACTATTACTATTATTATCATTCTTGTTGTATGCAAAATCATCATGGTCATATATATATTTGCATCAATTAGGGATTACAACATGGTCCAAACCCACCAAAATATCTCATAAAAATAAAAAAAAATATTGTTTTATTTTTTTTTACATATATCTGGAGGTTGCAAAGAAAAACATATCTTTACAAAAAAATTACCCAAGATGACGACAATTAGACTTAGGGTATTTCTCAAGAATAGAAAAGTCTCGGGGTGATCTATTAAAAGGGGATTGTGCTGAACAACACTGTCTCTCATTGGATTTGAGTTTTAAATGGTTGTAGTCTTAACATGCACATTTTAATATGCTATTAGTGATACAGTGGATAAAATAATTAGCCCATTATTCTACAAATAGTTGCATAGAAAAACTCACAATGCTTTTTTAAGGAAAGGCAGTGTATATGGGCCCCTGTTTTTGCTATTTGCATAGAGCTATTACTCTATGCTATTTGGAAACATAATTTGAATGTATTAAACATAGTGAATTAGTTAAGTGGGCCCCATATTAAAAGACTACACTGCTACGAATTTACATTGTGGGTTATGAACCTGGCCGGATAGTTATAGTTGAGGAATTAAGGTATGGGTATAAAAGGGGAAGTTCACCCTGACAAAAAGTTGATTGTAAAAATAGCTCAAAAAATAATAAATAATATTGCCGAAGGTTTGAGAAAAATTCATCAAATAATTAAAAAGTTATTAGAATTTTGATCATTTGATTTGTGACGTCATATGCGAGCAGCATTCCTACATAGCGAATGGTAAAAAATCAATGAAAAAAAAATGTCATTTTGTCAGAAAATTGAAAATTGTTTTCATTGTACCCTTTGTTTATCAATAGACAAATCATTTCACACCCGATCATGAAAGAAAACAAAATTAAGTCATCAGGAACCAAACAAAATTTGAAATTCATGCATTTTATATTACATAACACATGGGGCAGCTGCTCGTTTATGACGTCACAAATCCAAAACTATGAAGTCTAATAACTTTCTTACTCTTTAACGGACTTTCCTCAAACCTTCACCGATGTTTTTTACTATTTTTTCTGCTATTTTTACTACAAAGTTTTCTTCAGGGTGAACTTCCCCTTTAAGGCACGCTGGTTCGTATGTCCTTTAAGCTCGTAAATCCAGTTTTGACACTCAAACTTTCAAAAATTGAGCAGAGGCCTACACTGAAATAAAGAAAAAGCTAATTGGGTCAAAAATTGATAATAGGTCTAATTAGAGAAGAGAAGAGGAGAGAAGAGAATGGAAGAGAAGAGAGGGAGACGGAGAGAAGTAGGGGTGCATGGTGAGCGAAAGGAGGCAGACAAAAGAAAGAGAAATAAATTGCAGAGAGATAGGAAAGAAAACTTAAATTGATACTCTGGAGAGCGAGACGGTACGATAGCTGGCGCTAGACCAATGGTAGCAAAATGAGAAAAGCCGGACACATGCTCAAGCCCGACATCGGCATGGTGATCACACCCCGTTCACTTTTCTCCCGTAATGTCCCGTATGTGTGTGTGGGAAGGAGGGGGGGTAAGGACTTTACAAAGCGTACCTATGGGGGGCAGACTGCCCCCCTGACGAGTCACGACCCATGCAAGTGACCTATCCCTGCCCCCCCCCCCCTGACGAGAAGTTGAAGACCTTTTTTTTTCTTTTTTTTTCTTCATTTTTGCTTGTCAATAATTTTTTTCTTGCTGCAAAATAACCTTTATATCCTTTCTTGTCAATTTTTCTTTCTGGCACGAAATCCTTTATTTGTGGTTGAAGGCCTTCCTGCTCACGTCTCCCTCTCGCGTTTTCTTCCCTTCTTTTCTTATCTTTTCCTAGCCCTTCTTATCTTTGTATTGTATTTTGTGTATTATATATATCTATATGCCCACAGGCGTATCCCGCCACAAGCATGTGCTTCTAGGGACCTACGCCTTCCTCTGTACACATAAGTTGTATATATTTATATTTTTTTATGGAAATTGATTTCATATTATTTCTTGTTAACAAAAATGAAGAAATTTTGTAAAATGGAGGAAAATAAATGTTTATTTGAAATGAAATGAAAGACTTTTTTTGGGGGGGTGTCTAACTTTTTTGCGGACGATTTTGCCCCCCCCCCCCCCGCCCTGTGGAAAATCCTAGGTACGATACTGATTGAGGCCTTTATTGGAATGAAATAAAATCATATCATATCATAAAACCAAATCAATGCTAACCAAAAATCAACAAAAACAATGAGCGTACAGTCGTAAATGATTAATATCAATAAAATACAAACAAAATACTATAAACTCATATCAGCATATCTCGAAATAAAGAATTATATATTTTATAAATAAAGCTTACATTGTTAGTTTTCAATTACCTGGACTGTGTTCAGAAAAGAATATGGGTTAGAACTATAGAAAATATCCAACCACGAGCTTGTGTAAGAGGATGGGGCACGGAGGCACAGAGTACCCCGTCCCCGACAGAATTTCGATGACCTTTTTAGGGGGGCATAGGCGGACAGCCAGAGAAAGAGAATATTTCATGGAGGGACTACCACCTCCATTACATAAAAAGGAAGCTTTGATTTACTTCAAATTATTAGGGAGGGAGACAGATAGTTAGGGGAAAAAAGTACCCACACCAGCTTCGATTGTATCTTTTGTCAACTCGTAATACTGGCAGTTGCGTATGAAGAGATTTGATTGCGAGAATCTTGTTCAGTCATAGAAATTTGTTAGAATTTTATGAAGTGAAAACATTGAAAACTCACTAAAGTTTTAATCTTAAAGTTTGATTTTTCTTTCAATATACTCAAGCATGACTATTCTATTTAGTCTAACCTTTAGAAAACGTGTATGAATACTGCCCAGAGCTATTTTGGTGATACTTTTTAAAAAATTCTATTAAGTAAATATTATTTATTGTGGCGGATTCATGATTTTTTTTGTGGGGGTATATTCAAATTATTCCAAATTAACATATGTTCAATGTCGGTAATTTAATCTATGGTGTTGTGAATATTCTATTATTATTTTTCTACTTTCTTCATTTTTATTATTTTTATATATTTTTACTTTATATAATATATATATATATTTATACAGTGCGTATCAAAAAAAGTTTACACTTTGAAAAAGCCCTGGGAATTAAAAAAATACACAACATGTGGGTAATTTTTTTCACATATAATCTTTGGTTTGGGTCTCATCTATCCAATGAAAGTAAAAGTTTTGTCAGAATGTTATCCTTGAGTGAGCACTCTTCATTTTTGTAAAGCTCGCAGAAATCTGTTTGCGCAGAAATGCTCGTTTTCACGCTGTGTAAAGGGCAAATGGCAAAATCAAACTTACCCTGCGAAACATTTCTCATACATTTCCTTTGCACTTTTAGTCAATTGAAATAAACAGATACTTTCAAGCATTTTGTAACAATTTTGCCACCCAAATTGAAATTTCAACACTTAGTAAGCACAACCTCACCTTTTTTGTGCCAGCTGGATCTGAGGACATAACTGGATCTGAACAAAAAGTTTATATCAGACATTCCCAAGCTTCACAGTGATCAACAAAATGAAAATGAAGCCTAAGCCATTTCATGTAAATCACAGCTCAGTGTAAAGCAAATATCATTACGATGGCCTCAGAGTTTGGGGGAGTGGGGCGCAATGCACTCTTCGAAGTGTTTTGGGCAAGGAAACAAGTTAAAAAAGATAAAAGATTTCATCCAATCAGTTTTACTTGCTAAATTCCACGTGTTCTTCATGATTAAGGTCTACTTTTATTTGCATAACTATTTCAAAGTTCTGCGCAAATCATTTTTCACTAACTTTTCAAAAGTAGTGGTGCTCACTCAAGCGGAAATATTTTTCGACAGTATGTCGTCATTTGCTCAAATGGATCTGCACCAATGTTAAAATGTGGAAAAAAAAATCTTCAGGACATTACAAATATATAATTTTACAGGATTTTTTCTAAGTGTAAACTTTTTTTTGATACGCACTGTATATACATATACATGCAGATTGTGGACGGGTTTTGGGGGTAATTTGTCTTTATAATTTTACTGCGCCAAGATAATTGTTGTTGTCCAACATCCTTTATTACGTAGTTTTCCCTATTATGACAAACCGCGTGCTGGATACGCATGCGCAGCGCTCGTGTGTCCCTCATTGGACCAAAGTATTGTGACGTCAAAAGGAATTTGCGGATTTTGCCCCAACAACCTTTATTACGTAATTTTCCCGATGAAGACAGGGTATGCGCGCGCGTGTTTCTAATTGGACCAAAGTATTATGACATCACAAGACCGTTGCGATGCAACTATTATCATTTCAGCATTATCGTCATTCTGTGATATATATGATTCTCTAGAGTATCGTCTGTATCTTCAAGAATCTCTTCATTTTTCTAGACTAATTTCGTCATGGATTGCTCGAATATCAAGTAAAAACTTATTTTTATTTATAATTTATGTGTATCAGTGGAATTGTAAACATGATATTCAGTCAGGTATTCTTGTTCTACAAAAAATATCTCAAAATGCGCATTTTCTTTTATACATGGATTACAAATGTATCGAAATGTTTCTAAATAGATTTAGAATTATTTATAGTTTTATATCATATTTCTTTGCATTTATATTCTTTTTAATTGTAGTTTCTGTCCTTTGGTTAAGATATCCATTTGAAAATATATAAAGAGCGTTCTTCATCAATCTTAAGATAACTCAGACCTGCAAAAATATTTTGATCTTGATTTTGATTGATGATTCTGTTGCTTGTTAAAAATCAGAATGCTCTATAAAACCAAATATGTTGTTGCTATTGTTTTTATCATTTTGGTTCTTACGATTATTACCACCGGTACCATTATTATAAGATTTAGATAATAGTAATAATGATGATAATAATAACAACAACAACAATAATAATAATAATATTAAAATAATTATGATTTTTATTTCAGACGTTCAAGCACTCGTGACCGTGTTGATTATACATCTGCTTTCCGTGACGTCATATCTCATGGAGATAAAGTGAGGAATATTATAATTACTTAATTTTTTAACTTTAATTTCAACCCTTTCAGTCATCTTTTTCTGATGCGTAGATTGTCTATATATTTTTAAGACTAATTCTATTTTAATATTTTTTTTAAATATTGAGATATGTTATTTCTCCCTTTCTCTCTCTCTCTCTCTCTCTTTCTCTTCTGAGGGTAAACTTGCAAGGGAGATTAGTGAAAGTTTAAACAATATAAGAAAAAGAAGAAATTTTCATTTTTTTAATATTATCTAGTATTTCTAAAATGCAATTCAACAGGAATTATGTGCTCAAGGCACTGAATTATGAAGTTTTAATAATTTCAAAGTTGTATGGGAATTTCAAATTTACTGCACATAACTTTTATCATCGTGACGTGAGGTAGGATAACTCCACCATAATGCCCCATTAAATCAAATGACTCAAACGACATCTTCCAAAATGTTAGTAAGAATCATAAATACTTTTTTTTCATGAGGACTTATCATTCTTGTTATGCTGTTTACTTTCCCAGGGGAAAATGTGCTTAGGCAAAAATGCCTTCAGCACTGTTCTCGCTAAGGGAGTCCGATCTTCAGACTTCGCGTCTACACTGCAAGGACAGGAGGGCAGCTCAGACCAATTCCTGATCAAACCTAATGATTTGATCGTGACTACCCACAAAGCCGAGACAAACATTTCTGATCAGCAAGAAGAATGGTTCAAAGTCATCTCTCGGACTTGCAATGAAGAATCCAGGATCCTGCATCTTCTTAAGCCAAGTGACTTCACCACTTCCCTGAGACCAAGTTCTAGTTCGGAGGAACACTGGTTCTCCGCCTCTACTTCTCATAGATCACCTGATCCTAGTGTCCCTCTGATGTACCTTTTGAAACCGTGTGACTTAAAACCAGTGAGATCTAGCGGTTATTCCTCGGTGAAGTCCAACCCAGAAGGAGACAATTTTCCCCGAGGAAACAGTCTGGTTTTCCTTCTCCGCCCTTATGACTTCAGCCTCAGCAGAACTGTGATCTCTTCATCTTCAAAGTCCGCTTTTGAAAAGGAGATAAATCTCTATCAAGACGAACTTATCAGACCAAGAGACATCAGCCAATATTACCCAGCCTCTAGCCAAAAGAGGTTCTCAGCATCTTCTTCGATCAAGGTCAACAGGGTGTCTCTTCTCCGACCATGTGACATCACAAACTTTGGTACCGGAAGTGCATCGTCTGGGCTTCATGTAGTCCTTCGAAAGGAAGTACTTCAAGTGACACGACAGCTTCATCTGCTCAGACCCTGTGACCTCACCGGATCTCCAAGAACTTTTCACAGGGCGACCTACGTGTCCAGTCGATCCAAGCTCGCGCCATCATCTTCATCCTACTTCTCGACTTCTACTCACCTACCAGACAGCTTCCATGAAAGCGCCTTCTCTGATGTCACAACTTCTCCAGAGATAGACGAGTCGAGTTTCTCCGGATACCTCTCCCCTGCACCTATTGGATATTTGCATTGTACAGCAAGCTACTCCTGCAAGTCCCATGGGTAAGCTTAAAGTCCTAAAGATGCAATATCAAATCATTCTACTGTTATGGCATTTCGTTTGCCTTTTCAATGTTATCAGACAAACGAACGGATTGAATATTAATATAGGAATTGTTCACCTTAATCTTGAATGTACCTTCTTTGGAAATAAAGTTGCAGGTTGCTCGAAGTGAAAAAAAAAATTATATTTAAAGCAAGTTATTGTAATTTTAGCGTTTTAGTAAATTAAAACAAATAATCGAAGTCAATTAAGATGTGAAAGTGTCCTCACTGAAATATTTCAGATGTGACGTTAATTATCAAGATTATAACGCTTTTTACTTTAGTACAAGATAGCTTTTCAGTAATGTGTCATTCAAATACGGAAGGGATAGATTTGATGTCAATAAAAATGACTTGCCGCATTTTTTACCTTCAGATCCTGGGATCAATCCACATCATGGAGTTCCTCTGTTTCGTCAATCTTTTCACCAGTGAAGAGAACTCCAGATCTTGAGGATCAGACAATGGCTTCCATTTCCCTGTCGAATACCACCTTTTCTGTACGTTCCCTCAATGATCTGACAGCTTGGAACTCCTCTTCCCATGAAGGATGTGAACTTGGGCGGGGTGTCCATGGATCAGTTCATCTGTACAAGCGCAGAGATACCGGAGAGCCAGTGGCACTCAAAGTACTTTCTCTCCAGAAAGATTCCATCAAGCGTTACAAAACAATTTGTCAGCTTAAGAAGGAAGTGCACTTCCAGGAACTTGTCAGCAAGTCCCCTTATTTCCCAAAGTTATTCGGGTGCTTCAGGCTTGATGAGGATAGAGTTGGAATGGCCATGGAGTTTGTGGGTGATGAAGTCACTGGAAAGAGCACAACCCTTTACAAGGCTCTAACGGATGGTCAACCAGCACTCACTAGAAAAGATATGCTCTTGATTGCTTCCGACGTTGTCGAAGGACTACAATATTTGCATGACCGTGGTGCTCTAATCAATGACCTAAAAAATGATAACATCTTAATAAGGAAAGAATATGGCAAATGGCGTGGTGTCTTGATCGACCTTGGACAGGCCTGTGCCATTCAGGCTCCCATTAGGTACAACTTCTCTCAAAGAGAAAAGCAAGAATATCTGCTAATTGGGCGTTACGGACATATCGCCCCCGAGCTTGCATTAAGCCATCAACCAACTTCACCCGCCAGTGATGTCTTCCAGGTCGGAACTGTCTTCATAGAGCTTGGAAAAGTGTTCCAGATGAATGAGATTTATCAGCTTGGGTGCATTTGCTGTAGTATAGCGCCCTCTCGTCGTCCTGGGCTTCAGGATGTTGCTCACTGCCTTGATGCAATCATTACAAAGTACTTTTAATCGTTTTTAGGACTTTCATCACAATGATATGCATAAAGACAACAACCCGAACTGCATGGTCTAAAATAGGCAACAATATCTGCTGACATAACAAATCAAAAACAATAACAAACCTCTTCAATGGTTTACGGTTGCATCCAACACAAATCATCTGCCTTTTCGTATATAGAATAACCGTGTTTTCATATATTAATAAATTGTTGTCCAGTCGATTTGTTGCTGTCTAAAATCGCCCTTTTATTTCTCGATATTCTTGACAAAATAACTAAGATAGAAGACTTAACAATTGTGAGTTTAATAGTAAAATTGGAATATCAGATAGAGAGAGAGAGAGATAGGGAGGGGGCATTTGAAGATAGACTATAATTATGTCATATAAATTTTCCGATTGGGAAACCGAATGTTTTTTTAACGAATGGTTTCGAATTTAATTGTGAAACATTGTCACTGTTTACAACTTCACCAACTCTAGCAGTGCCTCTACTACCACCACAACAACCGTCATCACTATCATGATCACTTCCATCACCACATTCGTAATCACCACCATCACCACCACGATGACCTCTCCCTTATCCATCTCTATAAGTCTTTCCACTCCTATTCTTCTCTCAGGAGTATAAGCAAGGGCATTTAAAGCAGATACGAACCAATGGCGCCATCTCGGGTTCTCAACTACTCATACCTGGCCAATTTTCTGACCCATAATGCTAGTGTAGGTCAGTAATATAAACCCACTTCAATGATAACATGCTAATTAACTACTCAATACATTTATACTGCCAAAATTATGTTACCAAGTAGCAGAACAATTACCCTTCCTCTCAAAACATTTAAGTTTCTCTATACAAAAATACAATAATATGTTAATTTATTCTCTGTATATCTGAAAAAGGTATATTTAAAGACTATGTATTCATAACACACAGTCAATGAGAGACCACACACAGTTCACTCCCCCCTTTAAAGGACAAGTCCACCTCAGAAAAATGTTGATTTAAATCAATAGAGAAAAATCAGACAAGCACAATGCTGAAAATTTCATCAAAATCGGATGTAAAATAAGAAAGTTGACATTTCAAAGTTTTGCTTATTTACAACAAAATAGTTATATGAACGAGCCAGTTACATCCAAATGAGAGAGTCGATGACGTCACTCACTCACTATTTCTTTTGTTTTTTATTGTTTGAATTATACAATATTTCAATTTTTACGAATTTGATGATTAGGACCTCCTTGCCTGAAGCACAAAATGTTAAAATAATGGAAGTCCACGTGTTCAGGGAGGAATGAAACTTCATTTCACATGATAATGACGAGAAAATAAAAATATTTCATATTTCATATAATAAAATACAAAAGATATAGTGAGTGAGTGATGTCATCAATTCTCTCATTTGGATGTAACTGGCTCGTTCATACAACTATTTTGTTGAAAATAAGCGAAACTTTAAAATTCCATTACTTTCTTATTTTATATCCGATTTTGATGATATTTTCAGTGTTATATGCTTGTTGAATTTTTCTCTTTTTACTCAATTCAAGTTTTTGTTGGGGTGGACTTGTCCTTTAAGATCCCAGATTCATAATTTTGCGAGAGAAAAAAAAGGAAAAGCTGATATTCCGTCCCTTTCACGCTCTCTCTTTTGTTCCATTTTTGTTCGTCTTGTTCTTCCTTTCTCTCTAAATTCCCTTCCCTTTCATTTTTCGTCTTTCCTTTATTCTCTTTAGAAATCTTTATTTCTTCCTTTGTTGGACGCATCTATTGAAAAGCAAATAGCTCATCAGCTTTACATATTCCTGTATTGTATGTATATATTTAATCAACACACTACCATTATCATGATTATGAAATTGATGTGATGGACATAGATACAAATATACAGGTATATACACTATATACAATACTACTTATACTACGCTATGTTGGTAATCGGAAATAATAGCGGATGGTTTCAAGCCGTTGGTTAAATTTGCATTAAAAACAAACAGGGATTCTTTAAACCCACAGGCAACAGGCTGTGCAAACTCTTCACTCGACATGCACGAGTTAAGTGTCTGAGTTGCGGCCTATACTCATGCCTTGTGTACTGAAAAACAGCAAGTTTTGTATGTGCTAGTCTTTGCGTGGAGACACATTTGTTAATCAAAGTTTCAATTAGGGTCTGTGCCTGCAGACTACAGGACACAGTAGGTAAGTTACTTGGTTAAAAATTTAACAAGATATATCAGACAATAATTATGTGATCAACCATTTTATCAACAAAGTGATGGGTTGATTAGAAAATACATTATAGCCGCCAAATCCTAAAGTGATAAGAAGATAGCAGCTTCCCAAAGTATTTGTATACAAAATGTCTCTCTTTAAAAGTCCTTTAGACGTATCATTTATTCAAGTGGGTTCCTTTTCCGATCTCGGTCTAGGCCTCCTGATTCCCTGCCGTTTATTTGACCTTCTGTTTGTACGATTCGAACGTTCAAAATCAGGTACCAAGTAGCCACTCGCCACAGGCTCATTCCCTCTGACATCGTTCATGTAATGGTGGGCGTGATCATCTGTGAATGAACTGGACGCTTGCGATATCGACGACTTATCAGACACTTTATCTTCGTCGATGATGTAATCATTGAGGGCTCGACGAGTAGTCGTGGTGGTGGTCGTCTCCGATTCCACGATGCTCTGATCGTTCCCTGTTAGGATGTGAAGCGGTAGGGACAGCGGAGGTGGCGGAGGTGGCGGAGGTGGTGGTGAGCTGTGGCAGCGAGATCGTCGACGACCAAATGCGATAATAGTGCAGCCAAAGAATGATATCGCTATCAAAACGACCATGTACGCGAGGATTATAAGTCCTTTGTCGAGTGAAGAACACAAAAAGAAAATAACGCGTGATTATTACAGAATACTAGCCATTATAAATGCAAAATATAGTCTCCATAACAAGAGTTTTGAATTTCATTTTTCATCATTACTTCTTTTCTAATTTATCAGAAACACCAACATATTGGTTGAAGCTTTACATCCGATGTTAAGTAAAATCTCAAAGAATGCATTATCAATATGCATCAAAAGTTGCAGAAAATCATTAATATGGCATTGAGCACTTTCCTTTCATCCCGAGCTTAGCCCCCCCCCTGCATATAGGTAAGCTTACGCTCTTTTAGCTTAAAGTTAATTCATTGATTTCTTGGATTTCCAAATAAACTGCTTGAAAACATGTTATTTCACTTTAAATCATATTAGATTTCCTGATAGGAATCCGAAATATAAATGGATATACTCACTGGCGTTGAACCTGACGCCCGCTTCTGAAGAAGGTGAGATCTGTTGAATGCTGATAATTGCGTCAAGAACCACATTACCTCTTCCCGATCGTCCCTGAAGACCTGAAATCAGGGCCTGACTGACGTCACCTGATAAGCTTGAACCACCGTCTGTTGACTGAAGAAAACATAAATGGGAAATGAAAAGTTATGTCTTTGATATTGAAATTCACGTGTAATGTTTCCACCTCCACCTGCACATGTAATGTCTGTGGTGGCTAAAAGGTCAGATAATCAAACAAAATTGTAAAGGAACGAAGAGTCGAGAATGGGGAATGAGAATTTTCAATTGACACTTGGCCACTCTCTACCCGGGTTTCCGGTAGTTGTAGGATGCGAACTTTAATGTCGCTGGCTTATGAACAGGAGCGTATGACTGCTCATTGCTGTAATACTCCTCAGTCCGCAGGGAGTGCAGATTGTTCCTACACCATATGCCATGACCATCGTAATAAACTTAAATTAATTGTAAATCTGTAACAGCGATTATAGACCTGGGTCAGATACGGTGTATAATAGTGGAATTTGTTATTAATATTAAAAATCTATTTGGTAAATTTAGATCCTAGTTCTAAAACAACCTCAGAAACCTACCATGGTCAAATCGATAGTATCGGTTTCTTGAAGAACCTTTCGGCACATGATGAAGACGGCGACATCCAGTGCAGCAGCGTGTATTTGTGGTAACTGTCTGATACCATTACACACTGCATCAACGGTCATCCCCTGCAGGTTTTGGAAGATATAAAATGGCATTTGTCATTGGGGAAAAGGTGTTCAAAGGCTTTTTCTGTAGGCAATTGTCAGTTTGCTAGTATGAAATATATAACTACAACACATTCATATTCCACCCTTTGTGCTTCAGTTTTCCCTCATAAGGTTTCTGTAATAGACCTACAATATTTCAGTTGTTTACTTTTCAGTAATATCCACTTAAAATGTATACCCCTTAAAATGTACACACAAAATTGATATACAGGGTTGTCATGAAATCAAGTTAAGCTTATTATGAAACCTTTTTAATCTATATGTCATAGAAAATACATCTTTGTTCATTGTTTTCCTTGTAATTAAAGACGCCTTTTTCAAATAACTTTTTGATACAAATCAAATATTTTGTTAATACTCTGTTTATTGCATTTCCTTTGTTATATTGTTCATAAAAAGTTGCAGAGAATCATCAAGTGAAATGAAATATAAGAAATATAGGCCTGTTTCCAAATAACCATGTACTAATTTACAGTGTTATTAATTGCAAATCATTATTTCTCCACAAAATTAAATGGCATATTTCGAACGATAAGAAGAAGTCATAAACCCACAAATAAAAAAATGATAAGGTACAGTACCACGGGCATTATCCACAAGTTGAATGTTAAAAACAGACGGATAGAGCTTTCAGATGCATTATTGCTCTGGCCAGATTCACCAACAATCTCGGCAGTGTTGTATAACGACATAAAAGTACTGCTTCCATCTCCTAGATAACCAGGATGATCAGTTGGATATCCGTGTCCTTGTCCGTAACCGCCTAAGTTTCTTCCGGATGCTGTCTTTTCGCAGACTCCCCAAGGATGACAAGGAGGCGTAAAGCACTCGTGTTCTCTTATCGGCCGGCAGGTATATCCTTCGGAACAGCGAAAACTTGACTGGTTTTCTGGTCCGTTAATGTCGAAGGTTCCATCTGCTACAGCTAGACATGAGGATGGGCCACACCACACCTAACAAGACAAGAAGAAAAAGTGACAGTTGTGGCAACAAATATCGTCATTCTTAATGAGAGTGAAAAAACGTGATGAGAATAATAATGATAATTAGATGGTGGTGGTGTGATGATGGTGATGGTGAGGATGCTAGGCATGATGATCGGCCACACCACACCTAACAAGAGAAGAAGAAAGAGTGACAGGTGTGGCTACAAATATCATAAACCACGATGGTAGAGAAAATAACGATGACAACAATATTAATGATCTAAAGATGATAAGAACTCAAAGCATGGCATCTGTAATATGATTTTTTTAAGTTCGGTTGTTTCTGATAACAAAATCATTTAATACACTGACTTAACTTTTTCATGTCTTTATAATTCAGTTGCAAAAAGATAATTGTTAGCATAGTTACCATGGTTACTATGAGAAAGGACAGAGAAAATCACCCTGGAAAGAAAATGTCAAACATTGTGATCACACTGTGTTCACATTGTGGACTATCTGAAAATATAATTCACACCGTAAAAATGCTCAAATTCAACAGTGTGAAGACATTTTCACACTATATAGACACATTGACAGTGTGACTGTTCACAGCGTGTTCACATTGTGAATATGTGACTCAAATTTAGGTGTGAAGGTAATTTCACATTGTGTTCCACACTGTGGAATACACTGTGGGACACTGTGTTCTTTCCAGTGGGGATGTTCCTGTATATTTTTTTTCTTATCACTTCGGAATATGAGTAAATCCTATCTAAATACCCTAATTTCATTTGAAGAGAAAGGTTGCTACCTTCTTCCTTCATCTCTTTTAATTCTCGTGAGAATTATGCGTTTGTATTGTAATTTTTTTCTGTTGAAAAATGACAAATAGGAATTTGAACTTGAAATGTTAATATCTGCACGGATGCACTGCTAGGTCTATAATTTTCACAGATTTCTTCGAAAAAGCCTTGAAGCAAACCTTTGAACAGACAATGAGGCCGTCATCACACCGACATCGGTTGCAGTCCTGTTGCCACGTCTCTTCATGAACACGAAGATGCCGTCCAGACTGACACGATCTCGGCATAGGATCATAACCGATGACTAAATATAAACCAAACATGAAAGAGAATCTTGATACGAAAATCTTGTATTTGGATTACGATTTCAGGTTTGATTCTCATATAATACGTGTGATAACAAATACTGTAACACGACATTGCCCCCACAATTACAACCAAGACTCTAATCCCATCTTCCGATACACATGGCAGTCAATTTTCTTCTGGGCAATAGTTTAGGATTTTATGATTACAAAAGGGTACCTTGAAGGTGCGTAACCTCATTTTTCTGATGTATTCTCTTTTAGATTAAAAAAAAACATGTAAGGTGGTTAAAGAGTTGGTAGTTAGTTTCTGGTGGAGAGTATAAAGTCTCTCTTTTACATCCTTGCTGACTAAATAAAGGAAGAATACGGAAAATATCGAAGGACAGACTTCAGAATTTGCTTCATTTGTATACCAACCTTGTGAGCATGTTGTTCCGTTTCTTCCCAGAGGACAATGACAGGTATATGATGCCATTCCGTCTACACACGTACTTCCATATGCACAAGGGCTTGAAAGGCATTCGTTGATATCTAAAGGTATAATGATATGGAGAAGCTTAAACATCTGTTACAGGAGATTTTATCCAATGTTGTATCAAATGAAATAGGTACAGTAGAAAATGTTACTTGAAAATAAAACACATCGAGAATCTTCTTTTTAAGGGGCCATTTCAGTATTAGATAGATTTCTTAACTAAGATATTATAGCGGTGATCTTTCTATCTGGTACCCAAGGTTCGAATATAAGTTGTTGCGTAGGTCTCTTTTGGATAAAATATGAATTCCCATCCCAACTAGAGGTTGTCAATCCGTTGACCTTCCTCACCTACAAACATTAATAATACAGCACCCAGTTGAACTATAAATAATGATGATAATGATAATTGTATTAACAATAATGATAATAATAATAATAATCAGTCCTCATATATTGCCTACTGCATATGAACGCCATCTCTAAGCGCTTCGCTTTACATTATTACACTGGTTATCGGATCCCAACGTGCCCGCATACAATGTATGTACTTCCTGTACTCTACTCACAGGGGAGCATTTCAACCAGTGTAATCTATAACTACATTTAAGATCAATATCTAACTTATTCTGCAGCTAGGTCCCGCGAATCCTTCCGCACACTGGCAGAGAAACCAGTTGATCCCATCCACACACTTTCCTCCATTGTGGCAGGGGTTCAGGCGACAGTCATCCACATCTATCATAAATGTCAGTAAACAGGAAAAGTAAAGGCGTTATGTTTCTGATCTTGGTCTAGCCTTAGTGGTTTTGTCAATGGATAGTTATCCCACCGCTGCCACCACGGTGAAATAAAGGAAATGAAACACATCTGTTATGTTGCTGCTGAGAGTCACACAATCCTTATTAGGTAGGAAGTCTGAACACAGCCTACCAAAAACATTATATAGTGGCGTAAATAAACCCGAATCAATTTTAATGGAATATAAATCGAATAACTGATTATGTAAAGCGATCATTAATCTTTAAGGTTTCAACATCTTTTAGCAAATGTAACAGGACTTTTCTACATGTGATTTATTAAAGATATAAATCCCGCATTTTTATTTTCATTGAAAGTTAGGTATCAATTTGTTTCAATTATGAAAGTGATTTCATCAGAGCTGTCAAAGACTGTAAGATGAAATAATGAATAAGATGACGACAATTGATTAAAAATTCTGTTATTGAATCATCATAACTTGATTTCAGGAGAAATGGATATTTAGGATCAAAAGGGAAAAGACAGTCCAATATTACTTACTCTTGTCACATTTGGCTCCCTCAAATCCATCTTTGCAGATACATGTATATGACTCGCCACTTGGAATACATGTCGCCCCGTTTAAGCAAGGTCTGCTGATGCAAATGTCCTGGACAGCTGATAATCGAAGAAACACAATATGGAAATTTTACAACCACTGGAGCATATCTAACATAGGAGGAATCTATAAATTTTATTTTTATTTTTATTTTATTTTATTTTATTTATGCATTCACGTCAGTACCAGCATTTCAGGAGACCGCCATCGTGAGCGTTTAGGCTTGATGGTGAAGACGGCCTCGTAATTTAAATATTTCGAATAAAGTGATAATGACAATGATTCTGAACAGATACCGAAATGAAAATTGATTATTATTTTTTTCTCCTCTTTTATCGGTTTATTACATCTAATTACATTACATCCGATGAATACGATTTTGAACAACATGTTTCTTGGATCAACACAAAAAAACATATTTCGAATTTTTAATACGATTTTGAACATGTTTCTTGGATATACAAAACATATTTCACAGAGTATCGTGTGCCTTTTGTCAGCGTGGGCAGTATGGTCTTAATTTTAAATACAATAGGAATCTATACATGATCAGTTGCGTAACAGGCGGGGCAGAGTTTGATTTCTGTAATAAAAATATAAAATTTATTGCTAGCTCGCTTCCTTTTCAACTTAAAAAAAAAAAAGAAATTCTGCCCGATAGGCCATATTTTTTTGTTGCTTGTCAAAGTTTACAACTCTGGTCCCCCTACCTTTGGAGACAGATTTCCGACCATGTTTTACCTACCAATCTGACATGAGATTCCTTCCCATTCCGGCGGGCAGAGACACATAAAGGATTCCCCAGTATCTTCACAGGCTCCATCGTTACGACATGTACTTGAGTCACAGTGACTTTCAACTACATCAGGCAAGAATAAATACAGTGAATGCGCGGAAGAAAGAAAGTTTCACCACTGCACATCAAAACCTATGCAACAGTTGAAGCCTTCAATGAAGCACTCAAATGCCATTCCTCACCTCGAAATAGACTCTAAATGAAGAGCTCATAATATATCTAGTTTGTTTTCATATCTAACTGTAAATTAATTTATGTTAATATAGGCGCTATATATCACTTTCCTTATAAAATAATGATACCGTGAAAAAGTGAAAAGGATAAGTGCGATTCATCAAGCAATTTTATTCTTTGACGGATATATTTTAGTTTCACTTGGTGATTCTGTCAGGGAAAAATATTAATTCATTCTTTTTTACAAATATAGGACATCGTTCACGACCTAAAAATCCTGAAGGCCTACTTGCAAAGTCCTTTACATTGTAAAATGTCATGAAACATTACACAAGAATAGAATTCCATAATGCCTTCCGATTTTATAAATGTGCATGGTCAGTGGTCACGGAGATTAAGTTGATAGGTACAAAGGTCTATAGTATCCTCTATCACATGCACAATGTACACATTTTTAGTGCTGACACTATTTTCCGGAGTTTTATGATAGAAAATAAATTTTCATTAATTTTTTTTGAAGATGTGAAAAAAAAACCTACGTGAATTGCAAGTTTTTCCCATCCACCATTCAGGACAAACACACGTAAAATCGGCATGAAGATCAACACAGGTTCCGTTGTTCCTGCATGGGGTTGCCGAACATTCATCTGTACCTTTATAGAGCAGAACAAAACACAGTCATATTCCATTAGAGAATAATCTGATACATTTCCTAATAGTGTAATTTCAAGAGCTTGTAATTATTACACTGTGAAAAAAAAGAGTAAATTTACGTTGGTCATTTTTTTGTTGGGTAATATATACGTTGGTTATTGTTTTGTTGGGCATTATGTGCCCAATACTTAGGCAAATTTTTACTCTGCCGCTGCAAAAATACAGATGTCCAATTGTTGGGCTAGTAATTGCCCTGCTGAGTGGTAAATGTTGCGAAACTTTACGATCACGAGTTGCGCTTGCAGCATGCTACACACGGTCGATAAGATATGGAGGAGCTTCTAGATGACTGGGGGCTGGGGAGCCTCGCTGAATCTTTCATAGATGAGTTGCTTAAACGTTTTTTTAATTTTTTTATTTTGGACTTTACGTTAAGCATAATTTGTAAGGAATTTGTCAGAATAGGCCTACATACATGACATATATCTGACGCTGTTTTGTTTTTGCTTCACTCACTTGAGATATGCACTTGCACTTGTATGCAGCGTTATTGTGCATGCAAAGCATTTACGGATAAGGTCTCCGGATCGACACGGACCAGGTACACGAAGTGAGTGTAGGCCTTGCCCAGATGTTGGGTTAATAACTTTATTATAAAGTTGGGCAAATTAATGTCCCCCAAAATGTAGTTCAAAATATTACCCAACAGTTGGGCACATTAATGCCCCAACAACGTTGGGTAAAATATTGCCCAGTAGTTGGTAGGGTTGACTATCGGCCCAACGTTGGGCAATATATTGGGTAAAATATTGCCCAATTTTTTCACAGTGTAATAGTATTTATGAATCAGAATAGAGATCTCTACGTTTACCGATTTCTCTTCTAAAACCGAAATTTTAAGTAGGTGAATGCAGTACAGAATATTTTTGGATCTCTCGATTTCAGAATCAACGCTCAGCAGATTTCTTTTTTAATAAAAAAAATTGTACAGTTGCTTAATGGGCCAAAAATGATTTTAAAAAATGGCATGTGTGGCAAAGTCTTTTCTTAATGCCGAGCAAACGAAGCGTTTAACCAAAGGTTTTTACATTTTTAAAATGAAAATCGAATTCGGTCCTGGATTTTGGCATAATATTCAGAAAATGACATGTTTCATCCCTATTCCTATCCATTAATTTCATTCGCTCCTTCTTTTTCATAAAACTTTCGTGGTGCATGGCCTTAAACCCTCACCCCACCTGCATCCTTACCAATGTTACAGAAGATACCTTCCCATCCTGGGGTACAGACACACTGTATTGATGATACAGAATTGATACACGTTCCTCCATTCTGACACGGATTACTTTCACAATAGTCAATCCCTGTAGAGAGATAAAAGTAATAATACTACCTGAAGTATTTTAACCGTAATTTCCAACAACAGATAGGTCGGTTATAGGTGCCGGATTCGTAGGTTATCACATTACAATGAAGCTAGATATGAAGTATACCAAAGTACCTTATTATGCGGAAACTGGAGCTTCAAAAAAGCTTAATTATCACTTAAATATCGTAATAGAGGTGGTGTGGCTCAGTGGATAAGTCTCCGGACTGTGAACCACAAGGTCCGGGGTTCAAATCCCACCGCAGCACTAGCGTCCTTTGGCAGGCCTTTATCTACATTTGCCCCTCTCGACCCAGGTGTAGTAAGTGGGTACCCGGTAGGAAGAAATTCCTTGAATACTCGATGCGCCCGATCAGGGTAGCCGTGCTAAAGCCGGGGTAATAATATGCAGCGCTTAGAAACATTTGTATTAAGCGCTATATAAATGTTGCATATTATTATTATCATTAATGACACCGAAAAAGGCACGCGAATTCAGGGTGAATAATGCAAAACAGTCTTACGTTCATGACAGTATAGACCGGTGTATCCTGTGTCACAGATGCAGGAGAATCCGCCATTATTGTCCAGACTTATACAGGAACCATGAGGGCCACAGACGTTTGATGGTTGTTGGATCGGTCCACCGGTACTGGTTGCTCCTGCTGTCACGGTGCAACTGTCAATCACTGTTTATAACGATTGATATAAAGATTGATGACACTCGTAACAAACGTGTCCATGTATCTGTGTCTATTCTAAATCTCATTAGATGTCCCCTAAGTTTTTAATTTGCAGCAGATCTCAAAGATCTGTCTATTACCTTTCATTCCCATCAGATAGTGTAGTAGTTGTATTACTGCCCATGTCAGTATTGATGTCAGGGTATTCCAGTGATTAGCCAGAATTCTATAAACTATGTATGAATGATAATCACTGGGGAATAGGCAAAGAAGGCACTTCTCTGCACTACACAGTGCGTCCCAGAAAAAAGGAAACCGGGATTCCCATGTCTTTTTAATTAAAATGCAAATAATTTATGGTATTTCATTTGCATAATCATATCATTACATTATTCTTTTTTATTTTGATACCTAATGTGAGGCAAACATTTCACGCATTAATGAGCAAGACGGGTTTGAAATTGTAATGTCAAAACCAGGTTGCGCAGAAAACTGGTTCGTGATACGACGATCGTGCATATTCGATGATGGGCTCATTAGCATTTCTTTTATAAAGCTTCTCTCACCGATCCCTGAAATGAGAGTGGATTCAGTTTGACACGTACGTTTCTGCGCAAATCGTTCTGAAATGCCTCAATGTTTATTGCTTGTAATCTGCCATGCGAGGACGACTTGCTAAGCTGTTGGTTTCAAATGAGAGATGAGATTCCATTCTTGCTATGAGTATCAAATTTATAGTAAAAACATATTTACTAATTGTGAAATCTATCTCTTAAATGGGTATCCTTTTTTGTGGGACGCACTGTTTATCGATCCCTATTGTGTTATAACCGGTAGTATCATCTATTTATCATGTTCAATGACAAAATAATCGATTGAAAGTAATTTACCTTGACAGAGTGAGTCTTGACATAAAGTTTTAGCATCGGAACAGTTCTTTCCTTGGTGACTCTCTGGGCATGCGCAGAAGTAATCCCCGAAGAGATTAAAGCAATTTGCTCCCTGTTTACAAGGATTCGGGTTGCAAAGGTCTACGTCATACTAAAAAATAAAATCAACAGTACAGTTCAAAATCGTTATAGTATTGTGTATATATAAAATGGGATAGGATAAAACACCAGGCCCTATTCTACAATAACATGAATATTTTATGGTAACAATAATACTATTTTCTAATGTATAGAATTACAAGATTGTTGATAGCTCATTATCTGGGGTAATCTTCTCGAGCTCAAACAAAAAAAAATCATGCTTCTAATTTTTATCTAGTTTTTCAAGTAAAAAAGTCTTACGATGTTCATTATCTTCTTTTAAAATATATAAATAAAGTTCTTTAAAAAGAAGAGTGGAATAAATGGCATAGATCCTAACACCTATTATCATCTTTTTTTTAATAACAATGTTCAATTTGTTCATAATTCTAGGGGAATTTTTCATGAAACAAAGATTGGCTGATTTTCACTGACAAATTTACTCTGGAGCCAATTAGATGCAAGGATTTCGGTAGCTTAAAACAATAGCAGGTTAAAATTCACTGAATATTTGTATCTTGAATGGTTAGTAAAACAAATTATGAAAAGTACAAAGCCCTGTATATTATATCTCTCAGCCCTTTTCTTGCCCTTCTTCCTTTCTCGTATTGTGTATTTGTAGAGTGTTTGTGTTGCAGACATATCCTGTCACAGCCTTTGCTTTCAGGGAAATACGCCTTATTCTTTAAAGGCGACCGCACACCTTACGATTGGTGTGCGACCCGATTTCAGAATAAAATGTAGTAGAATTTGATGCTAATATTGAGACTTGGAATATCTTACTGTGTAATGTTCTTGATCATCGTACGAATTCCTATGTTCTTATCTGTGACTATGCTCTCATCCTTATTAGACTAAAAGCGAATTTAATATTTAGTCGTAATGACGTCATAGCAGTCGTACGATTGGCTACGATTTGAACTAATTGGGCTTTTACTCTAAAATAAAGGCTTGCAATCTTTCAAAATTGTTATATTAGTATTCTTTAAAATTATTTTAACATCAAATAAAATGATATGTTCCATTTACGTTTTCAGAAAATGAGCAAAATCGTGAACAGTCGTAAGGTGTGCGGTGGCATTTTACAAATATGCTTTATATTTATACTTTGTTAATCATGACTAATAATTTCCTATGATTTATACCGAAAAATTATACTTTGTGAAAATGGAAGAAAATCGATGTTTATTTGAGTGAATGAATGAATGAATGAAAATACCTGGCAGCGAGTTCCCGAGAATCCTGGCATGCACTCACACTGGTACCCATTGACGAGATCCGTACACGTTCCTCCATTCAGGCAAGGATTACTGATGCATTCATCCACGTTCGTCTCGCATTCAGTGCCAGTGAAACCGGGTCGACACACGCAGATAAATGAGTTGATTAGGTCCTTTTCGATAAATGGAGGAAAGTAGGGAAGTTGTCTTTTTTAGGATAATAGGGACATTGTCTTTATGTTAAGTACTCATGTTACTCTGTCCATAAAAATTAGTTTACTAAAATAATTATGATCGATCAAATGGTCGTTACTTTGTACTTTGGGTAAAGATCAGGGGCACATAATAAAAATCTAGGAGAAAATAAAGTGTCGCCAAATTAATGATTGAGAGACCCTCTCCTCGTTTATCCACAATTGCCACTCTGTACTCGGGTGTGGTAAATTATTACGTAATAGGAGATTCCCTGAATACCCGAGCGCCAAATTGGGGTAGCGTGATAAAACCAGGGTAATAGTATACAGAGCCTACAAAGCGTATTAAGCACTATATTAATGCTGCATATTATCAGTATTTTATCATGACTAATAATTAAATCCATTCGAAATAAGCTCTAACATGGTGTGGGTATACACTTACCATGCATGTTGCATCGTTAAAACAATGTCCAACACAGTCGTTAGCATCTGTAATGAGAATATTTTGCATAATAAGTATACCACTTACAGCGATGTATTTTAAGGAAAAACATGACCAAAAGGTCGTGTTGAAACATGCAAAGATACAGCAGACTGCAGCATCTTATTTTCATATCGCTTTCTCTGATATTTGTTTGCATTTTAAATTGTTGAAAATCATAAAAGCATACATGGCATATCATTCTTCTTGGAATATTTCAGAAGTACATGCCAATCGTATTGGCTTTAGGAATAGCAAGAATGTAGGGATAGCATAGTGGATTAGTTAATCCTTTCAGTCTTCAAATGTACATAACTGATTTTTTTTCTCTCTTCTTGAAATGTTAGTGATGGGTGGGAGCGTGTGTCTGATTAAAAAATGGAATCATTTATTTAACCATTTCATCTCTGTGAACCGAAAAGAAATGCGATTGGCCATCATTAGGGCAATTCAAATCCGACATTCTTACACCCTGACTATATGTCAAGTGATCACCTTTTGGGGCACTGTTTTATAAAACCCGTTCTCAATGTCAAGTAAAAAGCTATTATTATCAGGTCCACAAATGACTACCTTTCATCGACGAAATCCTATCAAAGGAAGCCCTTAAGTGAAAATAATCATGAAAATCGATTCCTTCCGTAACTAAAGAAAATTGGAAAAAGAGTATTATGTAAAAATAAATTTCATTTTCTAGGAACCCACACTCTAGAATTGAAATTCATGCATACACAGGACCAATCCACACCCCCCCCCCCTTCCCCTCCCGATGATTTTTTTTCAATTAGTGGAACAGAAAAAGGGGAAAGTACGAAAAAAAAGAGAAGAGGAAAGAAAAGCTTGATTGGTTGTGAAATTTTATACTCCTGTCATTAAATCGATATTTCTAGTCGTCTTGCCCGCCCCCTATCAAATACACTGGCATCGCCTCTGTGCATTATATACTTACTGACATCACAGTTTCTGCCCGTCCAACCGGGTTGGCAGTCACACAAATAGTCACCAAACCGATTCCTACACCGGAAGGCATGAACACAAGGCTGTCCTGTACATTCATTTGAATCTGTTCAGTTGCGAGACAAAACAACACACAGTTGTATGGAACACTGTGTAAAGTTCATGACAAATCTTCCTTCCGTATTAAGGAATTGATATTATGCATTCATAACTTGCATCAAATTCTAGATATTTCTTTAACAAAAGTTATTCACTTCTTCATTTTTTTAAATATGTAAATGGTATAATTTTACCATTTTATTATCTTAATTCTGTATGCCGAGGACCCCAATGGAAATAAGCTTTCGAGCTTTTGTGGGTCATCCTGTGCAAGCCTGTTCTTTTTAATGCTACTGTATATATGTTATGGTGACTTGCCAAATAAAATCAATCAATCAATATAAGTCCATGTCAAGTAAATTCAAAAGAAGTTTTGAAGTCTGGAAGTAGTGAGGCAAAATAATATTTAATTGGTTGCATTGGGTACTGAAAGCCGTATTGTTAAGAGAAACACTTAAGAAATGAAATAGAAAAAGAATGTTTTTGGAAATCTCTACTCCTTCACAAAGTCCTAGTTACATAGGAGCGTTGTGGCCCAGTGGATTAGTCTCTGGACTTTGAAACATAAGGTCGTGGGTTCGAATCCCAACCATGGCGTAATTTCCTTCAGCAAGAAAATGATCCACAATGTGCTGCACTCAACCCAGGTGAGGTAAATGGGTACCTGGCAGGAATTTATTCCTTGAAACGCAGCGCGCGTTACAGCTGCACTGCTAAAGCCAGGGTAATTATGCTGCATATACTGTAGAGCGATTAGAGACTTCTGACAAAGTAAGTATTAAGCGCTATATAAGCAAGTATAATTATTATTATAGGATAGCAAAATTAGCATCGACTAAATGCTTCAGTCGCACCAATGAGATGGACCAAAACCGACCGATATTATGCCATTGGGAATAGTGTAATAGTAGCGGTCGGTCTGGAGTCGGTTTTGCCAGTGTGACTGTAGCATGGAAAGTAAACTTACCGTATTGGCAGACAGGGCCTTGCCACTGTGACGTACAATGGCATTCATATCCATCTACCAGGTCTAAGCATGAACCACCATTCAAACAAGGAGAATGAACACAATCGTCAATATCTGCAAAAGCGTAAGAATGAATATTGAAAACTATACACTGCAAAAACTCTGGTGTTGTTTTAACACCAGCCCGGAATTTATATATGTCCACACTAGAGAAGTGTTTAACAACACCAGTATCGTTTTTTTTTTTTTGGTCTAACACCAGAAAGGTGTTTATTCAACACCAATTAGTTTTAAATACAACATCGGTTTGATTGCAAAATGGTGCTGTTTCAACACTTCTCTGGTGTGGACATATATAGATTCCGGGCTGGTGTCAAAATCAACACTGGAGTTTTTGCAGTGTATAAGCAAGAGAGTGTCTATGAAATCTAAAACGAGAGACGGCGTTTATTAATCAACTATTTGCACAATGAATTTAATGTTGAGGGAAAGATATGGCGAAATGTCTTTTAATTTATTATTTTTTTTGGGGGGGGGGTAAATTCTATTAAATTAATCATTAAATTATTAATCGATCAATTATTTTTTCCACTACAGATAGCCAACTTTGAAACAAATCTGTAACTACAGTTCATTTTCTATTCATTAGCTCATCTCTCGATTTGGTCATTCGTAAGTGTCTGGGAATATGAACGGAATCCCTTTCTTCGCGGTTGTAGCACATTACATAACAGTGTGAAAAAAAAATTAACAACATTTTGAAACTTTTGGCTTCTAATATAATTTAAGCACACAGTTAGACCATGGCCTAAGACTGGATTTTGGAATACCACCCAAGATGTTTACTTACTAGTATTGCAATCTTCTCCTGTCCATCCAGAGGTACAATCGCAGATGAACCCTTCTCCGACTTCGCTACATGTCCCTCCATTCATGCACGGATTCGAATGACACACTCCCTGTGCTATAACAACAAATTATTTCAAAAGATGTGGGCCCCGTTTCTTAAAGACTTAACACATGAACAATTTCTTGAACAAGATTACTATCAGCTAATCAAATTGAACGATTTTAGTCGCTTTAAACTATCATTGCGAAGTTATTATTATGACAAGGTTTATGAAATGCGCCCCATTTAATGGTCTGACTCCTTTGCCTAAAGTGACTGTCGCCTTTGTTATTTGTTTCACAATCTTCTTTCAATCTTCAGGCTCCTGCATATCAAAGAATTACAATACAAATTGAAAATGCCTAACTATATGGATATGATAACATTTCTAAAAGCCATCAGCTTTTACAAAGTGTAAGACAAATAAAGATTTTTTAAAGACTTTTAGCTAAAATAAAAGAATACATTCATAAGTGGATGTAAATTCGATGCACACTTTGGTACCCGCTTTCAAAATACACGTCTTACTAGAGATTTAGTTTTCTATAAATAACAATGTTCCAAAATGCACGACAGATATTTTTTATCATTATGGGATGACTTGAAATACTATAGTTTGGTATTACTGTATACATACACAATTCGCAATCTTCTCCGCCGAACCCATCCGAGCATCTACAGGCATATCCGTTGGCTCTTATATTGATACATATACCATTGTTTTGACATGGAGTATGACTGCCACAGAAGTCCAAATCTATATCATGGTATCAAAATGAGAAAATGTAAGGAAAACGCAAAGCAAAGTTCCTACTTACACAAGCAATTTTAATATCGTTTTTATGTTTTGGTAAACAGTACACAAGAGGACTGGATGTTGTCTACCTAGACTTGAAAGACCTCCGATAGTTTACCCAATCAATGACTTGTGGCAAAAATAGATGCATACAACATCCAAAAGAGCTTCAAAACTTGGATTGTTGATTTTCTCAGTGGCCGAACCCAGAGGTTATTAGTAGTAAACAATGCCAGATCTCAGTGGTGCACGGTAGAGAGTGGGATGCCACAGGATAGCGTGCTCGGCCCGACATTGTTTGTGCTGTAGATCAACGATCTTCCTGATGTTATGGAATCCACTGCAAGGATCTAAGCAGATGACACTAAGGCATTTTTTTCTGTCTCCACTCCTAATCAATGAAAACTTGTCCAAATAAGTTTGCACTCACTGATGGACTGGTCCTCAAAGTGACAACTTCAGTTCAACACCGACAAGTGCAGTGTTTTGCATCTTGGAACAGGTTACCAAAGAGAGCACTACAATATCGGGAGTACAGCACTGAATACATTTAGAGAAGAAAAGGATTTAGGGATCATCATTGACAATGATCTAAAATCCCACAAGCAAGTGTCAAATGTTGTTAATGAGGCAAACATGGTACTGATCAGCATCAGACGTACTTTCCAGTGTCTTGATTCGACCACTATCCCTAAACTATTTAAAGGGTTAGTGCAGCCACTCCTGGAATATGAAAATGTCATCTGGTCACCAGAGTACATTACTGATGCTAAGGCTGTGGAGAGAGTTCAGAAGAGAGCAGCAAAAGTAATCACCAGAATAAAAAAAATCTTCCATACAAGGAAAGGCTCAAACACCTGAACTTGCCATCCTTGGAGTACAGAAGAATAATAGCTGACATGATTCAAGGAAGATTCCTTACGAAGTCGACAGGCTTAACCCAGAATATTTTTCAACTAGCTGACAGTAGTACAAGAGGTCACACAGTCAAGCTTGTGTAGCCAATATGCAGAACAAATATGAGAAAACAAGCTTTTAGTCACCGAGTAGCCAATGATTGGAACTCTCTTCCGGCTGAGGTAGTTGAAACTCCCAAAGTAGACACCTTCAAAATCAGGCTAGACCGACACTGAAAATATGGGCATTATGATTCCCACTACTCTTAATTAGATATAATAAGTCAATTTTCACCTACTTGCCCCATGGCCTCCTTAAACTTATTGAAGCATGAAGGAAGTTGACAAGAAGATAGACCTGGAAGCTCGACTGCTGATTCAGCTTTCTTCCCTTACTTGCGGTAAGGTAAGGTGAGGTAGCTCGATACAAAATTGTATATAAAAAATATAACAGAAACTTTTATTTAAAGATTTCCTACACCTTCCAACGCGTGAAAAAATTATGTAATTTTGGAGGCGGAATCATAACAGTTATTTCTAGTCAATAATGCACTAGCAACACCAGTGAACCTATAAGCGGTAATTTGACATTCTCATTGAATATCAAACAATAAAAAAACGACAAAGATAGCCAATATAAAATTACGAGTATACAAAAGGTTGTAAACCAAACCAAGAAAGAACATACACTCTAAACATATTGGGTAAAAATGCTCCATGAGGATAATTATGTGTCCATTCAACGTTGGGCATTTTTATTTATCCAGTGTGATAAAAACTTTGCCCATTGTAAAGTAATTGCTGCTTATTCTTTTTTACCTTACTGGACAATTGCTTCCCGTACTGGGTAAAATACTGCCCCCAAATTGGTTGGACACCTAATTACCCTTGTGCTGGTTGATATTTTACCCAACATTTTCACAGTGCATGATGATCCACAGTGTATTTGATATTCGTGCTGAATCTCATTAGTAAGTCTAACCCAAGATACACGTCACGTGCGATTATTATCAACGCATGTGGGCAAGGACGGATAATAACATATCGATCAACACAAGTATATTTATTCATTCATGGGGTGTTTCTCACATAAAAATTCGCTTTCAATACAAATTGATTAAATTGGTAGACTGAAAAACTAACGCTTTCAAATATATAGGCCTACTGCAGAGAATTAAATCTAAGGCAATATAAGTTTTCAAAGAAGACGCTTGTGATATTTTGCCTCTCGACCTTCTTACAAAACAATTTTATCAAAAGTTTTCTACCTTAATATATTCCTTATAACTATTTTATTTTCAATTTCTTGTTATTTCAGCAAACGGTGGTTGAAAATGAAATGAGTACAGATTTTACCAACTCGAAGTTGCTAGTGCATATGGCTAATGTTTGTTTCTGATAAATTTTAAACGAGTTTGACAATGAAACAAATTCAAGAACTCATCTAATAATTCATTTGTAACTCTAGTTTCGTGCATTTTTACACACATATTTAGGGTTTTAAGCATTAGGAATATGGGACATGAAATACTCGTCACTAAAAAAATGACGGCGATTTCTAAGGTGAAAAAAAATTAACGTTGTGAATGTCATCATATTCTCAATTCCCAAGTCCATGATATTTGATATAATGTTCGATGACCTCAGTAAACATACATTAAATCTAAAAACTATGAAATCACTGACAAAATGATGCACTGTTAAACCCACATTTATTCTCTTTCAAGATATACAAGATATAGGTTGGTTCATTTGAAAGTTTCCTTAGAGACATGTTCGTGGTATCATGGGATCCCAACAGTAAAGCGTCAGTACCAAAGCAATATTAGATAACGATAACATTACTATTTAGGGAGAATCGATGATTTGTATGATTGATTCTAAATTTGACATCTGCATTAGTACATCACTGAAAATTTACAGTAGTGTAATAAAATAACTCATACATTCCCGTTCGTTCTGCATCATTACATCACTGAAAATTTAAAATAGTATAACAACATAACTCATGCATTCCCGTTCGTTTTGGTATCAGACGGTCGATGATTTTGGGTGATGAATACATTAAAACGTATGTTTTCTTGCTTGGAGATGATCTTTCCTCATGAGGAACATGCAAATCAAGTCTTCATCCAGTGAAAACCCTTGCATTTGGTTTCATTCCAACGTATTTGACGAATGCCTTTAATTGAGCCTATATCGTGTCAGCTGTATTATCTCAATCAATACGAAGCGAACTAATTACCAAGAAGTGATGTCAGCGGTACATATGACGATCTCATTCGATACCATTTTGACTTCTTCCGTGTTTAAAACAGCTTCTACGAGATGGGATAACACTTTAACATTGGATGTTTTTAATAATCACGAAAGATATTCACTTTATTCAATTATTAATGTTTCTTCATCTCTTTTGCTTACTTTCTTTGCCCTCCTTTCTTTCATTTTCTTTTCTTTTTATTGCATCCCTTCTTTCTTTTCGCCTTTTTTCATTTTCTTTCTTTACTTTTCATTTGTTTCTTTCTTTCTATCTTTTTTTCTTTCTTTCTTTAGTTGTTTCTTTCCATTTTCATGTCGGTTTTATTTTTTCCCGTCCAAGTGATGAATCAAACCTTTAAGTCTGTTTTCTTTTCTATCCCTTTCCCCTTTTTCTCATTCATTTATTTAGTTCTTTTTTTTTCAGCTCTTTCTCTCTCTTTTTTTTCTTTATATCATCCATCTTGTCGGTTTTAGTGCTTCTGTTTCTTCCTCCAAGGGATGTAACTTTCAAATGAATTTACCTTCACATCTTCAATTGAAATTTCAAAATTAAAATTCGCTGACATTGGTTTTCTTTTCCACATTCTCTTAAGAGCTTAGAGATAGATTTTTTTTATATAAATGGGATACAAACATTGTTTAATTCTTCTTCTTCCTCTTCTTCTTAATATTATTATTTATATTATTAATAATAATAAACTGTTCGCAATACGCTTAGGAACGAACAATTAAATTCCATGAGCAATAACCAAAATTGAACAAATCGATTAGTAGAAACTGCGTGCAGGTCAAAGGTTCACAGGGGACATGCCTGCTACATGGAATTATAATTAAATGTGTATATACATTCTACTCACCTTGATCACAGAGCAATCCACCCCACTTGTACTCGCAGTTACACTGCCAAGGCGATACACAACCGCCATGCTTACATCCAGGGTAGGGCATGCATTGATCGCACAGCTCACCTTGCCAACCATGACGGCACCTGGAACACGTGATCAATACAGATTAGCCAATCACGTATCACGATTTCGACGTTTCGACACAACGACGAACAACGTACACTTGAATTTAAATGTTCGTTATTGCATTACTACTTATATTGACATGCAAGTTTATATCTCTGGAGAGTATATATTGGGATATTCATGTAGATACCATTTTCTTTCTTCTTCTGTTCTATTTTTTATATTCAGGGTTTTGATAAATCGAAGATATGGAGTATAGGAGCGTTTTATCATGCTTTCGAAAGACACATTATTAAAACCAATTAAATAACACTCACATATATGAAAGGAAAATACAAGCACGAGTAAACTATTAAATCTAATAAACGATGTTTATTAAACGAAATATTCAAAAGAGTTTATACTCCTCAACGCCTTTCCTAGGTGACTCTTTATCTCACATGCATTGCAATTAATAGCACAATCGAATGACGAGAGCTGTACAGGGGAGGGTGGAATCCTTCTCGCTTAGCCTGTCGGAAATCATCGGATATCGATGGGATAGCGCTAAACCACTAACTAAACCAACTATCTTCTATGCAATTAACGACCTTAATATACATTTTTCATTTCTCCTTGAATATAAGGCCTTATCTACTGAAAAAAAGCAAAAAAATAAAACCATTATAGTGATATGATGAAATAATGTTGATATCTTAGTTTTCTTCCTGTTGTTGATGATAATGTTGTTGATTGGTTTTAAACGGCGCTCTCATTTGAAAAATGTATGCGTCAATCAAAATTATTTATATCATATCACTATAATGGTTTTATTTTTAAAGTAGATAGGGCCTTATATTTTTGGAGATTTGAGAAATGTAAGGTCGTTAATTAGATAGAAAATATAAACTTGCATGTCAATATAAGTTGATATAACAAAAAATGGTTCTTCTATCTATTATAAACACAGCATGAATTCAGACATCAAATTCGGTTTCGTAATGTATAAGTAAATACCGGAATTTAATATATATGTGGCTAGTCGAACTTCTATAAGTCAGAATAATTATGAAAGTCTTTTTAAGGTAAAGTTAAGACCATCGTTTGGTAATGTATAATTTGATACCGGAATTTGATATATATGTGGCTAGTCGAACTTCTATAAGTCAGAATAATTATGGAAGTCTTTTTAAGGTAAAGTTAAGACCATCGTTTGGTAATGTATAATTTGATACCGGAATTTGATATATATGTGGCTAGTCGAACTTCTATAAGTCAGAATAATTATGGAAGTCTTTTTAAGGTAAAGTTAAGACCATCGTATTAGTGTTCATAGTTTATAGAGATTAACTTGCGGAAAGAAACCTGCTAAAAGCTTAAAGACATGCTAACTCATATATATCAAATCTATTCAATATAATTTTGATTCCTTGCCAACTATAAATCAACAAAAAGTAAATGGCATAAAACATGTATGATACTATAGGGCATAGCCTCACCACAATATATTCAAATCGATCAGGCCTAAAGGGCACATCCGTTTACTGAACTGAAATCAATTTTTCGCATTGTTATAGAAATGAATTATTTACAATTCCTCTGGATTTCTGTGAATTTTCACCTCATTAACGTGTCGCTGTACTTCAGTCCAAATAAAATATTAAAAAACTCTAGCAGGTATTTCTTTTATTAATTTACAAAGTAAGTATTGCTCATTTCTAATTAACTAGGTTCAAAATGAAAAAAGAGTAACACTTCCATTACCAACCCTCGATGATAAGAATTAATGTGTTTTTTTATTCAAAGAAGAAAACATCAATAATTTAAGACTAACTAATCGTTAATCAAAGAGAAAAGAAATAATAAGGAATGAGTAATGATTACTACAGAATGAGAAGAATAAAAACAAAATGGAAAGGAAGAACGAGAAAATAAAGAGATGGGTGAGGAAAAGAAGAAGGAGAAGAAGTACAATGAGAAGCAAGAAGAAGAAAGGAAAAAAAAGAAAAAGAAAAATAAGGAGGAGAAGAAAAGGAAGATATGAAAAAAGAAGTATGGAAATAAAGAAAAAGGGGGAAAGAGAAAGGAGGGTGAAAATAGAGGAAGCAGAAAAGGCAGTACAAGATAAAGAAGAAACAAAGAAGGAGAAGGAAGGGAAAGAAGAGAAAAAGAACAAGACGAAAACGTTAAGAATAAGAAGAAGGACGAGGAGGAGAAAGAAAAAATGGTAAGATGGAGTAAAGGTCATAGAAGAGGAAGATGCATTGCAACTTAAGACTCAAAAGATAGAGAAATAATTATTTTTGTATAATGCGCCCAATGAATGTATATGCTTGGGTAGATGTATTATGTACCTACCTGCATTCATCCGGAGAATCACAGAAACCGTATGTCGCATGACATCCTTTCTTGCATATTGCTGTTCATAGAAATAGAATTATATTACTTTGACAGTTATCCATCCATCAGTTGCAAACATTTAAATCATGTGCTCATACAAGAAGAATTATGTATTACGTATAAAAATAAGACTATCTAAACATGGTAAATAATTGGGCTATAACGAAAACAACAACACTTAAAACCCCAAATATGACAAGGTATTTTATTTTACTATCTAGACTTGAAGGTCTATTTGTATGTTTCCAAGTCGACTTATAAGTAATACATCGTCATGGTGAGGGCAAGATACGTTATCTTATCTAGCCCCCCCCCCTTCCAAAAAAAAGGTTGCATCTTGCCAAGTGTACTTAAAATTATATGTTGACGAGATACGTCAACCACGTACATCATCGTGTCGATATACAATTATTTATAAATCAACTTGGGAAGAAAACATATCTGGTCATGTTGATATACAACTTGTTATAAACCTACTAATATAAATTTCATCTTGTGTATCCAACTTAACTGGAATCCCTCGGCAGAACAGTTGTGCTGTAATGGCTCAGCTGCGTATAGGGTGATCCATCCAATGTTATTTTATCATTTATTACATTATTTTGTGATTGTAAAAGTATTGTTTTTGTACTGGTAAATAAAATAAAATAAATTAAATAAAATTAAATTAAATAAAATACTCCATAATAAGGCTAATATGATAACATATCTTTCTCGTCATGTCGACATACAACTACTTGTTTTAAGTCGACTTGGCAAGATACCTTATGCCACTATGTCTGCATAATAAGGCTATCAAGTCGACTTGGCTGGATGAAAATATGTCTCTCCATGTGGACGTGATAAGGCTATTAAGTCAACATGGTGAGATATAGAATTTCTCGCCATGTCCTCATATGTAGATGACATTTCAAAGATTTCAAAGGTATTCACCTATCATACAATGACTTCCGGTCCAACCGGGATCGCACACCCGACCGCCATCATCATCACACGTGTAATGTCCGAGGAGGTCATCGCGAGGCGTGCAGTAATTCATACATGTCGTCCCGTAGAAATCGTCATCGCACTGGAGGCGAACGCGGTATAGCACGGTTGCCGTAAGACCATCGTGGCGGAGAGTGACCCACGACGGAGAAGGCACCATGATACTGGAGTGGTACACACGTTCGATCAACTGGTAGCTCACGTTCCGATCCCCTTGGCCTTCTGCACTCGTTCGAGACGTTGGTGGTGACGAAAGAGTGGTCGATGGTGACGGCAGCGGTACTGGCGATTGCGTTGTCGATGGCTGCGATGATGACAACGACGGTGATGCTGACGAAGATCTGGTAGATGATGGTTTCTCTACTGCTTTAGCAACAAAAGTTAAAAAACATTCGGAGGATATATACCTTGAAAAGAGGTTCAACTTAGCGCCTAAGACTTCTAATAAGAGTAGACCTAATGTGCAAAGACACACATGAAGTTGGTGCAGTTATTACAATGTCGACCCAAAGGCAGCCAACATGAGCAAATTTGTCGTATTCTTTTCATTTATAAATATTAAGTTCAAAATGTATATATGTTGAACTTATTGACATGGAAATGAACTCGTATCGAATAATCAATCAGACAATCAACCAACCAATTAATATGAATTGATCCGGGGAATTGATAGTGATCAATGAAAATGGTAATATGGATGACAAGTACAAAGGGGGTCTCCATTATATCCGTCTCCGTCAGGCCTTTAACAAACTACAGTGAACAGATATAACGAAATTTGCATGTATAATCATCATTGGTTCCATCATGGTTCAGTCATGGTTCAACTCTCGATCTAATAATGCAGAAATGATATAATTTCGTCATTGTCTTCTGCCTCTTTCGCTTCATTCTCTCTCTTTAAACTTACTTTTGAAAGCATCTCCGTCAACATCCAGTGCTTCGAGTAGCAAAGTGAAAGTCGTCTGCAGAGTAATAGAAATAATATAATCCTTCGTCATTGAAGTGAAAAGATCTACGTTCTACGTTGAACGGATATTATGAAATCGGCTTACAAATTATCGTTGATGTTATGCGAGGTGAAATACTGATGCTATATAGTCATGAGACTCACAAAATGATTTGATTGTATATTCACAATGTTCAGAATCGAAGGAAGATGTGTAACTCGAAGGAGAAGAAGATGGTGATGATAAAGATGAAGAAAATAAATGGGAAGAAGAAAGAGGAGGAGGAGAAGAAGATGAGGAAGAAGGAGGAGAAAGGAGAAGAAGAAGGAAGAGGAGAAGAAGAACGAAGAAGAGGAAGAAAAAGAAAAGAAAGAAGAAAAAGAAGAGGAAGAAGAATAGGAAAAAAGAGAAAAGGAAGAAAAAGAAAAAAAGAAGGAGAAAAGGAGGTAGAAGAATAAGAAGAAAAAGAAGAAGAAGGGGACTCATATAATTATTTTTTCAGTTTCCTCTTTGTTTTCCACGTTAGACAAATTGCATTTGATGTTACTGTTAATGAATTATTAATGTGAACCCATCAAAATGCACTGAAATCAAAAAGTGGATTTACTAAAACAAAAACTTCCGTCTTCATTTTGTCATGTGTTGGGGAAAAACTCATGAACAGAAAAAAGGCACTACCGCAAAAAAAAAAAGAAGAAGAAGAAGACAAGAATAACGTACCGGCCACGCATATTTTATCGGCAACTTAACGGTTGTTTCTTTTTCAACAGATGGGGTAGGATCCGTTGATGAGGTTCCGTCGTCGATATCGCCATCGACTGTCGATAATAAAGTGTTCCCGCCCACGACACCGGATATAACTTCACCAAACACACATCGTCCATCGTACGTCGAACGAGGCTGGTAGGTTGTCAAGCAAACACGGAAGGCGACATCGCACTCGTCCATACAGTCTTGAATGCCATCGGTCGATGATGATGATGACGACGACGATAACGATGATGAATCACAGCATGAACCGTCCGCTAAATCGCCCCTTGGAACGACGTACGAGATCACGTCCAATTCAAAGTGACCGTCTCCAGTCACTGACTTTGAATGAAAATTGTCAATATTCATACAATTGTTTTTGTTTTCAAATCATTTTGTTCGGTTAATTACATAAATATGTATTTTTCATTTTTATTGTATTGGGGGAATAAAACGATGGCCATTTTAAGAGTTCCTCTTGTGATAAGTATTTCAGCATGTAGAACAATGAGCTAATAATCAAACAGATATTCCTTGTAGCTTTCAAAATTCTTGCTCATTTTCAAGAAAAGTATAGGCCTAATAATAAATCGATATTTGTGAGAGAAATTTAGTACGTTGGGCGAGGTGCAGAAAGATTTCCGTTTAAACGAGGCCCCAAGACTCAAAACAAAATAACAATTAACGGGAGTTTTTGCTGGAAAGACACAAAGTTGTATGTGATTGTTGGAATTGCCCGTGAACTCCTTTGATTTAAAATGTAACCTACGAAATCCATCGATTGTGCATCCATTTATTGTTAAAATACGTTTCGATTATCAAAACACCTTGTAATTCCTAGGGTTATAATGACGGGACGAAATAAAGTGACTCAGTTGTCACAATGCTACAGAGAATATAACTACAAGAATTTTATGAAATACATACTTTACCTTGCAAATTATAATTAGTACAGATCCAACAAATAAGAATATTCCCAATGCTTTATCAAATCCCATCATTTAAATTCCTTACGTCCGTGCTCATGAATGGTTGAGTATTACAGATGCCACATTTAAGTCTCAATCGGAACCTCAATCAAAACTATGTTCACCATAAATACAATCACTTTCCAGAAATTAATTGAGTTGGTTAAAATAGGAATTCATGTACATCCATCGAAGTAATCTGTTTATATTCAGTTCTGAAAAGAGAAATTGGTCAAGCTGGGTCCAGCAAATATCCTCCAAACCCCTTCCGTAATCCAATGAAGGATGAAACAAATGAAATAAAAATTATACACCAATTGACTGTTTTTTTATACTGGCGGTCAATAAACACGCCCGCCACGCTGTATACAGACGAGTGTGAGAATACGTACAGGTTGTTAATTAGGATTATTATTTAACCCTCGATGTGTTGATAGACCTCGCGTGAGTCGACACGCGAGGGCCATCGCGTACGACAAAACCACTATTTACATTGACGATTCCCTTTACTTTAGAAATGCCTATTTTTTTTAATCGGTTATTCTTATCTGCAGATTAAAAGCAAAACAGAAAGTCAACGAAAAGAAGGAGTTTTATCATGTTATTTTATTGTATTCATGAGATTCTGAAGTTTCAACAGTACTCCCATTTTACTATCCCTGTATTTAGATTGGTATACATTTTTTTCTGTTTATAGTTGGCCCATTTTTTCATTCCCATGTTTTGCTTTTTTATTGTACCGATCGATTGTCTATATGCTTTTTTTATTTGTTATGTATTTCCCCTTTCAGCATTTGATTGTATTAAGATGCGCAGGACTTTAAACAGTATGTGACGAGAATATCCTGCTCTGGGTTAAACCGAATAAAGAGGAAAAGGGGAAAAAAGATAGAAAACGAGAAGGGGGAAGGAGATAAGAACATGATCGAGAACAGAAAAAGAAGAAAAAAAATTGAGACGGAAGACGGGGAAAAATAAAAAAAGAGAAGGATAAGAGAAATAAAACAAAAAGGAAGAAATGTAGAGGATCGAGAAGGAGAAGACAAATCATGAAAAAAGGGGGGAGAGAACGAAGAAGAAAATGACGAGGAGAATTATTAATATCTTATATTATTTGATCACTCAACATGAAACAATAGGCTATTGCCCTCCGTATCAACTTTCGGTTTCTCGTGACCGCAGGATGATACTGAGGAATGCCATCTCGCTGTATAGAGGACCTGTTTCAATTAAAATGAAGCATTAATCATATTAATCAATAAGACAGCGGCGTTGACCAGAAACTGAGTTCTTCGTTCAAGCTATATAGGAATAGAAGAAGCATTCGCTTCATTAGTGATGACATTGTTTGCTGACGTTAATCCCGGGTGATGGGATGTATCATAGGGAAGGGGATGACCTGGACAAATATCACCACTTTCTAAGTAAGGAAGGAATTAATATTTGCTTATCAGCAAATAATTGATTGGATTGTATGAATCGTTTTTTTTTTCTCTCTCAATGTTCCTGTGGCCAAATGAAAGAGACCCAACCCGTCGTCGTCGTCGTTGTTGTTGTTGTTGTACCTTAATCATTTAACATATTTCTCCCTCGATGAAACCTATGTTTGACTCTATTACGAAGCTTATGTCAACTGCAAAATAGTATTTATTTATTTGTAGATTTATTTGAGGGTGGCATTGTCGGTTTCAAAACTGCTTCCCACAACAGTCCTGTCATAAAATACAATTTGCTATAATTGATATTATTATTATTATGGTTATAGAAAGAAAAAAAATGACCGGCATTTGATGACCCTCGATTTACACAATACAAACGTGTTTTAAGTATAAGGTAGTGATTTGAACATTAATGCAAGGCTGTTCCCTCCTCTTTTACACTTTGTCTCTCATAAACCTTTGTGAAACATGTACTTTCGCTCTAATTTTCTCTTTTTTTGGGCATGGATTCATGAATTTCCAGTGAATGTCCTTTTTCATCGTCACACCCCTTTCATTAGTGTCCTTGCTACTTATCAATATGTGTGGCATGCGTCCACATAAGATAACCATTGTATATGAGTGTCGATCGGTGTTCATGGTGGAGAGGGGGAATACTGACCAAAATTTTGTTCTCTATGATTAATTTTCTTTTATTGTTTAGGGATGGGGGAGTTGATTTATATAATTTTGACCTTTTTTAAACAAAAATCCAGTTTTGTGATAGATTTTGACATGATATATTTATGAATTGTTAATAATTTTAGAATTTTTCTTTACCTTTTATTCCTTTTCTTTTTTCTTTCTTGGTCGTGATAGTTTATGGGGTCCAAGGCCCATGCACATCTGTATGTTAGCGGGTGAGGCCCGGGGTAATCTTTAAATTGAAGGTCAAGTTCACCCCCAGAAAAGGGTTGATTGAATCATAAGAGAAAAATCATGTAAGCATAATACTGAAAATTTCATCAAAATAGGTTTCAAATAAGAAAGTTATGACATTTTAAAGTTTCGCTTGTTTTTCACTAAACAGATATATGCACAACTCATTGATATGCAAATGTAGTCCGGGTTATTGAGCCAGGTGCCACACGGAAAAGGAGAAATCTTCATTTAGTGCTTATAAACCATTTTTTACCCTAAATATGAATATATGAAGTAACTAGACTGTATCTTGAAAATTAACTTGTGAGGGAGCTTTTTTTCAAAATGGCCGCCAAATTTTCAGAACAAATTATTGGAAAAACTTGTAAAAATGTGGGGTAACTTCTATTGTCCCCTGAAGTGAGTAAGGCTTTGATATGGCAGCAATTATAGCTGAAAGAGGGGAACCTATTCTTTCCTCTCCAAGTATAGTTTCAAGAAAATGAAATTGGGTGTACACAGCAGAAGTGCATATTGCCTCAATGGGGGCTCAAAAATTGTGAATTTTCAAATAATAAGGCAATAATTCAAAAGAGGTGGGGTAGTTTGACAGCCGCGCAGAGGGGTAAACTTCAATATGCCAGCACTTTTTTTATATAGCTGATAGAGCAAAGCATATTCTTTCCTCTCTAATAACTCGGTCACATTTGGTCTACGGCGAGCCGAAAATAGCCGTTTTATTCTTTTTTTTTCAAACTACCTATATTTAGCTGGTACAAAAAAAGTTAAATGACCTGCCGTTTTTTTGTTTGTTTGCTTGAAATTTATTTCTGCGTTCCACATGTTCAACATAATACAACATAATCAATTATTACATAGATTTTACATATATATACATTTTAGACACACGTATCATTTACAATCTCTTTCTGTATATAAAAAATATTATTTAACTGAATTTCAGAACGCAGGAGACCGTCGTCATGAGCGACCTGCTTGATGTTGACGACGGCCTCAAGGTAAAAAAAGCGACATGTAAAACTTACACATTTTTAACAAGAGGTCATGAGGGTGTAGTGCAAGTGCAAGTGTAGTGCAAGTACATTAGAAGAGGAGGGGTCAAAATTCATCATTAAAAAAAGTACAAGTATAGTCAATGTGGCGGATTTGAATACAATGATATTAGGTTGCGCTTCATAGTGGCTTTAAAGGAATAAAGTGAGGAACACATTTTTGTAGTTTGTTAGGTGAAAATTTCCAGAAATACGGGTAGGGTATGTGTGAATTGTACTGTTTAGATTAAATAAATTTTGAAATGAGGAGGGAAGTTGATGTTGTTTTTGTATTTGAACATAAAAACTGCAACTTGCATGACATTCAAATCAGAAACCTTCAATGTTTTGAGCTTACAGAATAGTGGATCAGAATGAGAAAAATAAGACGATCCTGTACAGATACGAAGAGCCCGCTTTTGTAAGGTGAGAATAGGGTTGAGTTTGGTAGTTCCACAATTGGCCCAAACAATATTACAATATGTTATGTAAGGAAGTATTAGTGTATTGTATAGTAAAAACAGAGTTACTCGTGGTAACATAAACTTTAACTTATTAATAATTCCCACGCCTCGAGAAATACATAGTGTAACATGATTTATGTGATTATTCCAAGTTAAATTCTCGTCAATAATGACACCCAGGAATTTCGAACTCTTCTTTTCTTCAATTGTATTGTTGTCAATGTTAATATTAATTGGATCATTATTCACATGGATATTGTTATGCTTGAAATGTATAAAATGGGTTTTCTGAATATTGAGAGAAAGTTTATTGCATTTGAACCATTTCGAAATTTTTATTAATTCGGCATTCAAGATATTTTCTAGAGACTTAAGGCTCTTATGAGAATAAAATATGTTAGTGTCATCTGCAAATAGGACAAAAGATAACAGTGATGATGTATTGATTATTTCATTGACGTATAATAAAAAGAGAAGTGGACCCAGGATAGATCCCTGGGGGACACCACATTTGATTAGAAGAGACCGTGAATTAATACCATTAAAAGTCACATACTATTTTCGGTTGCTTAAATAACTTTTAAACCATACGAGCGCTGAGCCCCGAACACCAAAGGAATACAATTTCGAAAACAATATATCATGATTAAGAGTGTCGAACGCTTTACTAAGGTCTAAGAAAATACCAATAATGTGTTCTTTTTTGGCCATGGCTTCTGTAATTTTATCATATATCTGAACCAGAGCTAGATCCGTGGAATGATTTTTTCTAAAACCATACTGGTTTGGATTTAATATTTTATGGAAGTTTAGAAAATTATATAATCTATTATAAACAATTTTTTTCTAAAATTTTTTATATACTAGGGAGAATGGAAATAGGACGGTAATCATGCAGTGATTTCATGTTGGTCATCTTTTTTGAAAATTGGGGTTACATTGGCTATTTTTAACAAGTCTGGGAAAATACCGGATTGTAAAGACTGGTTAAATATGTGTGTTAGTGGATCAGCAATGAAATGGATTATTTCCTTTAAAAGTGAAGTATTAATTTTATCATGACCTTTGGATTTCGAAGAATTTAATGATTTAGCAATATTAATGATTTCATTCGGGTTTGTCGGTCTTAAAAATAAAGAGTCTTGAATCGGTTCTGAAAAGAATTCAGTAAAATGAGCATTATTCGGAGTAGTAATTTGGGTGGCAAGTTGAGGACCAATATTAGTAAAGAAAGAATTAAAGCAATCGGCATAGTCGTTAGAATCTGTGATTTTGTTACCATTGAAAGTAAGGTTACCTTTAGGTATAGTCTCATTTTTTGTTCCCATAATTTCTTTTATAACTTTCCATGTGGCTCCTGAGTTGGATTTTACCTTTTGTAATTTGTTTGAGAAGTGTAACTTGCGAGAAAAACGAATTAACTTTGTTAATTTGTTACGATACGTTTTGCACACAACTAGACTTGTATCCGTAGGGTTCCTCAAATGTTGTTTATAAAGTCGGTTTCTTGTTTTTATAGATTTAAGTATACCTTTCGTTATCCATGGGTTTATGGGTGTATTACGTTTACGTTTATTTCTTACAAGTGGAATGTTTTTATTGTAATAGAATTGTAGCCGTAGAGTAAATGTGACCGATGTGTTAGTGGTTAGGCAGTAAAAGTGGCAAAACTATATATTAGAGATGCCTTTTTATCTCAATGGGGCTCCAAAATGGCGAATTTTCCAATAAGGCAATAATACATAGGGGGTGATTTTAATAGCCCCCAAAAAGGGGTAGGCTTTTATTTGCCAGCACTTCTTTATGTAGCCGATAAAAAAGCCCATTCTTTCCTCTTTAAGTGGTTTTAGTGGCAGAACAGTACCGGTATATCAGAGACACTGCCAATGCATCCCCTGAGAGGGTTAAGTCTCGATGTGCCAACATTTTTTATATGTAGCTGAGAGAAAAACTTATTCTAAACTTTCCAAGTGGTAAAAAGCAGAAATAGTTGCATTTAATTGAAAAAAAAGGAAATAATGAAAGGGGGAAAAAAGCGCGAGCTGCAATTTTGGAAAAATCGACCTACAAATGAATCATTTTTAAGACTATTATTGTAGGTTTGGTTATACTTCCCATTTATACACTCTTTTAAATTTTAATAGTTCTCATTTCTGTTGTATTTTCTTCACTTATTTTACATCACTAACTGAGATAATTTTCAAAAATTCATAATCAGTGTCCCGTTTCATATGTTATTAAAAACAAATGTAGCTGGCCTACAATTTCGGTAAACTAGGCTATTATATCAGCCAATCAAATTGAATATGAGTAGCCCCGGCAGCAGTAGCTTTTATCTGTCATCGCAAACTTGTTTTTTAACAAGTTATTAAAAAACGGGCCCCATATTGGTCATTCTTTATTTTAGTATTGTTATTTGTGGAAACGTGGGGTGTAGCCCCCCCCCCCTCCCCCGCGGCCATTAAAAAGTAATTCGTTACTCGTATTATTAGATCTGTGCTTGTATCATCGTAAATATATATATATTTTTTTAATATGTACAGCGGCGACATGCGTGGAAGCGGGTCCTTCCTGGCGCTGCACACTGCTGCTAGGCCCACGATCAATTAGGCAAAACAAATTTTCTGAGTATTTCATTTCTGAGCGTTGTGAGTGATGTCTATATTTCGATCCATAAAATGTGGATTTTTTTCCGACTCTGCATGAGCAGGGACGTGAGGGGGAGACCTGCTCTAAGAATATACTAGTATACAAAATTCTTTTTTTTTCCGTTTAATTTGGATCTCAACGTTATACCATAGACTTTTATTCGACTCCGAATCAGATTTATCTTGAGATTAGACTTTAGAGCTTGCCTGGAAAAATGGACAGAATTCAAGTTTATGCGAGCTCTGACAGCGAAAGTGATCATGAAGAGTTTCATGAAAGGTAATATTCTGGCAAAAATGTTTAGGTCCGCTTCACATTTTATATATTACCCAAAACGTGACGCTTTACATGGTACTGCCGTTTACCGTCATGCGCCAGCGGTCGTTCTGATCGGACACGGGCTGGTTCGGCGTAAAACTGCATACGGTACCGGTACCGTACTCTGCTCAGCTCAGCGGCACTCGGTGCGAATGTGTTTGCGTTTGTAACTGTCTTATACCCCTTTCATAAACCCAATTAAAATGAATTAGGCGGCTAATAGCAGCATAATTTGGTCGTAAATTTGGAAGAGGACAAGAGTTATCCGCATTACTCTGATGCTGCTATTATCCGCATAATAGCAGCATCGGGATAAGATTTTGAGTTTATGAACGCATTTCCAAATAATGCGGATAATTGCCATGGTGCGGTCACAAGGTTACCCTTTTCCAACACAACCGCATCGGAGGGGGCGTGTCCAGTTGTCATGGCGATTATTCGCCTTTTTCAGGACGGGCGCTCGTAAAAATAATGCGGCTTATTTTCGGAGTTTATGAACGCAATTTTTATTGAATTATCCGCATTACTCTTAGGCGGCTAATTGGAGGATAGGTTTATGAAAAGGGTATTAGACCATGATGTAGACTGGAGTCCTGGGCTGGGGCCGATTGCACGAAAGGGTCTTTCCAAGGATCGTCTTTCGTGTCGTCCATATTTTATGATATGCTATAAGCGGGGTGTTTCTGAAATTTATGATAAAGAATAAGATTCGTTAGTTTGCTTTTATTCTTAAATCAAATTTTATACAATTTCATTATATATCACATCACTTTATAAACAAATATTTTGTTTATTTTAACGGACGAATAAAATATGTTTGCAGATGATTAATTTAATAAAAAATGGGCGACACGAAAGACGGTCCTTGCAAAGACCCTTTCGTGCAATCGGCGCCTGGCAGTGGCACTTACCAGTTGCAAGTTGCAAAAACTCAACTGCATGCTAAGTTAAACATGGTTTGAAAGGAAAAACTTCCACAGGCAGATTGTCTGCACCGCCCGGTGTGTGGCCGCTTAAGAATAAGATTAACAAGTTAAGTTAAGCAAGGCCTAGACCAAAAGCTTCGGTCTCTGTTATGTTGGTTGTTCAGCTGAACTCCGTTGGCTTCACTCACCAAATACAGGGACCGAAGTTCTAGCGCGATCTGTACAGGGGACTCAATGGCCATATGTTTATGTACTTAAGATCGGATTAACGGGGAAGTGAATTTGCACGACAGCCCAGGTAAGTCACTGTTTTTGTTCCTTTTAACTTGATTTTTCTCTGTTTTTTTGGCAATTAAATGAATTAATGCCAAAAGGCAATATTAATTTGCATTTTGGTCGCATTAATTTTCAAAATTTTTATTCATTAAAGACAAAAATTGAAGAGCCCCGACGGGGGGATTTTGCATTGCAAGTCCCCTAATGGTGGCTGCACGATAGCGAGCCGTCTGTGTACAGTACGAGGAGAAATTAAAAAAAAACTAAATGTTAAAAAACTCGAAACAGACGGCTGCCAGCTGTCTAAAGTTAAGCTAGCCTGGAGGCGTCTGGGGAGTGAAAGTCATATAGATCTACTTTTATTATTTGTAATTGTCTTGCTAGTGATTGCAATTTTCCATTGAAGTATTAAAGGCCAAGATGGCCGCTTGAATAACCAGTTAGTGTGCAAGACCCATCTAGTAATTTGACACAAGCTTTCTGTCTGTGAAGTGAGAGATTAGGACAAATGGAACAGACAAAGACAATCAGTTTAGATCTTGTCAAGACTCAAATTTTCTGTTTTGAACTTTTAGTTTTGATCCCTCACTCTTACACAATGTATTAAGTATCAGTAACAAAAAAGGCATTAAATAAAAGAAAAAAAAATACAGCATTTGACATTTCAGTTGTCATTAAATTGTTAATTTTCTTCTTCCCAAGCCTCCTTCCACTTTCGATTTCCAGTAAAATTGAGCTTAATGTTATTTGTTTGAATTGTGTGTGAAGTATGATCATAACTTGTTACTTTCATTAAAGTATTTTCCCGGGGGGGGGGGCACTTCCATTCACGAGTGGATACCATGCGCGACCATGGGGTCTCGAAAAGCACCCTAAACACGTATTTTCCATGTTCTGAAAATGCACCCCTAAACAAGTAATGGCATGTGAAACCTTACCCTTAACTAGTATTGGAAACAAAACAATACTTTTGGCAAGTATTCCCTGAATTGAACCCCTAAACAAGTGATGTGGATAAAATAGCGATATTTTATTGATTATGTCACGGGCCCGTCGATCGTGGGTTTTACCTTTACACATCATTAATTTTGGTTTTGTATACGGCCCCACCTTCCACACCTCGCAAAAATCGGACTCTAAACACGTAGTGTTGGGGCAAAAAGGATATCCTTTTAATTTTGTTTTATCATCCCTGCAAATTTGACCCTAAACACTTAGCTTTCCTAGCGAAATAGATACCCTTTTTTCATTATTTTTGTGTTTTTGACACCCTTTTCACGTTACGTACGTAATGTGCCCTATCGTGAAAAAAAATCCTTTTTACATGTTTTTTTGGTTGCGCATGGTATCCACTCGTCAATGTAAGTGGCCCTCCCGTGAGTATTTTTAAGTGGAAGTGTTCCAACATTCAAATTGTGATATCTAAATGTCTTTGTTTACTTGATTTCCCATCATTTAATTAATAATATGTTCTTATAATTTGCATGAAAAAAAATGATGAAATTTAATGGGGAAAAACAATTTCCAATAAAAATTGCTTGCAAATTTTGGGAAGTGTCATTTTTAGTAATCCCCCAGAACAAACCCATGCAGATTGACAAAATGACAATCGATGTTATTGCTTCCTTTTGTTGTAGACCCTTGAAAAAGAAGACGTTCCACCAACCTAGAGTAAAAATTGCCCTCCAAGCCTCGGCTGAAAATAAACAGTTTCAGTTTCATTCATCTGCTGAAAGACCAGCTCTGGATTCTCAATCAAGAGGATATGGGACTTTCCTGCATATCAACAACCCATCAAGGGATGAGTCACCTAACAGTAGCATTTATGGTTCAACAAGAAAGGAGAAGCAGATGTCACACGATCATCATTTACGGCATAGCCAGACCAATGGGTTAAAAGGTAGACCTGTGAAAGACCATCGGCAAGAACCCCCACCTCTGAATCACCAGTATGACAGCAGAAGTCGCGAGATGACCTTTGACATTTTGCACCAAATGATGCAAGAATGTCGGCAGAATTCAGAGAGAAATCAAGAACCGTCACCCATGAATCAGCAGGATAACCGTCTTGACAGTGGATTTCAGAAACAAGAACAAACTCCAAAAAGACACTGTCAGGGATCGGGACTGACACCTTACGTTCCAAAAAGGTTGAGGAAGTCCAATAGTAGTAGCCTAGATGAGGATCAGAGACATGGTAATTGGTCAAAGAAAAACAACCCTGATATTTTTTCACCTGATCCTGTAATTGAATCCAATATTGAACAACCTACATCATGCTCAAAACCACCCAAACGCCTTTTTTGCAATTTTGTTCTCCACGAAGGACCCGTTACCCACGTTGAATGGAATATTCCACAGTTCAGCCATCTGTTGCTGTCTAGTTCTATGGATAAGACTGTTAGGATATGGAACTATTCTACTCAAAGGAGGTGTGTTCAGACTCTGAGATGCCATGAAGGGGCAGTGAAGGATGCACAATGGAATGCAGACGGTCAGCTGATACTTAGTTGTGGGTTTGACAAGACTGCTCGCCTCTCCGATGCCCGCAGTGGTTAGTCATTTTGAGTTTGTTTTATGTTTTACACATATGGGCTATTCCACGGTTACTCACATTACATTTGGAGACACCTTGACTCATACTTGGAGCTGTAACTCCATTATTATTGATAAGAACTAAACATCTCCTTATCACAACAAAGTACACAGTCTGACTATCCTTTGTATAAAAACAAAACTTGGGAAATTCTATTGTGCTCCTGGCAAATCTTTGGAATGTGTCGGTTACTCACGTTACATGATTTGGACCAACCTGTGGAATTGCCCATATATGTATTAGGAATGTCATGGTGATATGTGAGAGATTCATTAAAAAAAATCCCAGGTATATTGTTTATAATCAATCTACATTATTTGATGAATATATCCTCATTCATTATATACTTCTGGTACTTCTCGATTTTTATAGATTCATATATGTGATGTTTCAGTTCTTAGAAACAAATATCATGATTACCAGGTAAAAATAAAATTCGATACTACAGAAAAGATAAATGATGATAAAAAGTAGTTCCTCCAATAAATGTATTCAAAGTTGATGCATAAAATCTTTGTGTTTAGATATGAATAATTCCATTGAGGATATTTGTACCTTTATAGTCAGTATGTCAAGTGTTCAGTGTTTTTAACTTAGATTAAGTTAGCCATTTTCCCAACCAATAAAAGATTTTATATTTTGCCCATTGAAAGCAATTACTAACTGGTGTATTGTGATGGCCTGCCTTAGGCACAGTTGGTTTAATAAGTTATTTTATTGGTCTATCACACCATATTGTGAATTCCTTTTGAATTTTCATCTTTCAAATACAGGAACAAATTTCCAGGTTTTTGACCATTCATCCTATGTGACGTGCATCAAATGGCATCCCACCGACCCACAAATGTTCATAAGTGGCTCCTATGGCTCTACTATGTACTGCTGGGATACAAGAACAGGCTCTGTAAGTAAATCAAATATACAGAGAAAATTGTTAGTTTGTAGTTTAAGAATAAAATAACTTTTAATAATCTGGTTATGAGGCGTTATTGATAGACGTACATTGTACATACATGCATATAAGAACTTTACTGATTTATTATTTCCTTGGTCATCAGAATCAATTGGTCATTCCAACACATAATATGTGTACATCCTCCACTCCCTTGGTAGTATTCTATAGTTTTGTTGATCGATGGGGTTCAGAGAATAATTTCATGGTGTAAATCGATATATAAAAATCACTTTTGAAATTCGAATTTGCTGGTATATTGTTATACATTCGTAATTTTGTATGGATAACTATTAAATTGAATCATTGCAGAACTTTTATTAATCCACTCTTACACCATTTGTTTTCTCCTTTTAGATTGTTCATCAATATGCAGGCAAACTTGGTCAGATCCTGGCAGTGGAATTCATCAACAATGGTACTGAGTTTGTTGCTACGTGTGACACTGTCAGTCGAGATTCTACCGATCGAACCATCATGGTCTGGGATACGAAGACGGCCGCTCTTCTTTCAAATCAACTCTACCATGTAAGTTGGGTATTCGTAAAGGAAATGAGTAACTTTTTGAGGTTTGCAAAAATCCTGTGCCATAAGTGCTGTCAGTATATGCATTAATGTTTTTCAAGAAAAATCCTGAAAATTTTTAATGATAGTAAGTTCTTGTATAGCGCATAACACATTATGAATAACGTCTCTATGCGCTTCCAAAGGACTTCGATATTATTACTCTGGCTGTAGCTCAAGCAGCTTTCACGCGCTCGGTATTTCAAGGAATAAATTCCTTTCATGTACCCATTCACCTCACCTGGGTTGAGTGCAGCACAATGTAAATTAATTCTTGCTGAAGGAAACTACGCTATGGCTGGGATTGGAACCCACGACCCTCTGTTTCAAAGTCTGGAGACTAATCCACTGGGCCACAATGCTCCACATTTTATTTCATGATTTGCCTGCTTTGCAATAAGTAAAGAGTGATTAATTTCCCTCCAAATTATTAGACCTTTCTTTCCCTAGCGCATTTTTGTTTTGTGGAGCAAGGATCAGGTCTGTTGCTACTTCACAAAAATGGTCAAAATATGACTAGGTAACAAATAAGTTGTGCATAAGAGTAAGGACCAGCTGATAAATATTGATACGCAGTGTGAAAGATGATTAAAAACCACTACAGCTATTTCACTCCTACATGTAGATCAACATTATTTGAAAAGATGAAGACGTATCCAGTTACTTTGATCATCTCATATTAATTGGAATTAATCTGTGGTTGAATTCTTAGATTGTATGTGACACCACAGTCACACCAATCATGCCATTCAAAAGATCATAATACCGTAAATAACGGTGTATTAACCGCACCTTTTTCTCGGCGGGGTAGAAGCAAAAGTCGGGGGTGCGGTTTATACACGGTGACGGGTCTGAGCCAGCCCGCCGTAACCCCTCCCGTACATGTACGATGTCTGCCAGTTCACAACACATCGAGTGGCCGGGCGTAGCCGCCCAGGCAATGTCGTTTAGAGGGGTATGAGCCGCGGGTAATGGGAAGCGATTATTGCAATATTAATTAAATGTTGTCCATAACAAACGCACTCACCTTCATGACACTAATTTTGACTTTATTCTCGATTCAAAGTAGTGAAGTTCCCTGACTAATTTAGAAGAGACGCCAAGCATACTCGGTAATATTTTGTCACCGCTGAGCGAGAGTTGAGTGAGCTTAGAGATTGCGTTGTAATGTGGTTACAGTGCGACTTAAGCTGGCGCTATTCAAAGTCCTGTTTCGCGTCAGCTTGTTTTTTTTTCTTTCCTGTTTGCTTTTCATAAGATACCATGTAAACCACGCACGAGAGAGACGGCACGAAGCCGTAAAAAAACAACTGGAAAAAATGCCAATTTCTTTGTTTCTTGAACCTTCCTATAATCCCGTATCCAAAATTCATGCTAAGACATCAAATTTCTGAAAGTGATTGTGAGATTGTGATGCAAGAAATGTGAATGTTTCTTCCTCCTACGCTGGGAAAGACACAGATCATAATTTGATGTACTGGCATGATCCTGGTACTGTATCGTAGTTTGCAATGTAATGGCAGTGCTGTGTGTGTGTACACTGTGACTGTGAGGTGAGCGAGTGTGTAAGTTGCCAATATTGGCGGGACCGTTCTTTCTTTCTAACATTTGTAGATGAATTGATCAAGAACAGCATATTTCTGCATACCGGTAATCTCTTTGGATACTTTGAAATCTTAAAAGCTTAGATTTTGTTTCTCCGTACCTCAAATATGCATGTAAATGTGAGAAGATTTTTTTTTTTTTTTTTTTTTTTTTTAGTCCAAAGTTGGGGGTGCGGTTAATACACGGGTGCGGTTAATACACCGTTACTTACGGTCATAATAGCTTTGATCAGTCTTGAGTCAATTTCATGATTTTATGATGATTTCTTCTTACAGGAGAAGTACACCTGCTGCAGCTTGAAGTCTCATCCTACAGATGATGTTTTCATGGCTCAGTCCAATGCCAACTATATTGCTCTCTTCTCTACCAGTAGGCCTTACCGACTCAACAAATACCAACGCTTTGAAGGCCATCAGGTGGGTCTTTGCATTCTCTGATCTCAAAGGCCCAGTATTCTGATAGCAGGTTTAACTTAAACTCAGGTTTAAAGTTGTGGTTTAAGTATGGGAAGCCAAAAGTATCAAAATTTTTTATTGAGTTGAACGTTTCTTATGTTTACTGTGCTCTTTCCTGATTCATCGATGGTGAAAACAATAATATATTTATACTTCCTAGACAATTATGAATAATTTGAGAGCCAAATTAGCTGAAATACGTTATCTTTACCGTAAGTGATTTATGAAACAATTGGCCATCCATACTTAAACCACAACTTTAAACCTGAATTTAAGGTAAACCTGATATCAGAATACGGGCCTTACTATTTAAAGTTCAAGCCCATCCCATCAGCAAGTTGATTAGAATAAATAGAGTAAAATAAGAAAGTTGTGATATAAGAATAGTCATTTAATTTCAGTATTAAGTAGGAGATGTACAAGTGAAAAAGCTGGGTCCCGTAACACAAAGGTTAGCTATTGATCGTAGGCTTTATTTTCATGATTGATTGTATACTGTGGTCAATGCAATCAATCGTAAAGATGTTCTTCTACGATGATTGCTAAGCTTTGTGTTACAGGCCCCTGATGTCACCTCCAACACAAAGGCAATTTTGATTATGTGATGTCATATCACATCCAATTTTGAATAAATTTGCAGCATTATGTTTGTTTGATTTTAGTCTCTTCATTGAAATCAAATTGTTAGGGTGGATTTAGGTTCTGACACATATCTGTGTTAAGCACTCCAAATATCTGTGGCTTACAGTTAAATATGAATAGGTCATGTAAGTTTTGTCTCGCCTGCATAGCAGAGCGAGACTATAGGCGCCGCTTTTTCAACAACGGCGGCAGCGTCAACATTGAAACCTTAACCAAGGTTAAGTTTTTGAAATGTCATAACTTACAAAGTTTATGGACCTAGTTCATGAAACTTGAACATAAGGGTGATATGTATCCCTGAATATCTTGCGCATGTTTCAGGTCACATGAACAAAATCAAAGGTCATTATAGGGTTAATGAACTTTGGCCGTGTTAAAGGTATTTGTTGAATTGGCATCATAACTTAGAAAGTTTATGGATCTACACATGTAGTTCATGAAACATAGACATAACGGTAATGAAGTATGAATGATTGTTTTGCACGTGTCTGAGGTCACATGATCATGGTCAAAGGTCATGTTGGGCAAATGGACGTAGTGTTTTATTATCATATGGGTGTTTTCTTTTGCTAATAATAGCTGTTTTCAAAGTCTGCAGTGCTACTATATCAAATCGCGTAATGCAGGCGAGACTGCCAGAGGCTTTCCACTTGTAATTTCAACTTCAACACATTTCTATACTGGATATATATGCCATCGACACCAGTTAGTTGAAAATATAAAAAACATATTTACCTTGATGGTACAATGGCTGAGTAGCCTTTCTCTCTTCCCTTTCTGCAGGTTGAGGGATACAGGATCGGTTGCGACTGTTCCCCCGATGGCAGTTTTGTGGCCAGTGGCAGTTCTGATGGAAAGGTGCATATCTACAGCTACAGCAGCACCAAGCTGACAAAGACCCTTGGAGGTGGTCAGCAGGAGGGCGCCTGTACTGATGTGGCGTGGCATCCTGTCGTGCCTGGTGTCCTAGCCAGCTGCAGCTGGGATGGCAAAATCAACGTCTGGACCTGAGAGGTACTGTCTTTCACATACTCTCAAACCTGCTGTAGCATCTGCCTGTAGGACCACCACTCTATAAAAGCCATAATTTGAATTGTACTTGAATTGTTGAACAATGTATTACAATGATCTGTCCAGAAAGACCACCTATTCATAAAGAATAAATTCACCGTCTCCCTTGGACGGTCTTCAGAGCATATACATGTTCACTGTATTGGTTATACTCAATGTTTGAACAGTCAAGTAAGAACGACGTGACTGATTATGGTGATTTGTCCACAAACCTTGGTAATTTCTGTTATTCCTTATTCTTTCATTTGCTCCCACCCTAGTAGATACGCAAGTGATCCATTCTTTCAAATGATATTCACTTATTTTGTAAACAAGGGAATAAAACGTTAGCCTAAGTTTGTTCATACATGAAGGTGTATCCTAAGATGAAAATGTATGGAACGGAACAATTCTAATGGCTATACTCTATAATTGTGGTTTGCAGTGCTTTGACTCCATTTCTCCTCCCTTACATAACATGACAGAACCATCTTCAAGATGCAACTGGCTGCACATTTGATGCCGATCTGATGAAGACGTCCTGCAGTATTTACCTGCAGAAGCCATCCTAAATAAAGATTGGCTGCCGATGTCACAAGAAAGGATCATCACCCGACTGTGAATAACTGGCCGATTCAGCAACTCTCCTTGATGTGCTGTTCACATGTGGTCATCTTTGGAATGCATGTGTTCCATACAATGCTGCACTGAGGAAGATCTTCTGCAGAAGCCATTGAAGAGACAAACTGGCTACTTATCTCACAGGGAAGAATCGTAACCTGAGTGTGGATGGAGGACCATTTTACTTCTTCCTCCTTTAATTTAAGAAGAGCTTCAACAATATTATTTTCTTCATTCTAAATGTACAATAAATAATGATATCATCTCATCGTAAAAAATATAAAATTGGATTCACATTGCGCCTTTTTCAGAGGATACAGATTGCTGTTTAATGCATATAGATAGTTTGGATTTATTTTAAAGATTTTTTTCCCAAACCTTTTTTAACAGGTTGAGTGAGGTAATGTTTCGTAAAGTTTGACAGGGTTTGTTCCACATACTTAGAGCAACATAAATATTTGACCACTAGAAACAATCCTTAAAATACTTTTTCTTGCACAGATATTCCTCTTGTGAGACAACTTCTTATACAACTAAATAATGAAAGTTTTGAAGAAAAAAAAATTACAGTCTGAAATCTCTTATCCGTACACGTTCGGACCAGCACCAATCCAGATAGGGGATTTATCCAGATCTGGGAGACCCAATATTAAATACCTACAGCTGCCTCCCCAATGGTAGCTACATGTAATCTATTGTAATGGGCGTAGACAGACAGTATTCACTGCAGTGTCAGTGCAAATTATAGACGTTTTTTTACAGAAATAAAATCGATTGGTTGCCAAAAACTCTTGGATAATTTACCTTCAGATTCATCAAGCATACCTCGAATGAAACTAAGTTAGAAATTTTAATCATCACAGCAGGCATCACAGCTTTGCAAAGTCAGCCATTGTTACACTGACTGTAGGCTCAAACGTGATAGATGGTGCTGTACGTAATGCAAGACAAGCTTAGCTCGCGAGACATGGCAAACGTTGTTTTTTCCTCAAGAAAAAAGAGAACCTGATAAAATGGTTGCGCTGTGCCTAGATTTGCTGGAAAATTTTCTTAAGTTCTTTTGGTAATTTGGGTAAGTTATTTTTGTCACATTGTGTTTGATGTGAACTCGACTAATAGTCTAATCAGGCTGTGTGACCACCCAGGAATTAAACGATAAGATAGAATTGTACATTTCAATAAAAATGAATTTATTATGTATATCAATATGACAAACGAGAACTTACCGTTTGAAGTTTAATTGATATTTTATTAGTAATAAGAGGAGGAGATTACGTGTATGAGAGAGCCCGTTACTGCGCATGCGTCAATTTTCGTAGAGTAGAAGGCGACTGTGTATAAATTTTTCGAGAACTGAATTAGCGTTTGAAGTACATGGGAGGGTGAGGAGGGACGTAATCTCCTCTTATTACTAATAAAATTACACTGTCGCCTTCTAGTAAAACAGGAGTCATATCTTGTAGACTACTGGCTTAGGATGGCCTGAGAGAAGGTCCTTCCACTATCCACTGGTTTATCATAGAAAGTCTTGAAAGTCCTTTCATTTGACCAGCCTGCTTGGCTTAGTATAGCTGATACTGGCAAGTCATTGTTCTTTGCTGCCGACGTTGAAGCCGCTCTAGTAGAGTGGGCCTTGTACTTGACTGTATCAATGCCTGCTGAACTCAGTACATATTTTAACCATCTGGAAATTGTCTGAGCTGAGACCCTTTTGTGTGGCTTCTTAAAACTGATGAACAATCTCTGTTCATTTTTTCTGATTGGTCTAGTCAGCTTCAAGTAGTATCTTACAACACAAAGTCTCTTATCTTGGGGGTAAGCTTCCAGGGTTACAGATGTATCTAAATTACCTGGTTTTGACTGTTTGAACAGTTCCTCAAAGTGGAAAGAGACTGCGCTGTTAGACAAACTCATTTTGTCCAGTTTCATGAGGTGGAGTGTTTGAACACGTTGCGCAGAGGTCAGCGCAATAATCATACATAGTTTCAGCGTTAACATTTTAAGAGTCAATGAGCTCGCTGGTGAAAGAGAACGTAGGTAATTAAGGACATGGCTGACATCCCAAATCTCTTTATATCTTGCTGTGGGAGGACGAAGATGAAACACACCTCTCATGAAACGCTTGATGAGCGGGTGAGTTCCAACTGAATAAGGGGTGTCCAGTAAATTAAGAAAGGAAGATAGAGCACTCCGTGCACAGTTCAAAACATTATATCCAGCATTGTCCTTGTAATAAAGTTTGCTCAAGAAGTCTAACACAACAGTCACGTCTGCATTCAAATGATCCGAGCTTAATGTTTCACAGAAACCTGCAACAGACAAGATCAAGGCGAGAATGTAAAGGGTGAGGTTCATTAGTAATAGGTTGTGTAAGTAGTGATTCACTTCTTGAGAGGAACATGGGTTTCCCAATTATCATTTTCTTGAAGAGGGGGAACCATGCTTGAGTGGGCCAATTTGGGACTACTAAAATGCCCGATGCATTATCCTCATTTATTTTTTGGAGGCATTTAGCAACAAGACAAAAGGGTGGAAAAGCATAGAAATCCAGCCCCTTCCAATTGAGGGTGAAAGCATCTACTGCTACAGCTTCTGGGTCAGGCAACCATGAAACATAACTCTCTGTTTGTTGAGTCTAGAAGCAAACAGATCAATTTTGGGCAAACCAAAATGATGCACAATTTGAAGGAATTTATCTTTATTTAGCATCCATTCTGTTCTGTCATTAAAGGATCTTGACATTTTATCAGCTTGGGTATTGAGTTTTCCAGGGAGGTAGGCTGCCGTGACCCAGATATCCCTTTCTCTGCACCACATCCACAATTCTCTTGCGGCCTTATTACACTCATTTGATTTAGTGCCACCCATGGAATTGATATAGGACACTGCTGTGACATTGTCTACACGCACCAAAATATGTGTATCGCATAACTCTGAGCACAGAGATTTGAGTCCCAGCAGAGCTGCCCTAGTCTCAAGATAGTTTATTCTATTATTCTGGGCATATAAAAGTTTGATGCTGTTCCATCTGCCACCAGTATTAGATTTTAGATCTGTGGCCCCCCAACCGATACCACTGGCATCGGTACGAATTTCATGTTGTGGTGTGGACCGTCTCAAAGGTGAGAAAGTTAATTGCACATTGTCTATCCACCACCACAATTCTTTCCTGGCTTCTGGTGACAAAGTCATCTTTCTATCAAAATGACCCCTATTCATTTTTAATGAGACAATCTTGTCGTTTTCTAGTGCCCTGTAAAATAGTGGACCATATCTCGTGGCAGGTAGAGCAGCAACGATTTTCCCAATAACTTTGGCTACGTGTCTTATGGAAGGATTGGAAGTATGTAGCAATTCAAAGCACAAGCTAATAATGTCTTGGGCCTTTTCCTCTGGCAAGGTCATTATCATTTTCTCTGTGTTGAGAACGAAGCCGAAGAAAGTGATTTCTGTCACTGGAGTGATTACCGACTTTTCTGGATTGATTAAGAAACCAAGTTTTGAGAAACTTTCAACAACAGCCCCTAGGGCTTTCTCATTATCCTGCTTTGAGTCAGCAATAATGAGAAGATCATCTAGGTAGCTCACAACCACATGTCCTTGTTTCCTCAAATCAGCCAACAATGGTTTGAGTAGCTTTGTGAACATTCTAGGGGCTGAACATAGCCCGTTTGGCAAAGCTTTGAATTGCCAAAATTGGCCTTGCCAGAGGAATTTTAGGTACTTCCTATGATCTTTATGAATAGGGACTGAATAATAGGCGTCTTGGAGGTCGTCTGAAGAAAGAAATGAATTTTGCGTATTTTGCAGTATTAATATTTTCCATCTTAAAATGCTGGTCCTTCTACCTGGGTCATTGGTCTAAAAAAAACAGATGTTCACTATCTGGTGGTGGACGAGATGCAGTGGCTGGTGCTGCACTTCTTTTCCATCCAGCCTTAGCATACTGTGAGTGTGCACCCCGTCCTGATCTCCGACTATAGGGGTGATAGTTATGCTGATGGGATGATTGGGGCTTGCGATTTGGGCCCTTAATAACCCCTGCAGTAACCTTCTGTTCCTCTTTGAGCTCTCTAACTTGTTTGCTCAAGTTTCCAAACAGCAAGTCAGTGACTGGTGTGGTAGGCTTACAAAGGTGCCGAAAGTGAGGGTTCATGGCAGGTTTTATCAACTCCTTCCTCATGCAATTTATCTCAAAGTTGGCATTGCACAAAAGTGCTAACGCATCTTGCTGGCTTTCAGTAATGTCAGTAGAAGAAAGCGTGTGTACAAATGCATTTAGCCCTCATGTAAGTGATTTCTGAATTTTTTGAAATTTTTGGAGTTGAGATGTGGTGTGTTGTTCCGTGTTTGACCTCGCCATACTTGTAAATCGGCCTCACGATGTCGGGATACTCTCGAAGGAGGGTGTCGTAATGTGAAGAAGAAATAGCAGTCATGATGGTAGGCGTTACATACTCCCCGCTGGCGTGAATACCATTAACTATGAAGTTTGTAGTACTGTCGATGAGTCTCCGATTTTTAACATCCACGAGCAAACCAAATTCTCGTAAAAAATCGGCACCGATGATGGCTGATGGCAAGTCTGCTATTATGAAGATCCAGCGAAAAGTTCTCCTCAGCCCCAAATCCAGCGTAAGGGATTTCTGCCCATATGTAGAAATAGGCGAGCTATTCACTGCTTGAAGTTTGACGGAAGTAGGCTGGGTATTTGAAACAAGTTTCTGAGTTACTGGCAAAATGCTGACCTCTGCTCCGGTATCAATAAGAAATTTAGTTCTTGTAGACTTGTCATAAACGTGAAAAAGGCGACTCGGGGGTGAGCTTCTACCAAACGAGTCGGTCGCCGCTACTCGCTGGCATGAGCGTTTCCCTGGGTCGAAGAAGGATGTGGTTTATCCTGCCAGGAACACGGAGACGAACACTTCTTGGCATCTTTCCCGAATTGCCAATGATACCAGCATTCACCACCTGCGTGTGTATCGAATTGGCGTGCGCCTTTTGGATTGTTACCACGACTGCGACTACGGCTTCGATTCCGTCTCGAAGACCTGGTACTTGAGCGACCACGATCCTGATGAAGCACCTTGGTGAGCGACTGGACCTGCAAAGTCAACTGCTGAACTTGGCTTGACAGTCTCTTGAATTCCTCCGGGTCTGATCGTGTCGATGGTGAAGGATCGGAGGTAGTCACATTTGAAATAGGGAGACCAGACGTGGAAGGAGAACTGACTTCAATGATCTTGTCTGCCATTTCAGCCAACTGAGTAATTGTCATAGAATCACTGCATGGAGCAAGGACAGTCTGAACTTGATTAGGAAGTCTCTGCAAGAAAAGCTGTCGGAAAATGCTGACTTCAAGCTCTTTTCCTCCAAGTAACTGTTCCATGCGGCGAAGGAGTTGAGTAGGCGAGCGGTCTCCAAGCTCTTCTGCAATTAAAAGCTGGTTCAGTCTCTTCTGTTCCGAAACTGAAGTGCGTTTCGTTAATTCACTTTTCAGAACTTGATATGGATTGGTAGAGGGTGGAGAGACAAGTAAATCCCGAACTGCAGCAGCATACTCAGGTTGCAGAGATGAAACCACGTAGTGATACATAGTTTTCTCACTGGTAATGCCTCGAGTTGAGAATTGTGCCTCGACTTGAGCGAACCATAGCACCGGATCATCGGGCCAGAACGGGGGTAGCTTGACGCTAACACCGGCGGCAAGAGCACCGGGCTGCTGCACAGTTTGCTCCATAGCTACCGGTATAGGTTTATCCACGATAATTAAATGATGTGAAACAGAATTCCGGAGAAAAAGTAAGCGAACGAAAAATCACGTCGGGGTCACCAATGTGGAAAGTAAGACTGTGTGTTGTTAAAATAAAGCTTACTCCAAAATAAGTTACTTTCCAACTCACCGGAAAACTGTGAAGTTCGAAGAGGTGTAGATCGATGGCAGGTGAATGACCACCAACTGGACCGAGACGCGAGATGAGTGTCCGCGAAGAGTTCGGGGCAATGGTAGCTGAGCGATGAACGACGTGAAGCGCTCAGGTCAAATAGTTTTTATCACCGCGAAAATGAAGTCCAAGTATATTGCACAAATCCCGGTAGATGAAATTAAATAAACATGTCGCGTTTCTTGATCGCGAAAATGAGCTCATGAAATAATACGTAACTAAAGGTCCGACATGAAAATGCAATGTATCCGAAATGATATTCCGTGAGTAAATTAATATCCAAAATAAAGGTAGTAGAAAAGGACCGCGTGGGTAGTACAGAGGTTGACTAACTCCTCAAGACGTGCGAGAAGCATGAAGTGAACATGACGAGTTCGCAAGAAGTGAAAAAATTACTTCATAAAAAATAATTTGGTTGCAGGTTGACTATACTGGGAAATCAAAGTGAGTTTGATTGATTGAAGGATTTTATTGAAAATATCCATTCTCGCAGTCCAAAGACTGAATTGCAATGGTTACAATGTATGTACAAGATAAAATAAATGATACAATTAAACATAGGAATTTTGATGTTAGATTAAAATTTCATTTCCCCTTGTACTAGATTGAAAAAAAAATTGGCAAGTGTTTGTCCGGATAATAGAAAGATCCGGACAAGATAAGAACAGTCGGACCATAGTATCGCGAGTTCCATACCATGATTGCAGCATTTTCCTTTTGTGGACATTATTGATGGTGTCTTTATATCTTCACTCAAATTGGTCCGTCATTGGTGATGATTGCTTCCTTCATGCTTTCTTGTCTCACACGAACTATTTAATAATTTCTTTCAACATTTCAAAGTCCAATTTATCAGGGATGTCACTAGGTGTCCTCCAAAAACCCTGATTTTTTTTTTGCAGGCAGGGGCAGTGTCCATGGACAGTGACGACTCCCTATAACATGGTACCGGTATGGTGGATAGTGAAGAGGCAGCAGCAAATCTAACCCATCTTGAGACCAGTAAGATCCCCAGACAATCACACTGATTTGGTTCTTCATATTTGTTTTTGTTTGAGTGTGTGTGTTTTTCAAAGGTGGTTTCTTACCTCATTGTGATCAAAAGGTTTGAAAGACTGACTGGTAGTTGTTAGATGCTGCTTTTCTGATGAATTCCTTTCGCGGCATGTTCACAAAAACTCTGCTGCTTGAAGCATACGTCAGTTGTTTGTTGCACCAAATACACAAAGCAACCACACCAGGTTTATCTTGCGAATATATTCCAACATAAAATCTCCATTGTTATCTTTATCCTCCATCCATGACCAGTTCCATTTGTTCTTAACGTTCACTTCCAATGCCTTGATATCGTCCGTTCTCTCAATCTCTTTCGTACTCATCTTGGCTGCGTAATCATATCCAGTGCAGTGACAGAGAATCATAATCCAAAGAACCTGGTGATGATGATCATTAATATATTCTTGCAAACATGTTCAAATTCGATGGAAAAGTCAGATGATAAATCACAAAATATATCCTGTTTGGCCTATGTACTCATGCAGCTCCCCTGGCCTTGCTCTTGCGATGTACCAAATATGTTTGCACATGGCAAGCTGGAGTTAGCACGATGCCCAGCACAGTCTACACCGATGCTCCCAGCGGGGAACTCACTTTGATTACATACATTTCCCAACATAGTTTACCTACAACCACATTTTTCATGAAAATATCTCAACCAAATCACCAAAAAAAACTTAGATAGGATAATTTTCCAGTTAATAAGGGGGCAGCGCAAACATTTGTTCACGTTCTCTTTTAATTTCCCAGGGAAAAACAACACATGCCTTGCTAGCTAGCGCTAGGCCTCAATACTGACCAGACATCGCCATCTATCATGTTTGAGCCTACAGTCAGTATGACAATGACTGACATTGCGAAGCTGCGATGATCCAATTGGTCCTTTGACATTCAATCCATGTTGTTTTCATGCGGACACATATTTTCAGCATTGTTGACTGGTTTTCCAATCTTACAGCCACCACTTCTTCATCTCCTAGATTATCATTCATTTCTTTATATTCCAGGGATGCCAGTGGCAAATTGCTCGTAAGCCTGAAAATTTGTTTTGGGGTGTGGGGTTCTTAGATGCTCTTTGATGCATTCTGAGGGATATTTTTCCCTCATATCTAATCCAATTTTGAGTTATACAAGGTCTTGACTCGTACAGCCCACTTTCACTTCCCAATTAGATCCATCCTGGTGAGATCATCAACCTGCATTCTTGAGCTTTTCAGGGGTGCTTTTTTATTACTTTTATTTTATCGTGATAATAGAGCATCTTGACGAGTATGTGACATGGCCGATTATGACGTTTTGCCCCAACGCGATGAGCCCTCTCGATGCGTGTAGCTATGCCAAACTTATCCCGTAAGATCTCTTCAACGAGGGACACGCAATCTTCCTGAGACGAATTATCAGCTTCCTTGATCCCCACAAGTCGAAAATTATTTCGGCGTGAAAATCTTTCTCCCTTGTTGATATCTAATTCCAGATGTACAACCTTGTCGCGTAGTACATCAACTTCTTTTCTCCAAGTTTCCTACCTTTTGCTCTCAAACTCAATTACCTTTCCTAGTTCAGTTTCTACTCTCCGGACATTCTCAAGTAGGCTATCCATGGCATTTCGAATCATAGACTAAAAACTAGCTGTAGTCTGTCGAAAGTAATCATCCATTGCGGCTTTGGCTGCTTGTGGGATACCACCACCTGAATCGGGTCTATCAGCTGGCGCCGTGGAGCCTTCATTGTTGGGTGTGGTCGCTTCGCCTGCTGATAGCATTTTAGCTTTCAAATCACTTTTTCTGCAGATTTTCCTTGTTTTTTAGCCTTAGTAGTGTTGGGTTTCCGGAGATTATATTTACTCATAATCAACTGAAGATTGAAAAATCACTTGAAGTTCAAGTAAATCCAAGAGTTTGAGAGGTTATAACTTATGAGGTCTCTGCACACGTCTTTACACCTACGCCGCCATATTTTTTATCCTTTCAAAAGATTACCATCATAATTTTTTTTATATTTTCCAAATTTTATTGATTTTCAAGATTTTTTGTTACATTACAAAACAACAATCATACAGGAATTACATAATTGTATAACATTAAAAGAACAATAATCATATAGGAATCACTGTAGCAATTACAAAAAAATAAAATAAAAAATAACAAACAAACAGACCTGATGTAAAAGCTGAAAAATTTGTCCAGGTTCAACATATATTAAACAATCAGGTTCAGCAAACAAAAAACACAGAAAACAAATCATAACGAAGGCTAGTTCTTCTGTATGCCTTAGGGAGATCAAGGTGGCGCTCTACATCGTGGTCTTTCCTTTTCTCCTTTGAGTGGTTTTCCACATATTCATGTACAAAAGTTCACTCTTGGAAACAGTTCATGACAGTTCTTATTGTTTTTAAGTAGACAAGGTAAGTCCAACTCTATATCATTATTCATGTTTTTGTGTGTTGTTTTTTTAATGTTTCCGGCATTTTGATGTGGAATGATAACATTTTCTTTCCTTTGACGTTTTGAGTTATTTCATCTTGTATTCTCTCTCCTTCCCGTCTTTTCCTTCTTTGTAGAAGATGCGAGCAGGATACTTGAAGTACACCACTCTCCTTGTATTTTCCTCTTTCAGCTTCTTGATGTGAATCGCAAATAGGATGCTTTCCATTGTGCTCAAAGGGTTTCTCCGCTTCAAGAAGCAACGTGCATTTACCAAGATCATATTTTTGGTCGAGTACCGATTAAAAGCTGCAATAATCGGCCTTGGTCGAGGTGATGAGGTGCTTCCGCTGCGATGTGCCCTTTCGATGATTACTTCAGCTTCAATCTGCAAATGCGACTTGGCAAATGACTGGATCAAATTTTCACAATTCTTGTTCTCAGCACCCTCTGGTAAGCCTTGGAACACAAGTGTGTTTCTCATTCCCCTGGCGGATAGGTCAGTCAGACGTTCGCATAGCTTCTCATTCTCCTTTTCTTGTGCATGCAATTTTTCTTTGATTGAACCAATGTCAATCTCAATCCCTTCTTACTTTTCATTTACTTCTTCTATCTCTCTCTTATTGTTATCAATCTGAGCAAGTGATAAGTCTAATCTGGCCACAATGTCATTGAACTTTGAGTTCATTTGATCCATTCTGTCAAGAAGCCTTGCTAGTAAATCTTCAGTGGTAGTACTTGCCTGCACCTTTTCATCTCCATTAATCTTTCGCTTCTTCTCCGCCCGTGGTTTGTCTTCGTCTTTTTCCCTCTCCTTTCCCCGGCAGCTTGCGGGTGCGACTCCTGCGAGTCCTGGCCTACTTCACTGATTCCAATATTAAGCACTGACTGCTGAGTGAGATTTTCAAGTGGAACATCCAAATTTTCATCGATGTCCATATCTGTTCTGTCTGAAACTGAGCCAGAAGGGGTGAAGTATTGGGAAATCCTTGGTAAAACGTCCATTTTGTCCATCTGTCTTTTCTTTCCACTCATTTTTAAATGATTTTACAGAAATTTTCCACGATGAGAAATAATACGGTTTGACTTAGTAGGGCGCCATCTTTTTCCTCATTACCATCATAATTACTAAGTCCACCAGCTGTCTAGCTGACAAATCCCACAATGTCTCGTGTTTCAGGAAACATGCTAGGAAACTTCGAAAGAGTTCTGTAAGTTCATCATGCACTACAGTACAGATTCATACATGCATGCAAGTTCAACAGCTGTTCAACAATCCATTTCTTCCTAGCAAGTTTTTAGCTGTAAGTTGCTTAGATTTCAGTTTGGTAAAATTGCTGTCAAACTGCTTCTTGTTTACAAGGAACTTTGCAGGATCAACTTTCCTTACTAAATCATTGATTATGGATTCACATGCTGGAAGATTGTCTCCATCAGCCCATGCAAAGTAGAAGGTGGTCAAGGCTTCTAGCATTTCAACATTCCGGCATCAAACATAAACTGACAGCCACTGATGGGCAACCCTTTCTGTTGGAATTTTACATGCATTTTCCAAGCAAATCACAGATATCTGACAAATGTTCTTGTACATCAGGGCTGTAGTGGAAATCATGAAAGAGATCATCTGCAAGCCTCTACTTATATCGGCAACTCTTTAGAAGAAATTCGCATTTGTTCCAATTTCTTGAAAACTGAAGAGCATGTGTTATATACACTTTGGTTGTTTCTCAAAACAAAATATTCCCAGAATGCTGTTGAGCACTTGAAGAGTCCCAGGTACCTAGAAGACTGTGGCTTGTGATGATTCCAGATTGCTGTTTGTGGGCACTGATGAATGAGAGACCCAGGTACCCAGAAAGCTGTTTGTAGGCCCTGATGAAATGGAGTGGTCCAGAAATCCATCTTTAGATATCGGGCCAGAGAGGCGAGATTCACCCCCTCTATCTCAAAGAAGAACATCCTTCAGTCAATTTTGGAGTATGATGACTATTAAGTTGACAATTGCATATGACCTCTAGTAATCCAGTTCATGTGTCAATTGATGATGAACTTTCATGTTCCTTCTTTGACCTCTTCCTCTTCTACCACCTGCATGAACTCTGTATAGTCTCAAATCCTGCATCTTTTCCACAACAATACACGTCTTCGGGTTCAAGTGCTTAGTCAAACCTGCTCTTCTTTGCTCTCCTTACTCATCTTGTCTCTTTGAAGGTTTCCATATTCTCGTCATTGTCATCATCATCATCATCTGCTAACATGAGAGGCTCATATCTTTTCTGTAATTGATCACCACAAAATCCACCTTTCACAGGGCTCAGGAGGTTCGCCTGGGGTTTGTAGAAAAGGAGATGGTGCTGGTAATTGCAAAGCACCCATGATTTTCCTTCTCCAATGTAGTATCTGTAGTATTGCCAATGTAGTGGAGCGTTGTGGCCCAGTGGATTAGTCTTCTGACTTTGATACAGAGGGTCGTGGGTTTGAATCCTAGCCATGGCGTAATTTCCTTCAGCAAGAAATTCATCCACATTGTGCTGCACTCAACCCAGGTGAGGTGAATGGGTACCCGGCAGGATAAATTTCCTGAATGCATGAGCGCCGAAAGGCAGCTTGAGCTGAAGCCGGGGTAATAATATTGCGCCTCAGAATAGAATATTTCTAGATAGATGGTGCTATATAAATACCTATTATCTGAGGACTCAATAAATGATGGGAGACAAGATATGTAACATTGTAGGGATACTTTTATTCACATATCGAATCGTGGCTCAAAACGGGTTACATGCAGGAGCAAATTCCTCGCAACATGTTCAACTATGGAATGCCAAACACAACATGTGTGTATCATCCCATTCAATTTATTCCACGGGGGCAATCTTGAGTTGTACCATATTCCTGGTATTCATTTTCTAGCTCTTCTTTGGCTACTTTGAGATTTTCTGGAGTGAATTTGTCCAATGCCCCCATGCATTTTTTGACTGAATGGAACTACATATAAAAAATATGAATTTTAGGATGCAATGTTCATCATGATGAGCATATTACCTGCCCATTTCTAACTTTTCATGGCATTTCAGTAATATGCCATTATTAATATGCAAGGCAGTGCAGCAATTTTATATTACAGGAATGACTTTTATCATTTTGCTATTTGAACACCCATTTCCTTTCTATGTGGAGGAAAAAATGTTGGATGTAACTTGATATTTTCATGAATGTCTCCTTTATGAAGTTTAATAAATTATAAGATTATACATCTCTAAATTCCTTGTGTATTTGTTATTTCTTTTCATTTTGAATGCAGTATCTCAATATTTTTTTAAGCATCTTATTCTTTTCATTCTTTTTTTTCTTTCAAAAATTAGCATTTTAGGGGTCTTATTTCTTCCTCAGTCACATTTGCTCGACGACAAGTCACAAACAGCCGTTTTAACATTTTCGGTAATAGCTACATTTTGGATAAAAATTAATATAACAGCTGTTTTGACTCACCGTACAGCCGCCATAGAGCAAATGTGAATGAGGTATTAGTTAAGAAGAGCAAACTTTTTATTTTATGCATAAATCAGCAGAATTAAATAAAAATTAAATTTTTCGAAAAAATTTGATCATACAATTCTGTAGATTGTGCCATGGGCAACGCGCGTGCCGATTTTCATCGCAATCAACGGCCCAGATCATAAAGGGGAGGGGCTGATTCAGCCCCCCCTCCCCTCTCGTCTTCTTAAGTGTTAAAATAGCCGTTTATTACTGTCGCAAGTTCTCTCCATATTATTTAACACATGTTATTGTGGGCTCCTTTGTGCATGATGACCATTTTTGATCGGCATTTTGAAAAAAAAGTGGCTTTTTAAGGAAAATCACAGAAAACATTTTTTTTCTCAAAATGCACAGTATAGCAACTGAAATTACTCCAAAATCCTCAACGAAAGACAAATATCAACTGGAAAAAACACGATCTCACTTTGCTACAACAATGATGATCCACACATTTATTTATTTATACGTGTGAGGAACTCAATGCTGAAAGTGAATTTAAGATTTTCTGAAATGGAAAAGGTAATTTTTAGAAACAGAAAATCACTGTCCCAATTGCAATTAAAATTTAAGTGCCACAGGGCCATATTCAGTGGCGGAACATAACCCGGAGGAAACAACGTGTTACAGGGGCACAGCATTGTTCACCAACAATACAGTACCCCTCCATTTGTCTCCAAGTCACGGTCCGCCACTGGCCATATCTATAATAGGAAATATTGTTGTGTCTTCAGAGTTGAGATAAAATCTAATCCATTTTCTGAGAACTATCGTCACTCTTCTCAAAACGTACATTTCACACTGAGCACTTATGATGCCGAAGCTACATGTAAATTTACAGATGCATCATTAGCATTTTTCTGTCAAACAATTCAGGAAAAATGAAAAACAAGGCTGGAAACGGATCTTTCGTCCACGGTTTATCTATACATTATTCATGTTTTTATTGTGCAGAAATGTCATACATACAGTTTTTCACATTAACATTTGCTGATCATTGACTTTCTGAAATATGAATTTATACACCTACAATCACATAGTTGATTAGAAAGGAATAGTACAAGAGGCTTAGTATCTATGGTTTGTTGGTCGTAATATTTTACAGTGGTACGTGGGAAGAGAATATATGTTCTACTTTTACTGGCATCATATGTTATGAAACATGTATTATATCACCTGTTGATAGAATTAAAACTTGCATTTCTTGAATATGAGAACAAAACAAAGTTATTACTTTGCATGAAAAACAATATGTTACATTTTACTACTTTCTACTTCTTGACCACTAATGTTTCTAATTAAAAGTTGATTATTAAGCAGTATAAAAATCTAACGGCATGATGTTAGTAGTATTTAAAAAAATGGTTAGCCGCTGTTTATTCTACTTTCTAGTATAACTTCTTGACATTTGACAATTCTTTGTATCCCTTCACATTTTACAAAAACACATAATATACAGGAATATTTTCAGAAAGGATAATTTCATCACCATACGACCTCATTCCCATTCACCTCTCTCATGATTTATTTCAGTCCCAGTGAATACAATGGAAGGACTGGTAAACATATATTTCAATATGAAGTTATTCATTTTTAAAACAAAACTCTCTGATACGTCATCAAATTATATACAAAAATCTTGTCCACTGTTAACAAAAAAATAGGAATACAATCTTGCCAATCAAATTTAAACTAAGCGATCCTGCTATTGTGTTTCTTTTCTGATATACATATATATATATATTCAACATTCGGGTAAACAAAACTGAATACAAACTTAAGTACAGTAAATGATAAATTTTCACACACAAATATGATTAAGTACTACAGTAACATGTTTACGATACATTAGGACACTGTTAGTGTTGCTTTGGTTGGTATAATGAACAGGGTAGTTGCAATCTTAACTAGGCACGGTCCAGATTAGACCAAAAATTTTGAAGGACCAGCTATAGTGCAATCGTATCAAACTATGCTACATATGACACTTTTTACATTTAAATAAATAATGTGAGTAACTAATAATTTTTAAAGATATCTCTGAATTTGCTGATTGTAACTTAAAATAAATTTTTGAAATCTTAAATAAAAGAGAGCCGTGCATTTTTTTTAAAATTGGGAATCATGATTTTCATCAAACAGCTGTATGCTGATGGGGATTACTGAATAACTTTTTTTTACCTGTTAGCATAGACAACTGTTTGATAAATTTCATCATGCTTTCATGAAATTGCGTTATGTAATACTGATATTCATAAAAGTAAAATGTATGAAATATAAATACAATAATTAAATAATATAAATAAGGTAATTGATTAATAATATTTTGAATTTGATTCAGAGGATAAGGAAATCTTATATTTGAGTTTCAGATAGAGGCAACCATTAATGAATGATTTAGTTGTTTACAGAAGAAACAAAATATTAAAAAAAAAACTGACCGTTAAATTAACCTTTGTAATGATTTATTTCAATTTTGATGTGCCACCTGCAAAATTTATTGAGTAAATTATGATGATAAATGTCATAGAAATTTGAATGTGTTACTTTAATTTTCTGACAAGAGTATATATGATAAAAAGAAAAAAAATCTGTATACTATCATAGGCTAGTCAAGTCATCAAAGCATGCGAGTCTGATGATATGCATGTAGACTACATTGTTAGTGCAGGTGGTAGTATGCAAATAATACACATAATCAAGGTCATTAGTAAGAATTATACACCTTGGCTTTGTAACAGTTCTAACATGCCCGAGACAAAACAAGGGCGTTGGACTGTTTCAAAGTGTCTGTTATTGTTCTAGAGCCTGAGTAAAATTACGGTATATATTTTATAAGATGTGATGTGGATTCTTATTTGATAAAACCATACTCATCTCAAGACCATTAGCAGTCAATATAATAAATAGTCACTGGTCAATAGTACCAGTTGTTAGTTAATGTTCCTGTTAGCTAAAATTACTGACTGGTCATGTAATAAATTTCAGCCAATCGTTGATTAGTATCTATGTTACCATTTTATAGAAGAGGATCAAAGCAAATCACTCTGAACAGTGACAATCCCTCCACCCACACCCAACCCCTTTATCTATGTGTAGATGTAGGATGCCCGACAAAGAATACATACATGAACAATAAAACTAAGAGACAACATATCACACAACATCAATCTAATTTGCTTTGTTTATCTCAAGATACACCTTGACATAAATAACATGCAACTAATAATTTACTGTCTTTATAATATAAAAATCAAAGATATATACACATAATGCCAGATTGTGTCTTGCTCCTTATTATTCAAACCTGGTGGGCCGTTTCATTAAGCTGTTCGTAAGTTAAGAGCAACTTTAAGAACGACTGGTGATCATTTACGAGGCCTCCATCATCATCAAGCCTAATCGGTCACGATGGCGGTCTCCTGCATTCATTTATAATCTTGTTTAGAAAAAATATATAACACAACTTTTTTTTTTAATATTTATTTACAAAACTAATACTATGCGACTATTATTATTTTGTTATAATCATGTATTACCTTTGTAAATATTGTATGTACATGTATGTATTTTGTAATTCTGATATTGATGTGAATGCAGAAATAAATAAAATCAAATAAAAAAATTATCGTGGTAAATGGTATATACGAAAATATTCATTGGCGATGGTTAAGCACGAAAGAAAGGATCACCAGTCATTCTTAAAGTCACTCTTAACTTATGAACAGCTTTATGAAACAGTCCCCAGGTGGGTGTATCATAAAGCTGTTTGTAAGTTACAAGCCACTTTGTGAACGACCGGTAATTCTTTTCTAGTCGTAAATGATATAGACTTAATGTTCACTGTGTACTTTAGCTTCTAAAAAAAAATCACCAGTCATTTATAAAGTCCCTTGTAACTTACAAACAGCTTTATGAAACACATAACCTGCTTTAGTGACAACCTGTCTACTAAGACCTCAGGTTCGGATTTCCTTGACTAATTTTCCCCCATAGAACATGTACGACGGGAACCTTTCCATAAAGGCCCCTTCATTGTTTCCCTCAAGCTACGATTACACCAAAACGGAATTCTCCCCAATAATTTGGACCAAATCAGAGGCGAATCGGTCCGAAAAAGGTCCCATATCGGAGCACAATTGCCAAGAATGGACTTCCAAGAATTACCCTAATGCCTCTAAGAATCCAACCGAATTCCATCCAAATACGGATTGTGGCCTGAATGAAATTTGCCGTGGCCACATTCGGGAGTATTTTGGAGGGTATTCGGCTGGTTTTGAATATTTAAAAACGAGGCGAATCCGTCCACGGACGTTCTCGAATCCCTCCCGAATTTTCTCACATTCAGGGAGATAGAAAAGAATACTTCCGAATCCTCCTGATTTGATTCGGGCAGCTCCCGAATCAGAGACCGAATAGTTTCTGAATCCACCTACATGTAACTATCCAAATCAGGCCATATTCGGCCAGAATCAGTCCAAATTTATTTGGCAGAATTTGATTTTGGTGTAACCCTGGAGTAATATGGTCTTTATATACAGGATTCATTGTGTTATACATTAAGCCTACCGCAAACCTTACAATTGGTCTGCAACAAGATTTTGGAATAAAACGTAATAGAATTTGATGTGAATATTGAGACCTGGAACATCTTACTGTGTACGGTTCTAAATCATAGTACAAAATACTTAATGTATGTTCAAATATGGGACTATGCTAATATCCTAAGAATAAACGTGAAATGAATGTCTAGTTGTTTGATGTCATAGCAATCGTGTGATTGGCTACCAATTTGGCCTTTATTCCCCAACAAAGGCCATAAATTTTATTAGTGTTTTTACAGTTAATTTGAAACCAAAATGAAAAGATACTTTTCATTTGCATTTTCAGAATATGAACAAAATGTGTGATTTGTTCCAAAATCAGATCATGATCCAGTCGCAAGGTGTATGGAGGCCTGTACACTGACAATAAAGACAAGAAATAAACTGACAATATAGATGAGAAATAAACTTTAAAACACAATCTAAGCTAATGCAGTATTCAGGGGCAACGTGCTCCTCTGTATCTCTTAAAATGAAATGTGCAGGAATTTCTTTGCATAAAAACCTTGGACTAATGAAAGACTACCAAGTATAAATAATCAGTTTACAATTAATCATATGTACAGAAATTTACAACATAATTTTCAAAATACCAAAAATATTAAAATTCTTCTCTCCATCATTTGGCCATCCAGACACATTCTCCTTTTTTTCCAACGATTCCATGTTTATTGGCATTGTAATCATTGTTTGCATAGCTAAAATGAACTCATCCGAATCCTATATTGTATAACACGCCATCGAAAATAACAATGTAACAACCATGAAAAAATCTCCCTCCTTTCTTGTTTCTATGACTGATACATTGAAAACAGTATCATATTTCATTACCTAATAGCATAATTGTCATACACCATATCCATAACATACACAATAAATTCACATTTTTTTCACAGCATATTTCCCTATTGTTATTGACAAGATATACATTTACAATTTTAGGAGCAAATGAAAGAATGAAAAAGAAAATTGTCTTGCATTTATTCTAGGGTACTGAAGCGGGGGAATAGAAATGTGATGAAGGATAGAAATACAGTTAAGAGATGATACACACATGTACCACACAAAGAGCATTTCAGAAGAGAGACAGAAAAAAATGAGACATAACTGTCCTTATTAGAACTAGGAGTGATCATGACTTTTGTATGCCTAGTAACCACTACTCACAATATTTCATCTCAAATTTGGGTTGACATTTAGGTTTCAGAGAGAAAAGTAATTGATCATTCCTGAACACTGCTTCAGGACAAATGAGGTATCTCCATTTCACCACCAACGTCGATCCGTTTTTCTCTCCCACGTACATACGCAACAAGTCAATCCCTCACAATGGACGTCAGATATACCAGGAATTCCCATTCTGCATGCACATGGAATTTCTGTACGTCTCTAGACATTGGTTTGAGCCGTGAACACATTCCACCTAAATGCAGGGCCGCATGGCTAAAGGTGATAGAACAGGAGACATTCCGGTTGATGTCATCTGCGTTACGCTACAGAGAAACTGTTTCCGAGCAATTCCCTGTGCGTTCTCTAAGCCGGCTTTCTCTCTGTGTGGATCGGCAGTGCGATTCATCAAAACGGCACGCAGAATGCTTTTTGACACTTCCATTAAGTTGATTGCCTGCAGCCCTCGGCAAGGAACACTCTTTCAAATGCGAGGACCTTTCTCTCTCGTTCCAATGACGATGCATCAACAGTCGTAGATGTGTGGCAATTTATCATCAAGCAGAGAGTCGGAGGAAGAGGAAGGGAGAAAGGAAAGAGAGAGACAGAGTAATAGAGGAAACAAAAATAAATAAACAGATACAGATAAAGGGAGAAACAAGAAATAGCATAACAGGTAGACACATATAATTGACATAAAAAACACTTCCTATTTGGGAGTTAGTTAGGAGCTGTTCCATACATACTTCTCTCTATCTCGACCATGACAAATGGAAAAAGGGAAATAAACTACATAGCTAACAGAATGACTATAAAAGTGGGTTCTTTATGTACCACTTAAATCTGTCAGATATGACATGTTTTTAGAAAATTTCATATAAAAAGGGCATTACTAAATGATTCCATCCTTGATGCTTCTTCATAGATGTGTTATTTCTGATTGATTTTTTTCTTCTTAAGTTGATACTTTATTATGGTCACCTGATTATATTGATAGTTTGACCTATTAAACTACCTGAGTAACTATTACAGAAAGGAAATAACATGTTTATCTTGGTCACAAAGCGACACTCAAGTACATTCCATCTTGAATGCATGCATAATTGATGGAACTTTATCTTCCTAAGAATGTCCCTAAAACTTTACCACAAATAATTCACCTTCATTTCGTGAATAAACCTTCAAACATATGTTCATGAAACATCCACAAGAATATAGAGAAGTAATGAGAAATATTATCATTTCCTGTGATAATTACACTTTTCACAGAAGTTTTGCTCTGCAGTATTGTACAAAAATGTAGAATCCCAAATATGCAACTTCTCGGATAATTACAGAACATGGACACAATTATGATGGCATGGGCTTGCTGTAAGATCGACTTCTACATTATCACCTTCTGAAGTCGTAATCACAATTTAAAGCATCTACAGTCCTATAATCAACCTACACACAATGTTAAACCATTCCTAATTTAAATGGTGTTTTAAAGACGTATCAAGACAGAGGATATAGAAACAAATGAAGGTAACAAAAAATAGTTTCCTTATGAATCCTTGGGAAATAAAATTTGTATAAATTTTGGAATGGAAATGACATTCAGAAGTACATGGTTAAAAGAGTCCTGAATTGTTTGGTTTTCTAAGTACATTTAAAGTGGCATTAAACACGAATACGAGAATATCCTGAACTACGCAGTATAAAAAACAAGCAATGAGTATCAGAGTTGTCTCTAATGAAGTTGCTACATTTGCAATCATGATTTTTCTGTTTTCATTCATTATAATATGCAATATCATTACTAATCTACACAGACTTAGCGTAGCGTCACACACTTGTCTGCATATACGAAGCCTTTGATCTCCCAATAGGTGCAGCTTGGTTGGTGGAGGCACTACCGATGGGTCTTGGCTTTTCTTTCATTGGTCCATCTTTGTTAGCTAATTTACCTGGCCTTACACCAGCATTTATCTGTCCATTGATTCTGGGTTTGACGATTGCTGTTGATGTACCTGTTGTCTGAGGAGGTGCCGACGTAGGTGGCGGAGGAGGTGAAGTCTTCGGATGCCTTGGCGGCGGTTTCTCAACAGGGGTTCTGACCGGACTTGGTGGAGGACTTGGCGGATCTTCATGTTGCCCGTCGGCTGACTTGGAGTCAGTGTCGCTGTTGTAGTGTGATGGTGGTGGACTGGAACGGCCACCGCCGTTGACTTTGTGCTGTGGGCTGCCGTCACCCTCGGACCCCAACCGTCTGGATGGTGTGCTTCGTCTTGACACGTTCATTGCAGCATCCGCCTCGGGTTCAAGAGAAGCGATGTCACTGGAAGCAGCTGAATCAGAGGTATGGGTGGTTGCACTGGAGGTTGCCAGGACATCGTCAAAGATGCCCGAATCAGCGGGAGTTGCAGCATCCTGAGGGGAAGTGGCATTGCTCAATGGGCTATCAACAGGAGGATGGCTGACATCCTCAGGGACACCTATAACCAGGTCGGACAAATCAACAAGGGTCTGCTCCTGGGATGTCTTCTCCGCTTCAGGTGCATCATCCGTCTGTCCATCAAGCAAGTCAAGCAGGAGACTAGTGTTTGATGGACCTTTGGGATAGGGCACCCGTGGAGGTGGAGTGTCCGTAAGATCAAGTAGATTAACAGGAGGTGGAGCTGTTTCTTCATCGATGCTTACATCCACCAATAGATGCTTTTCGGGCTCTGGCTTTTCTTCCACCCCTTCACCCTCCTTCTCCTTTGGCTTGTCCACAGCAGCTGAAACCGAAGAGGATTCCTCCTCATCTTTCATGCTCATGCCACATTTCACACACAACAGGGAGTATTTCTTATTCATCGTCGGCCTGGTGATCGTCTGAGTCCCCTTGTCATGCAGCAGGACAACACCATCCTTCCCAGTTTTCCGCTTCCTGGTGGTCGGCACAAGCTTTTCCATTTCCTTCTTCTCTTCTTCTTCCCTCCGTTGCATGGCGCGGGCCACGACATGAGCAGGGACGGAGTTGTAGGTCCTGGCAGCAATCAAGCCATTAGAGACACTAGTACCTGAGCTTGACAGAAGAGGATGGCTACTATTGGATTCGGTAGGAGATGTTGCCGATGGTTGGAACACTCCCTTGTTGATCTCACCCATAATTTGGTGGACATAGTATTGCAGATCTTGTGGAAGCTGTTAAGATATAAAAAGAAAAAAAAATCATTAATCACTGCATCATATAATTCCTTAGAACTACACCTTTACTGCTGCTGAGTATTGCCGTAAAACTAGAAGTATAAATGTCCAATATATATTTTCTCAACTCACAAATATATAAGACTTGATTCTTCCAAAGTTTGAGGTTATCTCTACATTCTAAAATTTCAAGAACAATGTAAATTTTATGACAAAAAAACTAAAATGACTTAAATAAAATAGCTAAATTTTTCATATTGTCAAAAAAATTTTTTTAATGATTATAAATCATGATAAATCATAAAATTCAATGACTTAATTCAACTTATTAGATAAAACACATAGAAAAGGAAACAAAAAAATAACATTATTTTTTTTAATTTACATTGCAACATATTCAAAATAAAACTCATTTACCTACCATAGCATTACTAAAAAGGACAAAGCAAAAGTAACTGATGGTATAAAACCTTCTAGAAATGACATCTTCCAGAAAATGACATCAATCTATTCTTGCTGAGGTCTACAAGAGATTATCTTTGCAACTAGGTGAAATGAATGCTACAGCCTCTGGCAGAGACTATAAGACCTTTGACTGACGAGGTTGCTCTATAGAGAAATCTGGGTAATTAGATTGGCAATCTCAAGAAGCTAATCTAATTGGGATTAATCCGATCTTACTCTGGCAACTCAATCTGTTAAGGATGTGTTGGAAACCATTCAATTTAGATCCGATCAACCAACAGAACAGCAAATAATTTCAAAGTATTTTATCTTTCTATTTCTGTTTTTACTGAAATTGTGGATTTGATACCTATCAAACTATGAAATCATTGAGGCATACCGCACACAAAAGCAAAAAAATATAATAATAAATTTTAAAAAAGGAGAACGGCTCTAGCAGTCTTGCCTGCATTACGCAATTTGATATAGCAGCAGTGCTGTCTTTTACAAAAACAGCTAATGAATAATTATTCACAGAAGAAAAAACTAATATGATATGATATTATGTCCATTGACAAAAAATTCATTGTGAAATGACTGGTATGGAATTTATAACATGTGACCTCTGATTGCGTTTTGATATGCAGGTCTACTCAGTACATCTACCATCCAAATTTAGTCAAAAAGTGACTTAAGGTTGAGAAGAGAGTCTTGCACGTGAACTTAACGTTGACCTGAAAATGACCCTCGACCTTAACATGTAACATGACATGTAGGTCTTCTTACCGGGGGGGGGGGGCACTCGACCAAAAAAGTGGTGGGGGTGTGCCGCGGGCAAGACAAAAAAAGGGGGCCTTGGAGCGGGCTTATTGTAAAAAGGAGGGTCCTCGGAACGGGCTTCGGAACGACAAATGTTTGTGAAAACGGGGGTCCTTGGAACGGATCGCCAGCGTGTGAGTGCATATGCATCCCTATGGAACGGTCATGCGTGCATGATGCAGGTAGCGCGGCCTCCGCCGGGGGAGCTCTGCGGCCGCTTTTCACCAAAATTGCAGCTCATTCAATGCGATCGGAGCGGCGTAACGAAAATGCGAAGCTTTGGAGCGGATTTCTCTTTTTTTTTTTCGATAAGAAGAAAATGCTACGCCTTAGAGCGGCTTTCTTTGTTCTTTTTCTCAACAAGGCAAAAATGCAATGACTTGGAACGGAAATTTGAGTGTGAAAATGGGGGTCCCCTCCGCGGCACATACCCACTATGCATATTATACTGAGTGCCCCCCCCCCCCCCCCCGGGCTTCTTACTACATCTACAATCCATGTTTGGGTGAAAGTGACTTGCGGTTGCAGAGTTAGGTGTCAACAAGAGAGTCTTGCATGTGAACTTTAACGATGACCTGAAAATGACCTTACCATGTGACCTCCGACTACAGCATAATATGCAGGTCCCCATGTACACCTACCGTCCCAGTTTGGTTGAAAAGTGACTTACGGTTGCGGAGTTAGGTGTAATAAGAGAGTCTTGCATGTAAACTTTAACGTTGACCTGAAAATGACCTTCGACCTTACCATGTGACTTCTGACTTCAGCATAACATGCAGTTCCCCCCAAGTACATCTCGTATCCAAGTTTGGTTGAAAAGTGACTTACGGTTGTGATGTCATGTGTCATAAGCTTTGTGACGGACGGACGGACAACATTTGGATCCCTAGGTCTCGCCTTCACCTCTGGTGCATGGGCAGGACAAAAATGACTCCATATTCTTCTTGGGATAATGGAGCAAAGAACACTGAGTTGCCCTGCATGCAGGAATACTTCAAAAGTGCTTTGAAAACTGTAGTGTCTAGGACTCATATCACGATCATCACTCCAGGACAACGGAAGCTCTTACAACCTCAAATAAGGAATGATTACAAGTGACATTTGCATTTAGTCAAGTTACAGGAATTATCCATATCATGTCACTTATACGCTCCAAATGCCTTTTCATGATTATCCAAGTACGGTTATACAAGCTATACAAGCTATCAAGTGTGTTAAAGGTGGAACAATGTCTTGAACTAGCACCAGACAAATTAGTTTTTAAAAAGTAACTATTTTAAAGTTGATTCTGACATTGGTGATAATTTTTTCAAAAGACACAATCTTGTGCTTTTTCGTGTGCATTTTGGAACTACTCAATGTACATGTAAAGGTAATGTTTATGGGCATGAAATTTTCCAGCCCTGACTCTATAGCTACCCCTTGTGAGGGATCAAAGAAAGTATACAAATGTCAATGTGTGAAAACAATAGTGATAATGATGATGACTTATGAGATGATGGTGATGATGATGGTGACGATGATGATGATGATGATGATTATGATGATGGTGATGGTGATGATGATGACTTATGAGATGATGATGATGATGATGGTGGTGATGGTGATGGTGATGATGATGATGGTGATGATGATGATGATGGTGATGGAAATGATGATGATGATGATGATGGTGATGATGATGATGATGGTGATGGTGATGGAAATGATGATGATGATGATGATGAGGGTTGGAGGAGGAATGGGATGATTATGAAAATGGTGATAAGGATGATGTTGATTATGAAGAGGTTGAGAGATTATGATGATGTTGTTGATGATGCTGCTGATAACATGATGGAAATGTTAATGATTATCACAAAGGTTATTGAAAATGAGGTTTAGTACGACGATTAAGATGGTGATGTTGATAAGAATAAAATTAATCAGAAGATTGTTGTTGTTGTTGATGATGAGGATGATGATGATGGCGATGATGGTGATGATGATATGCTGTTATTATTATTTATTAGTATTATTAGTATTATTATAATGATGATGGTGGTGATGATGATGACGATGATGGTGGTGAACATGATGAAGATGGTGGTGGTGATGACGACGATGATGATGGTGGTGATGATGATGACAATGATGGTTGTGGTGATGATGATGACGGTGATGGTGGTGGTGATGACAGAGATGGTGGTGGTGATGATGATGATGGTGATAGTGATGTTGTTTATATTGTTGGTGATGATGATGATGATGGTGATGATGATGATGGTGGTGGTGATGATGATGACGGTCATGGCAGTGATGAAGATAATGATGCTGCTAATGCTGATAATGATGAAGAAAATTAACTAAAGGTGATAACTTACTTGGCTAACTTTATGTTGCATATACGCTCCTGATGGCGTACACTGTAATAGTTGAACAGCTAGATCACAGTCTTTCTTGTATCGATTCTGTGAAGACAAAAACAAAATGAATTGCCATGAAAACATTTGGTAACAAATATCACTTTATCAGAATACTCCTGAATCGTGAACTTTACTCACCTGTAAAAATGAGAATTAAATTCATTTCATCAAAGTCTGTTTAAAGTTAGAATAAAAAAATAAACTTGATATTTTAACTTAAAATGCCATTCTACACAAGGAAAATATCACACCCTAAATCATTCAAAAAAGTGTTGCCAGTCTCTTTCCATTGTTGTCTTTTTCCTCTTCTTTTCCCCTCTCCCTTTATCCTTCTCTCTCTCTCTCTCTCTCTTAATCTCTCTTTCCCTAAGTGATCTTTCGTCTGATCTTCTTTCTTGTTTTGCAATCTCAGAGGGCAATTTTCAATATTTTTTTAATGGGTGGGAGTGGGAATGTAGAAATATCTTTGTCCAATGTATTTTGCGTTCATTGCATCTACAAAGTGCAAACTGTTTTATCTCTTCTGAATTTAACAAAGTTGTCTGCATTCAAGTGTTATCTGTTATCAGTTGCCAAAGGCAAAAAAAGAAAGAGTTACTTTCAGGTGAAATACAGTGAAAAGTACATATCACTTACTTCCCACAAATGATTGGCATGTATTTTAAGAATCGTTTCCATTCAAAACAGATGCATTTTTATTTTTTCATGCTTTTCTGGTTTTCATTGAAAGCCTCACTTTATAAGAGAATCAACCGCAAATGCATTCTTTACAATAACTTACATATCGATGAGGTAAACCACCATCGCAACAGAATTATTTCATTTTAAGTTTTAATTCTCACGCTTTTCATTAAAGAATATGTTCATATCTAAGGCTGACAGTGACAGCTTGGAGTTAATTGTTCCTTAGCTATGTGTGCAGGCAATACCATTATTAAAGGCAGCAGAAGCAGTATAAGCTAAATTGCCTAAACATGTCAAAAACATTTAATGGACTAAACTAAATAATTCCTCCATATCTCCAATGAATTCCAGAAACGAACTTATTGGCATGTTGAATGAAGTCCGGAAAATTCCCCACTTATATTTTGGTGAAAGATTATTTTCACATCTACATTAGGTAGCTATGGTGTGTGCATAAAGGACAAAAGGACTGAGCGGAATGTATCTATGAGGTAGTATCTTTCAAAAGCAGTCATGCAAGTCAAATTTCCTACATTATTCAAAAGTATCTAATGGACTGGACTACAATACAATAAAACAACTCCATTGTATTCTTTTAAGGATCTTCTTGGAATGTCAAATAAAGTTTGGAAAACACCCCCACTAAACTTTTATGGAATATTACTTTCACATTTACTTTTCATAGCAATAGTTTAAGTACCTTGTCAAGAGTCAAAGCTGCATCCTTCATGTGGGAATCACGCAAGCAGTCCTGCATTTACAATTCTCGCACTTCTTCATACCAATGAAGAATGCAGGAAAGCTGCAATGAAAAGATACATCATGCCTTCAAAGGCAGGATTCTTCTAAAAGACGAAGCAGAGACTCTTGACAAGTTACCTTAGAGCATAAAGGACATCGTTCAACATGTTGTACACCCCTGAGCAGAATACACTGTACTGGGCCTTTAAAGACTGTGGTATGCATCGACTCAAAAGTTATTTTTAAAAAATATATTTTGTCTTAAAGAATGCATGAATTATTTCTTTCCAGTATCATCAATTTTTGTAATAATGATGGTATACAAATAGCGAATACGCATGAGTGTGATGGTGCAAGATTTCGCATGAGGTGAAAGAAAGATGCTCTATTCAACGAGGCAACGAGGCATTGGTCGAGTTGAATAGAGCGTCTCTTTCTTTCACTGAATATTCGCTATTTGTGTTGTACAACGCCAATCTAGCAAAATTATGAGAAAAAAAAGAGTTTTCCCTGTGGTCATTTATGAAAAGGGAGCCAAAATATTGAAAGCGAAAAGCATTGCGCATTCAGCCAGCATACGCATATTTCACCTTTATTTTTACTGAGCGCAATGAATTTAATCATATTGTGACATCACCTCCTAAAGCCGTGCAACGGTACATTTTGGATGGCACGTCGTGCGTGCAACGGTACGATTGTTTGACATTCAGCCTCCTATTTGCTCGCATACAACAAGCTAAGTAAGCGTTGTACAACAGTGGATAACAGCATTGTGGACATTGTTCAATATACAATTTACCCTGAATGTGCCACATGAAATTCAGGCCCGTCTCACAAGGACTTATGTTCAATTCTGATCAATTGCAACTTTGTCATTGACTTCAGTTGTATCACTTATGAAATAGAAGTAGAGAAAAATCTGGAGTTGTAATTATGTCAGACTGAATGCAACTATTTGACAGAGGAGGCCAAATCCATCAAATCACTCTTAATGGTGAAAGATTCAGTGAGGTTTTCTTATGATTTTATATGTAAATACAACTCAGTCAGAATGGAGAGAAACCAAACTAAATTGCCTTAAGATATATTTTTTCTGACGTTAAGATATATATATTTTTTTCTGACATAACATATTAAGGCCTACATAAAGCTTGTCAAACAATTTATTTAATATTGCAGTTCATTTCATTTCAATATTTCTGAGGTCTAACACACTTTACTAACTGCATTTTTGTTACTGTCCTTATTGATGCATACCATGAATTTGCAATTGCACGCTTCGCAAACTGTGTAATGTACATGCATACATTATAACATCAACATGTAATCTAAGACCGCTGCCATCAGCAGAAAAATAATGTCACATCTGACTTTAAAATCTTTGAATTCCCAAAGAGAGACAGCCTCAAACCATATCTCTGATTTCAATCCCAAGGTTTGTCTTTAATAACTTAATGCTTAATGTAAACTACTCTCTCACATTGAGATTAGCATATAATGTGGTATCTGCTGATGAAAATAACCTGACCATCGGCAGTCATAGCAACATTATCAGCTAGTAATATAGCAGTTCAATCACTACAGAAATCAAGTATGGAAAGCCATATCAGGGGGGGTGTTTCATACAGATGTTTGTAAGTTAAGAGCGACTTTAAGAATGACAGTGAAACTTTCTTACACGCTAAACCACCGTAAATGAACATTTTGGTGTATACTATTTACCACAAGATAGGCTCACCAGTCATTCTTAAAGTCGCTGTTAACTTATATACAGCTTTATGAAACACCCACCCGGCCTTAAATGCAAATATAAATGGCAAGGCCACTTTTCCATTGTACATTTCTATATTACTGCTTAAATGAACAAAAAAGGGAGCAAAATCTCTAAGGGGGATGGGGGGGGGGGGCGGGCACTGAGACCAATCAAAAGTGAATCTCGCCATTTCCAGCGAAACATTATTAATTCATCATGATATACATGTATATTTCTTTTAATTTCAATGAGTGTTTATCAATTTTGGTTTCAACTTTATAACAGAAAATTCAAATTGCATGTATTTGTACTTTAATTGTTAAATTCCAAGACATCTGTATAGATTTTGTACTGGAAATGAGCAAAAATAGAAACTGAGATGAAACAGGTATCTGTATCTGACTTTCAATGGCAAGTCCTACAATATACAGAATAATGTACTGTTTTGTCATCCATACATTCCCTCTAATTACACAGACTATATATATGGTCAATTCATGATTACAGACCAGTTATTGGAGAATTCTTATAATTACAAGTCCTGAAGATGTTTGATATTTTACTCAATTACACATACCATGGTAGCATATATCATTCACTTGATTCTTTTCTAAAGCAAATTATTGATGACATTCACTTCAGTACTCTTTCATCAATAGAAGATAAAATATATTACATTAAAGGTACCCAGTATACAATATCTACTGGTGATTTAAATTCATAAATGTAGCAATTGGGGACCTTTGGGTATGTAAGGGAAAGCTGAGCTTACAGTACTTAATTAAATCATACGCAACCATCATTATTGATTGTATTGTTCACTTCAATACTCTTGCATGAAAAGTAAAATCAGAACATAAATATATTGGATCATAATACCCTACTTTGTTTTGAGAAAAAAAATTTAGGAAGCTGCCAAGGTCAAATCATGCTCTATACATGTGTTAGTCAAAGCAATTGCTAATGGACAAATGCGGATCGTTCGAATGTACGCAGCTACCATACAGGTGTTCGCAAGATGGAACGACTATGATTTATCCTCCTGCATTTGATTTCTTTTTCGACCGATTACCCATGGCTGCTTCCGCACCGCTGACTCATCAAATCGTATCTGGGTCCGTGGCACCCGACGTGTCAGGATCGGCTCGAAAGAAAACACCTCTGTCCGCCCACGTCCCTCTCTGAGGGGATGCGTCGCTAAATCAGGGCGACTGGGTATGGCAGAAAGGCCAGGGTGTCTTGAGGAGACGGGGACATATCCCTCACTTGCTCCTTTTTCAAACACAACATGAATTTTGATGTCAACGGTAGGGTAAAAGACCAGGTACAAGGAGTCATATGGTAGAATTGTGCTTGGGGTCAAAAGATACATAAAGCATTGATTTGGCGTTTTGAAAATCAAACTTTGGAAATTAAAAAAATCCAATACAGTTAATATGAAGAGGCTTGAAAATGACCTACATTAAGATCTGAACAAAACCAAACTTAATACAAAACATGATTTGAATAGTTAATACTTAATTAAATGCTTAAAACTAAAAAATAATACATCATTAAGAAGTGTAGTTTATCTCCATTATAGACATCCAAGTGTGCTCAAAAGTTAGTGAACTGCACCACAAAATGCACTCCTTCATGCTGAGTGTTGAATGTAGACAACAACACTAAAATGTTTGACGAGCCCAGCGAGACAAACTATATTGCATGTAAAGTTTTATCACCTGACTTCACAATGAAATATCTAAAACATGGCAGAACTTGAACATTCTAAACGGCACAGAGTTCACTGCCCCTTTAACAACAAAATATTGGTGCTCTTTTTAGAAGTTAAAAATCCTCATTTTCATTCTCAACTCTATTATGATCACGCTATTATCTGCAAAATGGGCAGTTGACTAAATCAAATTATCTTTCACAGTATCAAAACAACTCTATAGAAACATGGCACAGAGTAAGTGCATCCATACAGACATCATTTTTGCCTCTTAATTGTACTATACAAATAGAGACACAATTTTGCATAAGTAAACACCGATATTAGAGAGGTCCGCTGTCTGTCTCCTGGGAAATAGACACTCAACACTCATCACGTAATTGCTACAGATTCAGTTACTTCATTTATATTCATGGATTTTGTGAACGTTAAAAATGTCTGATATTGAATGAATTTTTTTCTGCAAACTTGCTATCATAATAATAATAATAATATAGGATTTGTATAGCGCACGTTTCCACCTTGCTAGGTGCTCAAGGCGCTCCTATATTACCCAGGCTAAGCTAGTCTACCGAAGGAGAGTAGTAGTAGTAGCAGTAGTAGTAGAAGTAGTATTAAAAGTAGTCGTAGTAGTAGTAGTAGTAGTAGTAGTAGTAATAGAAGAAGTAGTAGAGTAGTAGTAGTAATAGTAGTAGTAGTAGTAGTAGTAGTAGTAGTAGTAGTAGTAGTAGTAGTAGTAGTAGTAGTAGTAGTAGTAGTAGTAGTAGTAGTAGTAGTAGGAGGAGGAGTAGTAGTAGTAGTAGTAGTAGTAGTAGTAGTAGTAGTAGTAGTGGTGTAGTAGTAGTAGTAGTAGTAGTAGTAGTAGTAGTAGTAGTAGTAGTAGTAGTAGTAGTAGTAGTAGAAGTAGTAGTAGAAGTAGTAGTAGAAGTAGTAGTAGTAGAAGTAGTAGCAGTAGTAGTAGTAGTAGTAGTAGTAGTAGTAGTAGTAGTAACAGCAGTAGTAGTAGTAGTAGTAGCAGTAGTAGTAGACGTAGTAGTATTAGTATTAGTAGTAGCAGCAGCAGCAGCAGTAGTAGAAGTAGAAGTAGTAATTAGTAGAAGTTGAATTAGTAGTAACACAAATAATTGTGATATACACAAGTGTATTTCCATTATCATCATTATCATCAGTTTTTTGTTTTTCTATGATTTTTATCATCATCATCATAATTACGATTATGATTATTAATATCATTATCATCATAATTACTGTCATAATCATGTTCAATTATATCTCCTTCTTTCACAACCATTCTCCATATCCTTTCTTTTCTGCAATCTGCATCTTCTTCTCTTTCTTTTTTTTGGGGGGGTTCATAACCATGTCTCCTCCTCTCAACTACCTTATCTATCCTACACCACGTAGACTTTGCCAAGGGCTAAGATTAAGACACCCAAATCTCCCTTACTCACACATTTCCCCTCTCTTAAAGGAAATCCATACAGGAATTGCTTCATTTTGTTGACATCATGACTAGATTTGATAAACATCAGATACATCTCACCAAAATGGATGTCAAAACTGACATTTTGGTTGCCACGGGAGACCTCCTAACGATGTAAACATCTCCGGTTTCATCATCATTTCCCATTGCTTCTCACAAAGTGAAGAAGCCATTGTTTATTAACACTATCTCACTTCTTTTCAAATGTGTAAAGATGCAAACTTTTCTAAGGTTCTTGTTGTATAATCTTATTGTTTGTTATAATCAGTTTTTCAATCCCTTTCATTCTATATGCCTTTATCAAAATTTGTTCGGTCCAAAAGAGAATATCTAGGATTCAAGTATAATATACACACTTAAAGCCATTTTAAATGTTAATGAAAAAGAAGTTGTCCATTTCAATTCAATTCAGTATTTCCAAGTTCAATTGCAAGGCCCTAATGAGAACAAAATTATAAACAGAAAAGGTTATAATGCTATTCTACCTAATTGGTAGAGGAAGAGAGAGTTGTAAAAAAGGGACAAACAAAATCTTACTAGAAAAAAATAGGTACAAGATAAAACAAGTGGAACACCTCTGGCAGTCTCGCCTGCATTACGCAATTTGATATAGCAGCAGTACTGCCTTTGAAAACAGCTAATGAATAATTATTCACATAAGAAAACATTAATATGATGAAATGTTACGTCCATTGACCCAAAATGACCTGTGACCATGATCATGTGACCTAACAAAAAATCAAGTAGACACTTTGTACAATGGTAATTATAATCAGTATGGAAATCTCTTTAGGGGCATACAGAAATATCCAACTACTAGACAACTGCTTTTGACAATTTTTAACATAACACTTTTCTGAGCATAACGTGCAGTCCAGCTGGAGAGCATACTATGAGTCATCCTTCGTCACCTGATGCATCATCCCTGACCGACCCAATGATGCATCATGGGAAGGAAAAAAAAACACATCACTTTCACTGGTATCTGTTGAAAACCCAATCTACAGGTAGCTGCTTTGATGTATTCAATGCTAATGATCTTATTAATAGTACATCTCTGTGATACCATTCTGAGGGTAGGGGGATATGGGATTATCTAATAAATGCAGTTGATACATGAGACAAAAATTTCTGAAATAGATCTTTGCAAAAATTTATTGAAATTAGAGTGACATTCATTACGTTATCTGCAATGGCTTTTAATGTCATTTTATCTCCGTTGAATTTACTTTAATACAAAGGAAACATTTTGTAGTACAATGGTATCTCAATATTGTTTCTTCAAACAAACTAACAAGTTTTACTGATATACCAATCAGATTTTCAATAAATATTGCTCAATGAAGATGAAATGCTTTGCTCTAAGGAATAAGTGTGATGACAAAGATTAAATCCCAATATTCTATTTAAGTACTTTTCAAAGTTAGTTACATCTATGTATATAGATTAATCTTACTTTGCATTAAACTTTTTATTTTTACTAAAATATTTTTCTGTTACTCAGTTTGATCAATAATTGGATGACAACCATATCTCTGATTTTTTTAAAACTAAAATGTGGGGAAAAATACATGTATCAGGGAATAATTTTGCGACACAAATTTGAATAGCATTTTTGGTCATAAGAAAAAAGCTCTCAACTAAGTAATGTACAGTCCTATGTAAAAATATGCTATACAAAAGACTTTATGCATAACACTAGCAGTCTTTCAAAAATGTGGAGCGAATTGCGATACGATACCAGGAAAATCATTCACTGTGTACACACTCTTACAAACAAACTAGTGAAATAACCAGATTAGTAGTCATCCGGGTAAAATTGACCAGTTTCGTCAAAATCCCTGATTATATTCTAGTCAGAAATGACTGCATTCTGGTCAAATTTGACTAGCCACCTGACCTTTCCATCCAGTATTTTCTAAGAAACTTAACTTGTCAAGAGTGTGATTGAACTAGGTTAATTTCAATGAATGTTATGTAGAGGGAGTACATGGAGCAGCTTTGAAAAGAAAAAGTCACCTGCAAAAAAAAACCCCAGAAAGCACCTGTGATAAAAAAAAAACACTTTCTAAAATCACTATGATGTCATTCGGATACAATAAGTGATAAACGCAGCACCCAGCACTTGGATGCATCACTTCAAAGACTTATAAAGTATTGTGCACTGAGTCAATTTACAATAATAATGAAAAGCTAAGATAAAGGTAAAAAAAAGAGGTTTGTGAAAATGTCAAGGCCTTGGAAGGCCAAGAAAGTCATCCAAAATGTACAAATTGCATTTCGACCCATTCATGGATGCATGCCTAGTCTAAATCCATTTACATCCAAGTCAGCAGGTTGTATACCTTGAAAGTCAGAAAAACATCCCTCAGTATTTTCCTTTTCTTTCTTTCTCTCTCTCTTATCGATTCAATTTCTTTTTGTCACTAAAGCTAAATCATGTTTTACTTTCGGCGTGCTAGCTAATTGTAATGAACTTGCAAATCAAATGAGTATATCCCAGTTATTGATAGTAAATTATGAAAATACTTACCATGATTTTCTTATTTACGAGATAAGTGGATATACTCATTTGAACCCTCCCACCGACCCCTCGCCTTGCGTGGCAACATGTCCTGCGTTCAGGCTCATAAGAGGAAATGGACGCCAATTTGCGTGATGATCTTGGGATAGTGCGTGCATAGGGAGATGCTGCGCACGCGCAGGAAAAATTGTGTACTTTTATTCGGCGTGCTAGCTAATTGTAATGAACTAGCAAATCAAATGAGTATATCCCAGTTATTGATAGTAAATAAGAAATGAGAACAAAAGAAGGCAACATCAAGAAAGACATTTCAGGTTTATTTCAAAGAAATTGTATATTCCTAATCTTTGCAATTCTCCTTTTTGGCATCCTCTCTCTAGTAAATCCCCATCGCTTTTCAGTTTTTTCTACCATTCACTTCAAAAGTCATTCCTCATTTGATATGTTTTCTTACAAATTCTTATTCTCTCTTTCAAAATCGGAACTCTGATAATCTACCATGTATTATGTTCTTAATCCCAAGAAAGAAAATATAACAGACACAATACCTAGCAATTATGCCTTATTATGTACATGATTTTCTGTGGTGACACAACATTTGCTCCTGCGACAATTGCTCCAGGCTTAATTTCGTCTAAGATGTAGGGTTAGCATTAAGGTTGCAATAGGGTTTTATGTTAGGTTTAGGGTAGGTATAGTGTTAAACCCAGGGTTAAAGGTGATCATTGGATTGGTGTGTGTAATTTAGAGCGGAGCAATTGTCGCCAAAGCAAATGTCATGGTCCCGATTTTCTACCCTCTATGTACATAAGTTTGAATTCAAAGGGAAACAATGCAGCATGTTTATCTATGCAGCATGTCCTCATGTTCAAGATATCTACATGGGGTTTTCCCTACACCTACAAGGAAACTAAATATATTTTCTAACAGAATCAGTGGTCAACGTGGCTGGGTATTTTGATTCACAAACACCAGTAGGACATAATGGCCAAAGAAAATATAAAGAATCAATTAGGACTTACATTTTTCTCCTCTAATTTGTTGATTTCAAACTTGGTGTCTAAAAGCTTTTGACTCAGCGTCAAGACCTCCCTGTTCAGGGCTTGCTTTTCCTTCTCATATGCGGCCGCCTGTAAAAATACAAAGATGTAAAAAGAAATAAACAAGAAGAATACTAGAATCGTCATCTATATTAGGCTATCACAGCCATCTTTTAGAAATATGGTATGGAATTTTTGAATAAACCTTCATGAAAATACAATAAAAAAAATTAGAAGTCATCATACTTCAAAGTTTGACCAAAAAAAATAAATACACTATCATTTCACATATACAAAAATTTTCATCACCATATTACAGACTGCACAATGGCGCATAGAGCATATTTGACCATGCTGAAACCTTAAACCAAATGGCTCTCATAATATAACATTATATAAAAGGAGAGAAAATCTGACCAATATGAAACCGTATTCCATATGGCTCTCCTTAAATAAAAATGTAATGGTAAATCACATAAATAATAGACACAGCACATGAAATGAACAAATTAATGAATAGATGAGGGAAAATAATAAAGAATATCTCTGATATGTAGACAATGAAAGCACATACACGGATGGATGATTTTTTTACACTACAAATCTATTTTACAATGTTATGGTGAAGCAACCTTATACCCTTTTTACACACGCTAAAATTTCCTTAAATTGCCATTTAGACCCACCTATAGTACGGGGTTAAGCTTAGCCCACTTTCTTTATACACAGCATTTTTGCAAAGTGGGCTAACCCCACAATTAGTACGGGATTATTTGGCCCTGCAAAAAAGCAGGATTATCCAAGCAATTGCGGTGCTAAGAGCGATAGCGTAAAACGAAAGTGGGCTAACCTTAACACCGTACTATAGGTGGGGCTAAATGGCAATTTGGCCCCACCTATAGTACGGGGTTAAGGAAATTTTAGCGTGTGTAAAAAGGGTAAGAGTGAAGTACTTGTACTACGAATGATCGACAAATGTATTTAAGGCATGAGCTACCACTAGTCCGGGGTTAGCGAGTTTCATGTGTGAAAAGCAAGCATTCCTTATCCGGGGTTAGCAATCACAATTTGGCATGTGTGAAAAGGAAAAAAAAATAGTACGGGGTTAAGGATAGTACGGGGTTAGCGATAGTCCGGGGCCAAGAAAATCCTGTGTAAAAAGGGTATTACTGAATGAAAGATAGTTAATTGCTGATAAGATTAATGATTTGACTAGTCTAATGCTTTTTTTATCAGTATGTCAAGCCCATCATCATAAAACATTTTAAATCATTACATAGACTGCATGTGACCATAATTATGGTCTCTCTGAAGAGAGGAGTGATAAAGTATTCCTATAAATATCACATATTCCTTAAAACTACAAATAACACAACTTGCTTCTGTATAATGCAATTTGCACTTTTTATCCTGGTTATACTTACAACTAATGAGTATTGTGCCACAGGTTGTATTTGATATTCATAGCTATCACCATGGGATGGAATAGTAATGAATAATGCATGAAATACCTTGTGGGAGGGGAAATATTAAATAATATATCCCACTTGTGGCAAGTAGTGTATGCATGATAGTGTTTTGGTGATATATTTCAGTAATTCAATAATTTGTCATAGAAAATATATGAAACTATACCACTTCTGTTGTTGTTTATCATTTAGAAAAATGTTACGATACTTTGTATGAGAACTTTATGTGTAACTTGCGTGTTTGTAAAATTGATCAAAATTTGGCCTTTGGCTGTTATGATCTTTTAATAAACCATTTATCTAGATCTATCTTTCTATCTATTTATCTATCTTCTGTGTACTGGATAAAGTAGGGATCTAATTTTGAATATGAAAAATATGCCTGAGATAGTACATTCCACCCTCACATGATAAAAACACAATCATGAGGATAATTGTGCCTCCATCAGCTCTGGAATTACAGATGCATGATAAAGATTAACATTTTGTTTTCATCTTATTTATTAAGGTGAAAATTACAGCAAAGATGGAGGTAGGGTTTACAACAACTGTTGTTTACCAATTTAATTTATCATCCGCATTCTATGATTATTCTACCATGTAATGAAAGTCTTTTGTTTCACATAAAAGTAAATAGTCATCAATTTCCATTGACATACATGTTCTGAGCCAATTAGATGCGAGGATTTTAGTAGCTTATAACAATAGTCAGAGAAAATCACTATGTGTTTCATTCATGAGAATAATGGTCTCTAAGTCTAGTGAATAAATATCAATAGAAAAGTGTCAAGTATTTCACAAAATAATAAAGAATTTTTCTCTGAATATATAGGCATGTTGTGGTCTAGTGGTTCAGATGCTCGCCTTTCAAACAAAGGGTCGTGAGTTCGAATCCCAGTCATGGTGTGTTTTCTTTCAGCAAGAAATTTATCTACACTGTGCTGCACTCTACCCAGGTGAGGTAAATGGGTACCGGCAGGAAGTAATTCCTCAAAAAGCTGTGCGCACCAGAATCGGTAGACAAGCTTAACCGGGGTAATATAGGAGCGCCTTAAGCACCTAGCGAGGTGGATACGTGCACCACACTAATCCTATATCATTTATTTATTTCAAGTGACACAGCTGAGAATCCATGACAACAAGGCATGATGACCTCTGGCTTGCTTTCCACATGGACGACAAGGACAGAATTGAAGAATAACCGAACATTGCAATCTCTCTCCCTTCATCGGCCTCACCACAAAGGAGGAGAGACATACAAGAAATGCTGCTAGCCAACCATATCCAGGCAACATCATAAATCAAGAACAAATTTCTATGCAGAGATCCAGCACTTTTGTGCCAAGCAAAGGAAGCAAATATTCAAGGCTCCTTGAGATTGTGACATTAGGTCAATGAACGGTGCCTGGGCGGCGCAGGAAAGTGCAAGGCGTTTAACATGAGCAGAGGAAAGGAAAGTACAAGCCGTTTATTAAAGATGAGTGGTGTGATGTTAATAGCCAGGTATAGGGCCTTATGTTGCCAACACATCGCCTAAGAACCCAAAGGCCATTAAGAGGTGTTTAAGACTATGACAAGATTTGCCATCATCGCCCGTGGACAAAACATTTGAGAAGCTTTTCTTACTCAGACAGGTTTATTCCCAATATCCTTTTCTCCGGCCAGACTGAACTGAAACTGCTCAACCAAAAAACATTGTCAGATTAGATGGGTATTCTTTTTTCCAGGAATAGAGTGCAACAAGTACTACCTTTGTACTCTTTCATGATTCTTATTCAAAAACGTTTTGCATATTACCTATCTATCCCTAAATGTTGATAATTCAGTGCTTTGAAAAGGGAATAAACCTGTTTTTCTACAAAGGCTGCATGAAATGATATAAAATGAAGGGCCATCTCTTCTCTTAAACACTGAATACAGCAGAAAATTGAGAACTGTATGTAGGTGATATATAACTGTATCTAAAAGTACAGTGAAACCATTCCCTTTTTGCCTTGACAAACATGCACATGTATATATTCAATTCAATTCTGGTTTTATTGTGAAAATGGTACATGACAAAAGTCAGAAGACTCATATTATCATATTTACAAAGTAAAAATGTACATGTATATTATTAAAAGATTACAATATATCACAATATAGTGCTAGACAAATAATCAACAAATAAAGCCAGAAAAAATAATTTTGGACAATCTCAAAAAAAGATTAAAATTGATTGAAATTATAACATATGGCCTATGAAATGTCAATTGCAGCTTAAATCCTATTACACACAACAAATTAAACACCAGAATTTTGACAGCTAAACCTCCACAATATCCCTTGCATACCTCCACCTACACAACAATAAACACAGGTTATAAACCAGCAATACCTTATCTAACTACTGTATCTGAAGGACAGGTCTGGATGGCAATGTTCGTATCAACAATATCAAATCAATATAGCACATCAGCGCGAGTCCCGCCATTATTTTCACACTAATTCCATCACATGCTTTCATTCCTCTGCATAATTCATCGCCATGTTTTATGTAATTACGTGGAGGGTGGGTGGGTGAGAAAGGTGAGTGGAGGAGAGAGAGAGGGAGAATGTGTATGTGAGATGCGGGCCCTCTTTATTGGTGGATGATTGTGTAAAATTGAATTTGACGGACTATGTGTCAAGTTGTTTTTTTTATATATATATTTCGGTAGTCACGAGAGCTTTCCGAACTCAAAGAGGAGAGGCTCAAAGCCCATGGAATTTAATTAAAACCCAATGAAAGTCACGGCACAGCAATATTTCAATAAATTACCGGCATGTTTGCCACCATTAAAATACAGCGTGTGGCGTAGTAGGATGACATGCAAGTCGTCATTGTTTGATAATAACTAGAAACATCAACCACTTTTGTTTATCCATGAAGGTGCAGTCTTCATACTGACTGAATAGCATTTTTCAGAGAATTCAATTTACAATGTATGAATTTATGTTATGAAATCCTGGTAATCTTTATTCTGTGAAAATGCATAAAGTGAACAATCAAACATATATTTATCAAACAGAAATAATATAAAAATGGGCTTTAATACTGTTAAAATTCAATTTTTTATCCAAAAATACTGTTAAAATTCAAATTTTTATCCAAAATTTCATTAAAAATACATTACTATTAGAGAAAAATATATTTGCACTATGAATTTTACCCAGGTTGCCAAAAAACTTTTGATGATCGATATTCATATTGACTTTTTTAAATGTGAAAAAAGACTTGTCATGTATTCAGTTTTAATAACTTGAACTGCATGAAGTAATTAACATTTTCTATTTTTTGTGGTTTTTTTTAGACATAAACATCTCATAATGTAGATATATTAATTGCAGTCCATCACAATTCAGTTTAGTGTAATTATTTGTACTCTCACTTATTGATCCATTTAAGTAATATCCCCCACTGCTTACATTATGATAATAAAGAAGTGCACTATTGTCTTCAACAGTTTAACATCTACCATTGATATCAGTCATGTGACTTTTTACATGTTTGCATGTAGGAATAATTAATTTATCCCCCAAGCTGTACTTTGTGTGGGAAGATGATTGGACCCATCATAAATCATATCATGATATGACAGCTTGCTTGAATTCATTTCACTTTCAATTTATTACTCAGATGTAGGCGGGTTTAACCCATTTAGTTGCATTATAGTGCCTAATAGACTTGAGTGCAGAAAAGCAAGTCTTTCTTTATTACATTTAGATTGGGTTCAGGAATGACAAGGTGATCAGAATATCTGATGTTTATCACGTATGGGCAATTTCACGGTCACTTGCATTACAGCTTTAAATGTCTTGTCTAATACTTGGTGCTGTCACTTTAAGAGGGATGAGTCTTTCTTTCAAGTTTATATTGTCAATTTATCTTGATATCCGAGGCTTTAAAATAATACACACAGAAAAGTTGTGTGATGTATATTGTTGACGCCGTGACATTAAAAAATTGGTCAGTCACATTACACAAAAAGGACATGAAAAAAAGCGACTGATTACTTCTTTTTTCTTTCAAATCAAAACAATTTTACCAGTTTCAATACCTGCAAAGAATTACTTACATATAGCAATCTAGATGAGACATTTGAATTTGGGAAGTCACTTTGAGTTTCTTTTGTAGATACAAAAACTCTGGTCAGTCGCATTACAGTCTGTCGCATTACGGTCAGTCGCATTACGGTCTGTTGCATTACACTTTTTCCGGCACCACAAATTTGACATGTTTTTAAACATTCCCACTGCTTATATTGGTTATGTTTGTTTCTGTTAAACTGAAATTAAGTAAAAAAAATATATATATATGTAGTCCCATGCACATTGTTTTTGTATGGTTTGAATTCCCCTATCAGGAGATGTGTAAGAAAAAAATGTGAGGCTTATTTTGATCCCCTTTGTATTTATGAACTTCTATATGAGTTTTATAAGAAAATTTTGATCCAGATTTGAAATAGAGCCAATTCAAATTTGTTTGAATGTCCGCTTTTGCTTGGAATTACCCACATACTTTTGTACTTTATTACATGATATTATTTTAAATATCTGATTTTTATCATAAATACATGTGGTACTTTATCATGTGATGTAAATTCCATCACATTCAACCTAGGGCTGCAATATTTTTTTTCTAAAATATGTAAATGATCAAAATTAAAGCAACCTGAAACAATCTGAAGTACCCAGAAATTATAAATTTTCCCATGTGATATCTGTGTAGGCCTACTTACTCCGCAGCATACTTCTTTATACTCATGAAAATTTCAAGGACTTTGGACGGAGAATACAGTGTCGTAGATCATTTACGCTGTGTTGACCATAAAATAATCCTTGATTTTAAAAAAGATGGTTTAGAACAGAGCAGCATTGTGTATAAAACTGCTATGCAGCATAGGAGTTTTATGCAGCATGTGCAATTCAGTCTTTGTAACTGCAATGCATGATACAATGAATACCATACAATATAAAAAAGGATTTGCACATGAATTGACAGTCAAATGTATTATTGATCCGATACCCTGGTCGAACCATGCTATGAATATTCAAACAGTATTGCCACTTCACACAGTCCCATCCATTCACTTTCCTTTCAGAATTCATTGAGACATGAGAAGCAGCAACTCCATTACTTGGTTCGTCACATCTGAGAAACTTCTTGAATCAAAAACTTGATTGATCTTGCAGCGTTATGTCAAACAACTTTCTTACTTTACTTCCGATGATGAAGTCTGGAAAGAGTTTTGGCGCTAGTTCTGTAAAATGGCTATGCACTGTGACGGGCAGATTAGGATCTTGTATGAACCCCTGAATTAGAGTCAAGGTACTGTTAGGTAATTTGCTTTTCTGATTTCAAAATGGAAAGAGCAAAAACAAAATATTGAGTGAAAATTTATTACATTTTTTAGATTTAAAACAGAAGAAGTCATTTTTAAATATTTTGATTCAAGAATGAAATATAAAAACGGGAAAACTGAAAAACGGTTCATTTTTTTCTGTTTTACTGTGTTTACATATTTAAATTTTTCCTTTGAAAAACACAAAAACTTGTCACTCTAACTGAAGCAATAGGTATGGTCATACAAGGACGCTTTTTAGATGTTGCCTTACCAGACATCATTTACGAGTTCCTTATAACCAATGTTTTGCGCAAATGCAAAATATGATTGAGAAGTTGTAACGCTCTAGATTTCTGACTACATTAGCCATGCCTCCACCACGCCTCTCACTGACCCAAAACACCCCGTTGCGTTAAGTATATAAATTTGCGGAATGCGGAAACAAACATGTACGCATATCATATAGGACAATCCAAAGTAGATCTTGTGAGCATTAATAATCATAAATAGGCATTGAATCGTTTAGATCTATTTTTTGTAGTAAAAATGGGTGAAAAAATATTGTTTATAAAATATTTGAAAAAGCAGTAGATCCTATTGAAAAGAGAGTAAAAAGCGGTAGGTGGTCAAAATGCTTGAAAAGCGGTGACTACGCCAAAAGCGTAAGAGTTGGCAACTATGCTCTCTGCCCCTTCGAGATTATTTTCTCCCCTGCTTCAGATTCCTCATCTCCTCTGGATTTAAAGAATGTAACAGAACTAAAATCATCCAATGTAAAATTACCAAGATTTGTGGTTCAGAAATATCCATTCACATTGTTTCTATGTTCACTGACTGAGCCAAGAATGAATACTTGAAAAGCATTCTCTCACTGATCCCCCCCCCTCCCCTCCAAATCCATTACCCCCAAACTTCAAATATCACAAGGAGTTTCTGAATGCTGCACACACTGCGCGTCATTAGAAAGCAATGACCTTTTCCCCTCCTCGTTCCTTCTTGATACATGATGGCCCTGAAAGAGGAAGGACGGGGCACATTAACATCAGAGAGAGAGGCGACATATCAGAATGGTAATCAGAACGGACCGAAAGGGCCGATCGTCTTCACCTTCCACCTGTAAGCCTGGGCACACAACTTACATCAGAAAACCGATACACAGCGATTCCCCTCGCCCTGACTGACTGTTTACACTAAGAGGCCTGCTACCACTGACATTTCTCCTTCATCGCACACAGTACATCCATCAAGCATGCTACGGAGTGGGAATCTAGTTAGAGATTCCAGCAGATTTGGACATTACTGCTGGATGGACTATTAAAAGACCTTCAAAGGCAGTGTATATATTTCCTGGCAATGTCTTATCACATTTTCTAATCCTGAATAACCATGAAATAAAAAATAATATTGCGAATTATTATTCAAAACAATTTGCTTGAAGGGAGTATGAAATGAATTATAATTTTTTTCTCAGTAATTAAAGAAGTGTGCATCTACTTCAAATCATGTTATAAAACCATCCTTTATAAAGCGTTATTTTCATTTATCAAAACAATGCCCTGTACACATATTTCCATGTGCTTTCTGTTTTTATTTTTCTCCCTAGACAAGGGTAACCTTGAAAACATGCCCTTAATTTCTTTTAAGAATACATGAAAATAATATGAGGGAAAAAGGATACTCAAGCATAAAGGAATGAATTCTATATAAACAACCATTTCTTCCTTGTCTCATTTCTGCAAATAATACCATCTGTGTGATTTAACACTAAACAAATGCACTACAGAAATATCAAGATTCCATCCCAAATTCATACCCTTTTTAAACATTATTCTGGTCGCCGAGCCAGTCGTAGTTTGCTATACCTCCTGGTTATACATCCTACCATTACCACTGATACCGTGTTTACATGTGATCGGCAGAACCGTGAGCCAATGCAGAATCGGCTTTTTTGTTGCGTGTAAACGTAATTAACTTGCATAGGCTTGCGGTTCAGAATCAGCAATTTTGCACCACCAAAGTAGTAGGTTCAGAACCACAAGCCGATGCAGAATCAGCTTTTTTACAACGTGTAAACAGAAAGCTAATTCTGCATCGGCAATTGGCGCACATTTCATTTACTTAACCATTGTGACATATTTCAAAGCGCACGGATTCAGCGTTGTCTTTATTATGACGCATAATGTTGGTGAGGGGATCATTTCATGTTTTTGCCCCAAAAGCCGATTCTGAACCGCGAGCCGATGCCGCGTGTAAACGCGGTGCAAGATAAACACAAAAGCCGATTCTGCATTGGCTCGCTGTTCTGAACCAAAACACATGTAAACACGGTATAAGATAACCAAACTCACATTTCTATTATTATCTCGGACCCAGGTAGGTTTGTTTATGCAAGAGAGTCCAGACAACCACAAACATCAATTTCAGGGCTGATAAATTCATGAATAAAAACCAAATACCCTGGATTGAGTTTAGGTGCACACATTCCCTACTGAGAGATATAAAGGGAATTACTCAATAATTTATTTGAATCTTAAAAAAGGGTTGTTTTTAGGGGTTTTAAACCATTTTTACGTATCAAGCCTCAGTAAGCATATTCAACTAAATGTATAACATTCGAATTATTGCTTACATCTTATGTACAGGATTACTATTAAATGACAATCTTGATTATTTCTCTAAATCCTGTTATTCTTCTATTTCATATACAATGTATCACGTTTGAAACAAAAATAGCTGTTTCAAATTTCTTTTGTAGAATAATAGAGGAGACATCTAATTATTGTGACTTTGAATTCATATGGATTGTTTGAATGTGTTAAATGGGTCAGATGAAAACTTAATCAAAATTTAAAATTGCCCAGTTTTTAATTTTAATTTAACAAGTATATAATGAGTTGAACTGTAAGCTTGAACTATCATCACTGAGGTCCGCAAAAAAAAGTCAAAGAAGCTTTTTAAAGAGTGTTCTATAACCATTTCGTTAATAACCTTAAATGCAATACACATCAAGCATGAACTTGCAAAGGTAATTCTGACTTTCAAATGGAACTGTGACAATATATACACAGCTAATGCCAAGCCTGTATATTTTTTCACAATATTAGAATTACAGATTCATGCAATCGCATCCGGAATCATGTCTCGTCTAAAAATAAAAACATAAATATACATGATATACATTGTGGTTTAGATCTATTTCAGCGACTAAATTTCCTTTGGTAATACTCCTGACAGATAAAATTTTTATCAACTCTTTAACAGAGAATCTCCTGGGCTCTATGAACTTTATATGCATTATGTGGTTCAAATAGGAACTTTGATATTCAAGGTTTGAATTTATAGCCATTTTATGGTTAAAGCCAGATCATCAAAATTCATAGTGTTATCATGTTTGCACTATTTGGCATCAGCATACTGATTACATAGGTAGCACCTGATTCAATGAAGCAGTAATTCTTGTCGATGAATAGTGATTGAATGAACATTATCCTTTTCAAGGTGGTAACTTGGCTCTCTACGGAATGATTGAATCAAGATTTGTTTAATCTAAGATTTAAATTGCAGCATATTATATCTGAAAACGATTATACAGGTTATGACTTGATGATGTTAAGCCCCATGAAAAATTATTTCAGAACAGAGATTTTAATAATAATAATAATATAGAGTATTTCTAAAGCGCCAAATCCACATTGATTATGTGCTCAAGGCGCTGAAAAATATACTTGGTATATCATTATTACCCCGGCTGTAGCTGAGCGGCCATATAGGCGCTAAAGCATTCAAGGAATAAATCCTACCGGGTACCCATTCACCTCACCTGGGTCGAGTGCAGCACAATGTGGATAAATTTCTTGCCGAAGGAAATTACGCCATGGCTGGGATTCGAACCCACGACCCTCTGTTTCAAAGTCCGAAGACTAATCCACTGGGCCACAACGCTCCATTAAGGTCATATTTAAAGTCATATTTCACTTCAACCATCTATAATCGTAATAATACTAACAGGTTTCAAACAAAATATGTAATAATTTTCACCATGAATACATAATTTCTTGCTCAAATAGATGATGCATTTTGCTGAATGAAGGTTTAAGCATTAGAGCAATTTGACTTCATGCCAAAAGCATTTCCCCTCTCAGTTCTTATAAACTACGAATCAACATAAATTTCCACATGCCTTTCAAATTACCCAATAGCATGCAATTTCCTGACAATCCAGATAGTACACTAATTTTTTATATTCATTTTTTACTCATCATACTGAACTAAAACATTCATAGACTAAATTATAACTCAACACAACAGGATCGGATCAAATTTTGCTCTGAAACCTCGAAAAATTCCCTGTACCTCCATTTCCTTTCTGACTGCATTACAGATCAAAATCTCTGCATATATACATGATTTTCTTATTTTTGTCGGATGTGGAAAGCTGTTGAATCTTCATAGATTTTCAAAGGTTGTCTTGAATTTCTATTTAATGTGCCTTTTTGTGATAGTCTCTTTCTGTATAATCAGAACGCAGTTCCGTCTTTCCTTCCCAAAGACCTCGGCCCTGTAACATACAACTTAGTGATTGATCGCAAGGATGTTTTTTATTACTGATCATACACAATGATCAATGTGATCAATCCTCAAAAGCAGCCCCTACGATCAATTGCATAGCTTTATGTTGCAAGGGCCTTCTATGTCACATAAACCTTGCATTCATGAGCTTGTTAAGTTTTCATTGGATTCAGAAACCTGGAGCATCTTGAATTCGAATGAGTTCTGGATTGTCAGGATAAGGTTTCGGCTTGCCCTTGGGAGCGTTCCATAAAGCACCATGTTGGTGATTTTCACTTGACAAATTTGCTCTGAGCCAATCAGCTGCAAAGATTTCAGTAGCTTATAACAAACAGTCAGTGTGAATCACGGACGATCAGTTTCGTGAAATGTTCCTTGGATAAACTCCCTCAGGAGTCATAGAGAAGGAGACAAAACGGCAAGTCTGGGAAGTGCAATTGTCAAAAACCCTTTGGAAAATATGGCCCAAACCCTGAGGGGTTGTAACTGTAATATTGAATCCCTATGGCTAATACATAACATTGTACCATATTGCCATGATTGTACCGTTCACAATACAGTTCACATGGGAGATACACAATACGTTCTATCATCCACTATGCAAAACTAGAAAATTCGGAGGGTGAATACATAAATTTCAGTCATTTTTTTCCCCCAACTGTCAACATGTATTTTTTGCATTCAGAAATTTTACCCGAAATTAAGTTTTCCCTTACTCCACTGGCATGGGAAAACTCACATGAATTGTAAAATTTTTTTTGTTGTTTTCTTTCTTTTTTAATCTTTCTATACCTAATGACAGGAAAGTATATAAAGATGATTTCTTATTAAATTGAGTTGAGTTAAAATGAAAATAAACCAAACTTAAACTTGAATCTATATATTCTAATGGGCGGGGATAATACTAGGGAATACCAAAGTGATTATTATAACATGAAAATGTATTGGCAAGTTTTAGGCACTATACATGAGCTTCGTAATAGTACTGGAAAGAGCAACAAAAATTATGCACTTATCCCCCCCCCCCCCCCCCAATATTTCCGATTAACAAGTTTAGAAGTAGAGTACTTCACATCAACAGTAAATATAATTAAAAGTGTAACCTCCCTTTTTTTGTTCAGGTCATTGTATCCAAGCTGATAGATGGAATAACTAACTGACCAGGGGCCTCTTTCATAAAGGACTTACCCCTACAGAAATTTCCAAGCTTGCGGGAAGCGTGCGACTAGCTTGCGCAAGCTTGCGGCATGCTAGTAACTAGCATGCGGTTAGCTTAATAAGCGTGTGATATGCGTGCAGAGTAATAGTTAAGCGATCTTTTAGCGAGCAGGGACTGTTCGCTAGCATGCACTCGCTTATTAAGCGAGTGCCCTGCTAGTCGCATGCTAGTTACTAGCAAGCGGCACGCTTAAATTTCGGTAGGGGTTCAACTGTTGTAGCTTTGCCATTATGGCAACTACCATGGTAACAGGGCTCAGCAGCCAATCAGAATCATGGTTGCCATGGTAGGTGCCATAATGGCAAAGTTACAACAGTTGTTAAGTCCTTTACAAAAAAGATCCCAGGGCCCGTAAAACAAAGATTCGCGATCAATCGCCTAATGAAATACCCTATCAAGATCATCCTTGCATGCTAATTTGGTCAATAGAGTAACCAAGAACCAATCAGAATTCTTCTTTCAAATTAGCGATTAATCGCTAACCTATGTGTTACAGGGCCCAGGTTCAGTTCAATTCAGTTCAATTCATTCATTTTCTCAGCATTAAAAAAATGATATATACAATATATACATGAATGACAAATAGTATCAGAGAAAATTGGAAACTACAGAAAAGTTTATAAAAACACCAAGTCAAATCTTACAGGTAATGCCTTGAATCTTCTTTGCATTTTATCATTCACATATCAGGTAAGACCCCTTCATGACACCTGGATAGAATTTGAACAACTTTGCACTAATTGCAGATATTTTATTTAAATGAAACTGTTTCTGGGTTTATATACATGTACTCTACCCTGATTCCAAATAAACATCATTAAATATGACAACCAAAATGAATATCATCAAATATGACGATAGAGAGAAATACTGATGCTGAAATTGCTCATGCTAGTGCATGTAAAATATTTAAAAGACCCTTGAAATACAATAAATTTAAGAAAAAATGATGAAAATGTGAATAATTCAACTGACATGAAAAAAGTGGTATTTACAGTGTTACATGAAAATCTTCAAAAGGGGTGATCTACATTTCTACATGGTTACTGTTATATAATTTATAATGCTTGGTTTCTAATAGCTTTGTACATTATACAAGTTCAGCTCTTTGAATATGATTTTTTATTTGGGAAATAAGATGGAACTCCATCATTACAGAGCAAACAAGTTTAATTTTGTGAAATATGGATCATTCCATTTCCAGATTGATGACTATAGAACAGATTAAAGAGACATTTTGTAGCAAAAGGAATATTAACTCACATATTCATCATAGACTTCAATCCTATATTAAAGTTTGGACAATCTCCTTAAAAGCATGTCTTTACTCCAATTACATCATATGAATGTGAAAATATTGATATGAAATAAAACCATTATCTCAAGCAAGAAAAGGGCTAAAATTTCAGGATATAATCTTTGACTGTGCCTGTCTGATATCCAGTAACTAAATCTTTCATAAAGATTAGCATTTTTAAGTTATCACAGAAAATAAACAAATTACTGAGAGAGGGCACAAAATACAAAATTTTTATTTTCACGAAGATCTAATTAAATGGTTGAAAAAAATCAATGACCAATACACTTTTGTAAGATTGGAATTTTAAATGAATGCCAAAACTTTAGAAAGGCTTGAAAGTCCTTGTAGCTCTGAATAATACATGTACATGGGCCTTGGAATAAAGGCTACAAATTATATTACTTATTTGTGACCATATTTATCTTTAAGTCAGCAGTTATTTAAGCATTTAAGATAGGAAAGCTTTTAGGAGGTGATGAATCGCCAAATTAAATGAAACTGATACTTGAGAACAGTAAGAAATTATGCGAAACCCACACAAACTATACAAAAATAACACAACATCCATACACTATAAATAGACTATCAATTCAAAGAAATTTTATAGAGGTTGTGAGATTCTATGGCAAGATAAGAAAAATGTTGCTGAAAACCCCCCCTGTGAAATTTGACAAGTTGGACACCTTTTCAAAAGTCTGTGACTTTGCAGGAATCCTGCAATAAAATACAAAAGAACAAGTGGAGATATGACATCATCAGCCCACCTAATGAATATTCATGACGACTGTTTTCACAAAATATTGCTCAACTTAATAATTCAATAACTTTGTTATTTGTTATCCGTTTTTGACGAAATTTGGGGCATTTTGCTCAGTGAATTTTACTCTATTGATTAAGATATAAATACTTTCAGCCCCGACCATCCCTTTAAATATGACAATCAAGATGAATATCATCAAATATGGCAATAGAGAGAGAGACATACTGATGCTGAAATTGCTCATACTGGTGCATGTAAAATATTTAAAAGACCCTTGAAGAAAATAAAGCTAAGAAAAATTGATGAAAATGTGAAAAAAATAATTCAACCGACATGAAAAAAATGGTCTTTCCCTGTATACCCCATTTTTTTTAACCTATGATGAAATGCGAGAATGGGTAATTTGAAATGCAGCTTGGCAGTTTCATGCAGGGAGAGACGCTCGGGAAATTTATTTTTCAAAAAAATGTTTTAACTAACCATGAATCGCAGAGAGGAATCCTAACCCTTCGCTTCCCTACTAACACTGATGCCTACAAGTGGTAGACCGATATAAGAGCAATGTATAATTTCTATAAAAGTTTAGAGGGTATACCAGCAGATCTGTTGTAAAATTATTTGATGTTGTAAATAATGAGAAATATGCTTGATGATGTTTTTAGATATAAACATTAAATGAAATAAAAATGAGAACAGCTTATTTGTTGTAAAGCATTCCATGATCCTTGTAAATAATAATATCCTAAATGATATCTTGGTATGAGGTAGAGTTTTTAATGTTATGTTTGTAGAGATAAAAAGCAAATGAAACATATAGGAATACTTAGGGTTGCTTAAAAGGGCAGTTTGATGAGGAAGTAATGATGGAAACATAAGTAGTAAAAGAGTTTGTAGAAATGACGGCTAGTATGGGAATAAAATATGTATCATATGATGAAAACTTTGTAATCTAAATTTTCGTGTGTTGGGGATAAAGTATTATTCTATATCAACTTAAACAACGATTTTATAGTTTTCATACATTGAAAATACTGAAATACTGACAGAAAATTAAAGGAAAAGTACCAGGAATATTTAATCAATGAATGATTTATACATGTAAGTTTTAATTTACAGCAGTGGAATGTCGTTTCATTTTTTTTTTTCAAATTAAAAAGGTAGCCTGATTCAATAAAGATATGATTTTTTCCTAATTATGAGATAATTTTATAATCATAAAATACAGATATTTTTTTAGTTTATTTTGCAGGGGCAGAGGGACACTGAAATCATTTTGAAAGACAGGAAAGATTTAATGTACTAGCAGAAAAATCTATGAACTGAAAATATATCTTTTAAAAAATCAAAATGGACATAAATATTTAAAACAAAATAAGATGATTGTACTAGTATGAGAAAAATATATATATAGTCTGGTTTTCTGCTTCATAATTTGTAGCATATCATTTTGGAACACACAAGGGACTTTATGAAATGAAAAGAAACAAAACAAAGATACGACTTTCAACAATTATTTCCATGCTTCCAAACAAAACCAATTACCGCAACAGATACATTCCTTGAAAATGGCAAAAAGAGAAGAAACATGATACTATATAATCTTTTCGACTCGATGATCATGACAATCAGCCGCTAATGCTTTGAAACTCATGATTTTGCTTTGAACACCGTAAGGGTGCATGGGTTTCCAATGGGATTACACTCACTCACAAAAAACAACAGAAATCCAATAAATATATTGATGAACAATAACATACCATGAACTTTTAAGAAATAATAAATTCACACAAAAATCACACAATGATCGAGTGCAACTTCACAGCATCCATGGGACTTTGAAAGGAAAATTTTAAAAGTTTTCATTTCAAAATGAGGTTTAAATGAAGAATATATTGTATGTTTACAATGTGTGCAAATAAATATTCTGATAATGAAAGATACAAAAAGAATTGTCTTGGTTTTTAATATTTTACCTGGTCTTCATAAAGCAGTTGTGTCTCTCTTTCCTGAGTAAGTAAGAAATAAATTTGGATCACAGCTTTAAAATGAGCGTCTTAATCTTTGATCTCCATATTGCGTCCTAACACTCATAAATGCAAGAAGAGAGTTTCAGAAATTAAAGAGCAAAATATGCATGTGTATAATCCTTTGAAAGTATAATAGCAGACTCTGTATGGGAAGGGGCTTTGGGACTGATTTTACCCCCCCCCCCTTTCCCTTAATCCCCTAAAAATTTCTTGCGAACAAATATTCCAAACATGTGTATGCCCTAACATAATACCTATACAGAAACTCACTAAATCAAATTGTAGAAGTCTCATAATGCCCACAATTCAACAAAGAAAGTTATATAGAAATGTTGAGACATATGTAACAATTACAAATGGATGGTTGGATGCTAAATTAATACATTCAAGTGATGTGGAATAATTATTCTTCATAAGTTTGGCTTTGTGATAAACAAAAATATATGAAAATAATTGCTCTTCATTAATTTCATTCTGACAACTTCACATTCTATTTTTCTAAATGAAAATCATGCTGTAAGCCATTTGATATTTTTGTATGCCCTGCTTGTTCTGTTACTCAGATATTTCCTGGGTGCTCCTTCTATGTGTGTATATATTTTATTCCTTTGTTGAACGATTTGAATGTCAATAAAGTGATGAATTACTACTTGGCTTGGCATGGAATTTACTCAACTTTCTTGCTGCTTGCTGGCAACATACATGAATACTGAATGAATTTGTGTGTCACTATGCTCAAATTTATTACACAACTGCTTTTTTATCAAATTGAATTAAAATGCATGTCTTCCAAAGTGTAAATATGCAGTATAAAGTTTTTTTTTCTGAAAAACAACAAACTAAAACTTCATATTGCACCTGGAAGTGGCAAAACGTCAAAGGAAGAACTTTTCTCTTCTGTTTTTATGAAGGCGGGGATAAACGCTTTTTAATATGATTTCATCAGACAGGCGAAGTTGCATGTGTATTCAACTGCTTTTGTTTGATATTTGAGGGATTACAATCAAATATATCCCCAAAGTATCCCGCAAATGAGGATATAAAAACAATACAAATTTATCAGATACCATACAAAGCTCAGGCGACGATTTCTTGAGAATTTTAGACGAACCCGACTTATCTTTCAAAGGACGAGAGATTAATGTAAATGATACATGCTTATCTGCATGCTGTGAGCAATCTTGCAGTCTAGTTTACCTTTGTTTTAGATCGGACTCAGAAATTGAAAACTGTCACAAATTCCACTGTTGGAAACAACCTTGAGAGCTTATAGACACCTCATTTCCTCATTCAGACTCTGATGTAGTTTAAATTGGCATTTGAAATACCAACTGACTGTGTGTTTTTTTTATATGAATATGGATGCATGTCTGTCGGAATATGAGAGAATAATTCATGATTAGAAAGGCTCAGAGGAAAATTAATTGCTTCTTTTTCATGGCACCCCCCCCTTCCTCCCCAAAGGTAATATCCGGTTGGTCTATTGTGCAAATACACATGCTGTAGTACCATAAATACTGCTTAAGTGAAATAAACATACCATGTAGATTTGGTGTGCTTTGATAAATATACAAACTAGGACTTGATACAATTGAAGGGGAAGGGCATTGGTGTACACATTTACGGCCAGAAAAATGTTTTTAAAAAGGATGTTCTAGTGGAATGAGATCAGGGGCGGCGGAGCGAAGTTGAAAGTGGGGGGGGGGCAGGGAAAAAAGAACAAATTTTCTTGTGAAAAGGGCACCATCTTAAAACAAAGAAAAGAAATGATCTAACCAGTGTCATTTGGGGGCTAGATATGTGGTATCACGTAAATTTATAAGCTGTGAGCGAGCAAAAATTTTGACATTCTTATAACAAAAATCCAAGTTTTTTTAAGCTTTTGACAACTAGTATAAACAAGTGGAATGCCTCTGGCCGTCTCACCTGCATCACGCGGTTCAATATAGCAGCAGTGCTCACTTTGAATACTACTCTAACTCGCACAAGATGTTCAGTGATACATGGTTACTCTTATGTCCACTTTTTATGAACTAGACCAATAAACTTACAGAGATATGATGGTTACTCAACAAAAAACCCCAACATGGCCAAAGTTCATTGACCTTACATGACCTTTGATCTTGATCATGTGACCTGAAACTCGAACAGGATGTTCAGTGATACTTGATTACTCTTATGTACAAGTTTCATGAATCAGATCCATAAACTTTCAAAGTTATGATGGTAATTCAACAGATATCCCCAATTCGGCCAAAGTTCATTGACCCTAAATGACCTTTGACCTTGGTCATGTGACGTGAAACTCATGTAGGATGTTCAGTGATACTTGATTAACCTTATGTCCAAGTTTCATGAACTAGGTCCATATATTTTCGAAGTTATGATGACATTTCAAAAACTTAACCTCAGGTTAAGATTTCGATGTTGATTCCTCCAACATGGTCTAAGTTCATTGACCCTAAATGACCTTTGACCTTGGTCATGTGACATGAAACTCTTATAGGATGTTCAGTAATACTTGATTAACCTTATGGCAAAGTTTTATTAACTAGGTCCATATACTTTCTAAGTTATGATGTCATTTCAAAAACTTAACCTCAGGTTAAGATTTGATGTTGACGACGCCGCCGCCGTCGGAAAAGCGGCGCCTATAGTCTCACTTTGCTTCGCAGGTGAGACAACTAGTATAAATGATATCATATTCCTTTTTTCTCTTTTTGTTGGTCGTGAAAACATGGGGAGAGGGCAAAAGCCCCCCATCCGATCGCCGCCCTTGAATGTGATGCTGTTAAAACACCTAAAATCAGAATTAAGGGTAGTATGTTTAAAGGTCAAGTCCACCTCAGAAAAATGTTAATTTGAATCAGAGAAAAATCAGACAAGCACAATGCTAAAAATTTTATCAAAATCTGATGTGATATAAGAAAGTTATGACATTTCAAAGTTTCGCTTATTTTTCACAAAACAGTTATATGAACGAGCCAGTTACATCCAAATGAGAGAGTCGATGATGTCACTCACTCACTATTTCTTTTGTTTTTTATTGTTTGAATTATACAATATTTCAATTTTTACGAATTTGACGATTAGGACCTCCTTGCCCGAAGCACAAAATGTTAAAATAATGGAATTTCACGTGTTCAGGGAAGAATGACACTTCATTTCACATGACAATGACGAGGAAATAAAAATATTTCATATAATAAAATACAAAAGAAATAGTGAGTGATGTCATCAGTTCCTCATTTGCATACCGACCGAGATGTGCATATAACTGTTTTGTGAAATGAAGCGAAACTTTAACATGCCATAACTTACTTATTTTACACCCGATTTTGATGAAATTTTCAGTGTAATGCTTGTTGAATTTTTCTCTTTTTATTCAAATCAAATTTTTGTTGGGGTGGACTTGTCCTTTAATAAGAAAAAAGACAAAAATAAAGAAAAGCAAGTTTTGGTTTGGAATTTATTCACTTGCATTATATGTTACATTATAAACATTGATTTTTGTGCAATATGAAAATTCTTTGATCAGGGGGCACTTTGCTCTAAAAAAAATATGTTGAGATTTATGTTCACAGAAAGCACATGGAAATACCCATATAATTTATCATTTTGAGAAATGATTAATACAATTCACAAGAACCTTTGGTCATGCATGTGTACAGCAATAGCTGATTCACTCCCCCCCCCCCCCGACATAAACCAAAATATGAGAAAGATTGAATTCCTAGATCCACAAACTAAAATAACCAATTCCCTTGGCACCTTTATCCAATCATTTTCAGCTGTAAAATTCCCTAAATCAGCAATAAAACCAAACAGGAAGCAGCCTTTTTCATAGCAGTGTATACCCCGGTTAGGCAAACAGGACTCATGAGTGTATTATTGGTCATGTATTAGGGAAATAACGGCCCCACGGATCAATATCTGGGTGCAAGCCGACAGAGCCTCCATCGTCTGGGTGCACTTGCACCGTGACATTTGAGTAAAACATCATAAATATGCAGTTATGAAAGCGAATCTTTATTACTTGTCCTCTGTGCCTGTCTGCAGCCGAGCCTGGATGTATGTGTACGTATGTATGATATGCAACACCGTGTTATCACACTTAGTTATGAAAACGCACCCCAATATGTGCGTGTTTCTACTTCACTGTTGCCATGGTCTTTGATTATTGTCATGACTTAAAAGATAATATACTCGACATCTCAAAACTTTGAAAATTATTTGAAAATTTTCTGCTAAAGTTTAGAGCATTAAGATAAAAGGTATCTGTTTTACACTTAGCAAGTAATTATGAAAACTAAATATCATTATAATCATCTATGCGTATGCTTTGAAAATGCATTATTGATCAGTATCATTTCTTTTCTATACTAGATACCAAAACCATAACCTGAATCTTCTAAAACATGTATCAATTACAAAATATATCTAGATGTATTTTATAATCTATAACTTCCCACACAAAAAGTGTTCCTACATTTTTGAGAACTTTTTCCCCGTTAGATCTAGCAGGTTTTCAACCAAGTACCAAAATCCTTTTTAAACGTTTTTAAACATTCTCCTTCCCCTTAATACACTAAAATCAGTGATTGGCACAGCAAGTGATAAAAATGACAATTTCACTTTTAACTAAATCGATTCCCTTTTCGAGCAAATCACAGACATCTACATTTCCAAATAGAATCTAATTAAAACAGACAGACAAATAAACCCACTAGCCCATTCAATGCAAACATGGTAGCGGCGCAATTATTTTTAACGAGCCCCAATCAAAGGCTGCATGCGCAGGTAACGACCGCGCTTTCCCCGTCGCCCTAATCCCCTCTTTAGCACCCGGAGCGGTGGCAGAAACACGATTTGAGGACGGGGCGTTTGGAATACTAATAACGTGTGACAGAGAAGAGTGGACTGTATAATGGAGAAGGGGTAATCCAATCGGTTTGGCACTTGAGCGCATCAATAATGAACACGATTATGAGCAGACATCGGGAGCCAAATTTGGGTTATCAGCGATCCCTTAGCATGGATCTAAGGCCACCGTCTGGATGCGATATGGATGGACGAAGACACGTTTCAGCCCTCTTGCCTAGCCTATTTGAACCGTAAATCCTGGGTTTTTTTCAAACAGATCAAACATACAGGTTGATCAAATATATATTCTGGGTGTACAAATTGGGATCATTGATACTTCTTTGATATCAAAATTATTAATACTAGTTGCCAACAAGGCATTGCAACTATGCAGAAGAGATGCTTCTGGGGAGCAAATATAAACAATTTATTTAACAGGCCACGGGCTTGTATCTTTATCGTAATCATTAATTTTGTCTTCAATGCTAGCTGTACAAACTTTGCAAAGACAACAACATTCATAGCATTGTGTCTGTGGATTAATTTCCAGTTATTCGCACCAAACAGGATTTTTTCATATCACCTTAAAGATTTATTTAAGAAAAATCTAAGTACAGATTAATGAGGCATGTTAAAAGTTAATCCAGCAGGGGGTGTTTCACAAAGATTTAAGTATGACTGAGAGTCGCACTTAAATACAGAGTTGCAAAATTATAAAAGGCTTGACCGCATTGGTCAGATCGTGTCATGACGACGCGTACAAATGCGTGTCTATCAATAAGATCGCGAGTTGCACATCATGTATGCATCGGTATTTAAGTATTACTTAAGCCATACTTAATCTTTGTGAAACACCCCCAAGTCTTATTTCCATTTATTTTTATTTTCTCCTGATCTTCTCCTCCCTATTCACCATCTTCTCTGTATGTATCTTATCGCCTTCATAACACTCTTCATACTCACAATCTCTTTTCCTACACAGCAAAAACTGTGGTGTTAACCGGTGTACATAGAGGACCACACCAGTTATTTTACACCGGTGTTAAATTGGTGGTGTTAGTTTTACACCTTTAGGTGTTATTACAACACCTTTTGTTGTTACATTTACACTCTTTGGTGTTATGTTTAATCTATAGGGTGTAATTTTAACACCTCAGGGTGTGGTCCTCTATTAACACCAATTGGTGTCAGTTTTAACACCGCAGTTTTTACAGTGTATACCATTCTCTCAACAACTAATCACTCAATGTATTTCACAGCTGATATGTACTGTAACTGCAAAAGTAAAGATGACATTACAATTTCATATCTTCAGTTTTGCAGAAACCCATATTCAACTTACACAAAAAACCATCCTCTCGAAATAACAGGGAAACTCAGGCATTTTCCTTCTAATGTAACAGTCACACCGGTAGAACTGATACCAGACCGACCAAACATCACATTATTCCCAATGACGTATCATTGGTTGGTTTGGAGTCAGTTTCATAGGGGTGACTGTGGGTAGCATCATCTACTCAAAAAGTTCTTATCGCCATGGAAACAAGTGATGGGGTAAGAGAGAGAAAAAACCACAGCTGCATCAAGTACGTCCTGAAACAATTGCACTGTAGATGAATTCAAGCTCGGCAAATTGCAACTTGGGGCCATCCTGCAACTCATGCACGCCAGCCGTCTATGAAGCTGCAAATTATGTGCAGCTGGGATGCAGCGGATAGGAGCATCTTAAGATGGCTCCAACATTGCCAATTTGGAACAAATGCACATATTCAGAAATACAGTGAAACCTGTCAATAGTGATCACCCGAAGGAAAATATGGACTTTAACCAATTGCTTACTAGAATAATAATAATAATAATTCGATTCATATAGCGCCTTTTCCAGAGGATACAAAGCGCTGTTGTTTGCATAAGACAAGTAAATGTTTATGGTTATATAAGTGTGTTTTGAGATGTTTTTTGAAGAGGTTAAGAGAACAGAGGTTTCAAAGAGATGGAGGGAGTTTGTTCCAAACACGGGGGGGGGGGGGGGGGGCAAGAGATTGAAAGGAGTTGAAACCGGCCTGTTTTCTGGACTTTGGAATTACATAGGAAAGAGTAGCAGTAGAACGAAGAGAGTATGTAGATCTTTGTTGCTGAAATAATGAAGAAATGTAAGAAGGTAGTGTGGTTGACAGAGACTTATAGGTTAGAACTGGATGATCCTGTAAAAAGTCTACACGAATCTTAGAATTCAGTAGTCTCTATTTTTGGAAGTGATTTTCATTGTTACTGCAAATCCTTGCATATGATTGGTCGAGAGCAAATTAGTCAGCGAAAACTACTAATAAAACCTTTCATGAGACACCCCTCTATTCTCACACCAAATGTGGGATTGCAAGAACAGGGCAAAGGAATAAACATATTCCAAGGATACGTACCTAAAAATTATCAGTTATCAAATAAAGCATTTATAATGGAACAAGCAGTTTGTGTGTATCAATCTATTGTATCTTTCAACTTCTTAATAATTCAATCATAATTAACTGAGTTGGTGGAGGTAAAGTCATATCAAGGGTTCTATATCAACTTAAGACTCACTATTTCTTGCTTTTGGGTTTTGTATAAATTTATACAACCTTCGAATGCACGAATAATTCTATGATCTGTTATCTCACCAAAAGATGGATAAATAGCAAGATTTTACTCAGCTACTTTCTATAGAAATTTCACAAGACCACACATCTTTGAACATCTCTTGAGGACATGATTTTCTTTCCCTTTCATAGAAATCACACCATCTAATCTCAAGTAGATGATAGTATCCACAAAAACATGGTTCCTACTCGTATATATCTTGATGCTATCAGACCTTCCTAATGGCCATCGAATCTGTAGCCCGGGTAATATGTCACACCGATTGTCTTTCAAGAGCGTGTTCGAGCAAATCCAAGCTTGAAATATTTGCCCCGGGCCATTTTCGGCTCGTCCACCGAGCAAGGTCAAGCCTCGCATGTGGAGAAAGAGATAAGGGAGGGGTCGCTCCTTCAAAAATATGAGGATAATTGGGTATAGGGTCACGTGACAGCAACCTGTCAGGCTCTTATGGGAGAATGATGAGAAGAGTATTCCACTGGAATGAGTGTACAGGGAGGGAGACAGACCAGTAATTGGATAGGCAGGGGGAGGTAATTAAACTTGACGAGATGTGCGCCTCAGTCACGAGAGTGTTTTTTCGCAGTCGGGTGCATTCTCCCCCCTTGCCCGTTCTGTAATGTTGTTATCCACGGGGGCTGCCATGCGAAGAGTGCACATCTACTCACATACCCAGCGACAGAAACTTGTTGATCAATCAGCGATGGAGACTGAAGATAAACAGGGTTAAGGATCTTAAGGAACTTTAAAGATCAAATCACTCTGTCATGGTGCATAGAGAATGGTGACTCACCATTTCTCTAACATTTTAAGCTCTTTGGGCAAAGTTATAAAAGTTTTAAATAACATGTTATGTTATGCAGGGCCTGCTGGTAGAGCAGTCTCCTAACTGAAGTGGCTACCTTGGGTGAATTAAACATTATTATCATTATTCTTCTATGCGATCAATATCATATATCGTCAGTGATTTTACGAACTGGCTCAAACCTAATTTTCGATCAAATTTTCAAAATCCATTTTTATGCATATTCCGATAGCCCGTGATTCACTCTATTGATTTGCCAAATTTCAGATCAAAATTTGTATTATCTAAAGAATAGGAGCATATTTAATTTTTTTACAAACCAGCTCAACCCCCTCCTTTGATTTTACGAACTGGTTTGAACCATACTTTGTGTATTAGAAAGTCTCTGGAATGGCGCGCTCAGGTCAATGACCCGACCTAGATGCAGTGCGTATGTAGCACGTATGTACTTTGCGCAGGGTTTGTGCCTATCATTCATACACATAGCATGAATGATTTTACGAACTGGCTCAAACCGTGGTTTGTGATGCTAAAAATCGATGTGCATGGTACACATGATTTTACGAACTGGTTCAAAACCCGTTTTGGGGAAAATTTAGCAACTTCTAAAATGCACACATGCACTTCTTTTAAATATTGAGAGAATGAACATGAATTGCTGACAAAATTAAGCATATTATAGAATAGAATGCATGCTTTAAATTGGTATGAATAATTGATCTGCTTTCTTTCAAAGCGCAAAGTTATGAGGGACTGAAAAACATTCATAATTTGTACTCGATTATCTCAAAATTTTGGAGACCAGCCAAGGTTTAAGTCCGTTTGTAAAATCACTGACGATATCTTGCAGATGATGTCAGAATGTTAGTTCTATCTTTCTGTCTCCATATCTTTCCTTTTCTGAAGCAAATATTGAGTCCCTCTGTCATTTTCTCTATCTTCTTTCTATCCCATACCCCTCTTTTTTTGTCTCTGTCTCACCCCTTTCTTTGTCTCATCAATATATCATCTCTAAATCTCACAACTCTTCATATACCTTTCTATTACTCTGTCTCTCTTCCTGTCTGTCTGTCTTTCTCTGTGACTCTCTCAATCTCTAAACATCTAACTCACTACCTTTAATAACACATCTCTCTTTATCCACCACCTCCCAACCAACACTAAGCGACCCCCCCCCCCATCATATTGCCTGTGTGGAATGAAAGCCTCTGAGATTTCATCTCACCAGCGCATCAGTAAATCCTTGCTTAAGATAACATCATACAGGGTAGAAGGTCCCTGGGGTGTGCTCTGTGCACTGGACGAACAAATTCACTTTCTCAACGGCCGACCGGCCAGCACTTTGCAAGCACGGGCTAAAGAACCCCCTGATGTGATTCAGACGAAAATTAACCAGCTCAGCGCTCAGGGGCGTGATGACTAATTTCGTCATCTCGTCTTTCAAGACCGGGCACATGAGACACTGAGGCAGAAAGTCAGGGGAAAAGGTAGATGGCACGTAACATTGTCAGCATCGTCCTTCTATATGTTTTAATGCTTGATTAGGTAGGGACAAAATCTTAAGTTGCTTTTGAATAAGCCCAGAGCCCAAGAAAGAAATTTTGTAAAATTGGCTGGTGTTTCATCAACATTTGTTGTCAGACAAGTTGTGAGATCTAACAACTTGATTTCACAGGTATGTGAACCATCATGAAATTGTCCCCAAAATGTTGTAATCTACTTACATTCAAGAACTTTGCAGAACCTCCATTGGTTATAATTGCAATTCTGCTTTTATATGTTACCTGATGATACACCTATCTAATGTTTTGTATTCTTATATTTTATTGCCATTAAGCTTCTCTTGTATTTGTTGCCATATATACATTTTTTTTCTCTTTCTTACATTTAACTTGAGCCCTCTGAAGACTGGTTTGGTACATTCATCAAAATTATTCATGATATCAGCCATGTATGTATGAATTATTATGCATGCAAAGCAAAAGAGATTGTGTTTTGTGTTGACACTGTATTATATTATGCTTCTAAAAGTTCTAATCTATGATGATTAGTTTTGCTACTTTCAGTTCTATAAAGATGACATATATACTTACGACATCAAGAATTCTCTCCTCTAAATCCTGGTTTATTTCATGTAATTCCTGATGACTTTTCTCCAATCTGTAATGATAAAGTCAAAGAACAGAAATGGACGAAAAAAGTTTTAAAAGAAAAATCGAAACAATACATCATTATCGTTCTTATTCTTCCTGCTTGAGTCTTGTCTTAGCAAAAGCTAATGCTCCTGGGTTGTGTTACATAAAGCTTTGCGTAAGTTACAAGTGACTTTACAAATGAATGGTGACCATTTCTTGGGAGCTAAATCAACACCAATAAACATTTGGTGGGTATCACTTAGCACAAGAGGGGTTCATTGATTGTTCATAAAGTCATGCATAACTTTCGCACAGCTTCATCAAACGGGCCCAATGGTCGCATTTCATAAAGATTTCTTTTGTCTGCTACATATGCCTATACACACCACTGGAACATGTTCTTGGCTACTTAGTCAGCCACATAGGGATACATCTTAGCACAAGGTCATCAGTCATGTGTAAGGTCATGGATAACGGTTTTGTGAAACTGCCCCAATGATATTTTCATGTAGTCTTTATACTGAATAAGGCCAAAGAAATCCTCCTTTTCTCTCTCTCTCTCTTTTAAGAAATGGACATGAATAAGTTACAGGTCAATCACAGTATTCCCTTTCATACAAAATGTTCCAAGGCTGTGATTACACACATAAAGAATGGATACACAAGGGGTTAAGCTTCGTCTTATCATGGATATCTCATGATCGTAGTAGAAGCATCGCAAAAGGCAGCGGATTTGAGGGGAGTTGGAACACGAATCCCGATGGGAGCAATTGGCACATTTTACCATCCATCAATTAGTTGAAATGGAATCTTGGCTAGAGACTCTTCATTCAATTGTCTTTCCCCTTTTCTTCTCTTCTCTTTTCCCCCCATTAGATCTTCTCCCTCTGTATTCATCTCTCTTTCCCTGATCAGTCAAATGCTAGACTTCATTCATTCCCCGAGGGATGGGTTTGCGAGATGCGACCATGACAGACGAATCACATACGATCCATCACATTAGGAGCTCCGCGCGACTCACATTGCGTATTGATACATTGGTTTCCAGCTCCGAACATAGAAATAATATTCAAGGCAAATTTTTGCTGTTTTCATAGCTTGGACCTCCTGTACAAGTCTGCTCACTATTTTTAAAAACAAAATACAAACTACAAATGTTATCACAAAATCAACTTTTCACATTTACTCATCTTGAATGTTGCAGTTAAAAGTAATATCCATTACCAAATTTTGCCCATTAAGATAATGACATCCTTGGGACTGACTTTCCCAATTGATTGCTAATTTCAAAAGCATCATTATGTAGACAAGTTCATTGAAAAGTCACATTCATCTTAATATTTTCCATTCACATTCCATAATGAGGATTAAATAATTGAATAAGTTTTATATGCAACAGAATATATATATTTATTATCATTACTGCTAAATTTATCAATATGTTTGGAAATATACAAATACAATTAAATAGGACACTGCAATATTAAAGTATTCCTAATTACAATACTCTTCAGGTTGTTTTTAAGGAGACAAACTTATATGAGAGGAGAGAAAATACCTTTTTACAAAATACAAATTCTTAAGAGTCTGGTTAGGATAAATTAAGAATAATAAATGCTGTATCAAGGCAACAACTGATCTATTTTTTTTTTACTAGCTTCTCTTTAGGATGCAGGTAAACTATAAACTTCTATGATTAACATCTGAATAGAAGGCCGCACATCCGTTATCAAACTTTGAGAATTGAACCAAAAAATTATACTCTTATCACACTCCCACAATGCCAGTCACACCAAATAAATCGACTTCAGTCTGATTAAAGCTATGGCATTATTGTTAATGACATATAATTGGACATTCTGGAGTCGCTTTCGTTGGTGTGATTGTAACATCGAATGACCCTCAAATGAACCCAAGATCATAATAGAGTACTATGACCTGACACTGAACCACTCTCTGCCAGCTACTATAAATCAGTCTTTTCTCATACTACAGTAATGATACAGGATAGGTTATCACAATATCAATGATACATGCTTCACTATGTTGTTTATGTATGTAGGTTAAATTGGGAAGGTAGCATCATTGGCATATGTCCTTGGATGTACACAAACAAATATGAATTATTGTTATCAGTCTACAGTTCCGCAAAAATTGTTTCATCTTATTTTCCTTGTTTGTCATGAAAACTGTCATTTATCTAAACTCTGATATCGATTTTTCATCATAAAATGAAATAAAGCTAAGAAATACAAATGTGTACTTGCAAGTCATATACTGAATTGTTGTTACAAGTTTGTCTATCAGTGATATTCAAATAATAAAGACAAAAGGGAAAAAGGCGAAATTCCTTTAAGGAAGTGATCAATAGAGGTTTAAAAGTAAACAGAGCAATTTTATCACCAAGTAATCAATGAATCTAGGATAGAATTTACCTCACTATCTTAACATCTACCCAAGATTTTAGAATGAGGTTGGCATTAGAAAGGGTATAAGAATTTTCCTCGCTATTTTGACATCTATCAGACCTTCATTTTTGAGGAGCTAAAATCTTACATTTTACATCTTTAAATCCATGAAATGGCCATCTATTCTCCATAATTCCTTGAAATTGTTTTGATTTAGTTGAAAACTATCAGAAAATTGAAGAATATACACCTCTTTCCTGAATCTGATTTGAATTTAAACTCCGTAAACATTGTAGTCCCATATTTGTAGATTTTAATGGCAACACCATGGAAGTCTACATGTGGGACTACAATATTTACCTAGTTTCACCACAGATTAATTAATAGCTACACAGCTATTGCATATATATTAAGAAAAATCTACAATTTAACATGTATTGTATTGAATTGATTTGATTTGAACTCCTCAAAAAAATAATGAGAGCGATGTAATGAGCTCCACGAAATTACAAACATGAAGGCTGATCTACCTCACTATTTTGACATCTACCTTCACTGTAAAAACTGTGGTGTTAAAACTGACACCAATTGGCGTTAATAGAGGACCACACCCTGAGACTGTGTTAAAATTACACCCTAAAGATTGAACATAACACCAAAGAGTGTAAATATGACAACCAAAGGTGTTGTAATAACACCTATAGGTGTAAAACTAACACCACCAAATGAACGCCGGTGTAAAATAACTGGTGTGGTCCTCTATGTACATCGGTTAACACCACAGTTTTTGCTGTGTAAGATCTTAGAATGAGGTTTGCTTTAGCAAGGGTCTAAGGGCACAAGATATACAGTGGTGCTCATAAGCTTTGAACCACACCGGAAATTGAAGAAATTTAAAGCATCCAAAATCTGTCATGTTCTAGACATTCAATTGTGATGTCAGGTGATGACATGTTATATTCAATAAACTAAAGTTTGTTTCTCTGGGCTCAGCCAGTAGCTGAAGTGCTGTTGTCTGCATTTGAGCAATTTTGTGCACAACTGTAAATCTGCATGAATTTATATGTAATGATATAATTGTCATTTACATTAATATGTTATTTGGAAGTTGGATTTAGAATTATCTGGGGCCCGTTTCATAAAGGACTTGCAACTGTTGTAACTTTGTTACAATGGCAACTACCATGGTAACAGACTCAGCAGCCAATCAGAATCAAGGTTTCCATGGTAGTTGCCATAATGTCAAAGTTACAACAGTTGTACGTCCTTTATGAAATGGGCCCCTGGACTTCTTTAACATCTACCTTAGATCATCTAAGATTAAGACGGGTCAAAGGGCATCAGATATAGATCTATTTAAATGCATTATAGCAAGGGACAAAGGGCATCAGAAATAGATCTATTTTACTACATTGTCAACATTCACAATCATAAACAATTAAACCCTGAGTCATTCAAAAGTCTTCTTTATGATTCCCCTTACTACTTCTTCATCTACTTTAGATCATTATTGAGCAGGATCAGCATTACAATGGTCTAAGTGCACCAGGGGTCTGTTTCATAAAACTTTTTACCTGAGAAAACTCTGGTAAAAACTGAAAGCTAAGGTTAGTCTGATTTCTGCCATTGACTTAAACACAGGGCAAAACATCTGGTAAAACAACCTGAGTTTTCCCAGGTAAAAAGGTCTATGCACCAGGCCCCTTACATAAATATATGTTTTCAATCAAGGTCAATTACAATCACAAACAATCCTCTCTCATTCAAGAGTCTGGTTTATAATTCTAATACTTCTTTTACATCTATTTTTAGATTCTTTTACGAAGGATGAAATGCTAACAAGAAGGGAACAAATGGCATATACTACAATACAGATCTACTTTACATTAATGTTAATGAATAATGATTTTAACTCTTTACTGAACTAAATAAAAATAAAAGGAATTTAAGAAATAACAACATCATACTATTTTCATTCCATGAACATTGCTTTGACAAGCACTCTCGCCAAATATCTGTGCCTAAGCCAAACGCATAAATCTAATACTAAACCTAATTCATCTTTCCAATGTTCCTAGTTGACAATGCAACCACTACCCAAATCCTTTACAATTAGATTAGAAACATCCATTTCCAGCATATTATGCATAACACATATGCATTGGGGCAAGGCCTGCATTGCTGCATTTGTTGATACATCCATACCAATTTCAAATGAATTCCTTCCTGCTGTAGCCTATTCATGCAATTTATTTTCAAGTTTGATTCAGCTACATGCCCCGAGGCACACCGCCTTTTGGAGACGGGTCTTAGACATGCATTTCTTATGCGGGATGGATAAGAAGGTGCATTTATCTCGTTTATCTTTGGAATGTGCGCCGATACGGTTGGAGTGGGGTTGAGGAGAAGAAAGGGGGTCATAGACGGCGATGTTTATCTCTGCATCCAGCCACTTGTTTGTACGCGAGCAAGGCATCAGGTGATATCTTAATGGGTTAGGAGGATGAAAGAGGAGAGGGGAGAGATGAAGATGGTGGAAGATGGGGTGAATAGGTCATTTGGCAGTGGAGGGAGGGGGAGCTGGTCAAGTGCATTTGGTAGTGTATTTGGTCGAGGAGCCGAGGGTGGTGGTGGTAGTAGTCTATTAGGTAGTGCATTTGGTCTAGGAACTGAGGGTGGTGTGGAAGTGCATTTGGTATAGTCTGTGTGTTTGGGAGCAGAGGGGGGGTGCATCTAAGAGTGTGTATTTGTGGGAGGGGGGTTGGCGGAAGTGCATGTGGGTGTGTGTACGTCTGGGAAGAAGGGGGGTTGGAAGTGTGTGTGGGTGCATGTATGTCTTGGAAAAGGGGATTTGGGGAAACGCATTTGGGTGTGTGTATGTCTGGAAAGAGATGTCTGGCAGTAGGGACTGGGGTGGTGGAAGTGCATGTGGGAGTGTATGCCAGAGAGCACGGGGTGGAAGTGCATGTGTGTTTTTTTGATTGGAGAGGGGAGCTGGAAGTGCATGTAGGAGTGTGTATGTCTGGGTGAGAAAGGAACAGAGATTGATGGACTCTAAAAGGTTAATGTAATTATACAATTATCAAAACTTGATTGTACCTGATGTACTTGCTTAAAAGGAGAAAAGAAATCAAAAGGAAATGCAGACAACTGTACAGACAAGAGACCAATGAAGGTGACTGAGATTAGTCAGACTACAAACATGGAAATAGACAACAATAAAAATAATCTTATAATACAATCTAAGAGCTACTGAGAAGAAATCCTAAGCTTAAAGGTAAAAAAAAGAAAGACTTTAATGAAGATGACTGTCAGAGAAAAAAATCAGCGTAAAAATTTATAAATATTTACAAGACGATAAAATAATATGGTAATTTTTTCATGATGTCTTCTGCATCATTTAAGGTATTGCTCTCAAGCATCAGTAAAGGAAATTAAATCAGAAATGATTTCTTGGATTGAAAAAAAAAATTCTACAAAAACAGTTTTGGTATAGTAAATAAAAACGCACACAAGATAAAATAATAGTATGAATGCATCCTTCATCATATTATACTTCCAATTACTATGTTTGTGCAGTTTCAAGCTCCTGGCATGGCCGTAAAATGTGCTGCGGATCAATATGCCCCAGAAAATATCTGTCCAACACACACACAAGTTCCGTCAACAAGTCCATTCATCATACAAAGTGGATCAAGTGACTCATCTATCCATTAAATCCGTCAGATAATGGCGATGATGGAGGCACCCATGATGGGGGGGGGGGGGGGGGGGTATCGAGACCATGGGAGAGTCATTGGGGATAGTGTTATGGGGATTGCATAGTCTGCAGGCACAGACCCTGATTGAAACTTTGATCAACAAGTGTGTCTCCACGCAAAGACTAGCACATACAAAACTTGCTGTTTCGGTTCCTGAGCGTTCAGTACACAAGGCATGAGTAGGCTGCAATTCAGACCCTTTACTCGAGTGAAGGGTTTGCACAGCAGACTAGAGATTGCATAGGAGAATCAGTGTAGATGAATCATTGTGGATGTTGTTATTGGGGAGCGTTACATGAAGCACCTTGTCTTTGATTTTTCACTGACTAATTAGTTCTGAACCAATCAGATTCAAGGATTTCAGTAGCTTACAACAATTCACTTCCTTATTAGTTCTGACCCAACCAGACACAAAAATAGTAGCTTATAAATGAGAGAAGGACCAATGACAGGAAATGGGTAATCATAGGAAATCAATGGAGATATCTTGATGGGTGACTTATTCTGAGCCAATCAGATGCAAGGATTTCAGTAGCTTATAACAATAATCAGTGAACATCACCGACTATTTGTTTCATGAAATGCTCCCATGGGAGCGAATGGGGAACACCATCTCCGAGATTGGTGTTTAAACAAGATACTACTACTGCATCAATACTACTACTAATTCAATATGAAGCAGGGGCTTGAGCCCTGGTGCTGTAATGTGATTTCATTCTTGTCTTTGACTAGTAGAAGACTGGGTCACCAATCCTCAGCCCCATGCGACAGGTAGTACTGAGCTAGATGTTATCAGTAACATCTGAGGGCCTATTTGACATTTGAATTTACTTGTAACTATTACGAACAACAAGTACTAAAATGACGTCTGATTGATCAAAATCAAATTTGTTATAGAATTGTAACATTTATCAATAAATAACAACAACAGTAACAAATTTAGGGTAATGAAAAAGAGGGGCTGCACAGAACAAATCTAAAAATAGACGCCTGCAAATGACAATTTTCTTATATTCAGCATTGAAATGTTTAATGAAAGTTCCTCAAAATACAGAAGAGGCGAGTGTCCCTTGCACCCCCATCTGGATCCATAACTGTCAAGCTTTGTGAAACAGGCACTAACTCTATGCATGACATCAGAACCCCACCACTCGTCATCAGACAGGGATTTGAGGGGGGATCTTAGAGGGGTTTAGAGAGCCGGGGAGAGTCTAATCGGGAGTGACACCATTCATCCTATCATCCTACCCAGCAGAGCTCATCAAGCCCAAGAAATTATCTAGCAAGATCAAAATGAAAATGGTGTATAGTTTTGAGAGGTAATGGGGGACTACAGAGGTATCTCCAAGTTTCAATGACGCCAATAATCGCACAATGACCCCATTACTTGAAATAATATCCCGGTACCCAAGGGCGTCCCATCTTTTAAATACCAATTTGTATTCATTGATATTTGCTTTTATAAGGTTTAACTTTGTTAAAGATTCAGAACTGGAGCAATAAAATTTATTTCTCAATAGTCCACATGTACATCAGTAGTATAAGCTGCCTAGAGGGTTACATTATTAAAAGATCAAGGTTGATTTTGTACATGCATGATTTGGTTGATATGGAGAAGTGCATACATTCCCAATTCTTGTATACAATATCATTTCTTTTAGTCACCACTTCATCAGCGGTAAAATTTCACAGCCATTAACCATGTGGACTGAAGTGTGTAAACTGCCGAAGTGAAAATCCAGATGTTGAATTGACACTCTTTTATGCTTTTCACACTGCATTTCCTAAACCCCATACTATCCTTAACCCCGGACTATCCTTAACCCCATATCATCTTTTTTTTATTCACACTGTCTTTCTTAACCCCATACTAATTGCTTAGCCGGGGTTAACGCCTTAGCAGAATTGAATTTCAGACAGAAACAAATCACGTCCATTACAACCTTGAAGGAAATATACGAACAAAAATTTGGAATAATTTATCACTGAAAATAGCACATCGAAGGGAGCATTGGACTATTTGAAGAAAATAAAGAGATTCGGTCTTGAAAATAAGATAAAAATTGAAATATATCATGGCCAAGAACTATTTTTGATAATGCAGTTATCCGTTTAAGGGGTAAACACATCCATTATTCCATCTTCACTTTGAATACAATTGTCATTTGCTCCATCTAACCCTAAAACAGCCATTTCCTGCGAAATCCCGCTGTGACGTAGGTGCAATGCAGTCTTCGCTGTCAAGGTACAGTATGGTATTCAGGGTCTAGGCATACACTCCACGACCTCTACTATGAATAGACCGCGCACAGGACAGGCATCACTGTGAATTATTTACAAAGTGAGTCAAAAATACTCCTCGTCCCGAAGGCCGCTTGGATCACATCTTTCGGGCTCACATTATACAATGAGGCCTGTTCCTAAACCCGGCTCATGAATATCTTGTGCAAATTCAAATGCTCGTGGGGGATGTTTACGTACGTGCCTTCCGCTGGGGACTGAGTTTGCAGAAGTGCCCATCGCAGCACAGCTCAGAATAAAGGATACATCCTGAAGAGGTGGATGGAGATTGCTGAATCTGCAAATGTTTCATTTGGAGGGCTAGAATAAGATCTGGTGCCTCTCAAGGGATGTGTCACAGAAGATCAGGAACTATGGTGTTTACACATCAAATTTGATCACCATCTATCCATGACATGTCATACATATACAACATCTTGTCCCTTTCCTTGTATACCTTGCTTTATATATACATTTTTTCCTTATTCCACCTTTCCCTCCATCCCTCTTTCTCACTCCAATCAAATCAATCAATCTTTCCATCTCTCCATAATTTGTCCTTTCCTTTACTCATCACCCGATATTATCAGTCCTTAATATATAGCAAAACTGCCTCGTCTGAAAATAGCTTTTAGTAAAGATGATTTATTGGACTTAATTACGGCTATCAGGGAGACATCAATTCTAATACCTGCTCACGAGGGCCTCCCGTACCGATGGGAAACCATTCTTCAGTTGATATTAAATTCAGTCAAATAGATGGGATGACAAATCCTTATATTAAAAGGAAAAGAACATTCTTATTCTTAGATAAGAAAAAGTAAAATGAATAAATATGGCTTTGACATTTGACAGAGAATCGTGTCTCTCAAGCAAGTTGAATCTTTGTTTGGGGGTGGGTTTTTTAAGGGGGGCATGATATCTCTCCTTGAAAGGGTAAGATTTTTAATTATAACACACCTACATGTGAATATGATAATTCTTAGAATTCATTTAGATTTAATTAATATGAAAGCAAACTATGTAAAAGCACAATATGACATTTTTTTGCTACTTTAACATCTACTAAAGATCACAGCAACAACCCCAAAAAAACTCTAATTGTATTCATGAAGAATTTTATCTATTCAAAAAAATTGTCAATGGCATATCAATAAAAGCACCATTGTAAGTTTTACCAAATGTATTAGTTTTTATATTGTATTTTCACTCCGCATTATAAAAATTTGGAGCAAGACCTTTAATACAAATCAAGTCGTGTGGATAAGAATTATAATTATGCAAGATATGAGATGCCCTCTTTCACCACCAACCTTTTTCTCTTCTCTAACTACATATGAATGTTGAAAATACTGGGCGTTGTGGCGTGCACCTGTAAAACAAGCTGTGACATGGGGAAGTTACAAATTGATGCAGAGCTAGGTTTGAGGTTCAAGCCCTGGTCACGTCTTTCGGATGGTGATGTTAAAGGTCGGTCCCAGACGTAAATAATCATATCTGATTGATACACGTCTGACAAAACTCAAATACACACACACACATATAAGACCAAATACATCACTATAGAAAATGGCAAAAGACAGTCGGTGTAACAAGAGACGACTCAAAAAAACGCTGGGAGACAAGAATAGGAGACGAGACAGGATGAAGAAGAGTACCAAGAGACAGGTTGAGGGTTAGTGTGAACAGGGAGAAAACATTCATTAAAAGCCACTCAATTAAACACTATTCAAGGGCCTACCTCTGAGTACAGGCAAATCTATGAAAGAGACGTTAGAGAGTGAGAAGGGCACAGAGACGGTGAAGGCATGGATGAAAGGAGTCCACAGAGAGGTCCAGAGAGATGACAGAGCAACAGAGACAGAGGAACACAGAAAGTGATGGGAGACACAGAGAGAGAGAGAGAGAGATGGGGGGACAAAAAATGGACATAGAGAGGGAGATAGACTGATACAAATAGAGAAAGATAGACTAATAGACTGAAAGAGACAGGGAAATGAGAGAGGGACAGACGGAGACAGACAGACAGACAGACAAGAGAGGGAGAGTAAGAGAAACCAAGTGAGAGACAGAGAAAAAAGGGAAGAAAGAGACAGGGAAAGACAGACAGACACAGAGAAAATAGACATAATAACTGCTTCATTCTTTATTCTGTCTATCATCAAATACTCATTTGGACTGAGCACAATATAATGATGAAAACTCTCAATTGGTCCCCATGGACAGCTTGTCTTTTTTTCTTTACACTGCTTTGTAGACACTGTTTATTGAAATAATGTCCAGTCAGAAGTACAAGTGATTTCCATGGGAATGAAATAAGGTAAATGCACTAGTATGTGTCTCCAATAAACTATGATATTAAAGTGATCCTTAAACACTAATTTGGGAGTTGGTGTTCCTTAACGATAATCGATGTTCCCTTTTCCTTATAACATCATCAAAATGGCAATTATGATGTGTATTTTCTTGACATCATTTCAAAGCTATCAAAATTAGTCATATTTTGAATGCTTGATCAGGGCAGCATTTCATGAAAAGCTTTGTGATTTTCTCTGACTGATCTGAGTTGTGAGGGTAATGTGTGTAATAAGATTCATTTTCAATATTTCATTTTCTGTCAAAATAAACGAAACAGGTGAAACGGATCTGTATTTTGAATTTTATATGAAATGAAAGCATGTCATCTCATTTCTCAGAAAAAACAAGAAATAAGTCAAGATCATTGAAGAATTGAGTTACGCTTCAATGATTACAAACATGAAAATATGCATTTTCATACTTACTGAATAATAATCATTCATGCGTGACTAATAACAATTTGCTACTAGATGGAAAACAAAGACTATACTTTTCACTTTAATATGATAAATTATTCATTGAGTTTATGAAAGCTAGGTAACAAATTTTTCACTTTTATCATATTCCATCCACTCATTTTTCAGTGTTTTTAATGTAAAGTGTACAAATAATTCTTGTAGACACTGTACATAAGATTGCATATGTATGTTTGTATTATTTTATAGGCAGATATAATGAAATAGATCAAGCTGTCAAATATATTTTTCCCAAGGTGAGGTAGTTATAAATAAAGAATAATTGTCGCATAATATTGCCTTGTCAGCTTGTCATGTAGAGCAGGACTAATTTAAAAGGACCAATACAAGATTTTTACAAATACGAATTACATGTATATAATTTACAACTTTCCACCCCTACTCCAACCAAACATCCAAGGTAAAGTCTGCACACGCAGACAATGCAGCAGAATAGGAATCTTTCTCCAAATCAAATACCAATATAGAATAGGATCATAAAATACACCTGCAAATGTCAGAATTCATGAGACTGGAAGGCTAGACGAAAGGGCCATGATTAATTCTTTGTCGACCAAGGTAAAACGCTCAAGGCCCTCCGTGACTCACTTTGTACGTGACCTTGGGAGAATGGATTTTGAAGTGATGATGCTGGGAACATGCGTGGTTTCTATACCTCTTTTTCTTTGCTTTGAACGCATCCCCACACTTTATTCCAGAGTTTTCGACCATGAAATTGAGGTTTATTAGTAATCATGTATTCCTCCTACTGTATACTTCAGGCTGTGAATCATGTTTACATAATTTGCAAGAATTTAGTTTAGAGGAAATGGAAGCCCCGTTTTGGATTTTTTTTAATGAAATGAATCATTTTTCAATGAAATGAATCATTTTTCAATATCATGAACAGTATACTTTCAAGGTATTATTAATGTTGCAAGGCTTGAACATCATTAAAGTAAATACATGACTCATCAAAAATATATATATATATATAATTTGATGACATATTGATGAAAAACTCTTTGTCAACTGCTGCATCCATTCAAAGAAAAGGCATTGATACACTGCTCAGCATCAATGAATGATAGAAACAAAACTTAACATGGCACAATGAATCAGCAGGCTGATTTTTTTTGTTTCAATTATTTTCTCAAACATACTTGAATATGAATGCATCATGGTGTAGTTTTTGACTCCCTTCTCTCATTCAGAGAGTTGGGAGTTCAAATCCTACTCCAGACATTAATTTCCTTCGGAAAAAAAAATCATTAATATTGTGATGTGGGGTACATGGTGACCTGATAGAAATGTATTCCTTGGATTCAGAGTGCATAACAGCTGCTATGCTGTAGTAATTGTGATTTTGTATTTAAAGTAGAGCCCTTTTAGAGAGACTTCTAGACCAACCTAAAGAATGTACCAAAGCACAATGTAAGTAATAATAACTATTTTATGAATCAATCCAACCATTTTAATCAAAATATAAAGTTGTTAATAATTATTTCAAAACACAGGCAGTATCGAGATTTAAGAGGGTAAAGATTATCTACCCTTGGATTCACTTTCTTATTACACACCTAAAATGTATGCAAAAATTGGAAATGAAAATTGGCGGGATGAAGATGAAGTGTTACTTTCTCATAAGCCATGTTATGCCAACAAAGGAAAGCACATGCCCGGCAGCAGACATCACCCCCCCCCTTCCATTTTATTGGGCTCTTGACTTTTCATGAGTGACTTCAAATAGACAAAACACTTGTACATTCTGGCATTGCACTGAGACTATTTGTATTTGAGCAGCTCTGCCAGCATTAGTTCACTCAGTGTTCGGCAAACTGACCTACATAAATGCTAATATAGGGGTCTGCAGGGTGAGAGAGTGCACATATATGATATTGCAACGGATATACAGAGTGGGTCAGAAAATATTGTTACACTTTCTTACATGCTCATATTAGAAATACAATAGAATAAATCATAATTCTTGCACCAGTGTCAGAGTAACTCTTCCAGTCTTGATACCACATGTATGGGGAGTCAGTAATGTTGGATAGGAACAAAATAATGGATCTGGGTAAAAACCCTATTTGCACCAACATCAACAATGCCTTGCCTTATTTGGATTCCACTGCACAATAAGCAGGAAGTCCCTTTGTAATGATAATTGATTTATTTCAAATCAGGCAAGGCACTTGTTTAAAACTTCCTGACATCATGGCACAGCCAGTTTTCTTTAAATGTGCCAGGACACAGAATGTGACAATGGTTTCACGAAAGTTTCAAAACCGCTTTCCTAATACGCGATGTCCATCACGTCAAACAGTCTATCGCAACATGGCAAAATAACGGGCAACAGGAACAAGCAACAATCTGAACAAGGGACGATCGGGTCCAAGCAGAACTTCAAGGACACAAGAGAATGTTGAAGCTGTTCGAGAAAGGCTACAGGAAGAGGGGCAAGAGAGAACAACATTAAGTCGGAATGGCTTATCACAGAGTACTTTTAATCACATTACCCGGCTTGACTTAAAAATGTATCCCTGCAGGATGATTTACTGCTTCTCTTGTTTATTTTTCTTGATTAATAAACATACGCATAAACTTAATACTCATTGTTTGTGTGAATGCTTTTGTCTCTGTTTCAGCAGGTAATCACCCGACTTGGCGCAAATGGGTTTTGACACTTTTTCAAACAATGGCTGCTGTGCACTCAACCATAACAACAACACTGAAACAAATCTTACCAAGTGGCAAAAGGAATATTTACTCTATCCATACACGCTAGAAATTCTCTCTGAATCCCACATTTTCTTTAAAAAATGCTTAATTTAAAAAGTACAACATTTTTTCTGACTCACACTGTAGAGTGAATTTCACTGTCATATCTGGGCCAATTCATGTGTGAGAGAGGGAGGAAAAAGGAGAAAGAGACAAAAGAACTAGTTTACGAAGACAAAGTCAAGCAAAATCATTATTCTTGTATCTGAGCTTTAGTTCAGCAGACAAAATTTAATATATGCCTAACATGGAGGGGAAAAGAGAGGTACAAAATTTTTGTCGGATGTATGGCCATATGCAGAATATTTTTCCGGGGAAGGGGAGGGGGGAAGGCATAAAAATTTATGTAGAAAGTGAGGGCTGAGTTTTTCATGAAGGTGCTTTTGTATTTTGAAGAGGATATTAAAGAATGTAAACATTTACAGTAATAAATAAAGATTTTCAAAATTAAGGAGGGGAGGGTAACTCCCTCTCCCTTGCAGTATATATGGCCATGATTCCATGTTAATTATACATTACTGATGTCTTCCATTTAACCTCTGATCTGTGACAGGACACTTGTTTACAAAATTCTGCGACAATCGTAATGTACATTAATACTGATATCAGTACATAAGTGTGTGATAGAAGTAGATACTTAGGAATCAGGGGGGGGGGATGATGAAAAGATAGAGGGAGACAAAACCTGACAGAGTTGCAGAGAGAGGGATATAGAGAGACTATGTAGATTCGAATCAGTGATAGGTCAATACGCCATCATGTGACCACAGCAGCAAGGATCACATTTGTTATATTCTAGGTTTTGACGTCACCTTGTATTGTTAACTGTGGCATTATATTCACTAAGATGATGTCATTCACTGCTTATAAGTTGCGTAATCAGGTATTTTACTTGATGTAAGTGCTAGTGTTTACATTTCGATTATATAAAGAATGCGCTTGCTGTATATTTCAAAAATCTTTTGATTATGACATACTGTAGATGGATCAGAGCTGCAGCAAGCTTTCCAAGTTAATCGTAAAGCCAGATGATGAATGCAGTCTCTGATGGCAAATCTACATAGACCATATAATAACAGATATTGCCTGGTCTATCTTATTGATAAGTAACATTTCAACTCCGAAGTTATATTTTTCCTTCATTACTCTGCCCTTCAGGCAAAATGTAATCCCTTGTGAAAAATATATCTCCGTCTGGGAAAAGAAATGTTATATTCAAACTCTAGGTAGGCAATATCTGTATAATATGCAAAAAGGAGAACTATTTGAATTGAGAATCAGTCATTAAAACTTTGGATCTTGCCATCAACAGTCCACTCCTCCTTCCCTCTCTCGTCTCCCCATCTACCACTACAGTCACACCAAACAAACCAACTCCAGACCGATCAAAGCCAATGCATAACTTCGAACGGCACATCATCGATCAATCTGGCGTCAGTTGCTCCAATGTGACCGGGGGCGCAACCACTCCTGCACCCATGGAGGATCATTGATTAAGGATGGTTGTGCCACTTTGCAGTCCCTCTCCGGTGAATTGTCAAGATGGATTATTCAAAAGGTTAATCAGACTCGAGTGAGCAGATGTCCCCCAAATTCTAAGGTTCAAGACAGCGTCCCCTCTGACTGCGGATGATTGCTGGCGGTGGGTTGGGTAATGAGGCTGGGGAACTGTACCCCTCCTATGAATTGGTTATGTGTTTGTTTGGACCTGTACATGCACTTAATAATTCAAACCATAAAATGGTTGCTCGGGGGTGCTTGCCTCTTCTTCTTTGGTAAACCAAAACAACAAAGTAATTGCAGCAAAAATGATCATGCACTTTATTCGCAACAAGAGTGTAGCCCAGGAAATTGAATAGTTGTTATTTTTTTTATCAGGGAAAATCCTCTCACTCGCAAAACTCTTCATGGTAATGTTAAATGCCATATTGACACAATTTAGTTTCTATTTTAAAGGCAGTAAGACTGGCAATTCTTTTATACTAATTTGTCTATATGTGTAACGGTAAACGTTAGGCATTCCATATTTAACTATTATTATGATCATTTTTATTCTTCTAGAATAACGATGCTGTTCATGATCATCAGGGCCGGACTGGAGATACAATGGTGTCAGGATTGAACCTTCTTGAGGATTTTGTAGATGGAGATTCATTGAATCATGCTGCTAATTCCATCACTTCTCCCCAAACTAAAACTTCAAGAAAATAATGCAAAAAGAAAGAAGTGAACAGCAACAGAACAAGATAGAGGAACTCGAGCATGAAAACCACTATCACTGGTCGTGAGCATGGGGTGCACATGCATGAATAATGTTCTCTCATCCACTTATTCAAACCCGCATCTTCTTCCAAACTCCCATTTTACACACGCCCTCCTCATTCTCCCACCCTCCATTCCTGGAGCATTCATGTCCTTCGATCAGCTCTCAGCCCGGTGAAGAGGAAAATCAGAAAGAAGCTAAAGCAACACGTGCCAACATCACCCACTAAAACGTCTCTCTGACTCATCCCTCCTGAAAAGCTAGACAAACATGTCGTCCCATTTCTCTTTCTCTCGCGATCAATCGCTCGAACATTCTACAAAAAGAAAGATAAGATTCACAGGAAAGGACCTGACTTGGAACATTCTACACACTTGAAAGGAGACAAACTGTGGTGAACAAAAACAGGAGCTGTACATATTTTAAAGAACTTCAGACAAACCTCGCAAATTCTATAGCATTTCCATCCTTAAACCTGGGCATGATAAATTTCTGGAAACAAATAAGCTTAAAGGTAAATTCCAGTTGTGGGAACGATCTATAATGATCACCAAAGTGTGTGTTTGTATGAATAAAAAATATGTGCCAAAGGATAAACGTGGATTCTGTCACTTCCATCAGGTCTTTATTCCAGCAATAATAATACACTGTCCCACGTGTGCCTATCAGTGTTGGTGTGATCGTTTTTAGCTAGATATTATGATTTCACAAAGTTCAGTTTATGTAACTGTACCAGATCTAGATCCACGATGATATATCAATACTTAACCTTGGTTTTACAGACTTTCGCATGAAACCAGTGTTTTACTGCAACTACTTTCATTTAATACTAAATAGGTTCATTATTGCGGATTGAAATAATCGCTAGAGGGGACAATCTTTGTCACTTGATAAAGAGTTGCAGCGGCACTCGAAAGCTCGTGAACTTGTAAGCTAGTGAACACTTTTTGCGAGAGTGATCACGAATTTCCTAGAAAGCCAGTGAACACTTTTTGCGAGAGTGATCACGAATTTCCTTGTTGACCATAGTAGATTGCGAGACAAATGAATACCCTCTAGCGATTACTTTCATTTAGCTTTAAAATAACTGAGATAAGGACTGCTCAATGCAATAGGCCCTATGTGACAAATGATAAAAAAATAATTACCTGATTACAAATAAAGTCAAGTCTACATTTTGTGTAAATTCAAAAATATCTGTCACTGTCTTATTACAAATTACTTATAATTTGATGTGGATGTGGTTTCCTAAAAATAATAAATATGAGCCAAAATTTGTACATCCATCAAACCTTTCATCTAGTCATTTCTAAATTTGTGGTTTGTTATGAAGTACATGTATAATTGTGTATTAATTACAATTTCATAGTAGATATTATTGCAATTATATTGCAGACTAGTGCTGCAAAAGAGTCAACACTTAATATCAATGTTTTAATGTTTATTAAGATCAGCATAAAAAACGTTCTGCTTTGTTGGTTGGGTGGAAAAGGCATCTAAGCAACATATACTTGTAATTAGGAGATTAAACTATGTACATGTATGTTATCATACTCGGTCTTATATTGTGCCCGTCTGCATCAAAGTGTGTATGATAACCATGGAAACAACAGCACATTTTTAATAACAAAATGCCATGTTGAAAACTACATTGCACTTTAATCTGTTATTAACAAAACATCGAATTTAATTTTTTCGCTTGATTTAGTCAATTTCAGTAAAAATCTACTCTAAACATGTTTCAATTTCCTACAACAATCAGAAGTTCTGCTACATGTGACATATATATATACATTGTATTCTGTATGCAATGTGAATTTTAACTTTGCTGGTTTTGAGCTTTCAATGAATAAAATATACCATTAATATTCGTCATTTGCCATCTTTATGACGTGAATGAGAAAGCCTAAATTCCCAACCAACCTACACTATGTGTCTGACATTTATCATTGTCTACATATCATCTAAGAATGAAACACCAATACCATGAATGCAACGCTAAATTCCGAATTTCTTCTCCTAACTCCTGACATATAGTACCCATTATTTTTGAGAGCCGCATCATTTTCTTCCAATCAAACGGATAAATATATATGTATAAAAAAGGCCGAGTGTGAAAGATCTGCAAATGTATTACTTTGGAATGTTACCATGGCGACAGCACCAGGGCCATCACTGCCAATTTAGAAAGGATTCTAAAATGCCTCCGTGCTATTTTTTCTGACAATACGACTAATCTGGCATGAACCAGGGAAGAGGTAGGAAAAATATTTGTTAAAACCTGAAATCGTATTGCATGTGCAGTGCTAACCTCTCCACAGACTGCATGTATTATTGCTGGATAATTCTTTGAATGCAGTATTCAAGCCCAGTGAGGCTCACAGCTTAAAGGAATAAAGACAGAAATAAAATGTAATGGCAATAGAATGCTGATAACTTGATTTGCAAGTAATTGAATTATGAATTAAAATGCTATTCTCACACTGCCTGTAGTTTAATTCAATTAGATGAAAATTTCTAGGGTCTCCATATTCACAACATGCCTGCAGTGCCAGACGCAAGCACTTTATGTAGTAGTAGGTTTGATGCATAAATTAATTTGAGTAAAATGTGACAAATCGGGTATGATCATAGCAAAAGTTTTTCACAACACTACTTGTCTTTTTGCATTTATTGCGCCCCCAATTCTCATCTTCTCTCTCACCCACGCTCTCTCTCCTTTAAAAAAAAATGATTCCTAAAATTCTTTGTGTCTGTTTAGTTAGCTCATATAATTTTCTTTGAAAAAAAATCACAACACAAGAAGAAATTCCCACACATCCAGATAGAAAACAGGAAGAAGAGTTTGAAGGTTATGTGTACTCTATGAATTGTCTCTCCCTTTGCTATCAGCATTTCACAGAAATCATCAAAAAATGGTTGCTTAATTACATTTTTTCTGGTTGAGGGATGGGAAAACTACACATACATATCCTGACTTCATCTGAAAAAATAACCATCATCTGAAGAACCTTTCATTAAAAAGTTAAAATCACTGACTTGTTTGTCGAAGCCAATCAGATGCAAGGATTTTGGTAGCTTATAACAAAAAATAAATGAAAATCACTGACTATTTGTTACATGAAATACTCCCCTGATGGATATTGTTTAATGACTAAATGGATTTCAAGCCTTGGTTCATTAATTTAGGTTTGATAATCATGGCTCTGTCTAAATGATCTCTTCTTTGCTTGGTGGCTTCAGGATGCTTGGTTAAAATTTCAACTGGTTGCGACACGGATAGAGCAGTCTAGACGTATGTTCTTTCTTGAAGTCAGGCTTAAAGTTCCTCCATTTACATCGTCTGTATATCTCTCCGGCATGACGCTCTCAGTAAATGAACACTAATGAATAAGTCACCTTGCCAATGGAAAGTATATCATGTGAAGTCTCTATTTTTCTTACTGTACTCTTGCACAATGGCATCTCTACTGACAGGACTTACTGTAATTTAGGTAAAGTTGCTCAGAAAAATTTGCTCCATCCTTCATTCTCCTTCAGCATGTCAAATTAGAAATAATACCCCTAAAATCTGTTTGTATATTCATATTTAAATGTGCATTTATTTTATATAAGTGTTTGAAATAATTCAAATCTTCCCAGCACCAGATGATAAAAGTGTCTTTGTCACTGCCAACAAGCGATGCACATTATATGTAATATAAAACTATTCAGCATAAGAAACAAATATGGACCAGTTAATCTTTGTATTTTTTTAAATTAAAGATTCCCTGTATCTTTAATTGTAAAAAGTGTAAAATTCATTGATCCGTCTTATCTCATCATTTTTAAAGGGATATTAAATGAAAAATTAATGCTTTTTGGAGTGTTTATTCTTCCCTGCACTTTTTAATCTTATGACAGGAAGGGAGCGAGTTGGCTCAGTCATTTGTGTCAAACCAAAGGTCAAAGGTTGGAGGTTAGAAGCCTGTAATGTGTGTTAACCTGCCCTTCCTGTCTTGCAGACGTAGGCTACGTTAAGGTGAAAAAAACTGTGCCTCTTGGATAAGACGTTAAATGGAAGCCCAGTGTTGGGAAGGGAAACCTAATTTGCATGTTCTGCATGGTCCACTCGTAAAAATTACTACACAATAATACTTTATATTCCCACATGTACATGTACTTAATATAATACTCATGCATTATACTTTTGCTGGAGCTGCCTGCTCTCTGCATTCATCCAGCTCATTCTCTATGGAAAAAACACCAGCCTTTATTCTCAAGTTCCATACAAAAAACTTATTCCACAAAATTCCCTAGAAGATACGTCTTCGATGATACTTACGCATTATATTTTTGCTGGAGCAGCCTGTACTCCTCCCTGCAATCGTCCAGCTCATTCTCTATGTAAAGAGTACTCATTCACTCCCGAACCTACTACACAACATACTTATTCCCTACAAGATACATGTGCATGATGATACTCACGGATTATATTTTTGCTGGAGCAGCCTGTACTTCTCCTTGCATTCATCCAGCTCATTTTCTATGTAATGAGTACTCGTTCACTCCCGAACCTACCGCACAATATACTTATTCCCTAAAAAGATACATGTGCATGATACGCATTATATTTTTGCTGGAGCAGCCTGTACTCTGTAAAGAGTACTCGTTCACTCCCGAACCAACTGCACAATATACTTCTTCCCTAAAAAGATACATGTGCATGATGATACTCATGCATTATATTTTTGCTGAAGCAGCCTGTACTCCTCCCTGCCTACTGCACAATATACTTATTCCCTTCATGATACATGTTCATGACAATACTCACGCATTATATTTTTGCTGGAGCAGTCTGTACTCCTCCCTGCATTCGTCCAGCTCATTCTCTGTGTAGAGAGTACTCTGTAGGAACTCGCTCTCCATTAGGTTTATCCTCTGTTTACTCTCCTCTACCCGTTGCTTCAGAGTATAGTACTGTTCCTTGCTGCAGCCGCACACCTACGTATCAAGACAATGAAAATACAATGCAATTGAAAGATTCCCCAAAGAATGTTCTAGACACCTATGGTTCTTTTGGGTTTGTATTTAAGTTTGATTTCAGATGTAGAAATGTTCTTAGCTACAACTGCTCACCTACATAATAAAGACAATAAAAAAACAAAGCAATTTAAAGGTTCCTCTAATTATGTTCTGTAAACCAATGAGTCTTGTGGATCTCTTTGAATTACTCTCCTAACTCTGTTGCTTAAAAGGTAGATTAGTTCCTTGCTGCACCCAGCACACACACACCTACATTACAAACAAAAAATTATGAAATAAATAGGTTCCTAAAACAAATTATCTTGTGGATTTGCATCTTATAGTATCTCCTACATCCTTTGTTTCAAAAAGTAGTACTGTTTATTCACTGCAACCACACACCTGTTTAAAAATAAGAAAATAATGTACTTTGAGAAGATAGGATGAACACTTTTAGTAATTGGAGATTAGAATGCAACATACTAAGATCATCGCTTTCCGAAATATCCAGTAACTAAATTAGGCATTTGTGAGATAAGCATTCGGAAGGTTTGTTTTAAAGGAAAATAAAAAAACATTATTGCAATAAAGAAACCAGTTTCATCTTGTGCAAGGAAACCCATCAAATTTTGATGTGCGATGAAATGTCATGCAGTGAAATGTTTCAAAAAGGAGTAAAATCAATTGTGAAATAAATATAAATAAACACAACATCAGCAGGGATAGTTTGTGTCTAGACAAAGCAAACTAAGAGAAAAAAATTATGTGATTTTTTTCTGTTTCTTTCTGTCACGGACAGACAAATTTGCATAAACATGAATATAAAAATGTGGTATGACCATTCCTGGACAATATTTCCCATTTTTTTGTATTTTATCTATAATTACTTGCAAACAAAACTCAAGGCAATCTAATGATTGTCAAAATAGGACCAAATCAATATTTCTCAAAAGCGTCCATCCGTAACAGCAGTGTTCAACACCCCTATTCGAAAGTGAGTGATTCCAGTTGCTTTCCGGACCTTACCAAATAAAAAATATGGATTTTAGTAACCTTAGATATCAATGAAATATCTGGCATTGATTACATCATAAGAATATAAAAATGAATTTTTTTTACCCCAATGCTCATGTTAACTGATCAGGCTCAGTCGAGGATTCTGTTTTGAGCATTGGCGGTAACTTTTCCTTTGCTTTTCTCAGACCTCAAACAATTATTCATCTCTATATTCCATCATATCCTCTCTATCATATATCAAATTGATATTGGAAGAAATCTGAGACTTCAAGTGTATACCTGAAACTCAAATTCAAATGTACACACTCCATGAAACAGAATGAGATGCGCGCAGAATAGCTGGAGGCCCCCTGAACGGACGACGATCGAATAACACAACAACCCACGTACACCCTACGCAAAGCGACGGGGACATACATAATGGGATAGCTTGCACCTTCCCCTTGTATACACACATACACAGGTTTCTCCCACGTAGACGTCCCCTTCATACGACATCGCCGCTTATAAAAAGAAGACGGCAAAAATGAAAAGGCCAGAGCGGTACTGCACTTGTGTGCACCCGTTCTGATGGGGTATGACGGAGTCCGCACACTGAATCACGTCTAATCAGGGCTGAAAATCAATGAAGACCGGCGGATTATGCCTACTGGCTAAGAACAAGGCTTAGGCTTTGCTGAGCTTAGACAGCATGGTGGGTGCAAGAAGGGGTTACTGAGGCAGTACTCCTCTCTGACTTAAACTGCACTTAAGAATCTTTAGAATCTATATGCAATATCCCTGCGGATGAGAAAGTCATCATATTAAAACTCCCTTTACTATGCTATGGCATTGTAAGTTTTGATTGATATCACATTTTTAAAATCTATCAAAATAAATCAAGACAATTCACAACAAGTGGGAAATATTTGATACTTGATGTTTCCATGTAATGCATTGGAAATGAGATTTTTAAGGCAGTCACATACACTGACTCTATACCATAGGAAATGTGTAAGTTAACCGATGTTATCTTCTGCTGATGTAGATATACTATAATGATCCTCACTTAGGGGTTGTTGCAAGAAAATATTTGCAATCGATTGCAAATATTCTGCTGCAATTCTACAATTGATAGATCAATTTCATTTGTACCAAATCAGTTAATACAATGCTTGTTTCTAGCAGCAGATTACCAATCAATCGCAAATTTGCAATTAGTTGCAAGATATATAATTGATTCAGGTCCTAAAATTACCTTGCAATCAATTGCAATATTCTTGAAACACCCCATTAGACTACAACTTTCATACTTGTGGGCTATATGTTACTCATTACAATGGATGATTCAAATATTTTATCCTAATTTGAAAATTAATGCATCATAATTATGAGGAAAATGTCATGGTCATTATGATTTTTGTGATAGAATTTTATGTATTGGCTTTTGTGAGCAATTATCATCAAAGGAAATTGAATTTCAAGGGATTAGATTGTCAGGATCAGGAACAAGAGTGTCAAGAAGCATTTCATCTTAATATATTGCTATTCAACTTTACAAAAATTTCTTTCTCAATGAACAAGTCATCCTTGAGGATAAAAGAAAAAGGATAATTTCTGTTTTCCTAAATGTCTCTTTCTTGGTAAACATTTATTATCTTTTTTATCTTGCTCAAAGTTTTTTAACAGCAAATCATAAAATATGGTGATTATGGGCAAAATAGCATTAATGAAAGGTCCCTCGTGACAGAATAAAATGTCAATGTTGCATTTTCTATATTCATCTGCTTGATATAATACCTCAGGGCAAATCGTGACATAATGAAATATCACAATTTATATTTAGATATAACTCCAAGCGATAAATTCAAAGGAATACAGCTGAACATCGTGTGGAGAGAATATAATATTTTTCAACAAATTTATTGAGTATAAAATGTATTTTTAATTGTTTTTTCCATAAAATTTTGATATAATTAAATGTCAAAATTTATTTAGATCGAAATCCTTGCAATAAATGCAAGGAAATGCACTATTACATGGTGAACGTGGTAGGGGGATTATTATTTAAATTCATTTTCATTATCTATTTTTCATTATCTATTTTTCATTGAATTTATTTCAATTTAATTATTGCCATCAAATTCTGATATAACATGTCACAATCTGTCACAATGTCACAATGGATGAAGATCTTAGCATAAATGCAAGGGAATAAAGGTAAATTATTCCCATGATCCCCCTCCACTGCCCCCCCCCCCCCTCCTGTATTTTACACTTGCTGTTACTGGAGATTTCATGTACTTGTTTTCTTCCTAATAAGTAAAAAACAAACGCCACATGCAAAAATTTATCAAAAAGAAACGAGTAAGATTGACACCACATCTGAGGAAAAGATGTTATAGGAAAGAAGCGGTGCACATCTTTGAGTTTGAGTCCTGCCTTTCTGTGAGTCATGTTCACACCAGAGTGCTGCAGCATGACGTCGCTATTGTTCAAACTGCTAGCAATTGCTTTCTGAAGGCAAGAAAAGGGTTCAAGCACTAGGCAAGAGATTATGCATATGAAATAAAGCAATTGCTGAAGCATGATATTTTGCTTTGCTAGTTATTGCTTGTGCTTGAAGCAATTGCTGGCAAGCAATTGATAGGTGTTATGCATCTGACCCATTATCAAGCAAGAGCATTTGAATTCATAGGCATACCTTGTATCAGTATGCCTTCAGCCTGCCTGCAATACATGTCTTTCACTCAGGAGGTGTCATAACGCCAATGGGGCGCAACAAAACATCCCTCAACACGGCATCCATACTGCTATCTCATTATCGCCATTTTAGAATAAGCCCCAGCCTAAGCCACTGATCACTGTTCATTCATGAAAATGTCCTCGTTAATTTGTAAGCCAATGTGTCATCAAGTCACCCACCAAAGGAGATGGCAGATGTTTGTCATGGAAACTCGTCGTCGTCGGGAGACGTTTCCATACAGAATTGAACATACATGCATGCTCTGGTTGTGGAATGAGACCCTCTATATATTGCATCAATAACCATACATGTATCATGGCTAGGCCAAGACACATGTTATGATGCGAGTGTGTCATGTGGAACAGATCCTACAGTATATAAATTGCTGTTTTTGTTTGCAATTTTAAAATTAGCTTCATACGGATCCTCGTTCTAATGAATTCCATGATATATGAACTATTCAATATTATCACACTTTAGATCATAATTACTTGGAGGCAAGTCTGTATACATGAAGGGTTTATTTTCTGGAAATGGGAGATACGATTCCAAAATTTAAGCCAAATACAAATTCAACTTACAAATTAAAAAATGTTAAGATATGTTATTAATACTTACAATATGGATGACTATAATGCAAAGCATTTTCATGATTAACAAATGAATAGTAGGTCTATATCTTCTTTTCTTAAAATGACATACTCTGATATAAAGAAACAAGAGTGTCGCTAATACGAGCACATAATATTGAATTATATGAGCCTAGGTTAAGTTAATCTGAAGTTATCGCATTTACAAGAAAAAGTTAACAGATGGACACTTAGCATGATATCATAATACATCCAGTAGGATGGGCGTTCATATAAAGAAAATAATTTAAGGGGTAAACTATGATTTGTATTGATTTTTATTTTAAAAAAAATTGGTTGAGAAAATTTATACTAAGATCAATAAAGCAACATGACCTTAAAATTCCTTTAACTTCTGACATACACCCATGTATTTTCCTGATAATGGAAAGTCAATGTCCATGATGGCAAAGTCAGTGAGAAGCCTGAATGGGACCGTCAATGGATGTGGGCAAATGACAATGATTAAAATGCCATCAAGGAATTTAGTCATCTTTGACTCATTATCAGTAATGTGAGATGAGATCGAGATAGTTCCCTTTGGTACTTTTAGGAGTAGCATGTTCACACACAACTACCTGAGTCAGAGTAAACATCAGGGGGGTGTTTCACAAAGATTTAAGTATGACTTAGGTCGCACTTAAAGGTCGACGCGTACATGATATGCAACGTGCAATCTTATTGATCAATACGCAGTAGTGCGCGTCCTCTTGGCATGATCTGACCAATGCTGTCATGCCATTTATACTGCGCGCAACTAGACATTTAAGTGCGACTCTAAGTCATACTTAAATCTTTGTGAAACACCCCCCTGGATCCTGTAACACAAGGCTTAGTGATTAATTGTACAGTTGATTTTGACGATTGCACATTGTAGTCAATGTAATCGATCGTAAAACAATGGTTCTACTATCATTGCAAAGTTTTGTATTATGGGCACAAGAAATAGCCAATTTAGTGAAAGAATGTGCCATGAACACACAAGCTTTGCTTTTAGTGGACCCCTCATTTCCATTTATGCTCAATTCTATACTTTTTTTTATGAAGTAAGAATGCTAGTCTGTAAAATTGTATCTGATTTATATTACATTGTATAATGTTTTGAATTGAAATGGAATAAAGAAATGAATTGAAAAAGCAGGGATATATGTCCAGAAAGAAGTTCTTTTAAAAAAGAATGAGGCAATTTTTGTGTGGCATCCGTTTGTGCTCTTATAATCGAGGAGGTATTTTTTGCTGTGACATCAAATTTGACTTGTGTCAAAGAACGCAATGAATGCAATGATGTTTATGACATCACAATCCAAAAAAATTTGCATAAACTTCGTTGAAATGTATACCTTTAAATATAAATCATATATGCCTCTTACATGTAAATTTAAATTCAGCAGATTTTTTTTTGTAAATGGTAACTTATTTTCATTAGCTTATAACAAGTGAAAATCACGCACTACTTGTTTCATGAAATGCTCCCCAGGTCTGTATAATCAAAATAAATTGGTGATTGATTTTTTTTCACCGACAACTGTTATAAGCCACTGAAATCCTTGCATCTCATTGGCTAAGAATAAATTTGCTGGTGAAAATCACAGACAAGAGGCTTCACGAAATATTCCTATGGAGTAGGTATGTACAGTATATTGATCAATCTATCATATTCTAACCTCCAGCCATAGCATAATACCTAGCGGGAACATGCCAGTGCATAATCTATAGGACAGTGTTATCTACTGCTGATGTAGACATACTGGATTTTGTTAACATTATGAAATCCATAGCATTATACATGAATGTATTTTTTATTGTACATCAGTCATCCCTCATGACTGCATTGACTATAATGTGGATACAATGTCAGTACAATATGTTTAAAGATATCTCAATGGTTGTATATATCTACTGATGATGTATGAAATATTTGCCTGAATTCACAAAGGTAGTTTTTTTTTTAAACAATCAGTCGAACCCATGGTTTTTGCAGGTTTCCTGGATGAATTGAGCTTATTTATCATGTATGTTTACAAATCGTCGCACGCACCACGAACCGTCCTGCGCACTTCGATGCGAAAGTTAGTTTGGCAGAAAACACATTTAAAGAAAAGCTTTTTTTTTAAAAAGCTTTTTAAAAAAAAAAAGCTTTTTTTTTAAAGTGAACCTACAAGGAGAGCAAATTATTTACTGGTTTATTCGTTCAAAAGTTCAGGTTCCAAAGTTTCATCCTGTATCTTTATATTTTCTTTAAGTGAATTATTTACGCTACAGTGGGCATCGTAACAGAGCGGACAGTTCGTGGTGAAATCGCGAGGCGCGATAGCGCACTGTATCTATTCCAGAGAGGACGGTTCGTGGTGCGTGCGACAAAATGTCCAATGCTCAATGCACATGTTTGTCACAGTGCGCCATATTGATGCCTGTTCCCATGGTCGAGCATGCCGCTTTATTCATTAGTCCACTGTTTTGAATTAAGGAGTCCACACTTCAAAACAAAGGACTCATGAATAAAATAGCATACTTAACCATGGCAACAGGATTCAATTTGCACACTGTGACAAAAGCGCACATCAGCATTGGACCATTTTAACGTACACCATAAATAAGCATGACTCATACAGGAAATCTGCAAAAACCATGGGTTCAACCGATTGTTAAAAAAAAACTACCTTAGTGAATTCAGGCCAAAGTGTTTCTACATCATCAGTAGATAAATACAACCATTTCATTTCATTCATTTCATTCGTTTATTTCCATTTTCAACAATTACAGTTTCTTCTGTACATGTTGACATATATAAATAACAAAACATATTTCAATTATTCCTGTACAGAAAATTATATTCAAGATTATTACAAATCAGGTTGAAAATGGAGGAGGCTGCTAAAAAGCGGAGCTTGTAGAGTGCAGCCTCCTAATAAATATTCTTGCAGTTGTTTAGCATATAAAAAAAATATGGTACCAACTTGAGCATGACCAGTTGAATTAAAAAGAAAAATTGGAAATAAAAATAGAAAAGGAAATAAGAAAAAGAGAGATTAAAGGTCTCCAGAATCCAGCCCCAGCACTCACAGACGGACCTCGCCGATCAACAGGAAAACGAAAGAGATGTATAAGTGTACGTGACATGATAAACATGTTTGATTAAAAAAATACAAGAGCTTGAGTGATGAAGAGTTAAATTCAATGGTTATCTTGAAGAAATTTTTTGAACTTATATTTGAAAGAATTAAGGCTTGGAGATCCTTTGATGCTACTATTGATAGTTCCCCAGAGTCTAGGGCCTTCGAAAGTAAAAATTGATTTTGCAAGGATGGTCCGGGGTAGTGGTAAATGAAATTCATCGGATTGACGTGTGGGATATTTGTGAAGGGTTTTGTTTTTGTTAAATGAAAAATTAAATATGGGTGGTAACATATTATTGTTTAACTGATACATGAATTGACCTAAATTATATTGGTACAGTGTTTTTATTTTTAGAATGTTATTGTTTAAAAACAACTCATCTGTGTGAGATCTCCAGGACAAGTTGAAAATAACACGCAATGCCTTCTTTTGTAAAAGCAATATTCTATCTAGGTAGGTTGAGTGTGTGTTTCCCCAAACAATTGCTCCATAATTTAGATATGGTAAAATTAATGTTGAATAAAGCATTTTTAGGGAGGAAGTTGGAAGAAAAAACTTAACTTTGTTGATAACACCAATATTGCGTGAAATTGTGCGACATATAGAGTCAATATGCGATTTCCAAGATAATTTGTTGTCTATTATGAGGCCTAAAAATTTAGTTGTAGTAACAACTTCAATGTCTACATTGTCTAATTTGATATTAAATGGCAATTGTTCTAAAGAATTGCTAAAAAGCATGCATTTCGTTTTTTGAACATTTATTGACAATTTGTTAGCCTTAATCCATTGTACCAATTTATCCAGTTCAGTGTTCAGTACATTAATTAAAATATTGGGGTTAGGATGAGAGTAGAGTACATTTGAATCATCTGCAAAAAGGACATAAGATAATATTTCAGAGGAGTTCTGGATGTCATTTATATAGATAATAAATAAAAGAGGGCCCAGGAGGCTACCTTGGGGAACACCCCAGTTAACATTTTGTAGAGAAGAATTTTGTTCATTTATGCTTACGAATTGTTTGCGATTTACAAGGTAGTTTCTGAACCACTCCAAGGCCTTCCCACGAACTCCATAATTTTCAAGTTTGTAGAGCAGTATCTCATGATTTATGGTGTCGAAGGCCTTGGAGAGGTCCAGAAAAACACCTATTGTATGTTCAAAGTTGTCAATAGCTTTTGTGATTTTGTCAATAAATGAGAGAGTGGCATGAGATGTACTATGTTTTTGGCGAAATCCAAATTGAAAATCGGAAATTATATCATATTTATTCAAAAATTTTAATAATCTTGTGTAGATTACCTTTTCCATAACTTTTGACAAAGTAGGTAATAAGGCTATTGGTCTATAGTTACATACATTAATCTTTTCTCCTTTTTTGTGCACTGGTATTATTTTTGATATTTTCATACTGTCAGGCACTACGCCATTACTTAAAGAAAGGTTGAATATGTATACTAATGGGTCAACAATGTATTCTATAACATTTTTTAATAAAATATTGTCAATACCATCGTGACCACAGCTTTTTTTGTTTTTTAAGTTGTTCACTATATCTATTATTTCATTTCTATGTACAGGTACTAAAAATAAAGAATTTGGATTTGGTTGGTGAATGAAATCCGTATATTTCTTTTGGGTTAAAGGTATATTATCTGCAAGACTTTTTCCAATTTGTGTGAAGTATTGATTGAATATATCAGCTATACGAAAAGAATCGTGTATTTCAACATTATTGTGCTTTATTGTTTTTATGCGTTCTTTTGTGCTTTGTTTATTTATGGCAGTGTTTATTGTTTTCCATGTTTTATTGATGTCGTGTTTGAAACGAATTAATTGATTTGTGAAATATTTTCGTTTTTCACTCCGCAATAGTTTAGTGAGGGTATTTTTATATGTAGTATATTTACGATGTGACTTTTCTGAGCGACTGATTTTATCAGCATAGTACAAGTTATTTTTGCGATTTATTGATCGTAGTATTGATTTCGATATCCATGGAAGTCTTGGACTCTTTTTATAATTATTACATTTACTAACCAATGGTACATGTCTATCTAAATGTGAAGTAAAAATTTTCATGAATATATTATATGCTGCATTAGTATCTTGAGAACTGAACACCTCAGACCAATCCGCGTCTTCAAGACCATCTTTCAAGCTCTGTAAATTATTTGGTGTTAGTCGTCGGAATTTATGTTGCTGGGTATCTTTTTTTGCTAACCTAAAGGGAGTTCTTGAAAATATCGGGAAATGGTCAGAGATATCAGATAAAATTATTCCAGACTCGGGTAAAGGAGAGACATTACTAAAAATATTATCAATAAGGGTTGCAGATTGGTTAGTAACCCGAGTGGGTTTTGTTATCAATGGTAAAAATGATGATGTAAGCATGATATCCAAAAATTCATGCGATCTATTGTGGTTAGATTTAGATATGTCTATATTAAAGTCACCTACCACATAACAGTCTTTATTATAAAAAACCGGATTTTGTAGAAAATCTTGCAAGTATTCAAAAAAATAATTTGTGTTGGAGTTAGGAGGTCTATAAAATACTGCGATCAGTATGTTTTTAGAGTTTGGTACCCAAATTTCAATGATAAGAGACTCTACAATTTCATTCATACAACTAAGATCATTGTGAGTAAAATATTCTAGCTGTTCATTGATATAGATACCTACCCCTCCTCCCCGTCTATTACCCCTATGGTTTTCTACAAACGTATAACCAGAAAGTGAATATAAACCATCAGATTCCTGAGATAACCATGTCTCAGTTAGCGCGATTATGGACATTTTATTATGTGAAGATGAATCGGATAAAAGGCGTAAATTGTCGAAATTAGAGCTCAAACTCCTTATATTCATGTGCATTATTGAAAGTGTATGTGTAGATTTATCAAGTGAATTAAATTGATTTATTGTAAAGTAATTTGAACTTGGATAATTATTGTCGTTAATTTCATTTAAATCAGTAGCTAAATTCATCTCCATTGATACAAGATTTTCAAACGAAGAATTGCAGTTAGTATCTTGGGTTTCGTTGTTCGGCCTAAACAAATTGAAAAACTCATCATCATTCAACGCTGAAAAGGGGAAATTTTCAATCACTGGGAATTGAAAGAGAAAAACACGAAATGCAAAAAATTCGCTTCCTGTAGAGATCGACGAGACCGCGTGCTCGTGTCAGCAAGGCAAAGACCTGGAGAGAATAATAATTAGATAAAGAAAAACTGGTTATACACATTCCTATGAAGAAAAGGAACACAAACACATGAGAAGTCATCAGATAATCATTGGCAATTGTATTATACGATGTCAATTGCATTGTAAATATTTTGTACTAAATAAGCATAAAAGGGTTGGGTGAGCTCCCGTGAATAAAACAAGCTGGGAAGCCTCCCCTGTATAGAATAGGATAAGGGATAACACAAATTCAAATTATTATGGGCATGCTTCCCCGAAAACTGAATGAAGGTGGAAAGGCATTCGAATGTAGTTATGGTGTTCGTACATTTAAATATAACTTGAACTCTTACACCTGGTATAACAATTTGTTTGCCTTGTTCGAAATACCGTTGAATTAATGAATAAAAAGAATAATCATCTGAGATCCAGACTATGTTCACACTGTACATTAATCATTGTTGATTTGTCAAAAACATTAATTTTACTAAAGCTATCTGTTTTTTTAGGTAGAATGGTTGCTGCTTTTACAAAAAAATATGTCTTCTATACGTCCTCAGTGAACAGAATAAACCTACATGACAATTACAAAGTTCTTTCCTCTTTTGACCTTACAGAGCAATGTACACTTATGATTATGATTAATAATTATTTGTTTTCCTTCTTTTTTCTTATTCTCCAAAACAAAAAAAAGTCTTTATAAATAATGGACAAGCATGGCGTGTACGCAAAGGTTAAAACAAGATAGTCATTGAATCCAAAATTTCAAAATAACTCCAATATGAGCAGTTTACTGGATAATTTAGGATTCATCAAAATCACAGGGTTTTTTTTTAATATAAGACTTAGTATGATATATTCCTTTTTTTTTACTCCGAAACGAACCGAGAGATTTTATTTTAAGTCCACCGGCAAAATGTTAATCTTGTTTATGTGTATACATTTCCGGAGAAATGAATAAAAGGAATATTTTACTGAGATCTAGGTCATGTTCACACTTAAGTAATCAAAAATAAGTCTAGAGTATTCAAGCACCAATAGATCACTGGATCAATTAATACTCCTCAAAGATTTCTGAAAATCTTCTCTTTTTTGAAATTCAGAGTTACAATCAATGTTTCTGTTTGAACTCTTAAAAAAAATGTACATTTATAAATATACCACAAAGTTAGGAACCAATTCTAAAATTTGACCGACACCTATAAAACACATCGTTATCATGTTTCAATTACCGGATAAATTATTTGGACAAAAAGAATGTTCTGCTGGCTACAGGTCATGTTCATAATGTAGAATGAAAAAATAAATCTAATTCAATTCATCATTGAACTAGCTTACATCTTCTTTCCAATACTATTTACAACAAAAATGAAAAGAAAAAATCATCATAAATGATCATGTTCTTTCCTCCATTGGTTTGAAGTAAAAGTACCATGATTAACATGATTAAAATCTATATTTTTATCAAAAGAGCTTGTGTTAATCATGTGAATGACTATGTCAATACAAACTGTAATCAATTGTAATACAAGAGGTCAAACATTTCTATGCACATGATGATATAAATGAATCAAGATTCAAATTCAAAGACATGTCTAGAATGCTCATGACCGACCGTTTATTGGATTGTGAACCCATCATGCTCACAGAGCATTATTATGAGAAATTAAGGCCACGAAGGTGAAAAAACAATTCCAAGTTTCAACTTGCACTAAGCATGTCCACTTCCTACTCAGTTGAAGTTTTGAATCTTAATTCAGAGTTTATAATAAAAGATCTAGATGAAAATGTTCTTCTACTATCTTTAAAAAAAAAACTCATACAGGCATAGAACTATACTTTCTCTCCCATTGCTTTCATAAACAGTAAATAAGAAAATGTTGTTTTCTCTACGGCTTATGTTAAAATTCTAAGTTACAACTTACAAAATCATTTACCACTTTCCAATGATTATTTTTACATAAATTTAAAGGAAAATGAGAATGTTATATGAATACTATGCATGTAGCACTGCCAGGAGTTAGACAAGTTAAAGATATTCAATACTTAACTTCCTGTAAATTTTTAGCAAAAAGTCACTTTTTTTTAAATGCACATATATTCTGACATAATTTTTTTTTGTAAATTAATAGGCCCTAGAGGAAAGAAATGAAAAAAATAAAATCATCTTAAATGATCATGTTCTTTCCTCAATTGGTCTAAAGTAAAAGCACCAAGTTTCAAGCTGCACTAAGCATGTCCACTTCCTACTCAGTTGAAGTTTTAAAACTAATCCAGAGGAGTTTATAATAAAAGATCTAGATAAAAGTGTTCTTTTACTATCTTTGAAAAAAAAAAGAAATCACAGTCATAGAACTATACTTTCTCTCCCATTGCTTTCATAAAGAGTAAGATGAAGAAATGCTGTTTCCTCTATGGCTTACGTTAAAATTCTAAGTTACATGTAGATCTTACAAAATCATTTACCACTTTCTAATGATTATTTTTCTTAAATTTAAAGGAAAATGAGAATGTTATATGAATACTAAAACACCGCCAGGAGTTAGACAAGTTATAGATATTCAATGCTTATACTTCCTATAAATTGCAGCAAAAAAAATATTCTCTCTCTCCTTTGGCCATCGAGGTAATTTCTTGCACACGTGTGTCAACAAAGATATAGATGAGAACATTTGGGTTTATATTTACATTTGGGTTTATATTGAGATATCTTTAGAGATATCATTGAGATATCTTTAGAAATAGCGCAATGCAATAAACGTATACTGACATTGTATCCACATTATAGTGAATGTAGTCATGAGGGATGACTAATGTACAATTAAAAAAATACATTCATGTATAATGTTATGGATTTCATAATGTGAACATTATGTCCAGTAAGTCCAGTGTGTCTACATCAGCAGTAGATAACACTCTCCGCAAGTCTCTTTCAATTTAATTTAAAGTGATTTCTTAACCTCCAATTGTTGTTTTTTTCGTCTTTTTTGTTGATATCAACAAATTAATACATTAGGCCTACAATGCCTACACTTCAAACACAATTAAGGCTACTTTTTTAGTATGAATTACCTAAAAATATTATTGTTTGTAATTATTATTCATAATAAAGGGGTGCATATAATATTTTGTGGAAATTGCAGAAGTTTGCAAAATTAATTTACACTAAAAAGTTCAGAAATCAAATGGATATGGATCATCTGTGCTTGGTGATCAGCCATACTAGGGATATAAGTTAAACCCGGAGGATTACTTTCAGATCTGAAATGATTTAAATCTAAATCTTAATCATCTAGCCAACTGGGTCCCGTCTTACAAAGAGTTATGTTCGGTCTGATCAATCAAAACTATGGAAAGCCAGCAAAGTCAACATCTAGAAATAAGAATGCATGTTTTTTTAAACATATTTTCTAGATATGATGTATAATCACAGATTCACTGTTTACTTGACAATTCAGTATGCTTCTCTTTGCTTTCAAAGGACATTGCACAAATTTCCTAAAGAAAAAATTATGACATTGATGGATTTCCATATACTGTACTTCAGGTTGATCGGATCAATCCTAACTCTTTGAAAGACAGGGGCCCGGATCTGGATCTACTTTTAATCCATTATATTAAGATATTAAGATACAACCTTGGAATATGATTTCAATCATAACTTGTAATCATTACTCGTTGATTTCTTACTTTCCTTTTTGTGTGTAATAGTATAATACTATTTAGGTCAATGATATTTGTATTTAGCATAATACACAGGGCACGCTCATAAATCTATAAAGACATCTTCAATGTATTTCTTCAACTCTAATCTAATTGGTATAAATGCAAAGAGAGAGTGGAGAGTAATTCCAGCTATATATAAATAAGAAACATGTATAAATCACACGTTTGTATATTTGGTTCTCTACATACGTCATACGGCCGCAGAACAGGCACCTGAGCAAATGGGAGGCTCGCTGAAGAACAGCTTAAAAAGAAAACATTCTCCCACTTCATTAAACTGACTTCCTTTCCTCTGGGGTAGTACTTCTGGATGAAGAAAACCTCTGACACCTGATTCATTCGTTTCCATGGCAACAGAATACGGGGAAAGGAAATGGGAGTTGGAGACAGGAGGCTTGTGTTTTAGGGAGATATCTTGATATAGCTTAATTCCTGCTTGTCTGGTCCAAGAGAGGATTTCGATTCAAACAATTGCACGGACTGTGGTTTTAATCAGACAGACAGCATTCGACCATGCACTCCAAAGATCCATCTTATTAAAGATTTTGTCCAAGTGTGGGAATAAGAGCTAGATCACTTTATCTATAGTTCTCTTCAGGCTTTCCACAAAATAAATCATTTGCTAGAAACCACTCAAATACAATTAAACAGGCTTTCTTTCTCAGCAGACTGATAAAGGGCCCGTAACACAAAGCTTAGCGATCATCTTACAACATGCTTTAACGATTGAATGCATTGACTACAATGTACAATCAATTGTGAAAATCAAACATACAATTAGTCTCTAACCTTTGTGTTACGGATCTTGGAGGGTAATGCTAACCAGAATTAAAGTCTATTTTCACAACTTGATAGATTCTACCTAGTTTCATATTGAAAACTTCACACTTGCAAGGGTTCTAGAAATTTCCAAAATCCAATCCTGCAAAACCATTCGGAAAATATTCCACATTCATCTTCATAACGTACATGCCAGTTTCATATTCAAGAGAGGCTACAGAGCCCTATGCAGATTAAACCAGTGAGGAAAAATGAAATGCTGAAGAAATTACCACATATTCATCTCATATCAAATGTGTTAACTATAGACACTTGCATGAGTCAAATCTTCATTGCTTTCCAAGGATCATTACTCCCATCAAGGTTTCCTCAGAAGTAAGATTCTGATAATCCATCAGTGATTTTTAAACTATCCTAAACCTTGGATGTACTTCACACACAAGCAAATCACAGTACGCAAAAATTTAAAGCACTTCAAAACAAAAATATATTTGTTTTATATTGATATGACATAATATTCAGAAAATATATATTTCACAAATTTTTCCTTTCCCTTTCATTAATTTGTTTTTATTTGGTTGTAAAACTTTTGAGGGACCAATCTCCCCCCCCCCCACCTGTACACCAGTGTTCAGTTCTATATCAAAATAAGAACTAACAAAAAATCAAATATAAGAACATATTAATACAGAAATGTGTGTGCAACCGATTGCAATTACAGAAAGGCAATGAAATGTTATTCATTTAGGTACAAATGTGAAGTAAATAAACCAATAATTAATCAATTAATTAATACTATTCATTCCTGATATCCATTCTTTAAAAAAATTACATGCATGAACATTTTGTTCACACATGCACACTTCATGTTCTACATGATTGAATGACTGATTGGTTGTTTCATTACACTAAAAGTACTCCCAAACCCAAAATGTCTCTGAATCTTTAATATCAATGCATTACTTTTTGATGGCATTTCAAATCCCATGAGCATTTCATAGTTTGGAAGTGTACCTATCATCTAATTTTCATCTCGTTGCCGAGCAACATTTATAATGTAGACAGCACGTCGCATATGAGTCATCCCTTTGCGACCGACCTGAAGAGCAAATCACTTTTAATTATAAATACATACCATGTACTACTCAACCTCATAAAGCACATTAGAGGATAGTAGAAAGTGAAGCAAAGAAAGATCACTCTGCCCTGGCCATTTGCATGATTTCAGGTGATTTGGCCACCGTTGAACAGCAAAGGAAAACTGATTTTTATGGCCAGGAGGAGAGCGAGAGTTGAATTAAAGATGAACTCCCTGTGACATGTACATGTACGGAAAGCACCCATCAGGCGATGCGTGTTGGTAATACTACAGCTCGTAAAGCCAGCGTGTATTACACAGTGCAATTCAGCTTCCAATACACATCGGCACACAGCATGTTCAGTACAATGCATACAGTATATGTCTAGAGCCCACATGTTGATCAATACCATCACAGCTCATCCACCCAACCCATAAATCAGGCCACTGCTCCCGTCTCCCATCAAATAAAACTCAAATCTTCTCAAATTCTTCACGTACATGCAAGCAAGGTGTATCAAATGCCGCCATACACAGGTTAATACGGTATATACTCACCCCGAAAATATGACAGCCAATTTTCTCCCAAGTTACTGCTGCAGCCTTTTACCCACTTTAGCAGGGAGGAGGCAGCATAATTTATTCTGACTCTGTGTGCGCTTTATCAAAACGACAATTCACCTCGGGCTCCATTAAGGGATTCCCGTAAGCCAAACAGCATTTTGTTTCTTCTACAACAGCCCCTATACAGATAAACAGCATTCAATCAATTATTCCAAATGACTTGCATTGTATAATTCCACTAGATGGATGGACTGAGTATTAAAAGCTGATTAATGCATCGAGTGGATGACGACATGTCCCTCGACCCCACTTAATTTACATATTAACTTCCACGCCGTTAGCATCATTCGTTTCCCATTAGCTGAACTTATTAGATGAATTTTTTCAAGGGATTAGAAAATTATGATTTCTACTTCAGTACTTACTTTAAAAGGTCTAATTTGACAAAGTTGTTTTTCTCTTTGCAGTAAATGAGATTCATTATACCACCATCATGCAAAAGTTCATGACTCACCAAGTGAGGTCTAGTTATGGGGGGGGGGGCGCTCTCCTTATAATGTCCAGCTCTTTCTTGTGGTAGATTAATATCCTGCAACTAGGGCAACATATAATATGCCCACCAGTACTGCAGAAAATTGAGATATTGGTCAAGAAAGTGAAAGTAAAAGGTAGCGAATTGACCTTATCATTTTGACCTCAAATCGATTGGCTTCCTGGGATCCAAACACCCAAAATTATTTGAGCGTAGCTTAAGTTAAACAGAATTAATCGCATTTACAAGGACTTCAGAAGGGTAGAATGAAAGCATGTCACCGTGACCTTGACCTTTGATATTTTGACCTCAAAATCAATTGACTTCTTAGGATCTATGCTAGTATCATGCAAACCAAATCATATGAACCCATCTAAAGTCAAACTGAAGTAATCACGTTCACAAGGAAAAATTAACAGACGGACGGACACCAAGCGTGATACCATAATACGTCCCGTCTAGAAGGGCGTATAATAAAAATATCTTGTAATACTGTTAAAATGCAGATGCAACTGGCTTTTACAGCACACTGACATGAATATGAAACCAAGCCATCATGTCATTTATGAGATGTAAGTATAGCTCTGAAGGAAAGTTAACTTATTTAATTCGGGATATGCAAAGTTTTTATTCAAGACAAGTGAAAATGATATTTTTGACATTTGCACTAGTTTATGTAAGCTCTAATAAGCTTTAAAGGTATCTCAGTCAAGGTTGTGTATTGATCAATGAATTTCTCCACTCCACGGCAAGGCCTACTGCAATGGCTTTTCACATCATATCTTTCAGCTCAACTCCAATGCACTGCCATCAATTTTTTTTTAACATTAATCCCAAATTTATCAAATATATTGTAAAATCCAAATATCAAAAGTGTTTGAGAGCATGCACATTCATACAGGAGTAATCTAGTAATGAAAGAGAATAACGAAATTCATTTGGGGGGGAATTCATCAAAACAAAATGCAGGATTTAATTAGACTAAAGACCAAATCAAAAGTGTTCAATGGCTAAGTCATATATTGATTACAACACAAGTCATGCAGCATGCAAATTTAGCTAAGTGACTAATCAGCAAAAGTACAGGCAACTGTATAAATGATATTGATTGGTCATGAGTAATAATTTGGTGCCCAGACTTTACCACTTTGTTATATTGATAATGACAATAGTTAGCATAACACCAATGGCAGTCATCTGATTAGATTGTCACATATGGACTATGACACCGTTCTCATTTTACTTTCTAAAACTAGTTTACTGGAAATCGGTTCAGGAAACCAGTTTGGAAGATCGTTTTGTTCTGCTAGCGCTTCCATTTGATCATTTGATCCCCGAAAGTGGTTTTTCAAAACCACTTTTTGTAAAGCGGTCTTGTTGCTATTGGAACACTCTCAGTGGGGTGACATGTTTCGCGCGAAATATGAAACCGCAGCGTATGCATTGGGGAGTAGTGCACTCGAAATGTGTGAAGATCGCTTTCTGAAGAACAGTTGTGTCCTCAATTACGCTAAAAACAGTCTAACGAAGCAAAGCTATCTTCAAAACTACATCGCGTGGTGGTTTTATTAATCGGTTTGGAAGATCCCTTCCAAGACCAATTTGACCGTTCTCATTACATATTTAACTGGTTTTCATTAGGACTGTAGTGAGAACTGTGTCTTATACTACATTTACCAAATTTAGTGATCACATGAACTCCAGTATTATTGGTGTACTTTTTCTCTTTTTTTCCCTTTTTTTTGGGGGGGGGGTTAAACATCAGTACATACATGTAGTATAACAACATAACAAATATCTAAGCCATGGGTGTTTACTTGACACAGTATTTTCCTATGCAATAAGATTGGAGGGTAATTCGCCACCAACTCTTTAAGCAATTTTTAAAATTGAACAATTTTTTTCTGAAGAACTATGGGACCTGCAAATTTTATTTTTGCTTGCACTTTTAAGAATGTGGACATTGGATAGTAATTCACCACCAACTCTTTTGGCAATCTCTTAAATTGAACATTTTTATTTTTAAACTATGGGACCTACATATTTTACTTTTGCTTTCACTTCTAAGAATGTGGAAAATTCCATAAAATATGTGTATTATTTCCGGAAGTGATTTCTTCCAATTTTATAGATCACATGACAGGTGATAGCTCTCAAATTATAATGGCTAGAGCAGTTTAAAAAGTGAAGTTAGAGTGGGGTATATTGGGGGAAAATATAAAAAATTTCCATGTGTCTGATGTTAAAAAGGTTTTTTATATGTAGTTTATCCAGAGTTCTTGATACAGTGTACTCCAAATTATGGTATTGCGTAAAACTGAAAATTATAATCATAAAGTGGCATCAATATATTAGAAACAAAGGCTACATAGCCACAATATGCATGCCCTGGAAGTGTATGACCATCATCCTTGCATAGAACCTACAGTTAAAATTCATCCGATCTATGGTCTATTGTACGGACAGTGGTTTATCATCTCTAAACCGATTTAGATTTCCCCCTCCAGGCTTCAATGGATAAAGCAAGGGATATTGCCAGGTCTTGATTTATGCACATAAATTAAATAAGAATATCCCATGATTGATGTAGAAGACCTGAAACCGTGTGCATATTAGGAAGTGTTAACTATTGAAAACTTCCTATTTTGGAAGAATATCTGAATTAGCATTCTGCATCACTTCTCCAGTATATTGTTGGGCAGATAAATCTCAAAATTAAAAAAAAAAAATTTACAGCAGCTCATGAAAAGTAGGCCTACTTGGTTTTCAATGAACTTTTTTTACAGGCAATCAAACAGAATTTTTGAATTTGTTGTACTTTAATAAATAAATGAGAAATTAGTGTAAACTTAAGGGGCATTTTTCATCAAATATTGTGAGGTAATAGTAGATCTGGGGGGTGTTTCACAAAGATTTAAGTACGACTTAAAGTCGCACTTAAATGTCTTGTTGCGCGCAGTATATAAGGAATGACAGCATTGGTCAGATCATGCCAAGAGGACGCGCACTACTGCGTGTTGATCAATAAGATTGCGCGTTACTTATCATGTACGCATCGACATTTAAGTGCGACCTAAGTCATACTTAAATCTTTGTGAAACACCCCCCTGATATGTTTTTATTTCATTGGATTAACAAGATGAATATTTGATAATGATCAAGATTCCCAAGCAGAAGTAAACATAGCAGACACCCCTCCCACAAAAAAAAATCCTTAGTACACATTTTTGCTTGTTTTATTGAAGTAATAAAGAATTTAAAAGGAAGACAAAGAAGCATCCTTCAACTTTGAATCTGCAAAAAAAGCAATTTGTAGGATGTCTGATGGGCTGTCAAAGGATGGCCCATTACATTAGCGCACCCGAAATCCCAGCCGAAAATCATCATTGTTTACTGAGGAAACAGCATTCCAGGTCAGCCGCAAGACAATTAGTGGTCTCAGGTAACACACCTGCTCCATCTTGCAGATGCAATCCACCCCCCCCCCCCCTCCCCTCAGTCGATCATCGACAATATTATATCCTACACAGAGTAAATCCTGTATAGTGATTGGTTCAAGTAGCATCATGTGATCAAATCGATTTCAACTATGATGTTGCGTGACGTCAGACCTCGATATATCTTTGGATAGACCAATATTCTGACGTCATTATTTCACAAAACTGGATATCTAGCTAAATTCTAGCTAGGGCGCACCGGCCAGCGCGCTCTCTCTCCCGGGCAAGTCCAGCAATGCGTTGGCGTAAGCACTAATCTGCGTTCCACTGAGCACAGAGGCTCAGAAAAAAGTAGGTAATTCAACTCAAGTAACCAGACTTTACAAGATCAGCGCATAGATTTTGGTTATACATTATTAAAAGTAGGATATAAAACAAATATATCAGGCATTTCATTCGAAAGCATAATAATAGCTGTGTGCGCTATGAAGGCCTAGCTTAGCCGGGTAATATAGGAGCGCCTTGAGCACCTAACAAGGTGGATATGTGCGCAATATAAATACCCTAGATATTACTAATTGCCAGGCCAACCTCAGATAAATAATTCCACTATACTTTCTCAAAACCTGATATATTTGTTTAATATAACCCAGTGAACAAAAAGATATGACATACAGTCAGGAAATGGGGAGTATAAGAAATACATTATCATCTTGCCCCCCCCTTCAATCCTCACCCACTTTATAGATCTGCTGATGTATCAATAACAGACACAACTAAGGGGTGTTTATGCTTCATTGCGGAGACAGAATCAGCGTTTTAAAATGTCGTTTCAGATCACCGATCGTAAACGTGGTTCTGGGAGTGCCGTTTAAGCTTCGCTTTACGAAATTGCAATTGGCAGCTGGCTTCGCATGTTAATTTTCGTTGAGCAGGAAAGTGAGGTCAAATTGGTCGCGCCATTTTCGAAAGGTTTTTTTCCGAGTATTGTTTGATATGGTCCACTATTATTTAAACTTCGAACAATTTCCGATCTTTTAGTAATTGCAAGGAGCTACTTGACATAGCCATAGAATTTCCACTATGATGAGGATAATATAATTAATGACAAAATAAAGTATGTACATGTACATAAGAAAATAATAAAACTTCCTGTTTCTTCATGCTATTGGGGCTTCTAGCTCAACGATGTCTCCTCACCATAACTCATGTTCCAGGTTTTTTGTAAATCCCTCACGTACATCGTGATGACAAATTAGACGAGTAATCATAGTGATAGAACATGCCAAAGTACATTGGTCATGATTAGAACCAATGAGATGAGAGGTAAATCAATGGAGGTAAGTCCCTGTTAGAACCATGCGACTGTATTTGCCCGCTGATTTTCATCTCACCAGAAGCATGCACCAAATGACGTCATTTAAACACGTTTACGATCGTGGTTCTGTTTATACTTCCCCAGAAACCCTGATTCTGGTCAAACGCTGTTTTGAAAGGTGCCGTTTTGAAAGGTACCTTTTTGTAAGTGTACGATCAGCATTCTGAAACGTCATCTAAATGAAAGTAAGCATTGACACAACCGTGCTTTGGACTATTCACGTATGAAAACACTGATTCTGGCCTGAAAAGTGGAAGCATAAACACGCCCATAGAGTCAAAGAGTGGAGAAAGTATGAAATATAATGAATTATCATCTCGTACTATCACCCCCAACCCCCTTCAATCATCACAAACAATATCAACCAATGTATGAACAACAGATATGACATGGAATCAATGAGAAAGGTAGTATGAAGCATCATGAATTTGTCAAGATGCAAAGGGTTCTCAAAGGGGAAGTTCACCCTGACAAAAAGTTTATTGTAAAAATAGCAGAAAAAATAATAAAAAATATTGCCGAAGGTTTGAGAAAAAAACATCAAATAATTAAAAAGTTATTAGAATTTCAATTATTTGATTTGTGACGTCATATGTGAGCAGCATCCCTACATAGCGAATGGTAAAAAATCAATGAAATGTCATTTTCTCAGAAAATTGAAAATGGTTTTCACTGTAACTTTTGTATATCAATAGACAAATCGTTTCACACCCGATCATGAAAGAAAACAAAATTAAGTCATCAGGAACCATACCAAATTTGAAATTCATACATTTTATATTACATAACACATGGGACAGCTGCTCGTTTATGACGTCACAAATCCAAAATTTTGAACTCTAATAACTTTCTTACTCTTTAACGGATTTTCCTCAAACCTTCACCAATATTTTTTACTATTTTTTCTGCTATTTTTACAACAAAGTTTTCTTCAGGGTGAACTACCCCTTTAAAAGAGTGATAAAAATGTATATTTTGATCTGCATGAATCACCTGTCTGCAATATCAGAACTTGTACAATGTGCCAAAGACTGATGAATTCTCAAGGCTGATGTACAAAACTTATTTTACAACATCGTGCCATATTGCAGTCTGATAAATAACAACAACTAAAGATAGTCATTATTTGATGGTTTTTTACCAGATATATTCTAGTATCCCCTTATTAATTTCCCACAACACAACTGTGTTAAAGGGTGATTGTCTATATTGAGAGGTGTCTACTGTTCCAGCAGTATTCCTCCACCATCATGTACAATACATCATTGAAAAAAAGTCTTATGCTACCATTGCAAGAAGAAAAACAAAAAATGAATTCATTCTAAAAATTACGATACCAATTAAAAATGGAAAGATGGCAAACTTACTTGTTTCATTCATAAAATAGACAGCTAATCGAAACACTATAAATGCATTTTTTCATGTGGTTCCTCTTATTAACATTTACATTCAATATTTCTTTTAATCAAATCTAAATCTATTTTAAAATACTGATCATGTGTAGGATAAAATTTTTAATGCTCTAGGATATTTCTAAATATGACACCATACACTTTTAGCTTTGGCATTTTGAAGGAAAGAGAAATAAAACGGAGGACAATTTTGAAAAGGCGGTTGATAAAAGCGCTATCAATCTTGTCTCAAAATAAGCCACCATGTACCCCAAGGCATGATCATGTAGATGCACTCAACAGTGTGCATGGACCTCCTGGGAGAAAGGCAAAAAATAATTTGAAATTCATTATATGTGTATCTATCTTGCTTTTACTTGATTCCTTTTACACAGACAATAATCACCACGAATGGGATTCTTCATGGACGCGATGAGCAAGGGATGAATTTATTTTGAAGCGAAAGCAACCTCGGGGTCTCTGCATGATTCAGTGGATCTCACTCCCGCACCAAGAACCTTCCCCCTAGAGGAGAAACAATACCTCTCCCACAACAATCCATAATTCTACTCCCGGAACACAAAATTGAATGCGAATCATGAATTTTCCACTTGCCAAAACCCTGCTAGATTATTTCTCTAGCCCCAAGCAACTGTGCTTCTTGAGGGAGAGAAGGGAGGGGGGCGACAAACAGAATTCTGACGGACACTGCAGAGAGAAGCACGATTCCGAGTCACGTGGGTATTACTTTCTTCTGCTATTCTGCTCGGGCGATTCCCGTCCTCTTGCTCCATCCGCAGGACAGAATTGATTCTCTGATGTCGGGCGAAAATCAATACCCACGGAGAGGGATTTGTCTTCATTACTTTTATCATCTGGTTGCATTCGACTGACCAGAAGCTTGTGCTTTGGCGCGGACCATCAATTCAGAGCTTGGGTCAATTTTTTAATGGTCAGCCTGTCTCTTATTCACAAATGAAAGATTTTCTCGCAAGAATATCCTCTTATGTGACCATGGTTTCATATCCTAACAAAAATAATTAGTTCCTTTTTCTTAAACAAAGGTAGCCACATTACCAATTAGCTGATCATTCAGCGAGCCCTTAAGTCTGGTATTCAGCCGTATATGGTATCAAGATTGATCCTATTGCAATGCCTTCTAAAATTCCTATCTCATAATGCCTGGAAAAAATTGAAATGTAACAAATAATTGTTTAGTTTTGAATATAAGATAACCAGGCGCTGTATTATTCAATCAAAGTTTAAAAAAAAACACTTAACAATTTAAAAAGATTATTATGAGTTTAATATCAAAACTAAAAGTTAAGTAAACTATAAACAGAAGGGTGCTCATTTAATAACATTTAGCCAATCCATTTAAAGAATTTGAACAGGCTTCATACCTTCTGATGAAACCTGGCCCAACATTCCTGTTTGTAATAGAATACACATTCAGTGCATCTGTTCCACAGACAGGTTCATGGTCTTGGCAGAATTTATTATTTTCATTAGTCAGCCCTCCAGTCTGTTTGAATTGAATTGAAAATGATCACTCTGCTCAAGACCAAAACAAACATCCAAGATCCAGAAAGCAAACAAGACGAAAACAAACACAGCAACTCCTTTGTACAAGCCATAATATTTATGACACACAAAATATGAGGGGGAAAAGAAAGAAAGGATGTTTGTAGCTTAAATGCACACACAGTGCAACCTGAAAATCACCTTCTTATTCAAAAGGTGGTGGATGTGACAATGAGCTTTTCTGCACAGTGACAACCAAAAAATCTATTTCTTCCAAATTCTTGATAGCAAATGTGGTGTCGGCAGATTCACATCATCTTGTGATGTGAAAATACAGAATTGTTTTTATTTTCTCCTGCAAATATATATAAAGACTTAAAACAACCAGCACTATAACACATGTGTTCTGTTTAAACTAAATATGTGGAGTGTAGCAATGCCAAAAATTATTTTGCTACTTTCGGTCCCTCTCACTTGAACTTTTGGACAAGAAATTAACAATGAAATTGCTTTTTACACCAGAGCCCCATCTTACAAAGTGTTGTGATTGATTCAATCAATCAGAAGTATGGAAAGCCAGCAAAGTCAACATATCAAAATGCATGTTTGTTTGAAAAAAATCTAGATATAAATGTATATCCATAAATTCATTGATTTATTGACAATTTGGTGTGTTCTCCTTTGTTTAAAAAGGACATTTTGAAAATTTCCTGCAGAAAAATTATGACACTGATTGATTTACATAGAGTTACAATTAATTGGATCAATCATAACTATTTGTAAGACGGGCCCAGAGTTCATGGGGCCTCTGCTGACACCATATTGCTGTATAACAATACAGGGATTTTTTTATGTGTATGGAAGGTACAAAAGCACAATTCTTCTTTCTATAAAAAAACAACAACAAATGCTTAGAACTGGTAGTGTAAAAGAAAAGGGAGGCAGAGAAAATGTAAATGGACCACAGGAATGAAGTCGTACCTCAAAGGAATATTTGATTTAGTTTGCTGTCAAATTAAAAAAATAATAATTCCTCAGAAATACTATTTGATTAATGGCCTATTTTCTTCCTTTGTCTCTTAGCAAGAATATTTCCTGTGAATTAAGCTAAGCTTCTGCTCTATCTCTTTTGATTCATCCATGAATTTACATGTAAAAACTAGGTTAAGCTGAACTCAAGTGAGAATCAGTTATAAAATCACATTCATCCTATCTAAATCTCTATCCTCCATTTTGTTTTAAATGAGATTGACTACAAGGTAAAAAAAAGTACAGTGCATCCCACAAAATAAGGATAACAGGATTCCCAGTAATTTTTTCCAACAAAAGCAAATTATTTTTAATAAGGTCTTCCATTTACATCAGTAGAAAATCAAATTTTCTTCTTTGTTTTGACATTAAGTAATACGATAGGAATGCATACATGTAGATGCGTTAAATAAGTTAAATGGGTCGCAATTTATTGAGGATATTATGACCTTGGGTAAGATAGGGATGGCTCATTAAAGGGATGATCCAGGATGAAAATAGTATGATTCAAACAAATAAAGAAAAATCAGACAAAAAAAACACTGAAAATTTGATCCCAATCAGACAAGGAATAACAAAGTTATGGTATATTAAAGATTTGAATTATTCCGATAAAACTGTTCAAGGCATGTCTTCATGAATATTCAATGAGCAAATTGATGATGTCATATCCCCAATTGTTCTTTTGTATTTTATTATATGAAATTAGGTTAATTCAAACTTTTTCTACCATGAACTGAAAAAATTGGATTGCCAACTGATTTACTCGATAAGACATTCATTGCTGCAACATACTGAGACACTTTATTCATTCATGTATGAACAAATGAAACAATTATGATTTCATGTAAAAACATTAAAAAAAGAAAGTGGGGATTTGCCATCATCAGACCACCTAATTAATATTCATTGATCTTCATGATGACGTGCATTTTCACAAAATATTGATAAACTTTAAAATTCAATAACTTTGTTATTTGTTATCCAATTTGGATGAAATTTTCAGCATTTTGCTTTGTGAATTTGACTCTATTTAGATATAAGTATTTTCAGCCCGGAGCAACCCTTTAAGTCTCAATATTTCTAAATTAGAGTGGATTCAGATTCATTAGTGAGTTTCTATATCACTCATTTCTGATATGCCTCAGCATTAACTGTTTGTAATCAGTAATGCTTGAACGTTTCACATTTTTTGTTTCAACTTAAAGAAAAATTTCACTCTTAACTAATGGTCATTAATAATCATATCCATCTCTTATTAAAGACAGGTTTTGATTTTTGTGGGATGCACTGTGCAATTTGCCAGCTATGTAACCTATAGGCCTATAAAAATGTAAAAAAAAATGATAAATGATGATAAATCCATAATTTATTGTTCGAAATAGACATGAAATGATTACTCCGAAAATTTGCTTTGCCCAATTGATCGTGGGCCCGGCAGCCACTGTGCAGCGCCAGATCGACGAGGCTCTATCCCTTTTAATTGTTGAACGCCAAACAGGGTAGCAGCAACTCCCATCTTTTAACGTCTTTGGTCTGACGCGGCCGGGGTTTGAACCCCCGACCTCCCGGTTGTGAGACGAACGCTCTACCAACTGAGCCAACACACCGGTATCATAGTTTTATTCATATTTGACCTAGAATCAAAGTTAAATTTGAACATAGCATACATTGTTTGTAAGAAATCTACTGATATAAAGGGTCAAAGTCCGTCAAGATGAACAATTCAAATAAAGGACATTTTAATCTGTTGATATAGCAAAATAGTTTTTACATTGTTCAGGCAGGAGTCTGACACTATAAAATCTGCTTCCTAGAATTTCAATGTTTATTGTCAATACCAACATGTATATCCAGGACTGTCGTGTTAAAAACAATTTGGAGCATTGAAAGGTATTACAAAAGCTGCATGAAACTAAGAATGTTTTGTAAATATCCAATGATATAGACCATTCCTTAATTAAACCAATGAATTAAAAACACTGCATGCGTAGCCTACAGTACATGCATAATGATGGAGAATTATGAAGTTTAATTAGTCCATTTCAAACTATTCTGTGTGTTGGTTACAGATCATAATAGTCAAAATTTATTTCAACTTTCCATCAATTAGTCACCATTTCTTCAGGAGTTGCTATGATTGTACCCATCAATCAACCAAAATGATTTTTCACAAACAGGATTGATTCTTAATTTCAAATACTCGCAGAAACTCTTTGAAAAATATTGGTTAATCATTACACTTTTGTAACTCAACAAAGTTCTCCTTGATTCCATGTTAAGCTTCAAGAAGCTGCATTTTCACATGCATGAAGCTCAGTGCCCCCCCCCCCCCAAAAAAAAAAAAGAGAAAAACACCAAACCGACATTTTTAAGGGTTTTGAAGTAATGCATCCTACAAAAAAGAATTGTCAGATAACAATGTGTTTCTAAAATGGATGTAATATCATATATGATTGTGAAAACAAGCCTTAAATTACTTGCAGGCCGACACATTTGCAGATTACAATCCTGGGCCCCCGTTTCATGAAGACTCAAGAGTTACAACTTTTGTAACTTTACCATTATGACACTACCATGAAAACCTTGATTTTTATTGGCTGTGGATCCTTGTTACCATGGTAGTAGCCATAATGCCAAAGATACAACAGTTGCAACTCTTTAGGAAATGGGCCCCCAGAAATGTTTTAACAGGACAGATACAGTTACATGTACTAGAGAGTTTGAACTTTCAAGGAAATAACCAAAATATTTGGAACATTAACAATGGAGCGGAATTGGGGAAACTAAACAATCTATTTCATTCCTTACAAGTTGAGACACAGATTGACATATTTTGTCAAAACACATTTTAACCTTATTTGGAAAACATTTATAACTTTCTTGAAAGATGATGCTCTTTGGATTTATACCTATTTTGTTTATACATCGGAATCTTTATCTTTATTTGCCCTTGACATACTTATAGTCTTCACATTTCATCACATTGTTATCCTAGTGAAGTATAAGACATATTTTGAAAGAAAAACAAGATGTTTTCCAAATCACCATCTCACCTTTACCAAACTCTAACTTTTTTATTATTAAGATAAGAGATACCACAAATATTTTCTCAAAACATGTTTTGACAAATTCTAATATTATTTATATATAAGCTGAGAGGTGAAAACAAGTGGAATGCCTCTGGCCGTCTCACCTGCATCACGCGGTTCAATATAGCAGCAGTGCTGACTTTGAATACTACTCTAACTCGCACAAGATGTTCAGTGATACATGGTTACTCTTATGTCCACTTTTTATGAACTAGACCAATAAACTTACAGAGATATGATGGTTATTCAACAAAAAAGCCCAACATGGCCAAAGTTCACTGACCTTACATGACCTTTGACCTTGATCATGTGACCTGAAACTCGCACAGGATGTTCAGTGATACTTGATTACTCTTATGTACAAGTTTCGTGAATCAGATCCATAAACTTTCAAAGTTATGATGGTAATTCAACAGATACATCCAATTCGGAGAAAGTTCATTGACCTTTGACCTTGGTCATGTGACCTGAAACGCGCACAGGATGTTCAGTGATACTTGATTACTCTAATGTCCAAGTTTAATGAACTAGACCAATAAACTTTCAAAGTTATGATGGTAATTCAACAGACACCCCCGATTCGGCCAAAGTTCATTGACCCTAAATGACCTTTGACCTTAATCATTAGACCTGAAACTTGCACAAAATGTTCAGTGATGCTTGATTACTATTATGTCCAAGTTTCATGAATCAGATCCATAAACTTTCAAAGTTATGATGGGAATTCAACAGATATCCCCAATTCGGCCAAAGTTCATTGACCCTAAATGACCTTTGACCTTGGTCATGTGACATGAAACTCATGCAGGATGTTCAGTAATACTTGATTAACCTTATGTCCAAGTTTCATGAACTAGGTCCATATATTTTCTAAGTTATGACGTCATTTCAAAAACTTAACCTCAGGTTAAGATTTGATGTTGACGCCGCCGCCGTCGGAAAAGCGGCGCCTACAGTCTCACTCTGCTTCGCAGGTGAGACAAAAAACCTGGTCCATGAGGATGTGAGATATGCGTCAAGGGGGAAAGTATGAGAAATAGAAGCTTATTTGCAAAGAGTATAATTCATGTACTTTGTCATAATTTGACATTCACAATCCTATTTAATTTGGGACGTATCTTAAACAAGCATAGAGTATACGCCTACAAACAGCACAGGATAAATCCATCGTATCTGATTTGTAAAAAACAATAAATGTTGATTCCGACTTTGTACTTGGTACAGGAGAGTGCAGAAAAACTAATGATGGTGGCACTAGACAACTTTTTCAAAATAGGGATGGGGTACAGCCAAGTTTACAGATAAAATTCTAACAATGAATATGTGGTAATCAATATGCCTTGTTCCTCAAAATCATCCCCCTGAGAGGACATCCTAGGGTCCAGTAAAGAAAAATCCATTAGAATGAGGGACTGGAGAAAGGATGGGGAGGGAGAAGGGGGTGTCCCCTCTATCCCATCCCCCCGTTAACATCCCTGAGAGAGGTCTTCAGAAGTCCAAAGTCTACACTTGAGTCTGTCCACAGTCAGATGAGCAAACATCTTGGACTCCAGCCCTGGAGGTTGAGGGGTCGCCGCGACGACCACATCCCCATCAACGCTCTTTACAGCCAGGTTCACCCTCAGAGTGGATTAGTTAAATCCTCTTTTCTCACATCCCTGTGGAAATCATCCTTATAAGCATGTCCATAGGGTTTCCTTCTTTTTCCTTTTCTTTTTTTTTCAGTCTCAAGATTATTATGTTGAATGAAAGAGAGGGTTTATCTCACAACAGAATAAACGCAATCATTCATAATGTTGAAACTTCTGTGCCCCATCGTATAAAGAGTTGTGATGGAATGAAATCAAATTTGTATTGAGCTAGGAATTGGAGATCAATCACAACTGAGTATAATTTGAATCGACCGGAACACTTCCAAAAAGAGGGCCCTGTACAGCTTACAAATGTTAACTGGTTGAGAAATGAATTCTAAATAAAGTATTACAATGTCAGCATTCAATCTGCAGATGCAACATAACATAAATCATGCAGCATCTGACATTTTAAAGCATTATAACTTTTGTCAAGAAAAATAGAAATTATTTTATCACCACTCTATTACTCTTCATCTAAATAAGCACCTGTTAGGATCATGTGACCATGGTAACGTAATAGTGAAAATGACAATGGTATACAAATAGCGTATAGGCATGAGTGCGATGGTGCGAGATTTTTCATGAGGTGAAAGAAAGATGCTCTATTCAACTTATTCAACGAGGCATTAGCCGACTTGAATAGAGCATCTCTTTCTTTCACCGAATGCTAAATCTCGCACCATTGCACGAATAAGAATATTCGCTATTTGTGTTGTACAACTCCTCGGAATCTAGCGAAAATATGAAAAACAAGAGTTTTGCCCTGTAGTAATCTATGAAAAGGGAGCAAAAATAATGAAAGTGAAAGGCAAATCCCACAAGTGCACATGATCTTGGGCAGCATTGCGCATTTGACCAGAAGGCTATACACCTATTGCACCTTCATTTTTACTGAGCACAATGAATTAAATCGCATTGTTACGTCACCTCCTAAAGCCGTGCAACAGTACATTTTGGATGGCACGTCGTGTGTGCAACAGTACGAATATTTGACATTTAGCCTCCCAGTTGCTCACGTACAGCAAGCTAAGTAGGCGTTGTACAATAATGATAATCATATTGGTAATGGTTATCATAATGGTAATGACAATGGTTTGGTGATAGCAATGGAAATTTTTTTATTCAAGAATTCAGTTGCAGCCACAAGTTAACCTCATGGCAGATTTTTAAATTTCACAGAGCCAACATGTTTATTATATTGACAAAAAAAAACTTGAAGCATAGCCTTACTTTTGGTAGGGCATTATTTATGAAAATCCCCTAACATACACAGTCTGCTTTTTAAATGATCTTCTTGTGATAAAATTATCCTATTAATTCAATTGCAAGCATTTGTGAATTCAAAAAATGAAGGAAAAAATGCATTCCAGGGGGTGCCACATCTCACTGAATCTCCATCTTTTCAAGTTAGAGACCGTATGCTGTCTTGAACTTGAAGGTTATTGAAATGTTTATACACATATTTTTTGTATGAACTGTACCGTTATTAAATATTTAAAAAAATCATACATAAAACAGGATCATGGGCAATGGTAAACTGCATCAGAAATGGTATTCAAGTCTCAATTCCCTCATGTATCAAAGTAATAGAAGTAATTACTTGCGGATCTGGACCAGATATTGAAATCCAATTTTGACTGGGATCAGCAAAACAAACTGTGGTGCAGTTATTTAATTTCCTCCCCGCTTCCTCGGATGATGAACAGAAAAATATGACTTACATTGGACAATATTCTTCAATTTAGCGTTCACGGCTGGTCACTCCTTGCTCTACGAGATATTGAATTGGCATATTACATAGGGATTGCATGACATAAGTTCATACAAGGTTTGGGGATTATAGGATCGAGATGTTGATAATGTCTGTATTGTCAACGTCATTGATGATCATTCGTGTGGGTCCTGAACTTGAAACAGTACAGCTACACTGATCAACCTTTTCAATAATAAGTAGAAATGGCATTCGATTGGGGCCCTATTAAACCAAAGTGACTCCATTTTCATTCTTGATTAGTGGAAAGCCTTGCCTGCATGGACAAATGTGTATGTATCATCCATGTGTGCAAATACATGTAGGTAAGTATCTGCTTAAGGATCCTTGTACTTTGTTTAGAGACAAAATACAAATAAATAAATAAAGGAATATCACTCCATAAAATCAATGTAGCAGAAGGGTGGTCAAAATAAAAGTTGGCCTGAGCAGTAGTCTTGATACAGAAATATTTACTGGAGACTTTTGCCACAACTGGCTATCAATAAGCTTAGTTCAACCACAGCTTTAAACCCGAGTTCACAATAGGGGCCTATAGGTGGTTTCAAACCGCCTCTATCACAAGAATCCCCGTTAAATTACGAGAACTTTTTTGGCTAAAAAAACCCATTAATTATTCCTGCATTCACACCGCCCCGAAACATACCCTTTGGGTATGTTTCGAGGATAAGTTCCCGAAGTTACGAGCATGCGCAGTATGGTCTGATAAGCAGGCAAGGCGCGAGATTCAAATTCACTAGCCCAGCAGCCACCCACGCCGCCGCGCCCAACGACACGCTGGGCTAAAAGTTCCCATAATTTGCTTTCACATTGCCAAAATACCTGCGACCTTGGAAAAATCCCCGCGAAAGTTCTCGTAATTTCTCCAAGTACCTACTATTTAGCGGGTATTTTCTTTCGGGGAAATTACACGTAGTTTGCTTTCACATTACCAAAATACCTGGTATTTTCTGATCGGGGTAAATTTCCCGATCAGAGAATACCTGGAACTGACGAACTTCAAGGCGGTCTGAAACCACCTTATGAGTCCATGCTTAAATTAAAAATTTCAAAGTTGAAAATATACTCACATGACACTTGTCATGGTCGGGAGCTCCTCCCATGTCCCCCATGATATATGAATCCTCCAGCTTGACTGTAAAAGACAGAAAGACAAAAAAAAAAAGAATATTATAATAAAGAATCTGATGAAATAATTTTTTTTTTCAATTCAATACACAAAACACACACAGGCTAACAGGTACATCAGAAGGGTTGCTGAGTAGAAAACCCTATTTGGGAGGTACCTTGTACATATGCCATTGTATATGATTGTACAATTAATGTTTGATTTTATATCAAATTATTGGGGGTTACTTGTTTTAATTTTTTTTTCATTACTTTCAAATCCAATTTATAAGGGGAATTTGCTAGTGACATTTTATTTCATCATCAAATCATCGTTATAAAAATGTTTATTTTGGATCTTTCCTAGTGATTATTTCTAATATCATGAGTAACTAGTTTGTCTGCACAGGATATGATTTACTTGTCAATGTTAAAAAAGATTGATCAGAATAACATGAGGGTGTGCGGCTGTGCGACCAGCAAAAATGGTAAAGAATAAACTAATTCAGGAGTTAGAATCTACTTTTTTTTATAATTGACCACTTTCTTGGTACCAGTAAAACATATTCCCCAACAGATTTGTTACAATACAATCTTCTTTAGGAAACTTTTATATGTATATATTGCAGTGTGCAAAACTATAATGAAACACTAGCTGAAAATAATAAGTGGACATATTCATTCATGTGAAAACGGTCGGCAAAAGAATTTCCATCATTTCTCAATTTTCTGCATCGTATTTCAAGACTTGTTACATTCTATAGTTTATTTCCTAACTGGGGCCGACTTGCTGCATGTTATACCCCACAGGGAGTCCAAACATGTATTCAGGAATATTCATGATATAAAAACCATCGTTGCTTGCATGTAATGGTGTTAATACTTCTTTCTGCTACTCGGCAGGTATTACACAATTAAAGTAGCAGTATAGAGCAGCTGACCTGGTCTAATGCAATGCTTTGTGGGAAATGAATAGTGAATGCACGTTAATTCTAACAAATTGGAATTTATTAAATAATTTCTTACTTTGATATAATACTACTCTGACTTAATTTCAGATGAGTATTAGATCTACGTATCTATTAATACTTTGCCAAATGGTACAAAATATGGATAAAATTATAAACTTTCAAGAAATTCTAAATTTTAGCAAAAATCATGCCATCAACACAATGTTCATATTTGAGGTTAACATTTTATATTTTCTGGAAATTTAGTCTTTTTATATCAATGTTGCTTATCATGAGCTTTTGTAAAATGAATACTTCAATATTTCATGTCAAATCATGTCTGCATTAAATATGATATACACGTATCATGCATGCATGATGACAAGTAAGGCAAAATAGATTTAAATTCATAGAGGTAGGCTACATGTATTACAAAACAATGCAGCTCTTCAATATAATGTATACTTCTTGCCATATCAATCAGGCTCTCTTATAAAAAAAAATCTGATATCTGACTGTTCTATTTCCATACAACTATAAATAAAGCAGGTATATGGTAAATGTCACAAGAACGCTTGGGAATTCTAAAAACTACATTTCTTTGAATATATTTACTTTGGGCTTGGTTTTTCATACCTTCTTTCATACCTCTTTTGTTTGTATATTTCCACTGAACAACAAGAAGGAAGTGGTTGTGGTTTATGAAAAAATGAAAAGAAAAAAATCACACGCTGTACACACTACCATCGCCAAAATGACACAAGACAATCTCAAAGTATTACTTTAATATTTCATATTCATATGACACATTTTGTCACTGTTTTGTCATTGCTGACATGCAGTGCTTTGCCGATATTGAACATATATTTGCCCTCTAAAAGTCAATCAACCATATCTAACCATTTTTGTCCTTGTATCAGATCGAGGAATTTATTAAAAAAATAAAAATAAGAAGGAAAAGGTTCTACCCAGCAATACAATCATTTTCTGCAATATGCACATTCTTTTCCAAACTTGCTTTTTATTTTATGGTACTTCTATTTTCCAAATGAGCAATCACAGTTCACTTAAAAATCAACCTAGTAAGAATTTGTGTTCTATTGAACTTATCATAAAATAAAAGTTTTCATGATTTTCCAGTATAACTGCAACAAAACTTAATGTTGTGAGCATTTCCAGCAGCATTTTCAAAAATAGTATCCAGGATATTGAAAGTCTGAAACTAGATACACATTTTTCTGAAGCGCCGCGCCCGTGATTCTACAAAATCCACTCAGTTACACATCAGGGCTCCGTAACACAAAGGTTTGCGATGAATCGCAAATATGAAAGAACCGCACTGATTGGTCCCCGGTCAGTATTTTAAACCAAATGCGCATGTAATATTGATATTGATTGGTCAGTTCATTTAGCGATTGACGCTAATCTTTGTGTTACGGAGCCCAGAACGCAACTATGCATGAAAGCAAAAACAGGCTGTCTGACAGGGGGGCCACTTCCATTGACGAGTGGATACCATGCGCGACCATGGGGTCTCGAAAAGCACCCTAAACACGTATTTTCCATATTTTGAAAATGCACCCCTTAACAAGTATTGGTGTGTGATGAAACCCTACCAGTATAGGAAACAAAACTATACTCTTGGCAAGCATTCCCTTAATTGAAACCCTAAATAAGTACAGCAAAATTTAATTGTTATGTCACGGAAGTCGGCCGTCAGTTTTACCTTTACCTACATTGTTGGGTTAAGTACAGCCCCACCTCCCACACCTCTTGCAAATCATACTCTAAACCAGAGCTGCCAACCTGAAAAGGAACATTTCGTAAGTGGGAGACTGGATGGGCGCAGACGGGAGCGATTTTCATTTTGGGAGTCGCTCGGTACTTGGCAGTTATGGGCAGTTGCGAGAGCTATTCCACATCACACGGGGGCGGAATCGCTCGTCGCTCCTGTCTATTTTCAACGCCGAAGACAAGTCACACCCATGTAAATGACTCTGAAGGTATGTCATTGGTAATAACGTATTTGGCTTTTTGTTGGTTAAGAGTTGGTTTTGGCAGTGTGACTGTAACATAAGACTCAATAATCTCTGCCAAAATCAACAGACTATCACACTCCTACTACCTATGAAAACAATTAGTATTCAAGTTCACGTAGACCCCTGCAAGGCAGAATGGCACATAATACATGAGCCAAGGCAAGCGTGATCATGAGGGATTTGCTCTCAGAAGTGTGGCGTGGTGGTGTTTTTACTCGTGATTTAAAAATACATTCTATCAATGATGATGATGATGGCGATGATGATAATGGTGGTTATGACAAAAACAAAGACAATGATGATGGTGATGACAATGATGGTGTTGATGACAACGGCAACAAAGACAATGAAGTTGAGGGTGTTGATGATGTCGATGGTGAGGACGACGATGATGATGATGATGATGAGGACAACAACGATTATAATGATGATAAATGATGATGGTGGTGGTGGTGGTGAAGATGATGGACAGCACTTGTATAGTGCCATTTGGACTTATTTAAAAGCACAAGCTTCCACAATATGTCATTCATTATTCACAGAGATGGTGGAAGAGACGAGTCTTAAGTTATCATTTGAATGTCTCAAGATTGTTCTGTCTTGTTGATATAAGAATATGAGATTATATTTAAAATGTGGGACATTAGATCTCATCTGTACAAATATTATTTAATTAGGAAGAAAATACAGGAATTCAATGAACTGTAGGCCTAAATGTCCAATTCTAATTTTAATTCATCTAAAAAAAATAAATAAAAGTTGTGTTTACACATGTTTGTCTCCTTGCCCAATCTCTCTCTTTGAATGGAAATTAAGACAAATTCTGTGAAATGTTCCATTCTTTTCCAATTTTTCAAGACTTCAAATGTAGGCCATGAAGGTTGAATTACAATCTTCCAATTTCAAAGGGTCATGACATCATCCATTTCACATTCATTCTTAAGCAAACACTACCACATTATGCATAGTCTCAAGGCACAGACCCTGATTGAAACTTTGATCAACAAGTGTGTCTCCATGCGAAGACTAGCACATATAAAAACTTGCTGTTTGAATTCCTGAGCGAGAGGGCCTTCAGTACACAAGGCATGAGTAGGCTGCACATTCAGGCCCTTCACTCAAGTGAAGGGTTTGCACAACGGACTATATTATGCATGCCATATCCATCATTCTCTGAAAACTTAAAACTGTAATACAACCCTACGTGTCAGAATCCATGTCAGAACTTGTGGATGTTCTAAGAATGGAATAGATTGAAAGGGGAAAAAAATGGTCCCATTGTAAATCAGCTATTTGATCATTCAACCAAGCAAATTCCTGGCCAAGATGGGGAAACCGTACACCATTGAATTATTCCTTTTAACAGCTAAAAGGTTTTCTTTTTCCATCCCGCCTGTTGAGGGGGAGGATCCTTGCTTCGTTGGCAGGGTGCTCCCACTGGCCTCTGAGTAGTTCAAGTTACCCACCTGCAATGGGGATCCAGTCAGGGGTGCAAGGGATGCCGCCCCCTCTAAATTTTAAGAGCTGCCTATCAGATATATGTATTGATATAGCTAAATCTAAGAAAATTTCAAAATACTAGATCCGCCACTGCACATGTCAAAGGGGGCCAGACATAAATCATCAACAGGGTCATGTGACATAAGGGCCAGAATTAAATGTGGTTTTTGAAACAATCGGTTGAACCCATGGTTTCTGTAGATTTCCTGTATAAATCACGCTTATTTACCGCATATAAATAAAATGTCCAATGCTGATGCACACTTTTGTCACAGTGCGCCAAATTGACGCCTGTTGCCTTGGTTAAAGGACAAGTCCACCCCAACAAAAACTTGATTTGAATAAAAAGAGAAAAATTCAACAAGCATATCACTAAAAATTTCATCAAATTCGGATGTAAAATAAGAAAGTTATGGCATTTCAAAGTTTTGCTTCATTTCACAAAACAGTTATATGCACATCTCGGTCGGTATGCAAATGAGGAACTGATGACATCACTCACTCACTATTTATTTTGTATTTTATTATATGAAATATGAAATATTTTTATTTTCTCATCATTGTCATGTGAAATGAAGTTTCATTCCTCCCTGAACACATGGAATTCCATTATTTTAACATTTTGTGCTTCAGGCAAGGAGGTCCTTATCGTCAAGTTCGTAAAAATTGAAATATTGTATAATTCAAACAATAAAAAACAAAAGAAATAGTGAGTGACATCATCGACTCTCTCATTTGGATGTAACTGGCTCGTTCATATAACTATTTTGTTAAAAGCAAGCGAAACTTTGAAATGTCATAACTTTCTTATTTTACATCCGATTTTGATGAAATTTTCAGCATTGTGCTTGTCTGATTTTTCTCTATTGATTCAAATCAACATTTTTCTGAGGTGGACTTGACCTTTAAATACGCTATTTTATTCATGAGTCCACTGTTTGAAGAGTGTCCTTTAATTCAAAATATTGGACTTATAAATAAAATAACGTGGATAACCACGAAAAACAGGAGTCAATTTGGGCACCGTCAACAGTGCGCATCAGCATTGGACAATTTTTTTTAATATACGCAGTAAATAAGCATAATTCATACAGGAAATCTGCATAAACCATGGGTTCAACCGATGGTTTTAATAACGACCTTCGTGACTTTGGGTCATTGTGTTGCAATGAAAAGAAGCATGGAAGAACACTTCTGATTGGTTTCTTGTCAATGTTTTGAAGAAAGCATGCATGTAACAATGATCTTGATTGGTCATCACCTTTTGACAATTTATCACAAAAATTTGTGTTGATAAACCCTGATCAAAATGCAGAAGAGACAGTCACTAGCACGTACATGTATGCAGACAGTGAACGTAGTATATACATTCATGATATTCAAATACTCTTTAGATTTGCAAACAGCATGTCTGTACATAAACCTTTCAAGTAGTCCCATCATTGTTCTTTTACTTCAGTCCCCTACTCTGCCTCATCTGAACATAATAGCCGATTTGGTACAAGGGTACATTTAAAAAGGAAAATAAACTCCTTAAAAAAAGTTTGGAAATCTGACTTGGATCGATAATCCCTCCTCGGTTTTAGTGAATATCTATGTGTGATTGGTAACAATGAATAGATCATTTAATTCTCTTTAAAATGATACCCTACATGATATGATTATGGTTCACATGGAGGTGCAGTGCCTTGAAATGTGGGGCAATGTCAAAATTCAAAATTTGCAAAATGACACAATATTGAAAGTCACTGTTTTTTTTTGTGGTGATGAGTTTTCAGCAGTTTCTTTTGTTTTCATGCACCTTAACATCAACATTAACATGGAATCAAACACACCTCTGCACAAGCAAACACATAAAAATACAAACAAACATGCATGGGTATTTCAAACCACGATTTGAATGGATTTTCATCCCTGTTGACACAGACAAAAAATTATTGACCCTTCATGACTATTTCTGCTTGTTTTGCAGCTTTTCAATTCAGACCTCATCCATCACTTTTGAATCCTGCTCTTTTCGTGATGGCATGATCATAACAAGCATGGTATTATTTCAAAGAGAATTAAATGATCTTTTGAATGATATCAAATATGCCTTGTGGAAAATTGGGAGTTGGGAGAAATTAATGGCTAAAGTCAGATTTCCAAACTTGTTTAGGGGGTTATATTTGCTAAATTGCTATAGAATTCTTCTACACCCTGTATTTCCTACATGTAGTTTGTATTTTGTCTTAAAAGCGAATGAGCAACCATATCCAGTATAACAAGGGAGAGAGAGCGCGATCCTGACATAAATCTTCTCCAAATCGTCGATAGCATCTTCTCTTTCAGTCATAAACTCTAGATTCTATCAATTGATAAAAGGTCAGGATGCCCAAAATGATCAGCCTGTTTGCGGCCAAAAGGTCATTAGCTCATATCACTTTACACAGAGGTACGCCCTTTTGATCTCATGAGATGCTCTGATGGCAAGGAGCATATGTACAGGTAAACAATTGGGAGATTCATCTTAACCCTGTGAATGCCAGGTGAGGTTTTCATAAAACACCTTTTCAGTGATTTTTCACAAACAGTTGTTCTGATCCAATCAGAAGCCCCAATTTCTGTAGCTTATAACAATAATAAGTGAAAATCACCATTTCTTTCATGAAATGCTCCCCAGAGTTCTAAATGTATCTCAATATGTCAATGAAAATTTATCATTTAAGTTTTACAAATGCCACAGTAATACCTCGTTCTCCCGATGTCGTGTGATACGTTACGAACACCATGAGTGGCCTTTCGTAAATGATCACTATTGTTGAACTTTTAAAAAAAATTCTGTGTGTTGAACTTTTCAAAAAATTTCTGTGATCAATGCAATTACTTTACTGATCTGATATGATCTTATATGTTCTGATATTATCCTTATGTACTCCACAATGTGAATAATAACGGTGGGAACTTAGATCTGCCAAAAATCTGGAGTGACTCCGGAGGTAACCGCACATCGTTCTAGGTGAGTCGTAAGATCTAAACAGTCCCGGCACAAAGGACAAAGCACGAATCTAAGGTGATCATGAGGGAAAATATACCCTAGACAGTCTAGCAAAATCGCGAGATCACACAGCGTGATCCACTGTTGGACTGTAGATCTACATAGTCTTGGCCGAAACTCGGTATTGAAAACGGAAGTTAATAATCTGAGCACACGGTCTTGATCATTGTGCTTTCTCCCTTGATTACCATTTTGCCATGACACTACAATTTGGAAGTCCAAAGGGATACGATATATAGTGGGTGATTGTATCACTGACCGGCCTTGTATTACGAAACACGCGCAGCATACGCATCAGAAAATAATTTCACTCTCTCAAAATTTTGCAACATCCTTCCAAAGATAACGTGAATAGAAAGATGATGAAAAAAGGTCAAAAACACATTTTCAAAGTCTTAATATTCTAAAAATAATAAAATATGGTCAAAATAGCTCATCAGTGATTTTGTTGTTTTCTCAGCTTTTCCCATAGAAAACACATGTTCGGTAATACGATACCTTTTTCAAGTGACCAAAATATTTCACATGCAAAGAGGGGTCCAGTTGGAAGCTAATATCGTAAAAAGGAAAAACAATTTCGGCAAAATTTTTACATATCTGTATTTCGTAGGTCATTGTGTATTTATGGTGAAAATTTGGTGAATTTTATGAGAATAATGTGTTTGATATGATTGAATTCATGAAAGGTGTGCGGTAATACGATCCACTACCATACCTCACAACTACTGTTTTGAGAAGGAATTTCATGCCGTGTTCGCTCCAGACAATTGTCTAGTGTGACATGAGAGAGAGATATATACATCTAAACAGGGTAATGATAAAATGGAGCATGTGTAGGAATGTAGCGAGATGCCCTTCGCATAGAATTTAACGAGTTATTTACGGGTTAACCACTTTAAGACAATCAAGTTGCTACTGCCTGTCTCTGTATCGCCTGACATGACAAGATCAAGTGACTGATTAATTTTGAACCTGATATGGTGACCTTAAAGCATCTTATATGTTGAGAAAAATCAGAAGCAAGTCAAGCTTTACCGTGTCATGCCTGGTGAGACCGATTAAAAAAAGGTTTTATTTTCAAGTAAAATTCCTTCAATCCAGACTTTTTACCTCAGGTCCAAATCTTTACCTGAATTATTGCAAAGCCGCAACAAGCAATTTATCAGATTTCTTTTAATTAGGCTGGAGAATACAAGAACCATAACACTAAATACAACAGCTCCCTTTCTGTATTTAAGGGAACATCAATTGGCAAAATAACAGGATAGATTCCTTATTTTGGTCAAAGATATTCACATAGGGAATGGAATTCAAACATTTTACGCTAACTTTGTGAAGAAGACAGAGAAAAACAGCACAACTTGAACTTTGTTTCTGACTTGCAGAGATGTCAAAGACCCCTGTTACATCTGAAAGTTTCCTACCCGAGACCCGACCGAGTCCACTTGCAACCTTGACTGGATTATTGATGGATTAGCTTCGCGAACGGACCGAGTCCGAAATGTGGTCTGTTTACATCACAGTGTTCATTCCCTCCCCTACACTGTTAAAAAATTTATCCTTAAACTAAAAGAAGTTCCTGCAGCAGAGTCTCGAGAACACCTGTAATCTTACCAGATTGCGTAATCTTACAGGAAATTGGTATTTGGTGTGTGTAATCTTAAAAATTTCATTAAATAAAACACTCTTTTCCCCTTTTTCTAACAGACCTGTTCTGTTAAATTGCAGAAAAATTCCTGTTTCATGAATTTAAAGAATGATTCTGGTATTGCTTTCTGCAAAATCTTCTTTTATTTTTCTGTAAAATCAGGGTTTTTTTAACAGTGTATCGCCCTATCTGTACTGTTTCGAGCGGCATCCGATTGCTGACACCTTTAAAAGGCGCTCTCGATCTAGGCTCCAAATAATTCGCGCGTGCTAATTGAAGTTACCCGAGATTCCTTAAAGAATGCTGATGATCCCAGCAGTCGTTGAAGATATGATCGACTTGAAAAGGATACGGTTAAAATGCTTCTTTTCACTCAAATCAAAGACTTTATCATTCACATGTCGCATGCCGCAAAAACATTCGAAGAACGACGGGGCTGGGGAGGGGATAGTGCGCGCTATGACGTAATTTGACAGCTGGCGAACGGACCGAGATAGGTTCGAAAGCTTATGTGCGTTTACATCTACGAATCGGTGGACCGGGGCCGGCCCGATACCTACCCGAGACTACCTCTGGATGTGGTCTCGGGTAGGTTCGCTAAAAGGTGGCCCGAGGTAGGTTTGGGATGTTTACATCTGATTTCTTTCCGACCCGAGGTAGGCCCCGGGCCGGCCCGAGGTAGGGAATCTCTCAGATGTAACAGGGGTCTATGTTACAACTGTAATTAAGAGCAATTTCAAATGCAGAATATAACTGAAGACTACAACTAATTGTGTTTTGTTTTTGTTTCATATCGCTGTCTGTACAAGCTTACAAGTTGTTTATGTACATGTACAAAATAACACCACGAAAAACAAGCTCACATCACAGGATGTTTTGTTTGAAACCTAAAAGCAGTATGAATAATTACTGGCCTCCATTTGTTACCCCGAGCAACATCCTCTAATGGAAATATTGATTTCTGCCTCATATATAAATGACAACTGTCAAAATAAATGGAGGAACGTAATAGATCGGTGAAGCTTGACAATAAATTAACCAGCATTCATATGGACAATTAATTCAATTATTGAGTTTAGATATACATGTACCCGTATGTCTATTAATCCAGGCAAATTGGTGTGGTCAATAGTGTAAAAATGTTAGTCTTCTTGCTCATCAATCTTTTATTACCGGTAACTTATAGATTCACCTAGTAACAAATCTTGTAATAGTTGTTCCCCACTGACAGACGGAAACAATATCATTTATCACTGACAATAACATAAAAGCTCTACTATTCTAGATTATGGGGGTGATGGAAGATTAGAAAATTGGTCTCCTACAGATGTTAGTTATCTTGATCACATTACAAGATAGATAAATTAGTCTTATAAAATGTAAGTGGTTTTACATGTACATACCCAGAAGATATGGTTGTCAATACAGCTATCATGTTGCAATCTGCCATGGGCAAAATGAACCCCCTAAACTTCAATTAATCTAAATATGGCAGATTGGAAATGTATGCGATCTATATCGCCCCACTGTACATGTATGTTAAACAGTATGTTTACTGACTGACATGGTGACAGGTATTGTGGCATAAGCAATGCTGGAGAGATAAAAGCCCATAAGTGTACCCTTTCAAGAAAAGGCCTGCATATGTTCCTCCATTGAAAAAAAAAAAAAATGTCACACCAACAATGAGCAATGGTAAAGCAATACATAAATGTTTACAAAATATTATAAATTATAATCTAAGACCAAATTTGAAAAGCTAAGAAATAAAAACGAAAATAAATAGATTTGGTAGAATTCCCTTTGCAGATATACAGTTTTCACTGTATGCTTGTGAAGTTTTGGGTATTGGTTAATATCCGTTGCAACCTCCTTCGTGTAATAGAAATTATCAGTAACTCAATTCATACTGAATTATAATGCTGAATACATTCAGTTCATTGAGTTACATAGGCTACTATTGTTCGTCTCCGTAATATACATGTAGTTCATCAAGAAAAGAGTAAGACAGATATATTTTCCTAAAATATTTGTGAAAGAACAAGATTGCTTTTTTTAAGATTATGAGGCAGCATGACGACCATTTCAAATTCATTTAGAACAACCCGAATCGCAATCCCAAAGATTATAACACTACGCTTAACTAAGATTTGACAACTCCTTAAACAAGATTGGAAGACGTACCATCAAAAATACCGCCCTCACTCTTTGGTCGCCCACACAGCACTTTTATGCGAAACCTGAACAAGGAGAGCTACACTATACAAATGAGCCATCGAGGGCAGACACTCCAAACGACATTGCATATAAATTCCATGCCACCCGGGACTGCAATAACAGGCGGATGAAATTCAAGAATATGGGACAATGATAATCTTTCTTTGATGAATTGGAAAGAGATGAAGAAGGATCACATGAACTTTGCAGGAGCAGAAAGGGAAATTCTGATACGCCACCCAACAAACATCAAAAGCAAATGAGACACTACTGAAGATTCATAAATTGAAAATCGGAACACAAGTATAATTGCGTTGGGGGGGTATTCCTGTAGTAGTCAGACTCTATAAGGAATTCAGAAATTTGAAACAATATTTCTTCCTGGTCGGCTGATGATTCATAATTTGAGTATCGGGGAAGAATTCAAATGCAGGATAATATGTCAAGGGAAATATCATTTAGGGTTGTCTGACTCTGAAAAGGAATTCAGGGGAGTCTTTCACAAAGCGAAGAAAAAGTGATTTTCACCACAACTATGAAACATGACTAGAAGAGTTTCTTCATAGTCTACTGAAAAATTCATAATTTGAGTATCAGGACACAAGTGCTGTAGTACATGTACAATTATGTGGAGGGGATATTTTTGTAGTTGTCCAAACTCGGTTTGGAATTCAGAAATTTGAAACAAGAGCCTCTTCATGGTCTAATTCTGGCCCGCCTCCAGAAATATGAACATGTGAAATAACAAACAGCGGTAGGTGTTTCTGAATCTATTGCACAATCAAAACACTTTGAGAACAACAGATTAGATTAGACAGAAACCACATTCCTGCATTGTTTGGCAGACATAAGTAACAGCCGTGTCGAGGTATTTTCTACAGTAATAATGATATGACACAGAATAATAAAATCCTGACATTGTTTTAAAAATACCAAACAAATAAGTACATGAACTTGCATGGGACCATTTTCTTAATTAATGCTATTTTGCAATGGTCCTCTTCATTATCAATACCAACATTTGAAAAGCCTAGTTTTGCTTTCTGGATGAAAAAAAGGCACATCTGATCAGATGCTTCCAAGTCACTTCTTTGAAATATTTTTTCTTCTGTTATTCTACATAGAAATCGCTTGCACATCAATCTGTTAGCCATAAATCATATAGGAATGTCTTGCTCTGATGTCTTCTAATATATAGATTAAGTGCCAACTATGTCTTTGCCATCTAAAAAAATACTGTCCAAAATCCCCTGGGCATAGAGTGACAAAGTTCCCTAAATTATCTACCTGACACATTACTACAGCAAATACAGGGGAGCATTTCATGAAACAAATAGTTTCCCTGACTATTGTTAATAGCTACCAAAATACTTGTATCTGATTGACTAAGAGCAAAGTTGTCAGTGAAAATTAATAATGGTTTAATGAAATGCTCTCCAGATCTTTTATCATTGATTGCACTACAGTTGATCAATGAATCAAGGCATCACTGAATATCGGTAGTATTTCATACTTAAAATCATTAATATTTGAGTGAGTCACCTAGGAAACCATCGGGCAGGTTGGATGGCACTGCAGTGCATCATGGCCGACTGCGAAAACAATTTCCTTCTAATAAGAGTTCCTAACCACCTTAGAACAGCAAACCATTCCTTCCTACACTCCTCCCATAAATTCATCTGCCATCTTATGAACTCCACAGGCTCGATGATGAGATAATGAGCCTAGCATGTTCGGAGGTGGCGCGATGGATTGGGCAGATGGATTACAGTCTTAGGATCCATGTTCTCATAAGCCTACGCCAGCCTGTTTGATAGATGTGCGCTTAGTAAGGGAATAAGTCCAAGGTTGAGAAAGGTGTCTTCGTTAGCAATGTCAGCCAAGGCTTGATAGATGAATAGGACCAATTACGTTCCTTGTCCAATTACATTCACTACCCAAACCTGCCTGGTCCAAAAACGATGTATAAAATGTCAGTGCTTGCTATCATCAACAAGTTGTAGTTTATCTTTACTTGGTGACATTTCTGTGATAAATTCCTGTTTCCTCAAATCCAACAAACTTCTTTTTTTCATCAATTTTATTTTGTTCAGAAGATGAGCCTCCCCCCCCCCCCCACTTGTCTTAAAAAATTCTGCATCCGCCACAGGTATACGTAACAAAATCTGTAATGATAAGCCTGACAAAATTCAGGATTAGCAGATAGTCGTGTAACCCAACTCTGATGAGGACACAACTTTGTATAGTGCTGTTGCCCCTTTGCAGCATGGGAAATGTTGAACTCTTTAACTACGTTGATCTCTCAGAGAAGCCCAAGCTAGGGCTTAGGATGGGCTTAGCAGCTGCGTTGATAGTAAGGATCATCAGTGATCCACCACCTGTGTCTAGATGTTCAGCACTTCACAGGGGAGGTTTGAGTCATCGGTAGATATGAACGCACCCTAATGATTTTAAACCTTATACTGCCATGAAGAAGTAGAACTGCATGCCAGGTTCATCAGTGAAGTTTGTATCTACACTTACATGTGTAATATAGGTGTGAGTCATTGGTAGATATGAACGCATCCCATTGGTTTTAACCCATATGCTGCCATGGTAAAGTAAAACTGCAAGCCAGATTCTACCACCTGTTTCTAGAGGTTCAATGCTCCTCACAGGAAGTGTGAGTCATTAGTAGATGTGAATGCATCCTATTGGCTATAACCCATATGGTACCATGAAGAAGCACTAATGCAAGCCAGGTCCATCAGTGATCTACCACTTGGATCTAGACTTTCCAACGCTCCTCACAGGAAGTGTGAATCATTGGTAGATGTGAACGCATCCTATTAGTTTTAACCTATATGCTACAATGAGAAAGTAGTATGGCAAGCCACATCCATCAGTGATCTACCACCTGTTTTTATATGTCTACCACTTCACAGAAGTGTGAGTCATTGGTGAAAGTAAATGCATCCTTAACCTATATCGTGCCATGGGTTGTAACTTACTGCAATTTATGCAGGTTCATCGGTGATAAAGCCCCATGAATGGATTCCCCATCATTTCTTAGAAGAATGAAAGTCAGCGTTATCAGCAGAAGATGTCGACACATCCATCACCTAATTTTCTTTTTTTTTCTACACAACCATTGAAGAAGAAGAGGGTTTGGGTTATCAGCAAACTATGTGGACATAGCCTATTAGTTATGAATGTACACACCTACATTTTTTTTTACTTAACATTGCCATTTAATCATTGTTAAAGTTCCATCCTCTGTATAATATACAGTACTGGTATGTATGGAAATAATAAGATATTAAATCTAGAAGAGAGTAGTTGAATTCATCAGCGGTAGATGAGAACATGGCTCGTTTCACTTATAGGCTTTCACTTTGACACATTTTTATTGTAAACATGATATATACTAAAAGCTCCATCACTTTAATCTACACTGAGGAACAGCAGTTTTTCAAAGAAAAGAGTTTTTGTCATCAGCAGTATATGAGAACATAGCATTCTACGTAGCCCTCTACTTAATGAATAAGACTATGCTTTCCTACTCAAGTCTACTGTATATATTATATGAGAGATCCGTGGAAATGATAAAAAAATTATCAGGAGAAAGGGCTGCATCAACAGCAGAAACATGTAAATTTTCTTGGAATTGACACTACTTTTGTCTCAGAACATCATCATCACCATGCTTACAACATGCAATGCACCTCACGAAATGTGTTGGCATTTTCAGGCTTGATTACAATTTAACATCAACTCGTCTACTATGGTTCACATTAGGTTAGTGGTCACACAACCCCCCATTGGTGGATATTACAGAGGTGTCCATGATGTGTAATCCCCTCCAACTAGGTGACAGGGAATGGTTTCCAATTTCATACTGCAGCAACGTTTGCAACATCAAAGGCTGACACTATTGACTATTGTTCCAAATACATAATGGCAACAGGGGAACACTTTCACGGGGCTTAGGGTGAATTCCCATTTTTAAATGCCGGAAATCCCTGGAAAACTAATAAGAGCCCATAAGTGTTCAGTGTCAACTGGAATAGAGTCTGTGTATCAAATTTAGGCTGGTGAGCTAAAAAAAAAGGATCACCCTAAAAGAATTATTTTCCCCCTGAACAGCAATAAATGGTTGTTCAAATAATCAAGTTGTGGTACCATCACTTCCATGAAGCTGCACATAAATTTCTATTAATCAATTATGTGAACCTTGATACATTGACTTGAGTATAACTATTCAATTATATCTTTGAAAAGAAATCTATAGGTAAACCATGATGAAACATCAACATAGAGTTTCACATTAATCATTACGTGGTAGTGTATAAATTTCTGTTATATTTGACAGGGTACAAGATGGATGAAAGTAATATGTCATAGTACTGTGCGTCTATCTTATGGGTCAGTCAGTACTGTACAAATGAAATTTAAACACCCATTCACTACAAATGTCTGAAATTTCCCCGGAGAATAATCAACTTTCTTTTCATTAATTTTCAATCTGTTTTCAATTTTTGAGGGTCTGACTCATCCAATTCATATATGAGCAATACATGGCAAGTCATCAGGGCCCCGTCTTACAAAGAGCTACGATTGATCGAATCAATCATAACTCTATGGAAATCCAACAGTGTCATAATTTTTTCCAACAGGAAATTTGCAAAATGTCCTTTTCAAACATAGGAGAACACACCAAATTGTCAAGAAATCAATGAATTTATGGATATACATACATTCATAATTAGAATTTTTTTTGAACAAAGGTGCATTTTATATGTTGACTTTGTCGGCTTTCCATAGTTGCAATTGATAGGATCAATCACAACTCTTTGTAAGACAGGCCCAAGAACAGACTATAGGTATGTCCATGTAAAGGCATCATACACAGCCAGGTTTCCAACACATGACTTTACATATTTTTAAGACAAAGCCACTTTTCTACAGAGCACATTTTTTATATTCCAGCAAAGCTATATACAAAAACATTCATATTTACCGGTATGTTTAATAAAATATCATTAAGATAATGTAATAAGTCAAATCCTGTAGGATATGAATTTGCATATTTTGGAAATATATTTTTCGAAAAATATATATATAGATTTCCATTAATTGTTCATCTTTAGAATATTTTCAATGGGAAGGAAAAGAAGTTCAGTAAAACAGATTACATTAAATGTTATTTCATTTAATGTTCTCTTTTTTAATGGAGGCTATAACTAATCATTGTCATAATTCTCATTTCCATAAAATATTTTTCTGTGCTAGATTACTGACTACTGAAAAAATAACAGAATAGAGGCTTTACTTTGTCCTCAATATCCTCCCTCAACATGTGGGCAGGTCTAGCACAGAAGTCATAATAATATGATTTTGCTGAATCAATTTGAATTGAGACATTAAAACCCACACAAATGCCATTCAACAATACATTACCATTTCTGAAAAACATGTACTTTAAAAGAGCACACGCAAAACTGAAGGCGACAAATTATAATCAATCATAACATCATATATGTACATATTCTTCTTGTGAATTTGCTTATAGATGCACATAAAAGTATTCAGTAAACTGTTCGTATGTATGATATTGAATGTTGTTTATCATGCCTTTAACATAAATAAATTCAATCAAATCTCAACATAATGTACATTGTACATTCAGCATGTTTGATTTTTTAAATGAAATTGCTAATAACTGTATAACAAAGTGAATGTCTAGTGATAACAGCTAAAACTGCATTTATCTTTATATTGATATGTTTACAAAAATAAATATTTTACCTACCAATTTAAGCTGAACGGATGAGGCTAATACATGTACATGTACCATACTTCAGGTATGTGTGAAAGATTAGAAATTTGTTATATTAACAAGACAATTACTTTTTTAAATTAACAATATTCATAATCTTTTTACAAGTGTTATGCAAGTGCTTGCTGTAATGAACAATTAATGTGTACAGTAATCCACAATTGTAATTCATCATCAGACACAAATAACCCTACTTACAGATGTATGAACTCGCCTATTTCTGTAATCAGATTTGAGGAATTATTTACAAAATTGCCATGCTACTGCTACTTTAATCCAAATCACTCTCTATTCACAAAAAGCTAAAAGCGGTGCATAGAATCGGTCTACGCATTCAATCAATGAAACCTTGTACATCGTCTCTTTGAGCAAGCATTGGCCTGCTCCTCCATCACAAGAACTCAGTATGCACTGTAGCGCTCCGTATGGAGTCTGGCTGTCGCATGAAAATTCCGGCTATGTATCTGCCACTTTAGCTGCCATTCGTTTGCTAATCTGCATTCATAGATTCTGAGATTGGAACCCGAGAAGCATACCCAATAATCAGCGCGGTAATGAAGGATTCGGAGGGATCGTGGCAGTTTCTACATGGGAAATGTGTTGCTCCTTATGAATACATCTGGGGAGTGTTTCAAGAAACATCTTGTCAGTGATTTTTCACTCAGAGATTTGCCATCAGCCAATCAGATGTTAGGATTTCAGTAGCTTATAAAAAGAGCGAATGAAAATCAATGATAAATATATATATTTGTGAAATATGCTCTCCTTGGGAGTGTTTCATGAAGCAATCTTGTCAGTGATTTTTCACTGACAGATTTGCCATCAGCCAATCAGATGCTAGGATTTCAGTAGCTTATAAGAAAAGCCAATAAAAATCAATGATAATTTTTATCTTTGTGAAATACTCTCCTTCGGAGTGTTTCATGGAGCATCTTGTCAGTGAATTTGGTCCGAGACAATCGTATGTAAGGACTTGCAGCAGGTTATAACACTAGTTAGGGAAAATATTTGATTATTGTTGCATGAAATGCTCCTCTAATGGTTATTGATCTATAAAACTGGGGAGTTTTTCATGAAGCTTCTTGTCAGTGATTTTCATTGATTAATTTGCTCTGAGCCAATCATATGCAAGAATTTTCAGTAGCTAACTTTTAGTCAATTAAATCACCGACAAATAAATGTATCTTCATGATATGCTCTCTAGGTGGGTTTTCAAGAAGCATCTTGTTTATGACAGATTTGCTCTGAGCCAATCAAAAGCAAGAATTTTCTTAGCTTTTCCAAATAGTCAGTAGAAATCACTGATGATTTGTTCCATGAAATGCTCCTCTTAAATGGTCACTGATAAACTGGGTAGTGTTTCATAAAGCATCCTGCCAAGTACCAGTTATTTTCCACTGACAAATTTGATCTGAGCCAATCAGATTCAAGAATTTCCAGTAAGTTATAAAAACATTTAGTAAAAAATAAAATCATTAATAATTTGTTGTATGAAATGCTCCTCGATGGTCATTGATAAACTGGGGAGTGTTTCATAAAGCATTTTATTGGTAATATATTCACTGACTAATTTTCCCTACAAGGATTTCAGTAGCTATTCAAAATAGTCAGATGAAATCATTGATTATCTGTTCCATGAAAGGCTCCTCTAATGGTCATTGATGAAGAAGACGTGTCTCAGAAGGTTGTGTTAGACAAGTGGGCTTGATTCAGGGCTACGGCCATGGTCTGTGTTGGATTATGCATCAAGCTATCTGTTTAATTAAGAGGGTGACCTTGATAGCATGAAAACAAGAGGACAACGAGATATGATGGACATGTCAGATAAATCGACTGACAAGGTGGTGTAATGCGATTTTATGAAGGGATTATTTACAATCCAATGCTCTTTTATACTATGGATAATAAAATGACAGACTTGTAGAGCTTGTATCAACATAAGAGTATAAAGTGTGCAAAATTAGCCTTCTTAAACTTTAGGCCTTGAACATGAAATAGAGCACACACTGTTAAAAAACCCGTGATTTTACAGAAAATAAACAGAAGATTTTGTAGAAAGCAATAACAGAATCATTCTGTAAATTCATAAAACAAGAATTTTTCTGCAATTTAACAGAACAGGTCTGTTTAAAAAGGGGAAAAGGGTGTTTTATTCAAGGAAATTTGTAAGATTCCATACATCAAATACCAATTTCCTGTAAGATTACGCAATTCGGTAAGATTACAGACCTGTGTTCTCGAGACTCTGCTGCAGGAACTTCTTTTATTTTTTCTAACAGTGCAAAAACATAACTGATTGTTCCAATGGTTTTATCAATTCATTGAACTACATTCATTAATTCTGATTCCCAAACACATGTTCATGTGAATGCATAGTCTCCTTTGTGAAGGGCAAGCCTACCAAAAAAAAAAATTGAACACGCCCCAGTGAAAGCTGTCTACTTTCTCATAGCACGATGCTAGGAAAAAGAAAACCCCTTCAGTGTCAGATGAAAAAGACCATTTCCATTGTATTTGTGCCTGTAATTCCAGTCATACCATGGAAGTATCACCTCAAGCCCAAGTGATATCTCCTTTTCATACCCGACACACTAGACCCCAACCTGGCCAAATCTATTTGTTCTTGTTTTTTAATATATTAATAACAGCTTTACCTGATAAATCTTTTGCATTTATATTCTTCCAGGTAATATTAATAATGGCAATTATATAATGGAATATGTTGCTTCAATTTTCAATGTGTTGTTTCTTAACCTAAGTAAATACTTTGATCTGCCATTCATTTGGTACGAAACGGTGGACCAGGTGGGTGTTTCATAAAGCTGTTTGTAAGATAAAAGCGACTTTAAGAACGACTGGTGATCCTTTCTTACGTGCTAAACAATCACCAACATAAAATGGTGAACATCATTTACCACAAAAAAGGATCACCAGTCGTTCTTAAGGTCACTCTTAACTTATGAACAGCTTTATGAAACGGCCCTCTGGTCTCTTTACTAACATTTGTTTGTTTGATACATCATCAATGTCTTGATGAATAAGGTCATGATGAAACACCAACATTATTTCGTGAACAAAATCTTACACCTTCAAAACTTCTGGTCATGTGACTTATTAATGATTTCACTACACAGGATGGTTGCAATAGCAAAGCTTTGCTGTTGGGGACATTGGCACCAATTACCAAATGTGTCAATATTTTTGCGTGTTGTTAGATTTGCGGCCGATATGCAATTCGCAAAATCCGTGAAATAAAACCTCCACAAAAATAACAGCTCATACTGTAAGAAGAGCACTGTTGGCTTGCATTTCCATCACCTGTGCGAAAGAGTAACTCGACCTGTCTAGTCTCTGACAGTTTCTACATGTACCATCAAATACCAAATCTGCTACGGCATTTGACCATCACAAGATCACTCAATTAATCTCTTCTACAACTGACTATCAATTATGGTCCATGTTTTAATCATGCTTTCAGCATGCATGAAGTTGTAAAATTTTGAGAATTTTTTTTTCATTAAATATGAACAATGCATTCTCTTGAATAATGAAATAAACTGTGCTAATAATAACAGACTTGCAATTTTCCATAATATGAGTGGTGGGGTACATTAATTATTAATTGATAATTTTTTTCAGCTATCAGAAAAAGAATACATGATCAATTTGTTTTGTCTAAAGATTGTATATACAGAATACAGGGATGTATTCATGGATGCACAGTCTTAAGGCAAAATTCCTGACTTACAAACTGTATTCCATCCAATTACCGTAGACCATGCATAGCAGAATGTTTATGACATATTTACAAGCTTTCTCTGCATCAAAAAAATTGTAATAATTACCTTAATGATAATTTGGTATTGTGAAGGTTTCACACAACATGTACAGTGTAATTATGTACATGTAAACGTTGTGGCTGAATGTCTGTACAGTATATACTACACTATATATATATATACTTTACTTTATATACTATTAAGATACCCTTTACATAATTCCACATACTTTCAGTACAGGTATGTCAAATAATCATTGACAATACATGAAGAAGATTAAAATGTGCCATATACAAGAAAAAAAGGAAGGATTTAGTGTCTATTTCAGCCAATAAGGTCTTGTAAGTGTGGACAATACATGAATACAGGCCTACAAAGAAAAGGGTCAAAGAAGCACTCAGAGTTCAGCTGAGTTCGAAATCTGATTAGCATAAGAAAAGAAACCACACAGCTGGCATTCTGTTCTTATTGTTATCTGTTCTACCATTACCTACAGAGTACATGGTTGGGGTGTGCCACATCATGTACATGTATTTTTTGATGTAAGGGTGCATGAAAGGTTGATATGTTGCACAAAATATACACGTTTATATATTTTTTCACTAAAAATACTTGCTGATTTATTTCTGGTCATTCTTGTGCAAATATTAATTCCTGTACACTGGAAATCAAATTTGTACAATCACACAAACTTCTCAAATAAAATTTAGCAGCATTCAATTTTAAGGCATCATTAAAAATATACATATAGATGAAAACTGGTTTCAAATGAAAGATACAAAAACCTACATTTGCTTAAAACAGCGAATGTGGTAATAAGAGGTAGAGAATCTATCATTTAGTCATTCATTGATAAATAATAATATGTCCATTTATATAGCGCCGTTACTATGTGCATATACTCAACTGCGCTTTGATACTTGGTATATTATTACCCCGGCTGTAGCTAAGCTGCCATATTAATAGGCGCTTAAGCGTTCAAGGAATAAATCCTACCGGGTACACATTCACCTCACCTGGGTCGAGTGCAGCACAATGTAAATTTGGCACTAGCAAGGAGAGATGAGATTTTTTAAGTCTGAAGAAAGTATAAGAAGATAAGTCAAGTAAACAGAGTTTCATATACTGGAAAGAACAATTACCTACCTAAACGTCTATTGTGAAGTGCACATGATAACATGCACATCATGGTATTTGAAGACAGGCTAATTTCAGATATCAACCCTGACATTTAGAAAATGTACATTATGGACTTTTTTATTTCTGGCAAAGCCTAAAAAATATAGAACTCATAATGTTACACATTAATCATTGGACTATTGATGATTAACCTCAAACTGATCACTGGTTTAATGGTCCTGTTCAAAATGCGGTCCATCATGCATTTAGAATAACAAGCAAAGAAGGAGCCATTCAATCCAAAGTCCATTTACTTTGATTAAATACCCAAGTCTAAGCACCCATCATGAAGTGTGGGTTGACAAAATGATGATTATCTTCTTCATAAGAAAACCCCACAATATTGTACCCTCCATTACTTTACCAAATGGACTACCGGTACATGTTTTGCATACTTGTCACAAAGTCATGTGTGTGCATAAAAATGTCTTGAAGCATCTTGCAATACACTAAACATTAAAAGACCCTTTTTCTCTTATTTACTGTTCTCATCCTTCAGTTTGTCTAGGCAATTACATCAATATTGTACACTGTAGTTGTGAAATGTGTACATGTAGGCAGTTACAGTTTGATATTGATCTTTTAAAAATAAAGGTCTTTTTTTCCATCAAAAACATGACAAAAAAATGAGAATTCCGACAGATTGTCACAGATTTATTGTCACAAATTTCGAAGTATACAATGATTTACTTCATATACGAAGATAACATCGAAAAAAATACATGTAGATAAAAAGTATTTTTTCAGTTGACTCGCTTTGCCAATGTTACAACAATAAAAATACAGAAATCAATATTAACATTAAAAAAGATCAATTGATCTGCCTCCTGTTAAATATTGACATATTGATAATGTTGACTAAATATTTTATGATCCAAAATCAAAGCAGCCTGTAAATTGTGCAAACATAATAACTTATAGCACATCATGAAAATACATTGGTGTTTATAACCAGTTCTGGGAGGCCCAAATACTAGTATATGTTTTAAAGTTATGGTCTAATATTGGAATAAAAAAGCAATGACAGATAATACATGTATATCATCATCATCATCATCACTACATGTATATCATTATCACTATTATCATCATCATCATTACTACTACTAGTACTACTATACTATTGATTGAGTCTGTTCTATAAGAAAGTTTTGATTGGAATTTTAAATTGAACAGAATGCACAATTGATGTTGCCAAGTAGCTCATTATTTAGTGTTAAAAGTATGGGATGCAATTGTGTTTTCTGAGATTAAAATGAAATTTGTTGATTGTGGAAGAGAATTTGACCACCATTTTTTTGTTTTCTCTTCCTTGTATTTAGTGCCTCAGTGGGGTTTCTTTCTACCTCCAAGTGTTTTGAGGTGGAATAAACTTTTGAGAATTTTCCTTAACAAAAAAGAAAAAAAAGTATAACAGTTAATCAGAAATAAGTACAATTCTTTCAAAGTTGATCTGATCTAAATTAGAAGTGATATCACTTAATATGGTCTATCATTAAACTATCTATTATCAATCCTATGAGAATTATCTATATGATTTTAGCCTCTTTAACAAAGGTTAGTGGAACTTTTAGAATCATCATAGTTAAAAGTCCATGGCCAATGTTTACATGAGAAGTAGTGTATTGTTTCTGGATTTGGGCTTGACCTTTGTACACATTATGATAATTGCTGATGGATCCATGTTAAATTTGTTTTGCCATATCAACTGTTGCCAGTTTCAGTTGTACCAGAAAAAAATAGACAAAAAAAAAAGGCCTTCGGGGTTGTCAAGGGGGGGGGGGGCAGGGATACGTCCCTTGCATGGGTTGTGACTCGTCAGGGTGGAAGACTGCCCCCCCCCCTACCGGAGGTAAGCTACTGTAGTGGTGTGAGCAAATTCAGCAAACTATCATGAGAATTTGTTAAAAACTAAAGTAATTTGAACTACATGTACAAGATTTTTGCCTAATTTTTTTACATATTATATATATTTTTACTTGGCAACATGATTTCCTACACATGCAAAAATATACCCTCAAGATGTTTACCCCAATGTGTGGTCCAAATTTCAAACAAATTGGTCAAAAATTTAGGAAGTAGTTCCATGCGCAAGATTTGCACCTAATTTTTTGGCATTTTATGCCATTACCACATGTGGCAATGCAAATTTCAATACATGTATACAATTCATAAACATCTTTGAATAATGGATAAGAAGTGTGCATACAATTATTTCTATCCTACCACACATACAATTTTTCTGGATTTATACTTGCTGTGACATATGCTATTATTATAATAAAATTTCTGAAAAGGGATAAATTCAGGTAAAAAGGTTTGCTGTTGTGTTCTCTTGAAAGTTCACACATGTAGGGCCTATTACATAGGCCTACATGTACATACAGAAAAACAACCTTGCCTTTTAGAACACGTTTCTATTTTCTACATGCATCCACATTATTAATAGTGAAAAGACCAAAGTCATATTTATCAAGAATCAATATCCTATCTTAAATGCTATATCCTGATACATGTGTGACAAACATACTGTACATGTACATCCTCCTCCCGTTTTTCATCTTCTACTTCCTCCTATTTGTCTTCTTCTTCATCCTCCTTTCCTTCTCTCCCTCCCTCCCACCTTCCAATCCCCTCCCCCAACCTTCCAATCCCCTCTCTGTTTTCCTCACCAGCCTCCTTAATGCCCCCTCACTCTCTCTATCCTTATCCATACTCTTATATCCCATCCCATATTTTGCCCCCGTTTTCTTGATCATATATTTGAATAAATGACAACTGCAATTTGGCCAAACATACACTTGGTCCAATTTCCAATGTAGACAATTTCTGTGATTTTCACTGTTCATTTTACCATGGGCATGACAAGTTCACACACCTTAAAAAATATGAGACTCAGGGCAGTAGGTTTTTATCTATTCATACAGTTTTTGCTTTTTATTTTGTGACAAACACAAGAGTTCTGTCTGAAATGATGTTCTGTCCTACAAAACTTGGACTAAATCTTAGTAAAAAATGCCAGCATTTTCTACCTTAAACATTTTAGTGATTTTCCCTTAGATCAAGTTAAGGCTTCACCTTGATTTTTTCAACTTCCAGAAGAAAAATACACAAATGTTGTTGTTCTTGATAAGGTGCAGAATGCAGATGTGGATTTATTTGATTTCTATTTTGGCATATAGGAGATGGAGATTAATATTCAAATCCTGATATAAAAAGATGGTTACGTCTACATATAGCCACATCACTTAATAATTAGTAGGATACTTCTAGCCGTGACAGTTCATTTGTGTACAGGTACCTCAAACATAACGTATATGCATGATAAACGGGAATTACCCCCAACTCTTGCGATTTGCACCCTTCACACACAAAACCACCCAGCCACAGCTCCGGCTGACGTACACCCCATCATCACCGCCACCATCACCCGCTGCAGACTCCACAAACTAAAGTACCTGTATTCCTGTGTAAAATCCGCGATGAAGATTTCGTTCTTGCCCCGAATTCCAATCGGCAGGGTTGGTTTGTTCGTCAATCTGTCCTCTAATTTCTAGAACAGGCCAGACTTTATAATTTCCTCCTTTAAATCCTGTAACAATATTCGTAGCAAAGTGGTAGTGCTCAGTTCCGCAGGTGGTTTTTCTTAAACACTGACGTTTATACAAAATGACCTGTGCCAAGCAAGCAAGCGCAGGAACGTCGCCAACTCCACTGCAATTTCATACATCCACAATTTTACGGCCTATGCATTGCGCCAAAGTTCGACTTCAGCGAGTTTTGTTCGGCGCCGTATTGTTCAACATCATAATTTTGGTTCATTCACAGCGAGCGCTTTCCAAAGTTTATTCAATGAGTCATTCTCTCGGCTAAATTGTGTCAATATGCTCATTGCAGGTGTTGGATAAATTACTTTGGATAGACAGTAGGCATTTAGTACTGTTTTGAAATTTTGCAGAAATTTAAGTTTTGGGGTTGTTGTTTTTTTTAGATCTCTCTCAAGAACGAAAACTATCTGGGGATGATAGTAAAATATCAGAAATTGTTCCAGACAAAATTCTCAGAAAAGACGGTTATTCCGCTTTACTCTCCTGCCCCATCTCAGAAAAAAGTTGATTTGAATTAATAGAGAAAATTCGAACTAGCATAACGCTAAAAATTTCATCAAAATCCGATGTAAATAAGAAAGTTATGACATTAAAGACATTTTTTAGTTATGCATATTTTATGCAAGATTCTCTTATTTTTCACAAAACAGTGCCATATGCGCAGCGCAACTCAGTGACATGCAAATGAGACAGACGATTATTTCCCTCTCTCTCTCTCTCACTATTTCTTTTATTTTTATTGTTTGAATTATACAATATTTCTTCTTTTTAAAAGAAGAAATATTGTATAATTCAAACAATAAAAATGTTTTTTTTACAGATTTGAAGGACCAACTTGACTGAATCATATAGTCATGATAATATTAAACAATGCTAATTTCACATGTTCAGGGTGGAATTATAATCATCGTTTCACTTGGCAATGAGCAGATATAATATTTCACTATGATAAAATACAAAATAAATAGTGACTAGATGACGTCATCAGTCTCCTCATTTGCATACCGACCAGGATGTGCATATAACTGTTTTGTGCATGACATTAAGCGAAACTTTTTATTTTAAATCCCATTTTGATGAAATTTTCAGCCTGTATGCTAGTTGGATTTTTCTCTTTTTATTCAAATCAACTTTTTGTTTGGGTGGACTTGTCCTTTAACCAAGTTGGGCCAAAACTAAGAATGGAGCATCATCGACAACAGATATTAATCAAATTTTGATAATAATCAAACAACCCCAACTTGTCAATTTTTTTAATTATCATCATTTACGACTCAGTCTGTACTTTATACCAAATCCTTGCTTTATACCAAAACAGGCACCCCTTAACCCTTACCAAAATATCCTGATGCCCGGGGCCTGCTGATGCGACCCCTGCTTCTTCCACTCTTTATTTACTAAGTTTGTAACTTATCCTTATAATAGGCCTGTAAGGATTAATTTTCTCATACTTGGGGGGGAGTAAAGCTGGGGACACGGCCCGCAGCCCGAGTTTGGGTTTCGATCCATTCTTTTCTCCTTTTCCTCCCCCTATTTTTTCTTTTCATGCATGGGAATTTGATATTTGTTTTTATTTTTTAATCGTGATTTTTAATGTATCGAACTGGGCGATGATTATTTCAAGATTATCAGGTATATCACGGTCAAGACACTTTTTCTGGGCTTATTTCTTCTTTCATTGTAACAACACGCTGTTTAAAATTTCAAGCAGGTTGTTTAATAGCCCATCACTCTAACACCCTTTGTTTAAAGTTTGAAACAAGTTGTTTATCCTTGATTTTTCTAAAAAGATGTTGAAAACGTTTTAAAAAAAATTGTTTACAAGTTTTAACAACTTGTTGTTATAGTGGCGGGTTTAAACAGCATGATATTTTTTTTATTGTGTATGACCGTTTCATGAAAGTTGCCAGCACTGACAAGTTGATTTTCTCCGACAGTTACCATGGTAACGGTCAGAGGCGAGTGTCCCTCAGCCAATCAAAACCAATGATTTCACTGAAATTGTCAACAATGACCATAATAGTCAGTGCTAACAACTTTCATGAAACACCCCCCCCCCCCCGTTTTCCCAGCGTGCCCTGCTATTATTCTTCTTTTCCCTTTTAATAGTCTTTCCGTTTCCACTTTTCCTCTCTCCCTTTTTTTTAATATTCATTTTCAATTACTTTTAAGTGCATCATCAGCATCATGTGTAGCACGCACTTTCTCCATGCAAGAGGGAGAGAGAGAGGGGGGAAAATGAATTCCCTGCGGAAACATGCCGATAGAGGGGGACAGAGAGCGAATGGATGACAAGACAGTATCATGCATGGTTTTACATGGTTTGATTGAATACATTCAAATGCTACTTTTGCCTATTTTTAAACTATAATGTAAACATAAAATTACGTTCATTATTCAAAAGATTCGAATACTATGCTCGTTATTCTGACAACGCAAATATATTAGGCCTTAAATAGATTTTTTGGTTTTTCAGGTTTAATTGTAATTGTAAAATTATGATTTGATATACTGAATTTATCTCTTAAAGCTACGAAATTTGACCTATTCTATCAATGTTTACAAAGAAAAATTAATCAAAACACAAAATCGTACGTGTGCAGTGTGCAGAACAAAAACATTGGATTCTAAACAGCAGTGGTAAAGAAATCTAAGTATTTCTTAAAAGATAATAATTCGATTTAAACGATTAGAGGCAAGTTTTGTTTAATCTCTCTTTAAATTGTAAAAGAACAACCTAAGCTTATCGAGTGAAGCAGGTTGTACGATGTTATTTAATTTTTGTATTCATTGTGTATATTTCAGGGGCCATGCTGGAAACGGTTTAAAGCGGGGGGGGGGGGGGGGTGACAGCCATTTTTACACTTTTGTCTGTACCATTGGTTCCTAATCACCTGTAGGACTGATTGTTTGGTGAAGATATAAGAGAACTCCCACTGAAGTTGTAAAATCTTTCATTTTAATATTCAAACCCAGCTTGTTTCTTGCATTTACTCCGGCATTGACTTGACCTGAAATAAAACGTCGATCACTGCAGCATTACACTGACACGAATGTGTTCAAAGATGGCGCTAAATAATAACTGCAAGCAGAGCTTCACGACATGTCACTGATGCCAGTTGAACTATACTCACACAGATATAGTCTAAAAATTGGTCTATATACTATCAATTTGGTCCAACGCCAGTTTCGTCTGCATATTTGGTGCATAAATTATGCAACTAACCTATAATGGACAAAGTGGTGCTGGACACTAGACGAATAACAAAAATAACTTGGAATTACACAAAATGAAAAATATATGACTTGATGACAGAAGAACGATTGTAGAAAAACTGTTGTTAGATGACATGAAATATTAGACCCAACGGAAACTGGTAGACAAAGTGAAAATTGACCGATCGGCATTTTACATTGGAGATCAAAATTTTGCACAATTTTTTGTCATTTGAAAAATGAAGGTTCTCATGTACATGTCAAGTTTACTTTAAACAATTTTGGTTTCGACCGGGAAAGAAATGATGCATTGAGTTGTTTGGTATGTATAATTATATTCATACATTTATTAATACAAAAGCTTAATAGTGCGAAACCTTGTGCGTTCAGTGCCTAAAAAAGAAGTGATTCAGTATAAAGAAGATGAGCCTCAGTTCTAGATTCTTTGTTTAACAAGTTTAACACTATAAACGGATGTCACTTTTACTTGAGAGAAATATGAAGTATTTTTATACTTTTAGTTCATTTATTGATTATGTAATGATTTTTGCTTGTGTACATTTTGAAGTTAGTGGATTTAAAGCATTTGTGTAAAATTTCTATTTGGTGTAGGTAAACTCATACGAATCTATAGTGATGAAACCTTTTCCCCTTTTCTAAAACAGACCTGTGCCACTGTAAAATTATAGAAAAATTTGAAAAATTTTTTTTTCCTGTTCTAACAATCTACAAAATAATTTGGCTCTTTAATTCTGTAAAAAAAATTGTATTGTTCTTTAAAATCTTCTGTTCTCTTTTTCTAACAGTATGGACTCTAAAGAAAGTATTACGACTAGCGACCCTCACCTGCTATTATGACTGGCGAACCCCTTCTACTATGGTGACTAGCGATCCTCACCTGCTATTATGACTGGCGAACCCCTTCTACTATAGCGACCCCCCAGGGCGACCCTCATACTATTTGACTGGCGAACCCCTTCTACTATCGACTAGCGACCCTCATCTATACTATTATGACTAGCGACCCTCATCTATACTATTATGACTGGCGAGCCCCCTCTAGTAATTATGACTAGCGACCCTCATCTACTATTATGACTGGCGAACCCCTTCTAGTCCCGCTTCTATTATGATTAGCAACCCTCATCTCGATCATATTATGACTGGCGACTGGCGAATATCAGGAGGGGTCCACCTGAATTTTTTGGATGGACATAGGGAAAAAGTTTGACAAGGCCCCCCCCCAAATAAAAAAAAAATTGACAAGCAAAATAAAAGATTATCAACAAAAATTTAAGGGGGATCGACTGCCCCCCCCCCACCTCAAATTTAGGGGGGACACAACGCTTCCGCAGCCTATGCTGGCGAACCCATTCTACCGCGATCCGGGCTATAGCGATCTTCATCTACTATTATGACTGGCGACCCTCTTCTACTATTATAACTAGTGACCCCCTCCCTCTGTTATGACTAGCGAAACTCTTCCCCTATTATGACAGGCGACCCTTATTATTGATGTACCCAGTACCCTTTTCCCACTTATGACTAGCGACCCTCCTCTATGAGCTACTTAGTAACATTAAACGACTATACATCCAATATGCAAAATATAAATTGCGGACTCCCACGGGGAAGTCAGGTCCTTCATTATTTATCATTTACATTAATGATTTTTTGTAATTCATCCGATATTCTTTCGTTCATATTTTTGCCGACGATTCTAATCTTTTTTATTCTCATAAAAATCCAAAAACACTACTAGATATAGTAAATTCTGAGCTAGAAAAGGTTACTCAGTGGATACGAGCTAACAAACTATCCCTTAATCTAAAAAAAAAAAAATACATGTTATTTAGTAACTCCATAGACACAATGCCCGCAAACATTGTGTTTGATGATACCCCTTAAAAGTTGTTTCGTTTATAAAGTTCCTAGGCATAGTTACTGTCTATAATAAACTTTCGTGGAAATATCACATTGAAAATATTTGCAAGCGATTTCACGCAACATCGCATAATAAATAAACGGAAATTTCATTTTCCTCCACAAACCTTATTAATGCTTTATTCTTCTTTAATCTTACCATATTTGAACTACGGCATTCTTGTTTGGGGCAATATCCACCAAGTTTTATCAAACAGACTTCTTTTATTACAAAATAAGTTCGTATAATTAACCATTCTTCATTTCTTTCACACACAGACATTGTTTGCCGAAAACAAGCTGCTAAAAATAAATGATCTATATCTGTTTCACTTAGGCCAATTTATGTATAAATATAATAACAATTCACTTCCTTACGTATTTGATTCAATCTCCCTCAAAATCGTTCATTTCATCATTACCCTACGAGACAGTCTAATGAGTTCCATTTACCTCTTTTAAGAACATTATTAGCTTAAAAAAAAAATTATATATACGATGGCCCGAGATTCTGGAACTCCCTTAGTGAAGATATAATTAAAAGCCCATCCCTCTGTTCTTTTAAAATGAAACTTAAAAATAATTTTCTGAAATCATACAGGTCATCATTTACTCAATTTTAAATAATTTTGTCATTAAATTCACCATTCATGCCTCAACTTATTTTCCTTTTTTTGTTATACTATCCGCGCGTTGAAGTCCTGCTCTATTATCTTTCTTTATCTCTTTTCCATTTTTATTTTCATATCCTTTGTGTGTGCTTCAATTGTTTTATTGTTTCTTGTTCTTTGTTTTTTTGTTCTGCTGTTCTCTGTTTTGTCACCTTGTCTGTCTTCGTAGGCAATTCTAAAATAATTATTTAGAGGGGTCCATACAATACAAACACTGCTTTTTAGTGGATCCCTCCATTTTCACAGAATTTTATTTTATAATGGTTATGATATTTGCTTATATAATATTCTGTTTTTGTTTTACTTCTTCTTATAGATAAATATCATATACTGTACATGCCTGAATTTATTTTATCTGTATAAGTTCATTGTAACTATACTGTTTGATCACATTACTTTGTTCTTCTGATGTTGAAAATGAAAAATAATAAATTAAAATTGAAATTGATTATGAATACCCACCATCAATGTTAATCCTTATGATCAAGAAGAAGAAGAAGAAGAAGAAGGAGAAGATGGGAGACTACCCGTTCTCCCATATATCCCTATCTTTGCTAGAATTTTACTTTTGTTATGTTGTTTGAAAAGAAAAATAGGATGATACCTCTATGTATATGCATGAAATCACGCACAAAAATGCCACACGTTGAATAAAACTCAATTTTTTCATGACATCTTTTGAGGAAAAGATCGCCCTCTGCGGAGTATCATAAACATTTTCACAGCTTGTCATCATGGCGCATCCTAGAGAAAAAGCAATAACTGATTACCGGAAGAAATTGCTTGAACACAAGGAATTAGATGCCCGTTTGAAAGAAAGTGAGTGTTGTTGGCTTTTGTACATTTTATTGATTAATAATATATATTTTTATACCAATATTCCCAACTTGGTATCTTTTAAAAGTTGTTCAGAATATCCGAGTTCAAGTCTTGTTTTCTGCGAAGTCACGGTCCTCTTTATGATCTCAGCGGATGGTGACAGTAGACCCTCGCTGAGCTGTCGGGGACGTCGAAGCTAGCTAGGAGGCTAGTAGTAGTACACGGCTCGAGAGTAAAAATCATTTACTAACATATGCTTACTCTCCACGAAGCCAGGCCAGGGATTCTATTGCATTCATCTACACATACCTAGCCAGGAGGCTTCTAGATAGTAAAAATCATTTACCAACAACTCTCAAGCCAGGAATCCAGGATAGGAATTCCTTCTCATTCATGATTCATCTGCACTGCACCGTCATGACCGTGCATGTACGGTATGGTAGTGGATCGTATTACCGAACACTTTTCATGAATTTGATCATATCAAACACATTATTCCAATAAAATTCACCAAACTTTCACCATAAATACACAAATACCTACAAAATATAAACATGCAGAAATTTTGCCGAAATTGTTTTTCATTTTTACGACATCAGCTTCCAATCGGACCCCTCTTCGCAAGTGAAATATTTTGGTCACTTGAAAAGGTATCGTATTACCGAATGTGTGTTTTCTATGGGAAAAGTTGGGAAAACAACAAAGTCACTGATGAGCTATTTTGACCATATTTTATTGTTTTGAGGATATAAAGACTTCGAAATTGTGTTTTTGATAATTTTTCATCATTTTTCTATTTAAGTTCCCTTTGGAAGGAAGTTGCAAAGGTTTGAGCGTATTTGATTATTTTCTGACGCATATGATGCGCGCGTTCGGTAATACAAGGCCAGTCGGTAATACAATCACTCACTATACTGCTCAAAAACCTTAAACTTTCGCCCCTGAGATTTCTGAGATAACTAAAAGATTTGCCCCAATACCTAAATCATGTAAATGGGATACCTATTCATTTCCAACATGCCTATCAGTAGAGGCGCACGGCCAATATCACCCATGGCCATGGGTTCATATCGTCTCGCGAGCGAAGGATTATCAGTCATACGCACGCGACACACAACTACACTTCCAAAATACAGTGGGCTTTTGCCCACATAAAATATTATGTATAAATAAATATTCCACATCCTGCTATGACACTTACCGAATCATTTAGATCCTTCCGTGACTTCTCCTTGAAGTTTCTTTCTAAAAATATGTATATTTTCTTGATCTTTAGTGAAGATTTTACGGAGATAGAAATCAGACAGCGTTGATATCAATTTTCTCCTGAAGAGGGCGCGCGATTTATATTCATATCAAAGACACGACAAGGGAAAGAATAGGCACCTACACTATTTTACACGCATATCGACGCAAGGCATTACGCAAAGTCCGTGAAGTGTCCAATCTTTTCATTGTATAGACTTTGGCATACCGTATACGTATTATTGACGTTCGTCAAAGCTTGTACTGTTGGTTTCTTTCCAGGCACGTATATTATTTTCATTTTTTTTTATCAGTCATCTTTTTAAATTAATGCAAATGAGTGTTATCATCACCAATAATAATCATTAATTATGTTTTTTGAAGGCATTTCATTAATTGGTGCCCATAATTATTAAATTAATCATGAGGATTGCGCATTCAAAGAATTTAGATACAGTTATAAAATTACCGAGGAGCTGAATCAAGGTTGTGAAATTATTAGCGCCACCAACGGGCTTCCTTGTATTTCCGTGGAAGAGACAAGCGAAGTCACTTTCGAGGCCGAGGTAAGCAAAATGTGCTTTTTTTATCGGATTATTATTTTATTATTATTTTCATATTCAACAAACTATTGCTACTTACCGGCAAGAGCCCCGGTGCGTAGCGAGAAGGAGCTTCGGCAAATATTACTTCAGCAATGAAGCGATGTTTGCCGACTACTTCGAAATCCAGGGTCAAACACGGTCTATTGTACGAGGTTAGTACATACTAACCTCGTACAATGTGTGAGTGGAGGTGCACGGCCAATATTGGAGACTGTCTCCAATGTGGGAGATTATCTCCTATATCAGAGACTTTTGTGAAGAATTTGGGTATCCAATTTCAGAGACAGTCTCCAGTTTTGGAGACCAATTTCCTTTGTTTACATTTGCGGCAAAAGGATTACCTTGGCGGCAAATAAAAATGTGATAAGCAGATTCCTCATGAAAAATTACCCCTTTTCACCGTCTACTTTAAAAATTCACCGTCTTCTTTTGTTTTGGTAAGGATTTTTGTTGTCAATCACACACAGAACAAATGGGCTTCTGACCTCAGTGAGACAAAATTTTGGGTGGAAAAAATGCTTTTGTTGGTGTTGTTTCTTTTGTCCTTTTGCAAAGCAAGTCTCCAATGTGGGAGATTGTCTCCCCTATTGGAGAGGGTCTCCCATATTGGCCGTGCGAGTCTATTGTCTATGCTATCAATTTCATTTTTAAACAAGAATTCATATAAAAATGAGAAAAATATTGAAAAGACGGGGGAAACTTGCCGGATGTTTATGCCGCCATCTTGTTTCCTATTGTTCTTCCCCAATGTTACATGACGTGTGTGTCACATAATGTCAGAAATGAAGGCCATATGTTTATGCATTTATAACTTCAGATAGACTAGGAAGTGGGAGTTGTGCAAGAGCCGAAGTAAGTCACTGTTTTTCCCCTTTTAAGTTTATTTTTTCCTGTTTTGGTATATTCCAGGCCAAAACGGAAAAATCTTTATTTTGGCCCTGTTCTTTTTATATATATTTTTGTCTTGCCTGCCTAGCAGAGTGAGACTATAGGCACCACTTTTCCAACGGCGGCAGTAGTGCCAATTTAGATTTTTAAAAATACTTGCATTGGCTGATAAATAATTCAATTCAATGGCAATGTATTTTCAGCAAGTCATATAGTTCATCTCCATTAAGTGACAGGTAAGCATTTGCAAACTAACCAGACTTGACTTAAAATCAGATGTCGTGACTATATATAGTCAGAAGTTTGCTTGCATGATGAGGATAATGTTGTTATATTTCATTAATTCCATGTGGATCAAGGACACAATATTTAAACCGATTAAATATATTTTTCTGCAGTGAGAGAGCATCTAAAGGAGCTAACCAAGAAATATGACAAGTCTGAAAATGATCTGAAGGCTCTACAGAGTGTTGGTCAGGTAATTATATTTTTAACAGACAAGTCCAACCCAATAAAAAGTTAATTTGAATAAAAAGAGAAAAATCAAACAAACATAACACTGAAAATTTCATAAAAATCGGATGTAAAATAAGAAAGTTATGACATTTTGTATAAGCTTGTATAAGCTATTGTAAAAGCTTGATTTCACTAAAATAGTTATATGCACATCCTGTTCGTTATGCAAATGAGGAGACTGATGATGTCATCCACTCACTTTTTCTTTTGTATGTTATTATATGAAATTTGAAATATTCTAATTTTCTTTTTATTGTCAAGTGAAACAATGATTAATTTTTCCCTGAACATATGGAATGAGCATTGTTTAATACTGTATGGGGCAGTCAAGTTGGTCCTTATTCTCAAAGCTGTAAAAAATGAAATATTGTATAATTCAAACAATAAAAACAAAAGAAATGGTGAGTGATGGACATCATCAACTGTCTTATATGTATGTCACTGAGTTGTGCATATAAATTGTGAAAAATAAGCGAAACTTTAAAATGCTATAACTTAATTTACATCAGATTTCGATGAAATTTTCAGCGTTATGGTAGTTTGATTATTCTCTATTTATTCAAATCAACATTTTTCTGGGGTGGACTTTACCTTTAAATTTAATTTATAAATCTCATTTAAAAAATAGAAGAAAGGAAGGCTTTGAAATGTAAAGACAAGCATGAAATTATAAATAGTTTTAAGAGTAAATTTTTTGTCATGAAGTAAAGTCACTGCAGTTACCACAGAAAAAAGGCGATTAAATTAAAAAAACTATCATTCAGTTGAATAGTTTTGAAATAAAATGAAAAGGGATATTGAGTGGAAAATTATTTTGTAATTTGATTTGTGCAAAATGTCATTGAAGTGATGTTGATTTTCTTTTTTTGTTGCTGAAACTGGTAAACTACTCATAATTTTTTATTACAAACTAAAAAATAGAATACTATGTAGTAGCTTTCACAGTACACCATGTATCTTTCTCGGGCAAAAATACTGTTGGCAGTTTTTATTTTGCTATTGAGCCATGCATCAAGTATGAATGAAATGATAATGTAAATGTATCTATTTTGCATTGTGTTGGATATGTGAATAGTCTGATTGTGAATTAACAATATAATTATCATCAATAATTTCAGATTGTAGGTGAGGTCTTGAAGCAACTGACTGAAGAAAAATGTAAGTAATACATCTCTATTTTGCATGTTGCTTTTTGTTGTGAAATCCATATCCACAATTGAATGCACGATTAGATTACAAAATCATATGATTTTGAATTAAAGTAATAATAATAATAATAATAAACAGTTCTTGTACAGCGCATATCACAATTAAGAATAATGTCTCTATGCACTTTCAAAGGACTTGGATATTATTAACCCAGCTGTAGCTTGGCTGCCGTAATTAATAAGATTACAGCACACATTCCTACCAGGTACCCATTCACCTCACCTGGGTTGAGTGCAGCACAATGTGGATAAATTTCTTGCAGAAGGAAATTTACGCAATGGCTGGGATTTGAACCCACGATCCTTTGTTTCAAAGTCTGGAGACTAATCCACTGGGCCACAACGCTCCAATGTACCCTTTTTTCTGTTCTTTTCATTGTTATTGAAGTACAAGGAGAAGTTTTATGTTCTGTTAAATATAATGCATGGTACATATATGAAGCAAGGTATAACTTGATTTTGGTTTATCTGTGCAGTCATTGTAAAGGCAACGAATGGGCCTCGCTATGTGGTAGGCTGCAGACGAGGCCTTGATAAAACAAAGCTCAAGCAAGGTACAAGGGTAGCCCTCGATATGACAACATTGACTATTATGAGGTGAGAAATATTTGCATATTTACAAATATACATTTCATTTATAAATTTCATGTGTACTTTGATGTCCTCTACACATTTTAGAGATTTTTTTGTTACTTATGTTATAAAAATTAGCACTGATTGACGAAAAATCGAACAATTGTCTCTGTGAGACATTTAATTTAAAGTGTTATCTATATGATTTTTGTTAATTGTTTATTTTATTAGATGAAAGGACTTAAATGTTATTAGTTTTATGTTTGCCTTGTATGTGAATTTTAATAGTCATTAACCTTTTCATATGAAATATCACTGGTTTTAGTTATAATGATCAAGACTGTAATTCATATTAGGACCTAACATTAGACTAAGAAACAAAGATACACTGTAATTTTAAGTGATTTGAGGGAGGGATTTCATGAAAGAACCAGTGAGTAAGTTTCCCTATTTTGCTCTGAGGCAATCAGATGCAAGGATTATTTAGAGCTTAGATCATAGTTTTGTGTTTCTGTATAGATTGTTTCTTAGATTTATTTATTTATTGTTAACTTACCAGGTACCTACCACGTGAGGTTGATCCATTAGTGTATAACATGTCTCATGAAGATCCTGGTGATATCTCCTACTCAGCCATCGGTGGTCTAGCTGAACAGATCAGAGAACTCAGAGAGGTACAAATGATGAATTCTGAAATGTTCAATTTTATCCATTCTGTTAACTTATTTATATCTTTTATCATTAAATTCTTTGCAATTGCTGAGTTAATATCTTAGGTACTGTAAAATAGCACGCTATTTTACAAATTATCCCGCTAATTCGCAGTGCAGACGCACTCGGGATTATCTATTCACGGCGTCAGACCATATTGCATCGATGCCTCACTCAAGCAGGAAATGCTCTTCTTGCGATGGTGGAGACGGGGTTTCACAAATCTCGAGATAAATAGCGAAGGGGCCGATCGGGCTAAAATCTCGAGATTGAGCAAACTCTGGCTGGTGCAGCACCGCCTTATAAGTAGGCCTACAACGCACTTCAACATTATCTTTTCATATTTATTAGGTTATTGAACTACCACTGTTGAATCCGGAACTGTTTGAAAGAGTTGGAATCACACCACCTAAAGGCTGTCTGTTGTATGGTGCACCAGGTAAATACATGTTGATGTACATATGGTCCTGATTTATTTTGTTTCTTCTTTCTTTTAAGTGCTATCATTCTTCTTTCTTTTGTTATGTTTGTTCTTTCCTTCTCTCTTTTTTTTAATTTATTTTTATTTTTTTCTTTCCTTATTATTCTTCCTTTCCCATATTGTTTGCTTATTGTTTACATATATGTTATGTCTTATATTTTCTTCTGAATATATGTCTATTGTATTTCACTGCAAATTTGTGTCATTACCCCTGAAGTATTTTATTTTGTTAGTCTACATACAATGTGCTCCATGTTTCCCCCTTAGCAAGCATTCATATCAGTGTCTATGCTGCCGTACTTTGGCAAAAGGAAGCTAGTTACTAAAGTATAATTTGTTGTAAGTGAACAATGTATTCTTCATTTACATAGGCATCAATGCAACTTTACAGCATATTTTCTTCAATATCTTTTCATAGAACGACCTTTTCTTCCCCAAATTTTGCCTGAACGTGCAACATACAAAGGTTGTATCAGAAACAACAAGTTTGACTGATGTCTCACTTGCTTCCTTTTGCCATTGTTGGGCTGTACATTCTCATATAAATTCCGGTTAGGTGCAAAGACATTGCGTTTTCTATGGTCAGCGCAAACCAAAAATAATAATAAAAGAAAACAACATTTCCATATCTCAGTCAATGACGTGGTTCCACGTGTGGGAATTGTATGAACTGTGATCAAATGCACTTTTTAATTATTTTTTTTTCAAAATCTCTCTAATTCTTATAATTTCAGGAACTGGGAAGACCTTGCTTGCGAGGGCAGTTGCCAGTCAGTTGGATGCAAATTTTCTCAAGGTATATAATATTGTGTAATGCAGAGTGACAATGTTATCACATCTTTGTTATTGTAAGACATGTTGATGTAACTTTTATCTGAAGACTTCAGTCACATGTTATATAAGCATTTCTTTGAAATCCTGTATCGCTTCAATCGTATGCAGCAAATTTTTTATTACTTAGATTTCTTTAAAATCCAAGGAATCTTTGAAAAAAAACCCATGGTATTGACTTGATATATTGTAAGACCGTAAATCGACCTTTTTTAAATAAAAAGAACAGCACAATAATTTCTTGAAGACAAAAATAATGAATAGGATATAATATAGAGCGTATTTCAAGGTAATCAAACCTCATCTTCAGCCTGAAAATTTTACAGAGTTATTATTATTTTGTACACTTATTTTCACACCTTTGTGCCCATCTGATCTGAGAAATGTTGGCGAATTCTAGGAAACATGAACTTCATAAAATTCATGGAATAAAACTAAAACAAGATATTCATTTATTATAAATCACCTTTGTTTTGTTTACCAGGTCATTTCCAGTGCTAAAGTAGATAAGTATATTAGTGAGAGCGCCTTTCTGATCAGAGAGGTGTTAGTGTATGCTAGAGATCATGAACCTTGTAGGGTTCATGGAATATATTCGAAGGCAATTTTCCGATTGTAACTCATCTTTTTTTATTGTTGACCAGGTTGTTTCCAGTGCTATAGTAGACAAGTATATTGGTGAGAGCGCCCGGCTGATCAGGGAGATGTTTGCCTACGCCAGGGATCATGAACCGTGTGTTGTCTTCATGGATGAGATCGATGCTATAGGAGGTAGAAGATTCTCAGAAGGCACCTCGGCTGATAGAGAGATCCAGAGAACTCTCATGGAGGTAGGCCTAGTGTTTGCTAAAGGCCTGGTCACACCGCCGAGCGTTGTTGGAGCGGTCGTGGAGCGGAAGGGAAAGAGAATCGAATTTCGCTCACAAAATTGGGGGAAAAAATTGAAAAAAAACACAATCGAAATCGAAAATGGTGAACGGTAGCGAGCGGTGATGATTTTTACTCTCCGCTCCACGCCCGCTCCAACAACGCTCGGGCGATGTGACCAGGCCTTAATTCAATTCAATTCAGTTTATTGTCATGTGATCGTTAAAAACATACATATCTATACATACAAGTGACCATAAATATGCATGGGAATTTATCACATCAAGGACACAAATCACAAATGAATAGATATATGAATACATCACAAATAGAAATATAGAAAAACTAGTAGCTATGCCGTTGATAGGGGACTCGACATTTGCTCCTGCTACAATTGCTATGGGCTTTATTTCATCTAAGATATAGGGTAGGGATTAGGGTTGCAATAGGGATTTATGTTAGGTTTAGGATAGGTTCTAGTGTTAAAGTTGGTTATTCTGTTAGTGTGTGGAATTTACAGCGTAGCAATTGTTATCGACGAGGAGAGAAAGGTTATCGATATCGCTAAGTGGCAAATAACAAGCGATTATCGACATGACTAGCGATAAAGACGTTATCGACAACAGCCTTAATGCATAGGCTACTAATCAATTATTCTGTGTGCTTTAATATGTTATTTTGTGTGCTAATCAATCAAGTCTTTGTATTTTTACATGTCAAATGTTTGCAAAATGGTTATTGTTAAAATTTTATAATTTCAGGAAAATGAGCAAAGTAAGCATGGCTTTCCAGTTAGTTGTAGAGTCTTTTTTTTTCCTTCAGAATTTCCAGCTTAGATTTCATGTTTTCAAGCTGGGTTTATGTATATGTACCAAATTTAGATATATGATGATATGGTGACAATAAATTATGAAAAAAAAAATCCCTCATGGAATCATTTCATCCTGCAAATTCAATGATTAGCATTTAAACCTGTCTTCTAAGATAATTGATTGATGTTTGTTTTATTCCTAAAAATCTTAAAAATCCTTTTGATTTTTCATACAGTCAATGGAACTTCCCCCAGTTATAATAGGTCTTTGATGCATAATTACCAACCCTAAAAAAAATTACGATCCTCACCATCTAATCTCTTACAAATGCCAGTTGCTAAGGAATCATACAGGGCCTAGCCTGTGCAATTCTCTCCCACAGAGTTTGAAAACCCAGACTTCAGTGACCACCTTCAAGGGCAACCTGAAAACATAACTGTATAAGAGTGCTTTTGATAGACATTGACTTATTGTTCAGAAATTTATTATATGCGAATAGTTTTTGTTGTTCTGCTCTGAAGTGCCTTGAACATCTAATGAAGATGGAAAGTGCACTATACAAATCTCATGAATTATTCTTCTCCACAGTTGTTGAATCAGATGGATGGTTTTGACACTCTTGGTAAAGTAAAGATTATCATGGCAACCAACAGACCTGATACGTTAGATCCTGCTCTCCTAAGACCGGGTAGACTTGATAGGAAAATTGGTAAGCTATGCAAATGTATTTTGATCTGATTTGAGAGAGAAAATATGATTCATATGTCGGGGGGGGGGTTGAAAACAAGGAGTGGTATTGTGCTATTCATGCATTTCTCAATACATGTGTCGCCAGTTAATTATAATGAGAGGTCTACTTTTCTCTGAGAGTCCACAACTTTTGCTGAGAGAGAACAATGCTTGTAAGTGAGATTTAACAAATTTAACAAAAATATTATTATGAGGTAATTTTCAATTCACAGTGATTACACAAACTATGCTCACTTAAACTAGGTTTTCAAACATATTCAGAGAAATGAGAGAAAAGTAGTCTACTTACATTTGATCTATTTCAACTTGAAATAAAAGAGCTATTTGTTTATAGGTTGAGATCAACTGAACAAAAAAGAAATCTCTAATTGGCTCGATAATACATAAAAATTTGAAATTTTCATGACTGTTTTATACTTTTCTTCTCTTTCAGAAATTCCACTTCCTAATGAGCAAGCCAGACTGGAGATTCTAAAGATCCATGCAGCTCCCATTACAAAGCATGGTGATATAGGTATGTCAATGACACTCATTACATTATTTCACTTTCAGTTAAAGAAAAAACCACATACAGTAAAAACCTTGTTTTAGTGACGACTTTTCGTAACAATGAGGTTAAGATGCAGTGTTAATTTCTTAAGGAATAAAGTAAATGCATATATGTGTTGATGTATTCTTATAGAATCAACCCCTAATGTGCAATATGAAATTGGATAGCCGGGATGGGGTTAAAAGTGGTGCGAGACTTGCAAAAAGTCAGGAAATATTGCTCCCTGTTCTTTTTGCATCACAGATATGGAGGGGGGGGGTAGCTAGATAGGGTTAAAAATAACAATCATAAAAAAATGCAGAGAGTAAAGACAAGAAGGCTCCTAATTTAAGTGAGGAGAATTTCTTCTGTTTGGTAACTTAGATGCCACAAATGATATCTTCTAAGTTGATGCAATGACGATGATGCAATGATGAATATACAATGATGCTTGAATGTTGGAATACTGCTCGATGTTTCATGCTTTAATCTTATTAAGATCACGGGCACGTTTCATAATAGATTTGCAACAGTTGTAACTTTGCCATAATGACAACTACCATGGTAACAGGGCTCAGCAGCCAATCAAAATCAAGGTTTCCATGGTATTTGCCATAATGGCAAAGTTTCAACAGTTTCAAGTCCCCAGATTCTTTTTACTTTCCATTTGCCTGTAGATTTTGAAGCTGTAGTGAAGCTCTCAGATGGATTCAATGGTGCTGATCTCAGGAACGTTTGTACAGAAGCAGGTAAATAGGAGACTGTAATTTCTGGGTTGTTTTTATGCATCTACTTACTGTAGGTGGTCTTCAGATTGGCATTGTGTTTTGAGGGTTGCCTATCTGTATTAAAGAAGTGTATATTTTCAAAGGAACATCCCTTTTCCAAAGATTCTGTACCAGTATATTTGAACTACATTTAATTATGAAATAATGGTTATAAGTATAATTGTTGGAAAATAAAACCCCTCTTTTAACCATAAGAAGAATGGGGAGGGGCAATTCACCCCCCCCCCCGTCTTCTTTAGGCGTTTAAATAGCCCAGTCTATTTAGGGTTAAATAAAGGAAAAAAATAATTGACGTAGCTTTCATCATTGTATGAAACTGCTATAGAAGTGGGAATGTACATAATTCTCATTTTTTACGATGTTGGATTCTTAATTTCACCAAGTATAGACCCAGATGATCAACACCAATATCAGTTTGTTTTTATGGTTTTACATGAAGGTGCCATAGGAGATTGTGATAAAACGGTGACATTCATACCAAATAAATGAATTGAGTGACTTTTTGTGGGCACATTCCCCTGCAGCCTATAAATGTGGCATGCATTCATGACAAATTTTCAGGAAATCTTGCTAATGCTTCAATCTGTTAAACAAAAAATGACCCCATACCAATCAAAGCTATTATGTTGAATGGAATATCATTGGTTAGTGCTGTGTTATGCATAAACTTTGAAAATAATGTTGTTAACCTGTTGCATTATAATTTTCATTATCTTTCAGGTATGTTTGCTATCAGGGCAGAACGAGAGTATGTGGTGGACGAGGACTTCATGAAGGCAGTCAGGAAAGTCTCGGATAACAAGAAACTGGAAACCAAACTAGATTATAAACCCGTATAATACTACATGAACCGTAGTATTATTTTCCTTATGTAATGTAATGGTTGTCTAGACTATCATTTATTGCCTTCAGTCGAATGTAGGTGGTAGAGACTTTAAAGACAAGTTTTCATACTGCAGTTACTATATCCAGCTTCAGAGTGCAGGGCCCATTTCATGTGTTGAACTCTCCAGGGTCCTGTTACGTAAAGGACAATTCCACCCCAACAAAAAGTTAGTTTGAATAAAAAGGGAAAATCAAACAAGCACAACACCGAAAATTTCATTGAAATTGGATGTAAAATAAGAAAGTTATAACGTGTTAAAAATTTCGATTAACTTCACAAAATAGTTGAATACACGTCCTGGTCGGTATGCAAATGAGGAGACTGATGAAATCGTCAACTCTCTTTTTCTTTTGTATTTCATTACATGGAATATGAAATATTCTAATTTTCTCATCATTGTCCTGTGAAACAAAGTTTTATTCCTCCCTGAACATGTATAATTATCATTGTTTTAACATTTTATGGTTTAAAGAATAAGGTCCTTATTGTCCAATTTGTTCAAAATGAAATATTGTATAATTCAAACCAAAAAAAAAAAGAAATAGTGAGGGGCATCATCGACTCTCTCGCTTGCATATGTATATATAAGTGTTTTATGAAATATAAGCGAAACTTGAAAATGTCATAACTTTCTTATTTTACATCCGATTTTGATGAAATTTTCATTGTTATGCTCGTTTGATTTTTCTCTTTATTTAAATCAACATTTTTCTGGGGTGGACTTGACCTTTATTGCTTAGTGACTGATCATACAATTGATTTTTGTGATTCATTCTACATTATGGTCAATGCAATCAGTCATGAAAATTTGTTTTAGGATCAATTGCTTAGCTTTGTGTTATGGAGCCCAGGTGGGTGTTTCATGAAGCTGCTTATAAGTTAAGAGTGACTTTAAGAACGACAGGTGATCCTTTCTTGTGGTAAATGATTTTCACCATCAAATGTTCATTGGTGGTTATGTAGCGCGTAAGAAAGGTTCACTAGTCGTCCTTAAAGTCGCTCTTAATTTACGAACAGCTTTATGAAACGGCCCCCAGACCCTCATATTTGATCTATTGCATCTGGCTATAAAATAGATGCAAGATGACATCTTTTATCCTTCTATATTTGTAATATGGAAAATACTTTTAAAACTTTGGTTTCCGATGCTGAAAATCTTCAATGCTTTCCATATGGAGACTTTTTATTATGTGTAAAGAGCCAGTAAGCCAGTAACAATGAATAATTGAATCACAAAATTACGTCTAGTATATATTTGTGATTTCAGGTTTGGTGCTGGATCCCATTTCATAAAGAGCTGTTATCATGACATATATACTATTTCTGCAACAAATTTACTTTCAGCCCATCAGATCGGCAGATTTCATCAGGTTTTAACTGCTCTTGTATATTTGTTGTAATTACAAGTTATATGAAATGGGACCCACAAGTTGGAACCAATATATATTGCCTCCCAGTCCCATAGCTCAACACTAAGCCAAACTTGAACCGAGATTGGTCTCATGGGCCCAAATTCGCAAAAGTGGTTTTGAAAACCCATGGTTGAGTCCATGGTTTATGCAGATTTCCTGTATAAATTACGCTTGATTTAGTGTGTATTGGGCACGTGTGTAAAGTATGTCCAATGCTGATGCACGCTTTTGTCAGTGCGCCAAATTGATGCCTGTTACCATGGTTAGATACGCGATTTTATTCACGAGTCCACTGTTTGAAGAGTGGACTCATTATTCGAACCAGTGGAATAAAATAGCATGGATAACCACGGCAACAGGCGTCAATTTGGCGCACTGTGACAAGAGCATGCATCACCATTGGACATTTTTTAGTATATGCGGTAAATAAGCGTAATTTCAAACCTGATAGGAAAAAAAATCTCCCAAAAATATTTTGGAGAAGTGGATTTGAATTGTCATTATTTTGATTTCCCAATATGAATACATCTCCCTCTGTCTGCAAAGTGATATAAGTCTTGTACACCAAGAGCTTAATACCTTCCATAGATATCTTGAAGAAAAAAAAGCTGTCCCAAGTGTATTTGTGGAGAATTAAATTAAAATGGAAGAATACCTATGTTTTAATTACCAATAAAACAAAACCATTTCTAATTGTTGTATTCTATTGAAGTAAAATGTATTGTTAAGGTTTTGTTTATCCGTTGTAAGAAATAAAAATGTCTGTACATTAAAACTGAACTCTGTGTTCCTTTGCAATGAATTGAATTGGTAGTTTATTTATTCAGAATTACTCCTACAGTAGTAATTATATTTTGCTGTGATCTTCGATTCTATATTTAGTGTTTATTCCATCAGCTAATCGTTAATAATCTTTGTGATGATGTTTAAGTGTTTATTGTTAAGACTTTTCTTGAGTGATGTCCTTAGACAAGTAATGACTAAAAAGTTTCAAGTAATCACCCTTTTTCCGTAGGATATGGATCAGGATTAAGTTTGTTACTCAAATCAGGGGGGGGAGGGGGATGGTTCACAAAGAGCTAAGTGTGACTTAATTTAGGCCAAGCTTAAATTCTTAGCAAGTGATATAAATGCACAGATCTCATTAATTTAATATAAAGTATCTCAGATCATGCATTGATTTATTTTTAAAACATGTGCAACTGGGAAATTAATTGTGCTTATTTAAAGGTGAAAGAAGGTAGTTGCAGCGAACAATTATTTCTTGAGAAAGTCTTAAATCAAGGTTAATTGTCAACACATCAAATATCTAGATCTGGTACATTAATGTAAATTTGTCCTGAAATAATAAAATCTCAGCTCAAAACCGATAATTCTGATGATCATTAACACAGAAAAGCATATGTGGGACAGTGTATTAGTATTGCTTGGAAAAATATTTGACATTTGATGGAATTCTGTCCTTATTTGCCCATTTCTCAGCAATTAAGCATTCTCTTCCAGAGCCATTTGGCACATATTTTCTATTTATACATACAAACACTTGGGTGGTAATCTTCCAACTATTTTTAGATTATTACTACAACTGGTATTTATCTTTAAATCTTTGTGAAACATCCCCTCCCCTCTCCCATACTGTTGACTGAAATATATATTGGCCTATATTCTCTCGAGGTTTCAATTCGTTCATGGAATTGTAGCCTGTTTTGCCTTGTTTTCTCAGATATTGGATTACCACTTGATGATGATAATTATGATGGTGATTCTGATAAAAAATTATAATTACATTGATGATGATTACGATGGTGATTATGATAAAAATTATAATTAAAGTGATGATTACGGTGAAGATGTTGATTCTCTGAGGACTGATGATTTAGAAATACAGGTGAATTCACCAAAGTGGAATCACTTGGCAACAGAAATCTGATTAATTTTAGGCAAATTGGACTAAAGATTACACACAATCTTAATAAATGGAAAGACACAGAACTCAATCAATTACTTTGTAAGCAAAAAACATTGCAATTTATTATGTGTACAAAAACAAAAATCAATTCATGAACAACATCTTGATAAACATAAAAACAAAGGAAAAGAAATATGCCTGGTTCACATCAGAATTCTTCTTCTACATCAAGGGTTAAGGATATTAAATCGAAGAGAAAGTCTCTTAGATATTCGTATGAAACTGATGGTATCATTAGTGGATCCTTACTTGGCAACACTGAGCATTCAGCAACAGAATAGTGAACAACTTGTTACAGACTGGTATCGTAACTACACAGCTTCACTCTAAATTACTCTTTTATAGCATCCATACAAAATTGGTGAACATTTATTCTGAAGTGCAAAGAAACCTAGCAACTGGAGTTATTAAACGTAACCATTCTGATATTTGTGAAGGAATCCCCTAAGTTTTTATTAGAAAAAAAAAATTGAAAATACATGTAGATGTATTTGCCTTCCAAATGATAAATCATATATTCAACATATGTGGGGAAAAAATTCTCTGTCAATTCAACAGAGCTTCCTAATTCTACAAATACATATCCAATGTACTTTTGTTTTCAGCACAGCTACAACGTCCCGCATTGCAAATTCTTCTCCATGCATATTGAGGTAAATAAGACTGTTTTGTTTTTTACCAATATGTAGGGATACTTGGCAGGAGACAAGTGAATAAGGGAATAAAGTGCCACTTGGTCCACACCCACTTTGTCTACTGTCCATTTTGGTCTTATCCCACATGTCTACAACCAGTTCGTCTAATAACCATGTGGTGGTCTGTTTGTCATTTAGTCTATATACCACTTTGTCTTATTTCAAGATAGGCTATACACATTTAACCTTATGGCCAGTTGGTCTAACACCATCTAGTTTATATGATTAGATAAACTGTTTATAAATTAAATTTTGATTGACAAAGTGCGAAATAATAAGTAATGCTGTGGAAATTAGACCATCTGACAGGTGTTTCATAACGCTGTTCGAAAGTCACAAGTGACATTACAGATGACTGGTGATCTTTTCTCAAGTGCTAAATCAAAAATCACCAGTCCTTCATAAAGTCCCCTTTAAATTACGAACAACTTAATGAAACACCCCACCTGGGCATTAGACTAAATGATGGTTGGACTAAGTGGCAATGATAATAGTAGACAGGGTAGCCCATATTCTGAAGTCAGGTTTAACTTAGACCATGATCTAACTCTGTGCTAAAATATGGGAAGCCAAATGTGTCAAAATTTTTTATGTTTACTGTGCTTTTTCCCTATTCATCGATGGTGAAGACAATCATCTATTTATACTTCCTAGACAATTATGAATGATTTACAAGCCAAATGAGCTGAAATATGATATCTCTATTGTTAGTGATTTATGTAACAATTGGCTATCCATAGTTAAACCACAACTTTAAACCTGAGCTTAAGTTAAATCACACTTCAGACTACGGGCCAGTGGGTTTTGTCATGGTAACATTAGACGATGTGAGAATTTAGCCATCTGCCTGTAGACCAAGTGAATGGAAACCAATAAGGTTGTATTTTGGGAGAGCAGGCACAGAACATTATATTTGTGATTTCTGTTGGACAGAAAATGGTTTTTGTTAAGATCATTCTACAATATAAATACACTGTACAAGAGTGGTGTCCCTGTTATACAATCATTTCTAACTCCTTGGCATAGTCTATGGCCTGCAGTGCTAATTCATAAGATGGGATAGCGTCATCGGTCTTCTTCTCCTCTTGGAATTTAAAGTAGTTGTCACTTGCAAGTTCCCAGCCCCTCTGTAAAATGCAAGAGAATGAACAGAAGGATAAGGAAGAGGGGTGGGGGAGAAGAGGTGGTGGGCAGAAAAAAGAAGATATTGAAAAGGGAGAAAAGAGAAATAGAAAATAAGATAAGTGAGTGACAATAAGTCAATTTTTCACTCTCAACTTTAAACATGCCAGATGAATTGCAGCTGTATAAGATTAAGATAATAAGAATTGATGATAGTTGAAATATTTCAACTGCTGAACATTTTCTTGAAAATCTTTTTTCAAGCTATGCAGTTAAAAAAGGTGGAACTCAAGTCAAAATAGAGGTATAAATTAGAAAATGAATTCAAAATGACTTCCATTCTTCAAAAAAAAAAAATTTTTAGATGCCACTGTCATTGTAAATCGAAATAAACTACTCGAATCAATAACAATTGAACCCTTAACATGCCATGAACACATATCTGTATCCCCTGGAGTGCCACAAACACATTTTCGTGCAATGGTCATACAGCTATTGTTATGCCTACTGCATTTTGAGGAGTGCGTTGCATGCATGAGTGATTCCATTGTTAAGTTCAACTTATGGTCAAGATATTTAACATTATTGTCTCAGGAGTGATTTTTTTTTTTATGAATAAATGAAACATAGGCTTTTTGAAATAAAAAGGCACTCGCTGATTACAGTGAGAGGCACATTGATAGTTCAAAACTAAAGACCTAGAAGGTCATAAATAATGCATAGTACAATATGAACAAGTATATTGAACATGCAGAAAACAAAATTCTCACCTCTTTTGCGAATGCTTTCACCTCTGGTAACGACGAAAGGAAGAGAAGTCTAGCCCCTTCTTGGAATGAAATCTTGGTGTAGGCCTTCTCAACGCACGCTGCTATCTCCTTCCTTATCGTCTCCAAGAGGATGTCCATGAATACCCTATAGCTGTCTGCAGGCACATTGCCCTTGGCAAGGAATACCTGTTTGAAAATGGCATTTGCAAGTTGAACAATTTGTTAAAGTAGACATAAGGAAACAATCACAAAAACTGAGATTTTCACATCAATAGGAAGATTTCAACCCCTGTAATAGTATCTAGCTCCAACCAGGTAACAAAACAAAAAGAAAATACCAAATTTAACCAACGAAATGCCACCCAAATCTGAGAGCTGGAAATGCAATGTCACTCCCAGAGAAAGGCCCCATTCATGTGACGTCACGCAATGGCACTGTGTTTCTGAGTTTTGATCAAGCACAGTACAAACCCACATACTCTCCCAAAAGCAGAGCTTATATTTTGCCCTGAAAGCGTGGTTATTTTAAAGATTTTAACTTTATTCAGAGGAAGAATAGGCCTATGGAAGAAATATAATGCAATGGATATTTCTTTGTATATAATCACAAAGATTAATAACGATTAGCTGATGTAATAAAATGGGAAACAAGGTTAGAAATGTTTACACAAATGTACATACAGTGTATGAGGGATTTGGGAAGAAGGGCTATAGTGTCAAGTGAATTGATGACTGAACTGTGATCATATTGTTCTTTTCATCGTGCATGACTGCCTAAGATATCAGAAGACAAGCTTCATACTCTGATATATTTTGAAAATAATCCTCATAATGAGCCAATTAGCTCGATTTTTAGCCAAGTTTCCCGTCTGTTGGTTCTAAGCCGACAACGTTTTTGTGAATCAATGTCATATTCTTCTGCAAGTGATGCGGCTAATACCAGACTGAGTTGAGCATTGTAGAATCGCCAGCGAATAATGATGGCTTGAGGATATAAGAAGCCAGAAGTTTTTTGTGATTTAATATGTCGATGAGGTTATAAGAGATGCAGGCTTTGCTTGGATACCAAATTCATGGATATTTATTTCCTTCTTATATCAACTTTAAGGAGGAAAAATGCCTGGATCTCGATATGGCCACCATTCAACAGAGCGGAGACCCTTGAGACCACTGAAAACAAGCTGAAAGACTGTCTTGAAACATTTGATAAATTTTGGAAGCCACTAAGACCACAAACAGGTTGGTCAGGAATCATCAAAGACCTGTGAGATGTTATTTCAGTCTATCAGTCCACCAAAATCATCAATTTCATATTTTTGGTGGCCCACAAATTAGATTTGGTGGCCGTAAAACCCTAGAAAACATTACAATTTATCAAAACTTGGGTAACCAAAGTGGGCCACCAAGTATGGGCTTTTACAGAATTTAGGTGGCCCGACTCTCATTCCTGGTTGCCCGGGATCACTGCTAATGTCGAGCCCTGATCACTCTATCACTGATTCTTTTCAGTTTTTATCAAGCAAAAGAAAAACTGTATATTCAATTATATTTAAAAAAAAACAACTGATTTCACATCTCTTTGAAAATACAAACAAAACATAAAAGTACATCCAGAGATCAAGAATGAATTAATGAATTATAATTATAACAACATATATCACTGGTCTATTGAGGTCTGCACCTCCCAGCCCATCTTATTTCTACACAATACAAACAGAACGAAATATGAAAAATTACATAAAGTGAAAAAAAAAAAAAAAAAGTAGTTGGGGAATGTGGCAGTCAAGGGCAGAGGAGATATTGGCACTCTTTTTAATGTAAAGTTTATGGATTCACTCAATGAGAGAAATCATAACATGGTAAACATGGTCTGTACATCAAATATTTAAAACAATATATTTTTGTTTACCTTGTTATAGCTGCCTTCCATGAGATATTGTTCTATAGATACAGGATGTTTGATGTAAACATTACTCTGAATATCCTTGGCAGGTAGTAGCTCAAGTTCCTGAATGAAAAAAGATAAGGGTATTATGAATGAAACACATGTGAATATTTGAATTCTCTCACATCTATAAAAATTTAATTGGAATTTTTTTTTTAATTCAATGATAATGCATTCACCATGTTTACATGATGCATCGGCTCTCGGTGCAGAATCGCAATTTTGCACTGCCAAAGAAGTAGGGTTGTAAGTTAGAGCAATTACGGGATCGGAGTTCGGTTCGGAAGTTTTGCTCCTAAAATCGAAATCGGTTCGGATATCGGATCGGTAGATATTCAAAAACAAAAAAATACATTAAAATTTGTATGTGGCCGGCATGTGGACAAATGCTGCAAGCTACACTGATGGCAGAATTTGTTTTGATCTCCGACAAAAGCGGAGGAAGAAGGTGATGATTTGTTTTGATCTCCGACATAATCGGAGGAAGGAAAAGAAGATAATGACGTTCCAGCGCGCGACACTACCGCCGATAGGCCTCATCTCTCTACAACATCATGGTGATGGCGGAGTCTGTCGTGAACTTTTAGAGGTCGCATTACTTACCGAAAAGGACGCACTAATATCCGAAGTTGTTTCGGATGATATTCACCTTCTCTACAACATCGTAGAGATGGCGGAGGTAATCGTAAACTCTTAAAGGTCGCATGACCTCTAGAAAAAGACGCACTATTATCCAGAGTTGTTTACCATGATATTCACCTTCTCTACAACATCGTAGTGATGGCAGAGGTAATCGTAAACTCTTAAAGGTCGCATGACCTCCCGAAAAAGACGCATTATTATCCAGAGTTGTTTACCATGATATTCACCTTCTCTGCAACATCGTAGCGATGCCGGAGGTAATCGTAAACTCTTAAAGGTCGCATGACCTTCCGAAAAAGACGCATTATTATCCAGAGTTGTTTACCATGATATTCACCTTCTCTACAACATCGTAGTGATGGCAGAGGTAATCGTAAACTCTTAAAGGTCGCATGACCTCCCGAAAAAGACGCATTATTATCCAGAGTTGTTTACCATGATATTCACCTTCTCTACAACATCGTAGTGATGGCGGAGGTAATCGTAAACTCTTAAAGGTCGCATGACCTCTGGAAAAAGACGCACTATTATCTAGAGTTGTTTACCATGATATTCACCTCTACAACATCGTAGTGATGGCGGAGGTAATCGTAAACTCTTAAAGGTCGCATGACCTCCCGAAAAAGACGCATTATTATCCAAAGTTGTTAAAGATGATAATCACCTTCTCTACAACATCGTAGTGATGGCGGAAGTAATCGTAAACTCTTAGAGGACACATATTCAGATAGTCGTAAATATTACCAAGCATGTCAGCGTGTTCAACTAAATCTTATTTGCCTCCGCTTAAGATCAAAACATATCGTCTTCTTGTTGTTTTTCTTCTTCCTCCATTTTTGTTGGAGATCAAAACAAATTATCACCAATTATCATCATCTTTTTGTTCTTCCCCGATTATGTCGGAGATCAAAACAAATCATCATCTTCTCCTCCACCTCCTTTCGCTAATATCGGAGATAAAAACAAATCATAATTTTCTTCTCTATCTTTTCCTTCCACCGCTTTTGTCCGAGATCAAAACAAATCATCAGCGCTTTTTGACGGCAAACATGTCGCCACGTGTTTTTTTTTTGTCTTGTTATGTTTTGGTTTTTCTGATCCGATTTTTTCCCCACTGGTCAAAAATCGGAGTTCGGAAAAATGTAGAAAAAAGGGGAAAATCGGATCGGGAATTGGAATAAAAATCGGTTACAGCATGACACTGCCAAAGAAGTAGGATCAGAACCGCGATCTAATGCAGAATCAGCTTTTTTTCTAAGTGTATACACAAAGCTGATTCTCCACCGGCAATTAGCAGATTGCTCACCTGTTCACTTATTGTGACGCCAAAGCGCATGGCGTAAAATATGTGCAAAAAGAATCCACTGATTTGTGTTTTTGCCCTGCAAACTGTGACAGCATGTAAACACGATACAAGATAACCTGAGAGCCGATTCTGCATCGGCTCTTGGTTCTGCACCGCGAGCCGATGCAGCGTGTAAACACGGTAATTGTTTCTAAGCACTAGATATAAAACAAAATACACCAAGTTTAAGAAATGAAAGTAACAATGTACCATGTAAATATCAAGTTGATATTTCTAAAATGTGACTTTAAAGTAAGATTTTGATTTGATCAAAACATTTTTTTAAAAACAATATTGATACTTCACAAAATGATGAAACAAAATACACATGAGGAAATGTATTCAATACTAGGTACAGTACATACTATGGAGAAAAAAAAGGAGCAGTCTTTACTCACTGTATGAAACTCAGCAAGTCTGTTCTGTGATAATAATCTAAGGAGATTTAGTCCAAGTAATTCATATCTGTATGGTGAATCTGGCATGCTTTCCCTGAAAAGAAAAGACAAATATTTAATGCAGTAAATTTGAAGGCAAAAGAATAATTGCAGTAATGGGTCTATACTCTTTACAGAATTGAAAACAAGAGCAGAAGTAATGGATTCTAGATCGTGAGCAGTCAAAATTTACACCTCCGCTTTTTGCCAAATCTGAATACATGTATGTACAACACCTGTCTGTAAATTTTTCAAATGATGACCTTTGAACCTTGACCTTGAGACCCCAATATCTCATCAGATCACTGTCACTTCCACACGCACACATACCGGTAAGCCAAGTTTGATCATACCTATAACGGCTAATTCGTTAACACAATGGTCTTTTCTGCAGCATATCTTTGTTTCTAGATTGTGTTTTTTCATATATGAACTATTCCACAAGAGAGATAATCAACACTTATAACAACACTTGTAATTTTTTCATTCCATCTCACGTTTGAATAAGTCATTGGAGTTGCTTAATGCTAATCAAATTTGTATGAATTCAAATCGAATTTATAATAATGTTTGTACATATATTGTACAACAATAAAGATATATTCTCACTGTGTGCCCCACCTGAGAGTGGAATTATAGAAGATTGTAGTGCAATTATCACAGTTCATTTTATTAATATTGTCAATTGTCATATCAGACTTTTATCATTTTGTTTGCGTTTTGATTTTAACTCACCTGAAGTCGAAATAATATGGCTTGAGTTGTGCTATGTATCTCTCAAATGATTGGATATCTCTCTTGCTGACGCTCCATTTAACACCAATCTCTAGAACCTCTCCTGCAATTAAAAAAAAACACACAAAATAGTATACAAATCCATTACAAAACAATAATGCATTTTTTGGAATTTAAAATACATTACATTTATTTTACGACATCAAACACGTCCCTTCACCTGCACCATAATTTTACATTCTTCTTTCTTTCAATTTGCTATATAACTAGATATATTTTGTGGTGTATTACTCCTCCAATGGCAAGTGTTATGTATAAGAAGAATTGTAAGAGATATTACATTCATTCATGTAATTATTTTTTCCCTAAGGAAGTTCATTGCATAATAGAAATATTCCAGAATGCCTCGATTAAGTTTTGTTAAATGAGGCCGAGTAATGTTTGGCATTTCTGAAATGTATTAAGATACACTGTAGATAATAGAGAGTGCTAGCAGGGGAAAAGGACAATAGGAAATAGCTATTTGTTTACATCGTTAATTTCACCAAGGTCATTCAAGAGTCTTCTAGAACTGAACTGCTATAGAAATTGGCAGAGTGTTCTTTAAAAAGACAATACTAGAAGCTTCCATAAGAGTGAAAATTTCACATATAAGCTGGCAGTTTTTTAAAGGACATCATCATATCAAATCAGAACTCAAAGAGTTTCACACAAAACTTTATGACAGAGCATAGTTTATTTCCATCTGGAATACAACCTTTATCTTCTTCTGTGGAATTATTTGCAGTTTTGCACACCATCAACTAACTGCAATTATTTTTAGCAGTTGATTTGAGAGAGGAATTCTCAGTTCTCATCGAGATCATCAACCTGTTCTACAGAACATTTTTCAACTTATAGATTCCTGAAATTGACTGTTTATCACCATCAACTTTGTCTTCTTGGACATTTCAACTTGTTACAGTGACTCTTGTTACTCATCACGTTTTTAAAATCAATTTGCTTCGCCATCATTGCGGATTTTAATTTAAGGAACCTTTGCCACCAAACTTAGATATACATATCATTTGGAATAACTCTGAACAGAATCTTCAAGATAACTCAGTATTTTGTTGTTTGTTGTATACAAATAAGAAAGAAGATACTTTAACTAAAACTCTTTAGATAAACTGTTTATTTGTTGCAATGTCGTAACAAAACTTTAGGATAATATACATACAATAGAATGAAAAAGTCCCAACTTTTTGTTTTCATTCACACCAGAATATATATAAATATGAGTTATGTGCATCTTTAAAAAAATATAAAAATTCTGTGGCCCCAAAAGATTTCACTTGGGGTTGATGTAAGAAAATATTTATAACTATTAACTATAACATCTAAATTCATACCTATAGTTGCAAGAACCAGCGCATCAATCAAGAGCAAATTTGCAATCAAATACAGGAATTATAAATGATTAATTTTGTAATCCCAAATATGCTTATATTTTTCACAATCTTCTTACAATTAATAGCAACTTCTTCCAATGCCACATTAAGCAGATTCACCTGCATCTTGTACTTACTTGCTATCAATAATTCTTTCTGGCCTGTTTGACTGCTGCTTGTGGGAAGAAATGACAGGTTCAGGAGGGCAAGCTGTATTTCAAATGAGACAAAAATAAAAATTACAATGGATAGGATTTACATTGTACATGTGTGTTCTCTTGGTCAGTTCAAGCATTGCTGTTTGACATTGCCATTTGCCATCACTTTAACTACACTATACACTCACACTAGTGCGAGGTTAGTATTAGTATACTAACCTCACACAAAGAAACGCGTTTGGCAGTGGATTTCTAACTAGTGGGTCGCGTGTGCTGCGATGCCACTTCTGGCGTCCACACTTCTATAGCTTGATTTTTCTGTGCACAGAGGCATGTAATGAATCCTTGAGTGTACTCTATACAATACAAGAAGACCCAATTATGATGCTTTGTACGTTACCGTTTTGGCACATGTGACATGATCACAAAATCGGTGCGAAAAAGTGTGCACCACATGTGCATGAATGTGGCAACTTAAAAAGGCAAGCCAATGATGCATTTCAATAGGTTCATGTCGACTATGAACAGTTACTAGTAAATAAATACATTTTTTTAAAAGAGAGATATCATTTAAACTGAAATAAAAAATATAAATTAAGTGAAATTGACAATTTCATCAAAATAAAAATCAGATGAGATGTGAAATAACAAAATCACGACATTTCAATTTACGTACGGACGCTTGCGTCGCGTAACGTTGGGGAAGAACATAGGAAACAAGATGGCAGCGTAAACATCGGGCAAGTCTCTTCCGTCTCTTCATATTTTTGCAGATGATTCCAGTGTATTTTTTCGCATGAAAACCCTGAAATTTTATTAGATACTGTTAATAGTGAATTGAAGAAAATTATCTTGTGGATCCATGCAAATAAGCTGTCTTTGAACCTCCAAAAGACCAACTATATGTTTTTCAGTAATTCTGTAAGAGACTTACCTGGAGGTGTAATTTTTGATGATGTCAATATTGTGAAAGTAAGCTCCACCAAGTTTCTTGGACTACATATTGATGAGAAGCTGAGTTGGGCAACCCATTGTAGTAATATTTGTAAAACTACCGTAAGTAACGGTGTATTAACCGCACCTTTTTCTCGGCGGGATAGAAGCAAAAGTCGGGGGTGCGGTTTATACACGGTGACGGGTCTGAGCCAGCCCGTCGTAACCCCTCCCGTACATGTACGATGTCTGCCAGTTCACAACACATCGAGTGGCCGGGCGTAGCCGCCCAGGCAATGTCGTTTAGAGGGGTATGAGCCGCGGGTAATGGGAAGCGAATTACGATCTTAATTAAATGTTGTCCATAACAAACGCACCCACCTTCATGACACTAATTTTGACTTTATTCTCGATTCAAAGTAGTGAAGTTCCCTGGCTAATTTGAAAGAAACGCCAAGCACACTCGGTAATATTTTGTGAGCGAGAGTTGAATGAGCTTAGAGATTGCGTTGTAATGTGGTTATAGTGCGACTTAAGCTGGCGCTATTCAAAATCCCATTTCGCGCCAGCTTGTTTTTTTTCCTTCCTGTTTGCTTTTCAGAAGATACCATGTAAACCATGCACGAGAGAGACAGCACGAAGCCGTAAAAAACAACTGGAAAAAATGTCAATTTCTTTGTTTCTTGAACCTTCCTATAATCCCGTATCCAAAATTCATGCTAAGACATCAAATTTCTGAAAGTGATTGTGAGGTTACGATGCAAGAAATGTGAATGTTTGTTCCTCCTACGCTGGGAAAGACAGATCATAATTTGATAAGATGTACTGGCATGACTGGTACTGTATCGTAGTTTGCAATGTAATGGCAGTGCTGTGTGTGTGTACACTGTGAGGTGAGTGAGTGTGTAAATTGCCAATATTGTCGGGACCGTTCTTTCTTTCTAACATTTGTAGATGAATTGATCAAGAACAGCAGATTCCGCGTACCGGTAATCTCTTTGGATACTTTGAATTTTAAAAACTTAGATTTTGTTTCTTTGTACTTCAAATATGCATGTAAATGTGAGAAGAATTTTTTTTTTTTTTTTTAGTCCAAAGTTGGGGGTGCGGTTAATACACGGGTGCGGTTAATACACCGTTACTTACGGTATATTTAAAAATACTGGTGTAATCTATAAATTAAGTTCATTTGTTCCACAAGAAATTTTGCTTATTTACTCCACATTAATTTTGCCTTATCTTAATTATGGAGTGTTGGCTTGGGGTAAGTCATTAAAAATGCATCTAGATAAGATACACATCGCTCAAAAAAGGGTGGTTACAATTGTTTTTAATGTAAATTATCCTGCTCATACAAATGCTTTGTTTTATAGTAATAAACTATTAAAGCAAGAAGATATTTACTTCTTACTGTTAGGCTCAATCATGTACGATTTTGAAAATGGTACTCTCCTGAGTGTGTTGGCACAAATTTTTAGAAATAATGAGTTTCATAGTAATAATACCAGACAGGCAACTGCACTTCACATTCCACGTGTCAGAACTACCTTTGCCTTGAACAGGTTGACTTGTACTGGTCCCAAGTATTGGAATTCACTTCCTATTAATGTAACTTCTTCTGTCAGCATCTCTGTTTTTAAATGCAAACTTAAATTACATTTATTGAGTAACTATGCTGAAAATATTTAATCATGCCTATCAGCGTTCTCGCCAGGATTTTTCTTACGCGTGTCGCAAACCCGCCGATTCGGTGGTGGCCGATTTTACACGTGATGTTTTGATTTTCACATGTGCTTTGATGATTTGATCCCGGTAAAGTCAAGTTTCTTTGCCAATCCGCGAAGTTCACTTAATATTGTTCTAATCGGCGGCGCACACCAATACCTAACTTAGAGTTGATATCGGCAAAATGTTGAAATGTTAAGTTGCTATTTATCTAAAAATGTATGGGTCTTTTTGTCTGGAAATGTTTTAAAGTGTTTTGAGCTGTATTGACTTAAAATATATTTGAAATACCTTTCGTTATGGACTCCCGTTCTCCGAGAAGAAATATAAATCACGCATCTATCAGGACATGTTTTAACATTGTTTTGAGGTGCTTGAGTTGAAATATATTTGATATGCCTTTCGTTACGGACTCCCGTTCTCCAAGAGTAAATATAAATCACGCATTTTTCTGACAACCGCGGGAAAGAAAAATAAAAGAAAATAGAAGTCACAAATATCTCAGATTAATGAACGATCTATTAGGAATGTTTTAAAATTGTTTTGAGGTCCTAACGAGTTAAAATATATTTTATATACCTTTCGCTATGAACTCTCTAAGAATAAAAATCACACATTTATTCTGACAACAGCGGAATTGAAAATAAAAGAACAGAAGTCACAAACATCTAAGTTTAATGAACGATCTATCGGGACATGTTTTAACATTGTTTTGAGGTGTTTGAGATGCCTTTCGTTATATATGGACTCCCGTTCTCCAAAAATAAATATAAATCACGCATTTTTCTGACAACCGCGGGAAAGAAAATAAGACAAATTAGAAGTCACAAACATCTCAGATTAATGAACGATCGATTAGGTATGTTGTAAAATTGTTTTGAGGTCCTAACGAGTTAAAATATATTTCATATACCTTTCGTTTTGAACTCTCAGAAATAAAATTCACACATTTATTCTGACAACAGCGGAAATGAAAATGAAAGAATAGAAGTCACAAACATCTAAGATTAATGAACGATCTATCTCAGGACATGTTTTAACATTGTTTTAAGGTGTTGATGAATCAAAATATATTTGATATATCTTTCAGTACGGACTCCCGTTCCCTGAAAGGAAATATAAATCACGCATCTATCAGGACATGTTTTAACATTGTTTTGAGGTGTTTGAGTTAAAATATATTTGATATGCCTTTTGTTATGTACTCCCGTTTTCCAAAAATAAATATAAATCACGCAATTTTCTGACAACAGCGGGAAAGAAAATAAGACAAGATAGAAGTCACAAACATCTCAACGATCGATTAGGTATGTTTTAAAATTGTTTTGAGGTCCTAACGAGTTTAAATATATTTTATATACCTTTCGCTTTGAACTCTCTCAGAAATAAATTCATACATTTATTCTGACAACAGCGGAAATGAAAACAAAAGAACAGAAGTCACAAACATCTAAGATTAATGTACGATCTATCTCAGGACATGTTTTAAGGTGTTGATGAATTAAAATAAATATCTGATATACCTTTCGGTATGGACTCCCGTTCTCCGAGAAGAAATATAAAACACACAATTTTCTGACAACAGCGGGAAAGAAAATAAGACAAGATAGAAGTCACAAACATCTCAACGATCGATTAGGTATGTTTTAAAATTGTTTTGAGGTCCTAACGAGTTTAAATATATTTTATATACCTTTCGCTTTGAACTCTCTCAGAAATAAATTCATACATTTATTCTGACAACAGCGGAAATGAAAACAAAAGAACAGAAGTCACAAACATCTAAGATTAATGAACGATCTATCTCAGGACATGTTTTAACATTGTTTTGAGGTGTTGATGAATCAAAATATATTTATTATATCTTTCAGTACGGACTCCCGTTCCCCGAAAGGAAATATAAATCACGCATCTATCAGGACATGTTTTAACATTGTTTTGAGGTGTTTGAGTTGAAATATATTTGATATGCCTTTTGTTATGTACTCCCGTTTTCCAAAAATAAATATAAATCACGCATTTTTCTGACAACCGCGGGAAGGAAAATAAAACAAAATAGAAGTCACAAACATCTCAGATTAATGAACGATCTATCAGGACATGTTTTAACATTGTTTTGATGTGTTGATGAATTAAAATATATTTAATATACCTTTCGGTACGGACTCCCGTTCTCCAAAAATAAATATAAATCACGCATTTTTCTGACAACCGCGGGAAAGAAAATAAAACGAAATAGAAGTCACAAAAATGTCAGATTAATGAATGATCCATTAGGAATGTTTTTTAAAAAAATTCGGTCCTAACGAGTTAAAATATATTTTATATACCTTTAGGCTTTTGCTATGAACTCTTTAAGAAATAAAAAAAATGAAGCTACAGCCAAAGCAAGTGATACCTCCTTCGTCATATAAGGTACATTGCGTAATACCTTGGGTGAAGCAGCTGCAGATAGATCTGTCATCAGGACACTCGACAACAAATTTAGATAATCTGCCAAGATTTGCTGAACCATTAAATCAGGTAAACATGAGATGAAAATCGTTTCTCTTGGGTATCATTTGGGCAGCCACTGAGGTCATTTTAAAACATGAGCCATGAGAGCGATTGCTTTGGGTGGTGACGGACATTTCATTGATTTTTTTTTCAATCAGCGACTATACAAATAAAAAAAATTATAAAAATTCTAATAACTTTTAAAGTCTTTGATGGATTTTCGTAAAACTTTCATCAATGCTTATCATTATGTTTAAGTTCTGCTATGTTTACAATAAACTTTTTGTCAGGGTGAACTCCCGCTTTAATGTTTGGTCACTTGAAAATGACACCTACGTATATCACGAACGTGTGTTTTCAGTAAGTTAATTTTCAGTTGGGAAATATACAAAATCACTTATTCATTTTTACCATGCTTTATTTTTTTTTCAGGTTGAGACTTCGAAAATGTGTTGACCATTTTCATCATTTTGCAATTCAAATTCCCTTTATAGAGATGTTGCCCCGGGGGGGCCACTTCCATTCACGAGTGGATACCATGCGCGACCAAGGGGTCTCGAAAAGCACCCTAAACACGTAATATCCATATTCTGAAAATGAACCCCTTAACAAGTATTGGCGTGTGAAACCCTACCCTTAACAAGTATTGGAAACAAAACGATACTCTTGGCAAATATTCCCTGAAATGAACCCCTAAACAAGTACAGGAATGTTTTATTGTTACGGTTCCTTCGGTCGTCGGCTTTACCTTATTTGGTTTAGTACGACCCCACTTCTACACCTCGCGCAAATCGGACTCTAAACACGAAGTGTTGGGGCAAAAATGACATCCTTTATAAAACATTTTAATTTTGTTTTATCATCCCCGCAAATTAGACCCTAAACACGTAATTTTCCTAGCGAAATAGATACCCTTTTTTCATTATTTTTGTGTTTTTGACACCCTTATCTCGTTACGTACGTAACGTGCCCTATCGTGAAAAAGACATCCTTTTTACGTGTTTTTTTGGTCGCGCATGGTATCCACTCGTCAATGTAAGTGGCCCCTCCGGGGATGTTGCAAAGTCTTAGGCATATTTCTGATCTGTACGATGCAGGATCTAGGGGCGGGGAGTTGGCATGACATATCGATTAAAAATACCTAAACATCGATCTCACGCCACCCCCCCCCCCCTAGAACATCAATCAATAGAACTGTACACACATGTGAAAAACAATACAAGAAATTATAGTCTGTTTTAGATGAAAGAATGAAAAATAAATGGTGAATCCAGCAATTAGCTGTCATACAAATAACATTAACATCTCGCTCCCGGGATCTCGCTTTTTTTCCTTTCACAAAATCATCCACATGTATATCGCAAACCGTTTTAACATTCATTCACATTTTCTAATATCAAGAATTAATTTCTTGATGTCAAGTATTAATTTCTTGATATTAAGAATTCATTTCTGATTTCGAGGGTCAATGTATTGCAAGAAATCATTCTGATTTTCAATCAGAAATTCTTGATATCAAGAAATTAATTCTTGATATCAAGATCTTCATTTTCATTTCTGATTTTGTGCATGCATCAATATATTGCAAGAAATCATTCTGATTTTTATTCACAAATGAATTATTGATATCAAGAAATTAATTCTTGATATCAAGGTCTTCATTTTCATTTCTGATTTCGTGCATCAATATATTGCAAGAAATAATTCTGATTTTTATTCAGAAATTAATTCTTGATATCAAGAAATGAATTCTTGATATCAAGAAAATCATTCTGATATTTATTCAGGAATCAATTCTTGATATCAAGAATTCATTTTCATTTCTGATCAATTTGATTTTTTTAAAGAAATGAATTCTTGATATCCAGAAATTATTTTTTTATATCAAGAAATGAATTCTTGATATCACAAGAAATGAATCTTTGATATCAAGAATTCATTTCTGAATTCGATCGTCAATTTATTGAAAAAAAATCATTCTGATTATTAATCAGTAATGAATTCTTGATATCAAGTTAGAAATTAATTCTTGATATAAAAATAAATGTTTTTTGGTATCAAGAATTAATTTCTTGATATCAAGAAATCGTTTTATGATATCAAGAAATGAGTTCTTGATATCAAGAAATTAATTCAAGAAATTAATTCTTGATATCAATAAATCTAATAATTTTTGATATCAGAAAATGTTAAAATAGCTTGCCATACGCATGTCGCTGGCCGGCCAAGCCTATTACAGTTCATACATCCAAGAATTTCAACAATTATTTCGTTGTTACATGACAGCAGAAATTGAGAATGAACGTTAAGAATATACTTAGCAAGTAATTACCAGGAAAATTATATGGAACAATTCATTTTAAAATCAAAATTTCTTGAAAGTTATCAGAATACGGTATCATGTAAAAATGAAGTTACGTCGCATCGCGGACAATTCAGTTCCAAACATTGCGTGCAGGTCCGGCTCTGGCTCAGCTAGCTACCCGCGCCAGCGGGCTGGCAAAGCTAGCGTGGCTGGGTGGCTGGCTGGAAGTGGAAATGCGCCAGTGTCTATGCATGGATATTATCCGGTCAAGTGATAAGATCGTAGTTTGTCTGTTGCCGAAATGATTCTGAAACATTCTATATTTTTGAGGATTGATGATGAATGATGCAACAATTATTTTCGATGATTTTCCCTCACTTTTTATAATTTTTTTTTTTGCCCGTGTCGCTCACTTTTTGCGCGTGACGCACCAGGAGCTTGTGGAATTTGCGTGTGTCGCATGCGACGCGTGTGTTCTACACTGGCGAGAACGTTGATGCCTATATTCCCTTTTTCTTTCACAGGCTGGCCCTTAACAATAATTTCTGAACCAACTTGCACTCTTGTTTTGATTTTGTTTCTTTTGTGTTTCTTTTTCTCCAACATTCTTTCCCTATCCTTGAAACCCTCTTCTTTCACATGTTTTCTTTTTGCCCCCCCACACTTACTGTTTCCTTCTCCATCTTGTATATATTTCCTCTTTCCAGCTTTCAACTCTATCCCTTTAGTAGATATTTTTATTTTAACCTTAATGTAAATATACGTTAGCTTATTTTTTTTAGATGTCTTAAAGTAAGTAAACATTCAAGTATATATTATTTTCTCTTTGGGGACCTTCTGTTAACAAAGGTCTCCTCCTTTCTTTCATGACATTCATATTAGTAACAGGTTATGAACTTTACTTTGTAACACTAAATTTGTTAATGACAAGATGTGTCATTTATAATGACTTTTTTGTTTCTTTAATAATTATGTTATTTTGTTATTATTTCCTTTGTTAAAATTTACCATGTTACTCACTTAATGTCCTGTTTGTACCAATGTATATATGTGAAGAAAGGAAATCAACAAACTTGAACTTGAACTTTTTCTCATTTTTTTGATGAATTCTTGTTTAAAAATAAAATCCATATCGTAGAAATGTCGGAAATAAAGTAGTATCCCATGTACATGATTTAGGGCTAGATCTTTTAGAAAGTAGAAATCTTGGGGGCAAAAGTTTCAGGTTTTTTGGTGGTACATGCAAATGAATAGAAAGAACTGGCTTCGTTGAGAGTAACCTTACGTTAGTAAATGATTTTTACTCTCTAGAAGCCTCCTGGCTAACCAATTACAGAGACCGAAGTTCTTATAGATCTGTACAGAGACTCAATGGCCATATGTTTATGTATTGAGTTCTGATAAACCAAGGGAGAGGGTGTTGTGCGACAGCCGAAGTAAATCACTGTTTTTGTCCTTTTTAAGTTTATTTTTTCCCGTTTTGGTGCATTATTTTCAGTCCAAAACATATTACTAATCTTGGTTTTGGTCCAATTCTTTTTATATATTTTTATGAAATAAAGAAAAAATTGATGAGCCCCGTCCAAGGAATTTGCATTGCTAGTTCCCTAATGGCGGCTGCACGAATAGCGAGCCATCTGTGTACGTGTACGAGGTCGAGGAGAAAAAAAAATGTTAAAAAACTCGAATTCAAAACGAAACAGACGGCTGTCAGCTGTCTAATTTAAAACTGATTACATCTACCACTCACTATTCACTTAATATTTCATTATATAAAATTTTACACCATACACTTGTGAATGCATTCATTTTTTAAAAGTGTTTGGACTTGTTTGTTAATCTCTTCATGGCTTTCATACTCTAGCTAAGCATCTAACTTGTATCCTAACGAATGGGACTACACAAAGCGTCAATGAGTCAGCTTTTCCAAACCACAAACTTTGTCGGATATCTCTCTCAGAAAAACACATTTTCTTTTCTTAATCACAGGATCATTGATTCTCACCTTCAACTTGCCCAATATTTCTCCACATTTATTTAAGTCAGGTGTTTTCTTCTTCCATTCCTTGTTTAATTCCTGGTACATCGCCACTGTTGCCTTCAAAGACGCCATTTTCACGTTTTGTGGGTGGTCTGCTGCCATCTGCGTTCATCAATTCTAATTCTGCTAGCGCAGCGCGAGTTAGGCCATCAGCACGTAATTACTCAGCCGACGTCGACGGCGTAATGATGCTCCGACGTTCCGTTGACCCACCCCCACAGAAAAATACCTTAAAACTTAGCTGTTTTGAATAATAATGGGGTCATTGACTGCTCAAGAGGGTGATATTTTAGATAGCTTAGATGATCTTGGGTAAGTATTGGCAAGACCCCAACTGACCATTGAATGTCACTTGAAATTTGAATAAAAAAAATTGAACAATGTTGAATAACTTTAATTTAATTCATGATCGGGTGATCAGAGATTCAGACATTAGCGCACATTTTTAAGTTTATCATGAAGTTGATTTTCAGTCAAAAATTTCTCACAGGTCACACAAAATCGATCAAACTCACAAATACCAAACAGAAGGAAAGAGGCTTAAGTCAAATTGGCTTGACGGAATTATAAAGTCGATCTAGGGGCTAGGGCCTAAGTCAATCCTCTTCATAGAAATAGACTGCTGGCAGCCGTCTGTTTCGAGGAGTTTTTAAACATTTTTTTTAAATTTCTCCTCGTACACAGATGGCTCGCTATCGTGCAGCCACCATTAGGGGACTTGCAATGCAAAATCCCCCCGTCGGGGCTCTTCAATTTTTGTCTTTAATGAATAAAATTTTTGAAAATTAACGCGACCAAAATGCAAATTTATATTCCCTCTTGGCATTAATTGCCAAAAAACAGAGAAAAATTAAGATTAAAGGAACAAAAACAGTGACTTACCTCGGCTGTCGCGCAAATTCACTTCCCCGTTTTATCCGATCTTAAGTACGGTACATAAACATATGGCCATTGAGTCCCCTGTACAGATCGCGCTAGAACTTCGGTCTCTGTATAAATTTGGTGAGTGAAGCCAACGGAGTTCAGCTGAACAACCAACAAAACAGAGACCGAAGCTTTTGGTCTATCCTCTTCATAGACCAAAAGCTTCGGTCTCTGTTAGTGTTATCATGGTTGTTCAGCTGAACTCCGTTGGCTTCACTCACCAAATACAGTCAGAGAAATTTTTGAAAAAAATGTTAAACTCCTCGAAACAGACGGCTGCCAGCTGTCTATTCTCTTCACTGAGTCTGACTCTGAGGCTGGTTTCGCTGTATCTCATAATTCCATGGCGATCGACTAGTGCGCGCTCGGCTCAAAAAGTGTCAAAAGAATGACCGTAATTTGTGCACAATCTTTTTGCAAGGCTTTAGAAAAGAAATCAAGTGGACAAAGTTAAGATAATTATATCAGATGGAGGTTAAAATGCCATACATAATCAATTCAGCTGGTAGGATGGGGGTCGGGTGTCCTGACACTTCATCTTTTTGGAGCCTTCTTTTTTGTCTGTGGCTTTTAATACACTGAAAATATGAATTCATTATTTGTAATCATCTTCTATTTTGTTGTCTCACCTGCATAGCAGAGTGGGTGATTTCAAGTTCAGTGTTGACCTTTTCGTGTTGGTGTTAGGTCAATTTTCATACGATTATAACACCAAACATAAAATGAAGATGGTCCCGAAAAGTCACTCAATAGTTGTTGAGATGTCAAGAATGTGATCTGGATCAGTTTTCCAAAATATGAATAAGTTTTGGAGCTAGGGGAAGCGATCAAAATTTCAACACCAACACTGAGGCCAACACCGTACTTGAAATCACCCAATTAGACTATAGACCGCTTTTCCGACGGCGGCGGCGGCATCAACACCAAATCTTAACCTGAGGTTAAGTTTTTGAAATGACAGCATAACTTTGAAAGTATATGGACCTAGTTCATGAAACTTATACATAAGGTTAATCAAGTATTACTGAACATTCTGCCAGAGTTTCATGTAACATGACCAAGGTCAAAGGTCATTTAGGGTCAATGAACTTTGGTCGAATTAGGATATCTGTTGAATTACCATCATAACTTTGAATGTTTATGGATCTGATTCATGAAACTTGGACATAATAGTAATCAAGTATTACTAAACATCCTGTGCAAGTTTCAGGTCACATGATCAAGGTCAAAGGTCAATTTAGGGTCAATGAACTTTGGCCAAATTGGGGTATTTGTTGAATTACCATCAAAACTTTGAAAGTGTGTTGGTCTAGTTCTTAAAACTTGGACATAAGAGTAATCAAGTATCACTGAACATCCTGTGCACATTTTAGGTCACATGACCAAGGTCAAAGGTCAATGAACTTTGGCCATAATGGGGGTATCTGTTGAATTACCATCATAACTTTGAAAGTTTATGGATCTGACTCGTGAAACTTGGACATAAGAGTAATCAAGTATCACTGAACATCCTGTGCAAGTTTCAGGTCACATGATCAAGGTCAAAGGTCATGTAAGATCAATGAACTTTGGCCACGTTGGGGGTATTTGTTGAATTACTATCATATCTCTGTAAGTGTATTGGTCTAGTTCATAAAACGTGGAAATAAGAGTAACCAAGTATCACTGAACATCTTGTGCGAGTTATAGTAGTTTTCAAAATCAGCACTGCTGCTATATTGAATCGCGTGATGCAGGTGAGACCGCCAGAGGCATTCCACTTGTTCTTTATAATATTTCCTAACATTTTGTACAAAAAATTAATGAAACATCGCTTGTAAATTTTTCCAAATGACTTTCTAAAATTGATCGTACGGACACACAACAACTGGGTATATCACATTTACTTGAACTTATTTGGAGACCTCAGGCTCTGCTTGCAATCTGGCAATTTCTTGATGCTTGTTGAGAAGGATGTCAGATTTTCTCTGAGCGGATGCAAAAGGTAACAAAATTTGCCTATGTTTTAGCCAATATCAGTAGAGACCTTACCTTCAAGAAAATTATCATACTGGGTCATTTTAAGTCACTTTTTCTGTTGGCGATATCAATTTGTCAAAATATCAATTAGATATTGAGATATTGGACCGTGCACAATATTGGGTAACGCGCGAATTAAGGTCACACTACCATATTTCGCTAATCAGAACAGCAAATCCGCACTATTCTAGTTAAAGAAGATAAGCAACGAACACATAATTTACACATGCAATACATTGACAGATATTATTCATTAAAAAATCTGACTCAAAATGGTGGAATGATAATAAATTTTAGGAATTTCATGTGAACGGCCTCAACATGCAGCCTTACTCATCAGAAATCATGATTTAGATCTAACATTAGGCCTACTTTGAATAACCCTTGTCCTGTGATTTTTCGATTGAAAGAAAAACTAGCAGTTAAATTCCCAATGTCTGCGTACCCTTTCACTTTTATAGACACTTTGGGGATTTAGATGGCAAAGGCTGTTACAGGAAATACCTAAAATTGAATATTTTTTTTCATCATTTTGACTACCAGTAAGATTTTCGTCTCACCTGCAATTAGCAGAGCGAGACAATAAGCGCTGCTTTTCCAATGGCAGTGGTGGCGTTGCGTCGTGCCGTCAGCATTGAAATGTTAACCTAGTTAAGTTTTTTAAATGTCATCATAACTTAGAAATTATATGGGCCCAGTTTAAGAAACTTGGATATAGGAGTAATCAAGTATTACTGAACATCCTTCCTGAGTTTCAGGTCACATGACCAAGGTCAAGTGTCATTTAGTATCAATAAACTTAGACCATGTTGTAGGAATTAACATTGAAAATTACTTACTTTACCATGGTTAAGTTTTTTAAATGTCATCATAACTTAGAAAGTATATGGGCCTAGTTTAAAAAACTTGGATATAGGAGTAATCAAGTATTACTGAACATCCTTCCTGAGTTTCAGGTCACATGACCAAGGTCAAGTGTCATTTAGTATCAATAAACTTAGACCATGTTGTAGGAATTAACATTGAAAATTACTTACTTTACCATGGTTAAGTTTTTTAAATGTCATCATAACTTAGAAAGTATATGGGCCTAGTTTAAAAAACTTGGATATAGGAGTAATCAAGTATTACTGAACATCCTTCCTGAGTTTCAGGTCACATGACCAAGGTCAAGTGTCATTTAGTATCAATAAACTTAGACCATGTTGTAGGAATTAACATTGAAAATTACTTTACCATGGTTAAGTTTTTGAAATGTCATCATAACTTAAAAAGTATATGGACCTAGTTCATGAAACTTGGACACGAGCAATCAAGTATCACTGAACACCCTGTGTGAGTTTCAAGTCACACGGTCAAGGTCATAGGTCATGTAGGATTGTAGGGTCAACGGAATTTAGCCATGTTGGGGGTATTTGTTGAATTGCCATCGTAACTAAAAGTTTTTGGATCTAGTTCATGATACTAAGACATAAGATTTATCAAGTATCATTAATCATCCTACATGTATGTGAGTTTCAGGTCACATGACCAAGGTAAAGGTCAATGAACTTTTGCCATGTTGGGGGTATTTGTTGAATTGCAATTATAACTTTGAAAGATTCTGGATCTAGTTCATGAAACATGGATATAACAGTAATCAAGTATCATTTATCATTTTGCACATGTCTTACTTCATATGATCAAGGTCAAAGGTCATTCAGGGTCAATGAACATAGATATGTGTATGCTCAGACAAGGGGCACTGCACAGAATTGACCTGGGGCATTTACCATAACTGATGAAGTAGGAAAGTAATTGGTTGAAAGATGTTGATCTAAGAATCCTATTCCCGGATTGAACACTGTTCTTTCTTCTGTTTCCGTACTCTAGGTATGATGGAGAGCTTTTGAAAGAAAACCCGTTCTTGGCTGCAATTGAAGCAGGTCCAAGTTCACCAGCCTTCACTGGGTTGGTAGCATGGATCTCTTCTCAGCTCTGTAACCTATGTGATCTAGAAGCTTCTGTATCACCAACTTCATGTAAGTAGTCTTTTCATTGTTTTTTGAGATTGCCTCAGGCTTTGAAATCTCCAATTCTCCTTAATTTTCAGTTCTTCCTCCTTTTCCAATCTCATTTTTATAAGTTGCTTTATATTATTATTATTTTATAAATTATTTTTGTTAATTATTATTACTATCATTATATGGGTGGGGGGGGATTAAAGTTGCTAGATATTTGATACTGTGTTTATATGATACAAAATGTGTTGATCTAATCACTTCAAGTTATTAAGAAGCCTTGGTTTTTTCTGCAAGATAAGTTACAGATAAAAAAGAGAATAAACAAAATTATATGGTGGAGCAGTTACATTTTATCTTATTCCGTTTCTGTTCATATGCAGGTGCTGAAGATGCAGACACATTTGAGCTGGAGCTCAGTGGGCTCCTGAAGGAGCTCTCCTGTCCATACAAGATCCTCACACAAGGAGAAATGATAAACAGACTGGGAAATAAGGCTAACAGATTAATACTCTTAGGTGAGAAAAAAGGAAAACTATCTAACTGATGTCGTTTGTATGAAATTTTACCTTTGTAATTGATGATCTAACATCAACATATGAAGTCATTTTCATTCTAGCTGACATAGTAATTAAACAGATCGGTAGATACATAGTTCACAAATTTGTTAATAGATTTGTTCTACGTATTAATAGAAATTGAAATTCTCTCAACCCATTTTAGGGCATAAGGGCAACAAATACATACAAATATTTTGCAATATTAAATGTCCATGACAGTCAGTACTATTCTGTTTATATTTTTCTTCAGATTTTCTAACAAGTGAGCTGCAATCTGCTAAGATGTTACAAGACAGAAATCCAACTAAGCCTACCAATACAGCCCCTGCTGAAGATGTAAGTTGATTATTTATGAATTTGTTGTTGATTCCAATGATTTAATTTTGAAATACTCTGAAATAATTCTGATTTTAGGGATGCAGACTTTGCACAAATGAAAATTTAAATAGTTTTTTTTTTGGTTTTTGTCTCACCTGCATAGCAGGGTGAGACTATAGGCGCCGTTTTTCCTAGTTCAATTATTGGCTGGTTCAGGCTCTAACTTTTAAGGCAATTAAGAATTGCTTAGTAGGTTTTGCAGAGTTGTGTAAAGGTTACACAAGAAGTACAGGATCGGCAGTTAGACTTTGGTATTTTTGCTGATACACCCAGGAGATAGAAAGAGGACCGACTCTACAAACAGTGCAGGGATAGACTCAAAGCAAGTTCTCAACTGCTTTGTATTGGACTTTGCATGTATTCCCACCCTCAAATCTGTGGCCCTGTTTCATAAAAGACTTGCAACTGTTGCAACTTTGCCATTATGGCAACTACCATGGCAACCTTGATTCTGATTGGCTGCTGAGCCCTGTTACAAAGGTAGTTGCCATAATGGCAAAGTTGCAACAGTTGCAAGTCTTTTATGAAACGGGCCCCTGTACTTGACACTTTCAGAGAACTTAATGTTTCTTGCTCTCTGATTTGACAGGCACATTGGAAGGCAAGCAGCAGATGCTTGAAGAACGTGTGCATCCTTCTCAAACTGTCCAAGCCGCCACCCAATGTCACCGATGTACAGCTCTTCACCAAGCTGGAGTCTCAACTCAAGACTATCATTGCCAACTCCAAACACGAGGTGGGGAAGCCCCTTTTCAAGTGGAATCTGACATCAGGGCAGTGGGTAAGTTGGTCCTTTCCGGGACCCCGTGCACAAAGATTAGTGATCAATCGTGGGGCTGGTTTCACGATTGATTGCATTGATTATTGTGTGTGATCAATCACACACAATGCAGCCCTACAATCAATTGCTTAGCTTTATGTTACAGGGCCCAGGGTCCCGTAACACAAAGGTTGATGATTAATCGTACGCTTGATTTCTACGATTGATTGTACATTGTAGCCAATGGAATCAATCACACAAAGCAGCCCCACAATCAATTGCTAAGCTCTATGTTACGGGGCCCACGACTTCACTTTATTCAAGGTCATCGAAGGCGGTTGCTATAGATGCAATCTTGACTGGCCTTACCCCTCTCATTCCCAAGGATATTTTTGTTCCCTTTTTATTTTTTCCCATTCAAATCGTCAAAATAACATGCAAAAGCAGCCTTGCCCTAAAAATATCAAAATTTACTGCCTACCTCTCTTTCTTTCTTGGAGGTGTCTTTAATATTTTAGTACATTATTTATTATTCCAAAAATGGTTTAACATTATTTGTTATTGATGTATTGTCACATTAAAGTAACTGAAAGCTTGTACATTACTGAAATCTTTGAATCAGAACAAATTAGTCAGTGATAGACAAGAGGCTTCGTGCAGAGCTGTCAGTTAGGACTTTATCCTGTTTAGTAGGATTTTGCAAGGGGAAGGTGACACTAAATACAATTTTCCCCCTAGAAATAGGATCTTAGAAATGAAACTTAAAAAAATGATGATTTTGGGATTTTTAAAAACATTTTTTAAAATATGATTTTATGCTTGAAAATGGGTTAAAAGAAATGAAGAATAGTAATTTTTTTCACAATTAAGATTGGCAGCTCTGCATCATGAAACACTTCCCTGTCTGCTTATCTGTATTCATCTTGCTGTATTATAATATGTGCAATATGCCTCTGTTTGATTCATATTTTTATCAGGCTACTTTGGACACCATCAATGAGCAGATGAGGAGAGAATACAGCATCAGACGACAGATGTTGCTGAAGAGACTGGATGTGACAGTCCAGTCCTTTGGCTGGTCAGATAGAGCCAAGGTAAGGTCAGCCTCGTGAATAAAACAATATTATGAGATACTGGACGTTACTCGTAACTCTAAGCAGCAGAACTGTGTTATGCTCTGATGGTACACATGAAAAATAAGCAATAGATTTTGACTTTAGTACAGAAATCAAAGTCTTTGAAATGCAAGATGTTGCATGTATTTTAGAATTGCACAACTTGCAAGTCATACTTTAAAGCTGAAATGATGATGATTTGATGGTGATGATGATGGTGATGATAATGATGATGATGATGATGATGATGATGAAGATGACAATTGATGGTAGTAGTAATGATGATAATGATGAGAATGATGACAATGTCAGTTGATCATGTTGGTGATGATGATGTTGATAATGGTGAAGATGGTGGTGGTGATGATGAAGAAGATTAAGATGATGGTGATGTTGATGATGATGATGTTTGTGATAATGATGATTATGTTGGTGATGATGTTGATGATGATGATGATGACAATGTCAGGTGATGATGATGAAGAAGATGATAGTGATGATGATGATGGGGAAGAAGATGATGATGTTGGTGATAATGATGTTGGTGATGATGATGATGGTGATGATGATGTTGGTGATAATGATGTTGGTGATGATGATGATAACAGATGATGGTTACAATGGGGATGATGAAGATGATGTTAATCTACAAAAATTGTGTGAAAAAATACATACATGTATTTGTTATTAATATCTTTAACAGAGCAAGGAAAATGAATTTTCCCAGGTGTATAGAACTCGACGGAATGAATTGACCTCTGAAAATACCGTCACTATTGCTAGCATGATGGCTGCCAGAGAAGGTAAGTATCTCGGTCTGTAACCTGTCAGAATAGTTTCAAATGATTGCAAATTTTGTACAATTATTTTTTTTAATGGCAAATTCTCTGTTTTACATCGTAATTGGTAGCTTAATTGGTCTTATGAGGGTAGTGTACATGTTATGATGTATATTTGACATCTAGATTGAGTTAATTACTATGTAAACGTCGTACCTATTCAAAACTTCTTGTTCACTTTGGTCATTTTTTAATGTCAGGAAAACTAGACTTAATCAGAATTGACATTAAAGTGACAGGAAACATTAGCATAATGATCCAAAACTTATGAAAGGGGTCAGACATAGCATATGGGGCAAAAATTACTAAAAAGCTGCAAGTGAGCAAAAATTTTAAAATTTTAATACAAAAATCAATTTTTGTGAAAGATTTTGAGGTAAAGTTCATGAAATAATAACATATTTCACTGTCTTTGACTTGGACCGTTTAAAAATTAAGACTGGATTCATGAGTATTGCTTGGAATCTGAAAAATGTCTGTTGTCGTTGGGGACACAAAATATGCTCCTGCGACAATTGCTCTGGGTCTTTTTTTGTCTATGATCTAGGGTTAGGATTGCGATAGAATTTTATGTTAGGTGTAGGGTTAGGTTTTGGGTAGGTTGCAAAGTGAAATCCAGGATTGAAGTTTGCCATTCGATTGGTGCGTTGAATTTACAGCAGAGCAATATTTGCTGGAGCAAATGTAATGGAACCGTTGTCGTGGACTTCCTGCTCCTATTATTTTCTTTATTCTTGTTCCTCTTCAGACCTTGCCAAACTGAAGAAGACTAGTAGTGGTGCAGTCAGGAAGAATACACAGTGTGCTATTAATAAAGTCATGATGGGAAGGGTAAGTCAACCCTGATTTCATGTATGAATTAACGTGATTAAAGATAAATTAAAGTAAACGGGCCAATTGCACGAAAGGGTGTTTCTAGGGACCGTCTTTCTTGTCCCCCATCTTTTATGATGCGCTGTATGCAGGATCAAATGTATGATAAACAAATAAAATTTGTTAGCTAGCATTTAAATCAATTTGTATACAATTTCATGATATATCACATTATTTTATAAACAAAGATTTGTTTACTTTAATGGATGAATAGAATATGTTTGCAGGTAATTTATTTAAAGTACGTTTCACATGGCGCATCATAACAAATGGGCGACACGAAAGATGGTTCTTGCAAAGACAAGAACCATCCCCAGGGTTCCAAAATAAAGTGATCAATGTGTAGTAAACTGGGAAGTTTGTTTAATTGGGTCTCATTTTCACTGGTATTTCTCTTGCCGATTTGTGGCTCTGAATTTAGAAACCAATTGATGTGGGGGTCAATGGCCTCTCTGTTATTATTGACATGTGCTTGAGTAAAGATTATTGAAGCTAGCCTGTGTCAAAATATTGTTCATTTTGATTTAGTGGACTTGTGCTGTGCCCGTGTAAAGGTTTGATCAGTTTCTTTTGGGACCCAGATTAGTTGCATGAAACACTGATTTCAAGAGAAAGCCAGTTAAACCAAGGTTAATTGTAATTTTGTGACAATATCATCCTAGATCTTGATCACTTATATAGATTGAACTTTGTGAAATCATAAAGTCTAAGCTGGAAAACAATTACACTGAAGATCGCTAACACAGATAAGCTCTTGTGGGACATTTTTTCATTTAAAGAATTTTAGCCCTTAGAGGAGAAATATATTGATAATGAATGTGGTCTTGTTATATATCAATGGAAAGGTAATGATGTGGGGATTATCAGTGGGTCATTCAAAAATAACGAAAATAATACATAAGGTGAAAATCGCCGATTAAAAAACGCTAAAATGCCTCTCCGAAATATGCCTCGCATCGGTCTCTGAAGTGACTCGAATTTGATGACGTCACTGTCTGTACGAAAGGCGTGATTGGCTCTCCCACGTGAAGCTCCACTTTCATGCAAAACCTGTTGCGAGGGTACGTTTTCTCCACATTGTCACTGAATACTTCGATCCCGAAATGAAAGAAAACCCAGAATTTTATCTAGATTTGGATTTTCAAATTGATGATTTTGAAGATGAAGAGAATGATGATGAAGTGAACAGCAAAGTGACGTAGTTGGAGGTAATTTGGGACAATTCAACTTGCAACACAATCACATTTCACATGCCGATTCGCTACCAACTCATGCAGCTGCTACAAATGCTAGCTACACCGCGCGGGCCAAATTGAAATCATAAAAATGAATTACCACACTGTCCAGACAGAGTCTCTCACCTCTGTTACTATGAAGAAGGAAAATAATGATATAACTGTACTTACAGACAAGTGAATATAATCCGAACCTGAAAGCAAATCAACTCAATGAATAGCAGCAGACAATATGCACCGACGATAAACTTCATGTGGCTGGGATAGATTGTCATTCGTTCTGTTAGATGTAATTTTTATATCATTAATTTGACAAAATTACTCGGGGAATTATTTATCTATACAGTGCTTATCAAAAAAAAGTTTACACTTTGAAAAAGCCCTGGGAATTTAGAAATATACATGTGGGTAATTTTTTCACGTACAAGCCTGGGTTTGGGTCTCATCTATCCAATGAAAGTAAAAGTTTTGACAGAATGTTACACTTGAGTGAGCACTGTCCATTTTTGTAAAGCTCGCAGAAATCTGTTTGTGCAGAAATGCACGTTTGTACGCTGTGTCAAGGGGAAAGGGTGAAATCAAACTTACCCTGCGAAACATTTCTCATACATTTCCCTTGCACTTTTAGTCAAGTGAAATAAAACGGATACATTCAAGCATTTTCTAACAATTTTGCCACCCAAATTGAAATTTTAACACTTAGTATACACAACTTTTACCCTTTTTGTGCCTGCTGGATCTGAGGACATAACTGAATCTGAACCAAAGTTTATATCAGACATCTCTAGCATTTTTCACTAAGTTTTTATCATTTAAAGTGGGTTTACATTTCATTTTTTATTTAATACTTGTTTCTCCACACTTTTCCCAAGCTTGACAATGATTAACAAAATGAAAATCAAGCCTAAGCCATTTCATGTAAATCACAGCTCAGTGTAAAGCAAATATCGTCCAGATGGCTTCAGTGTGTGGGGGAGTGGGGTGTGGCGCAATGCAATCCTCGAAGTGGTTTGGGCAAAGAAACAAGTTAAATAGGTAAAAGATATCTTCAAATCAATTTTACTAGCTAAATTACACGTGTTATTCATGATTAAGGTCTACTTTTATTCGCATAACTATTTCAAAGTTCTGCGCAAATCATTTTTCACTAACTTTTCAAAAGTAAGTGGTGCTCACTCAAGCGGAAATATTTTTCGACAGTTATATCGTCATTTGCTTAAATGGACCTGTACCAATGTTAAAATGTGGAAAAATCTTCAGGATATTACAAATGTATAATTTTACAGGATTTTTTTCTAAGTGTAAACTTTTTTTTGATATGCACTGTATAAAAATATAGTAACATCTCGTATTATTTTTTAAATTACGTTAAAAACATCATAAAAATCCCCAATTTCGCGGACGTAATTCTGCGTGTTTGAAGCATTCAGAGAGAGAACTTTAAACTATCAATCAACTGAGTTTCATCGGTCTCCATGATAAATGATGTACACCATCATGTTCTCCTTATTTTCTCCTTTGATTTGATATATGATTCTCCATATTTACTATTTCTACTTTAAACTTTGTACTTTTTCACAATGGTTGTATAGAATGAGCATATCCTGCAGATTACATGATTATTGATATTTTGTCCTATATGATCGGTTTCTTCACCCGGGAGGGAGACCTCACGAAGCTACCCCGCCCCCACCAGAGATAGAGATGCTCAGGCAATGATATACATTATAAAAGCACCATTATATCATTATATTCCTTATTCTCACCATTCTTGCTATTATAGATTACATAACAATTGTTCTATCACACTGTCTTTTGTGATCAGGTTCCCGACAGGGGAGGTAGACCTCAGGAAGCAACCCCGCCCCCACCAGAGATGCCTTCATTCAAACAGAGACAAGATGGCGGTGGTCATAGAGGTATGTCAGATGCATTTGACATTCTTTTACATTCTAAACAAATCTGTGAATATTATATTCTCATGATACTGCACTGTAACCTGTGTTCATAGACCAGGGGAGAGTTTCATAAACTTGTTATACTAACAAATTGAAATAATAGTTAAAGGCTACTGAAATCCTTAAATCTGATTGGATGATCGGAGATTTGTTATAGATAGTGTTTGTTTTGTTATTATAACAAGTCTTTATGAAACAGGACCCAGATAGAGAGAACGAAGTCATTTTTTTCTATAAAAACCACAGAACTACAATAAAGTCCACCTACATAGGCAGGCAGCATTTGTGCACAGGTTAGGTTTTTCCTACTGCGGAATTGTAGGAAAAAAAGAGTCTTACGAGACATGATGGTTGGATATGCAGGTTTGACTGTTTCAAGTTCTGTTTCTATACGTATTCTACCCATATATTATTTTTTTTTAGATTTATCTGATAATAGCCCATCCAGCATGATTGGGCATAGTGTCAGTTGTTTGTTATTAGATAGATTGATGTATGTATGGTAAAATATACCATAAGCAGGTACCTCTGAAATCAAGTAATATGACACACCCCACACACACACACTCTCTAGTTGTCCCATAATGATTAAAAATCTTTCTAACTGGAGTACATACTATAGTGCCAGTACTTGTAACAGTCCTGATCTAGAGATTTGTGAATGCACATATTATGGTATCATATATTTTTGTCCCTTTCTCCATATTATTAAGGTGGTAGAGGAGGAGGAGGAGGAAGAGGTGGTGGAGGCAGGGGAGGAGGAGGAGGAGGAGGTGGAGGGAGAGTGCAAGGAGGTTAGTCAACTATACATTGGACATACCTCTTGTTTGCTTTCCTTATATTACAATTATTTTTCATTTGCCATTACATTCTCATTGGTATTATGATTTGGTTTTATTTTATTTCAGTTTGACTCGATTGATTGATTCATTCATTGATTTATTATTTTATATAGTTTGAGTGATTCATTCATTCATTCATTGATCAGAACTTTCATTTGTTCATCGTTTGTTTGGTTGATTGATTGATTAAATGATTAATAAAAGAATCATTATATTAATTCATTATTTGATTGATTATGTTGTTCATTGATCCTTTTGAATCTTTGATGATTTATTGATTTTTTTTCAATGATGGATTGATTGGTTCGTTCGTTTGTTTGTTCATTCGTTCATTCATTCAATAATGCATTTATTAATTCATTCATCTGTTGATTGATTTATTCATTCATCTATCCATTCATTCATCCATCCATCCATCCATCTATCCATCCGTCCGTTGACTCGATTCATTTATTGAATCCTTGATCGATTCATCCATCTATTTATCTGTCCATCTCTCATAACTATTATGTCAATATTCAAGTCTCCATATCATCATTATTTGATATAATATCTTTTTATCCAATTCCACACTAAACTATTTTCCTTTTGCTCCAACAGGTTGGTCTGCAGGTGGTGGTGGCGGAGGAGGAGGAGGCAACTGGAATCAAGGCGGCGGAGGTGGTGGTGGAAACTGGAACCAGGGTGGGGGAGGGGGTGCAAATTGGAACCAGGGTGGTGGTGGTGGTGGAGGAGGATACTACAATAACCAAGGGGCGGGGGAGGGTATGGGGGTCAACAGGGTGGATATGGTGGAGGAGGAGGAGGGCACGGGGGTGGTTACAGTGGGGGAGGGGGGTATGGGGGAGGAGGACAAGGGGGCGGTTACGGGGGTGGAGGACAAGGGGCGGTTACGGGGGTGGAGGAGACAAGGGGGCGGTTACGGGGGTGGAGGTGGACAAGGGGGTTATGGAAGTGGTGGGGGAGGGAGAGGGGGAAGGGGTAGGGGTAGAGGTGGAAAGAGAGGAGGGGGCGGTGGAAGATACTAATGTCAGGTTATCCCATTCAATCTTCAAAAGACTTGTATTACTTTTAATAAAGCATGTCATTTCGATACAAGCAAATGTATTAATGCATCTATTTTGAAAGGATTTAACTTTTTTCACAGAAAAAAATGCACCACAAATGAAACGACGTGTAGTACTTAACTTGTTACAGTGTATACATTACATGAACGACCGTCCCCTGTATTGGCTGAAATGAAGTATCCCGTTTAGTTTGGCAAGTAAGATGATTTGGAATCAGGGTAAAATTTAGGCCTACTTTGCTAGGAGTGCTGTAACACTAACAGATTGTAAGGGATGTGATCATGAGGTATCCCTGTATGTAATGCATGTATAGTTGTCATTTGTTGTCATTTTCATCCCATATTTGTATGTTTCGACAGAGGACACCGCCCTCAACAGTGTGCATCTTGTCAGTGGTGCTGTTATAGCTCGTGCATCTGTTTGTGTGCTGTAGGGTACAAACGGTTTATGTACTTCAAATTTCTTTGTGCTAGGTAAAGTACATTGTATAGTACAAGACAGATTCAGAGAATGGTCTTGCATAGCGCCGGTCATATGAGTGGACATACTGTATGCCTATTATCACTTATGTTCACTAACTAGTGCTTCTTAATGGGAGTCTGAAATATTTATCGATCCCTAATTGTTGATAACATTTCATGGTTTATATTCATGGGTGGTGTGGTCCAGTGGTTAGAGCATTGGACTCATAATCGCAAGGTTGTGAGTTCGAATCCCAACTCTGCCATTGTCTCCACTTTGATAAAAAGGCCGGAGAGTGATATCTGTCGTCTAAAACGTCAGCCACTATGACTGATCAACCTAGACGTAAAACGTTTCATAGGTAATTGGTCATATACCAGCTTGGCGTTTACCAGCAAAATGCTGTCCTGCCGAGTTCCTACGGGAGCTACCACAAACAGAAACAGAATTCAGACTAAAAGCAGTTAGTTTATTGTCAGATAGTCTAGTACCACATGGTCTAAACCCATTTGGTCTACTATTAATTTGGTCTAATTTTTGTTTGGTCTTCACTACACTTGGTCAAATGTCCACTTACTGGTAGTCTAATTGTCAGTTAGTCTATTCACCAGGGGCCTGTTGCATAAAACTTTTTACCTGAGAAAACTCATGTATTTTTACCAGAGTTTTCTCGGGTAAAAAGTTTTATGCAACAGGCTGCAGATGGTCTAATTTCCACTTTGTATGCTCATTAGTTTTCACTTCGGCAAGTGAAAATCTTGTCTTTAATTCATTTATCATAAACAAATCATATAGACTATTAAGAAGTGTTAGACAAAATGAATAATAGATGAATGGGTTTAGCATCACTGGAAATTATACAAAACGCTAAATTGGGTAAATGGCAATTACGCCAAATTGTTATTAGACAAACTGGTTTGAGGTGAACTCAATACCATGTTAAATGAAACCATACAGGAAGTAAACAAAGATTTACACCAGGTGGCAATTATTCCTAATAGTGGTAAATGAGGGCCTTTTTTGTCATTTGTCATCAATAATTATTTGAAACTGTTAAATTTAGGTCATTTAGGTTGTAGTGTAATGTGTACACTCAATGGCCCGTATTGTGAAGTCAGGTAAAATTCATACCACGGTCTAACTCTCTGAAAAAAATATAGGGAGCCAAAATTCAAAAATTCTATTTATGTTGTATATTTCTTATGATTACTTTTTTGTTTCCTTTTGCTTTCATAATGAAGAAAATTACTTATCATTCCCAGACATTTATGAACAATTGGAGCGTCAAACGAGTTCATAAATTGGCTGCGTACTGTTTGGGATTTGTGTCCCAATCGGCTCTCCATAGTTAAACATTAACTTAAAGCCAGGGTTTGATTTAAACCAGAGTTCAGTTTACAGGCCAGTGCATCGATCTGCATAAACAATGATTCCAGACTTGGTCTTTCATAAACTGACTTTGTGCACAAGTTTATGCATGACTGGTCACATGCTGAATGATGTATCCCTTTGCAGCTGACAGCACCTAACAGCATATTCCGGTCTTTTGTTCAACTTTACAATGTGAAATACATACCGGGAATTCAAAACTACCTTCTGAAATTTGCACCATAAGTTTTGAAGGTTATCGACCCCATCATGAGATAGGAATCAAGTAATTTTGTGTAAAAATGTTTATCATCCGATGGTACTCCTAATGATGTGATAGCTTCAAGCTTGTAATGGCCTATAATACAAGTTTGCCCCCCTGAACTGTCTGTTTATGAGATCTATAGATCATATAATTTTATTCGTTCAAAATCATGGAACATGTGAAAAGGCATCAAAGACATAGTATTAAATACTTCCTGTTCAACAAGGATGTTTTGAATACTTCTTTTTTTCAGTGTCAATTAGAGAGAGAGAGGGAGAGAAGGGGTTAGAAAAATACTAAAGGCTCTGTCACATCGTTCCGTGCAAGCCTTTCGGGTGACTTTTTTTATGCTACTGGCAAATTGCCCACAATGACAATATCTGTGTATCTCGCCCAACATTTCCCGCAAGAGTGCACGGCAAGTCTGATTTAGCATGCAAAAAAAGGTTCTGAACATGTTTAAAACTTTTTTGCGGGTGAGTTGCGGGCTATCACCGAAAGGGTTGCATGGATCAATGTGACAGCATGTAGTAGGTCCATGGTGACAGAGCCTTTAGGGATAAATGAAAAGAAATGTGCAGAGAAAGGGGAAGGGGGGTTGAAGGGGAGAAAGAGAGTGTATGTAACAGGGGCCGCGGAAGTGGGGGAGGGGGGGGCTGGAGGTATTTCAGCCCCCCCCCATTTTTTTTCCAAAACCATGTACAAAAACATAAAAATTACCATTGGATTGTGATTTTTTGCATGGTCAGCCCCCCACTCTGAAAACTGTTCTGCGGCCCCTGTGTAAGAGCAACAGAGAGGGAGGGGGGGTTAGAGAAAGATTCTGAGGGATTAAATAGAGAAATTGCAAAGCGAGGACAAAAGAGGGAGAAGGGGATCGGAAATTGGAAGAACAAAATGTGGTAGAGAAAAGGACACAGAGAACAAGAGAAAGTAGTTGAAAAAGTGTGCAACTGTCTCCTTTTAAAAATGGTAGACGATTAAATAAAACGAAAGAAGAAATGGTTCAGTGTGGCAGTGTTATGTAATTGATCTCACATCGAATGATGAGTTATGGTTTTCGTTTCACCAACTTGCATTTGATCGTAAAGAAAATACTGTAGTGAGTTTTGATTTCTATAAATTAATACAGGAAAAACAATAATTGAACAAAACAAATGAATAGATGAAATGATGAAAAATAAGTAGAATAATAAAGGAATACAATATCAAAATGGGGAAAACATCGGAGGTTGGGGTATGGCATGTATGTGGGCTACATCTACAATATGATTTTATGCATATCAGGGAGAATTAAAACAACAAAAAATCTTGTAAGGCTGAACCTACTTCTGCAAACTGAAAATAATGAGGAGGAAGTATCAGTTGTAAAGGAGTGAAGGGAGTTTTGTAATGAAATTAAAGACCTCAATATTTTTCTAAAGTTTAGTAATGTCAAGAGCCCCCCTCCCCAGAAGGCCTGTTACATACATGTATATAACTTGCTCTCAAAGGGGGGGGAGGGGGTCACCTGCTGGCAGTGCCCCTCCTATGACTGTTTAATGTTAGAAATATTAATTTATCATTAATTGTAACTTATGTTCGATAATTTGTAAAAAATTGTTCATTTTATTTTTATTTTAATCCTTTATGTTTGGATTAGAAATATATATATATATTAATTGATAATGCACTTCCAGGTAACATGCCACACAGTAAAAGTGACAAATGTAATATTACACATTATCCCGTTTGAAGAACCTTGCCAATAACAGAAGCACTGGCGGACTGATCAGGGGGGGGGGGGCACAGCCTTCCCGTGCCCCCCCCCTTAGAGAGGCACAATTAAAATTTATAAAATAAAAATGCTGTTAAAACACAAGTGTGCCCCCCTTTTGAAACAAAGAAACTTTTGAAATGTTTGGGTGAAGACCTTTTATTTTTTTTCCCTTGTCAAATTTTCCTGGGGGAAAATGTGCCCCCCATTTGGAAAATCCTGGATTCGCTCCTGAACAGAATTAACAAGTTTTCATGATTAAATTGTCATTGTTTATCGATAAAATGTAGAAAATTACTGTAACTGAACGTTTCCAACATTATTGGAAAAAAAATCTTGCATCTCAGTTGAATGTGATACTACTATCAATGATGCAGAAAAATTGAAAAAACTTTGCTGCCATCTACGTTCATATGCACGTTATCTCTGCAATCTTGTCGGTAATGTGCTTTGTTTCGCCTCTCTGAGCTCTGTGTCGTGTGCTCCGTCCTGCAAATAAGTTAAGAATTGTCGTAAAACAACGGTGAAACGCTGCCTAGAAACCGTCTTTATAACATACACCTTTCAATTTTGATCACATTCACTGGGGAAATTATACCCTGCATTCGAATTTGGGCTTGTACAAGGTATTTGTGACAGATTTTACATTTTCTTTGTGACTTTATGGACCCCGTGCAGCTACGAAAGGAAGCTAACTTGTTAGATTGCAACGCGGTAGTTTCGGCCAAGCGGATGTTACGGGTCCCGCGGGGGTAATATCGGGATTCCTCGATCGCTGGTCGCAAGCCGAGGGTTGTTGTTTGTTGTTTGGATCGGAAGTCTATTCATCAGCCAGGCCAGACCAGGTAGGTTTTTTCATTATTTTCATTGCACTGCAGTTTTCTAGATCTGCACAACAGGGGCTGTGTGTCTGATTATTTGATTAGGCCCATCTTTTTACAAATTTTAGTTTATTTATTTATTTAGATAGTACCGGTACCGTACTTTTATTGATACTTGTTGAAATGAAAAGATTGGAGGGGCAATTAAACCACCATTATGACAAGAAATAATGGTTTTCACCTACATTGTTCATTGAATGAGTGTGTATGGTCAAACTTTTCTTTGGACTGTGATAGCTGAGCTGTGATGTTAGAAAAATAGGCCAAACAAATCTTTACAATAAAATAAATGGCTGTATCTAGGTTAGGCCTATATGAATTACAAATAATTTTAAGTATTTTGTTACAAAGGGGATTTTTAAAAATTGTCTATGAATCAAATCTTCATTAATATTGTGGTGGAACACCGACTTGACCAAACAATAACAACAACACTCAGCAATCCAGTGGCCAGAAAATAACAAATATACACTTGCACTTGCCCATATATTACCATACTTTCTTTTAAATGGATTAAAATATTTACGGTAATAATATTCTTGATTCTCATTCGGCAGATTTATATGTATTATGCATGCAAAGTTTGATGAAAAATAAATGCATAATAACAAACTTCAGAATTAGATGTCTGCATTGCCCTTATTAGAGCCTGGTCCAAATAACAGGAGATAGTTGTTGAATACAGGAAGTCCCACTTGAGGTCAATCAATTAGGTCCACCGTGTTGTGCTTTCAAAGAAGTCGAAGGTCGAAGCTGGTTCCTGTCTCCATTACCTCGTCTATCCAAACATGTTTGTTGAGGTTTTTCTTTTTTTATAGAGCTCTGCTTTATTTAGCCTTATTTAGATGTGTCTCCTTTTTCTCTATATTAAGAGATGAAATGATGATGATGATTTGATTGACAAATTGGAACACATATGTGTGACACATCTACAGTAATTTCTTAAAATTTCAAGTCTAATTTAAAAATTCTGTCATCAATTTCATTCAAAATGTGTTTTTTAATTGAACTTTCACTTTGCATCAATATTAAATGTGCCTACTTGTCAAAAGGGCCTTTTTGTTTCATACAAAGAACAAGAAGATTTACTCATAAATGAGTAAATCATAAATGAGTAAATGATTCAAAGAAATACTTTGTGACAAGAATAATGTTTCTTTTTTTTCTCATATTTCATTGAAAATATCTTTCATGAAAAGACCCTTTTCCCCCCGATTGATCAATAATGGTCTACTTGCCATTTCATCAAATTACCTTTCACAGTTTCCTTAATGATCATTATATTCACTCTACTTTATCAGCTAGGCTAATTGATAATAGCAAAATTATAAGTTGATAATGGGCTTAATGACTATAAAAGCAAATGGTTGATTCATGAGCAAGTTGTCGATAGAATGTCAGAGGAGCACCAATGATGTGGGAGAGGAGGTAGATAAGGGTAGAACCAGGTCCCCCTTCCCTGGTAGAACAGAGTAACCCTTTAACTCTATTTGTGACTGTAATTTAAAGAATCCAGCCCAAATGAAAAGGTGTTATAAAGTATAAATAAAAACTCCAGACTAAAATAAAATATAAACATAACATAAGTTACTAAAACTCAGACTAAAGCAACAACAAAATTATAGATTTTTTTGTTTTTACTTAAGTCTTAAAAAAGGTGTGGGGATTTCTTTATGATGTGGGATAGGGACTAGGGATTTTCTCCAATAAACAAATTGACTATAAATAGTCATCTTTAATAGAATCCCTTACAAATTCCAGTTGCTAAGAAATCACCCCCTGCATGGGGGAAGTGGAACGGGCCTTTGCTCATGCAGGACCTAACCTGTGGAATTCTATTCCACAGAGTTTGAAAACTCAGACTTCAGTGACCACCTTCAAGGGCAACCTGAAAACATACCTGTTTGACAGTGCTTTTGGATAGACATTGACTAATTGTTAAAGGACAAGTCCACCCCAACAAAAACTTGATTTGAATAAAAAGAGAAAAATTCAACAAGCATAACACTGAAAATTTCATCAAAATCAGATGTAAAATAAGAAAGTTATGGCATTTTAAAGTTTCGCTTATTTTCAACAAAATAGTTATATGAACGAGCCAGTTACATCCAAATGAGAGAGTTGATGACATCACTCACTCACTATTTCTTTTGTATTTTATTATATGAAATATGAAATATCTTTATTATCTCGTCCTTGTCATGTGAAATGAAGTTTCATTCCTCCCTGAACATGTGGAATTCCATTATTTTAACATTTTGTGCTTCAGGCAATGAGGTCCTAATCATCAAATTCGTAAAAATTGAAATATTTTATAATTCAAACAATAAAAAACAAAAGAAATAGTGAGTGAGTGACGTCATCGACTCTTTCATTTGGATGTAACTGGCTCGTTCATATAACTATTTTGTTGAAAATAAGCGAAACTTTGAAATGTCATAACTTTCTTATTTTACAACCGATTTTGATGAAATTTTCAGCATTGTGCTTGTCTGATTTTTCTCTATTGATTTAAATCAAAATTTTTCTGAGGTGGACTTGACCTTTAAGACATGTATTATATGTACCGGTAAATAGTTCTTGTTGTTCTGCTCTGAAGCACCTTAATCAAGATGGAAAGTGCTCTATACAAATCTCATGTATTATTATCATTATTTTGAAATAATTACCAATTATTCCCTTTTAAAAGTCATCAGTCTGACACTGCATAATTGGATATTAGATTATGAGATCTAACAGACATTGGACAAAGTGAAATTAATTAGACCAAAATGGCTTAACCACTCTGAATTTATCTATGATATGATTATAAGGTTTGATCTAAAATCAGAAATAGTAGAACTATAGTCTGATAGTCTTGGGCTACATTAGAACATGTTGATTGTTAATGATCTAAAATCAGAAATAGTAGAACTATAGTCTGATAGTCTTGGGCCACATTAGAACATGTTGATTGTTAATGATCTAAAATCAGAAATAGTAGAACTATAGTCTGATAGTCTTGGGCCACATTAGAACATGTTGATTGTTAATGATCTAAAATCAGAAATAGTAGAACTATAGTCTGATAGTCTTGGGCTACATCAGAACATGTTGATTGTTGATGGGGGTGCAAGGTGACTGAAGATAATTGAATTACAGGGTTAATATTTTTACCTTTTTAATTTCTTAATGCGCCTTGCACACTCTACACAGTGGATTTGGCATTGTATGAGTCACATGTATTATTACTTTATACCTCTCTTTTGATGCTCTTATATTCTTCTTTCTTTTTCTCTCATTTTTTAATACCTTAAAAATCATAGGGAGGGGTTGCCCCCTGCTCTCTGTATAGTATGAAAACGTTACATTATCATTTTGGAAAGCAACTACACACATGGTCTGTATGTATTGATTAAAGAGATCACTTTCTGTTTGCTATGTGGTTTCCTGGCCTTCATTGTGCAATAATACTCATGACATCACCGATAGTGCTTCCTTTTTTTATTTTCCCGTTTTCATGGTTGATAATTTAAGCATGCAGTGTTAATCCATCCCAACGTGACATATTTTACATTTGTACAATGCTGTACTATGAAAGTTTTTAATAAAGGTTTCAAAGATAGAGAAATATATTTTGGACAATGGAATACAATCTAACATTCAATTTAAAAATAAGAGCAGTGACCATAAAGTCTTGGTAATTAATATTTTGCTTCTGTTTTCTGCTAAACTTAAAAACATAGTATGTTTTGCCTATTGAAAGTATATGATATGAATTCATATTTTGTAACTCCATGGTCAAGTTTGTTCTTAGAAGTAACAAGTTCTAATTGATTTTTTTTTTACATATGAGTAAGTTAAAGGCAACTGTATAGTGTCTATCTCCACATTGTTTTGCTACTAGAGGCTTTGTCACGAATACAACATTTGATTTTGATATCAGGTGTTTTTCCTATTCGGTTTAGATGAGAGAGACAGATAAGCAAGGCATCGTGCTACTATTTCCCCTTCACTTTTACCAGAGAGGAAACTAACGAGTGTGATGAAAAAAAATGACTTCTATCAGGGTCATAGTACAAGGTTTATACCTCAGACAAATATCTGCCTCTGGTAGTTTCACAATGCTATTGGTTATCCGTTTGAATGCTTGTTTTATTATAATCAGAAAGGAAGCCTCTGTGAATTCCGTAAGTTTTTTTAAATGACCTGATCACAGCACTTTCACGCTTGTGCAGTAGTTGGCCTAACAATGTTTTGCAGCGTCATTCGTTGTTGGGGGATTCCACCATCGGTAAAACCTGGAGAGGTGATTCATGTTAAGCTCTTTGTATGCAAATCGCCGTAAGCCGGTGACTTCCCTTGGTTTGTTTAGACTGAATAAAGTATCCAGGCGGGGGATCATCTGTTGATATTCTGTGCGAGATATAGGATCACAGTGGATTACGCTTAGGAATATTCCATGCAGGATCTGTAGATCGTAAAGGATTATTATATCTTGGAATAATGTCACGACGGGCCATCGAGAAGCGCAAGAAGGAGGAGAATGGGATTGTCAATGGTATGTGAAAGATAATTATTTTATTATTATTTTGCAATTTTCATTCTCATTTCTTTGATGAGCCCACAGTGCTAAAATGACGTGTTGTTGAACAACCCTGGGGCCTATTCTTTGGTAAATTGCAGATTTGTCTGTCTATACCTGATTCATCCACTAGTGCTTTCAATTTGTCCTCATCCCACATGGTGTATCTTAGTTCGTCTACAACCATTTCATTCTAAACTATCTGGTTTAATTGCTGCTTAGCAAGTTTACCATTTTGACCAGGCATTAGGCCTACGCTACCTATTTCCTCTAATATCCACTGATGTCTAACATCATTACTCCAAAATAGATGAACTAAAATGAATCAAATTTTCATTTGCCAAAGAGGAAAGTAGACCCTCTTGGGATTAGACTGAATGACAATTAGGCTAAGTAGACATTAGACCAAATGGCAATTAGACCATATATTGATAGTAGTCAGACCAAATAGGTTTTGCCCATGTGGTACTGGAATTAGACTTTGAGAAATAGGCAAACTGCTTGTAGTTGAAGATTTATCAGCTATTAAATTCTTGGACGATTCAGGAATAATTTTAGCTGGAGCCGAAGCTTGCTTTCATAGATCTTCACTTTATTTATACCTCTTACAGAGCTTTTAAGTCTTTGAATATATGATTTGTTTAATATGAGTCCAGTAATTGTGTTTCATGGTTTGTGAAGCTATATTCTTTTAGTTCTGTATCCTGAAATGGTTGCATTAAACTGAAAGTGATATTTTCAAAGTTGCACAATTCATTCTTGTCATTCTGGATTTTAAATTCTAAATGAATGGACTTGGAGCTCCAGTACAGTGATCAGAATTAGCATCACTATTTTCCTGAATTTATAGCAACTGCAGAAAATTGTAATGATTTCAATCATTTCCGGAATTGCATCAATTTGTTATGCATACCGGTATGTAAAAGTGAGCACTACATAAATTTTATTTTGAAACTACGCAACTACCTGAATACAAAATACCCCATCATTGAAACCATACATCACTATACATGTAGTATTCATTGTAAATAAAATTAAAGCGAAGTATATCACGGTGCCCTTATTTTGATATTTTCAGAAATATTTTTAGAATACATAATTTGTATGGTTACATGCATTGATAATTTTTTAGTCATATTCGAATCACAAATTGATTTCAAATTGTTTCAAAGTGATATATAAATTGATGTTTACTGTAACACAAACAATAATTTTTCCATGAATAGTCCTGGTAGTTATGATAAGGATAACATTTACTTTTTAAAATAAAAATGAAAGGTCAGTAAACTTCGACAGTTTGATTATGATAAACCTCTAAAAGTTGTTTAATAGCTGTTAATGTAATGTTAACCATTGTTCATGATCTGATTTCACCAACTTTTGAAGATGTTTCCGTAAACGAAACCTTTCTTGTCATTATTTTTGATGATCCAAAAGGATGTTTTTAGATTTTTGCTATGAAAGAAATTTTACATTATCATTTTGTTATTCAATGTTAGAGCAGAATGGGAAGTTCTGAAGGCAAATCAAAAGGAAGATATTGGTTTCATTTTCAGAACTTTGTACAATTCAGGAAGCACATAAAATATGGTTGAGTATGAACTGTCAACTGAGATTAGTTGGAAATGGTAAATTATTGGAATTCTTTCTTTATTCAGCGATATTTATTGGTAATAGACCTTGATTCGTAAGCTGTTATTATTTTGCTGTCAGCATCTTCCTTCTCGCATTTCAAAGCACAAACACACTATTGAATAGGGGTTCAAATTTGAACCCTAGTGGTTGGTACACTGCAAAACTCTGGTGTTGATTAACACCAGCTGTCCAGCTCAGAATCTATATATGTCCACACCAGAGAAGTGTTAAACAGCACCAGTTTCATTTTGGTCTAATACCAGAAAGGTGTTTATACACCTTAAAAACAGCATTGGTTTGATTCCAAAATGATGTTGTTTTAATACTTCTCTGGTGTGGACATATGTAGATTTCGGGCTGGTGTTAAATCAACACCAGAGATTTTGCAGTGTACAATAGCAGCACCCCAAAGGGTGCACTGCAAATGAGTGTAATATATGCTCATTTTGTGCACCTCTAGTGTTGCAACATTAAGCACTTTAAATAGGGTGCAAAGTTGGACCATGTAATAATGGTGCAAAATTCTTAATGTCAAGTAGGCCTATTACCAACCTGAAAAGTTGCATGTATTATGGTGGAAACAAGCAATTCTTGAAAAAGACACATTTTTGCATCTTTCTCAACTTAAGGTGCAAGATTATACACTCAGTCTAGGTGCTTCCAGTGTTTCATTTCAGGTGCAAACATTTCATACTGTGTACCCTGTAAAAACTGGGGTGTTAAACTGAGCTAAGCTAAATCTGACACCAGTTGGTGTCCCGAGAGGACCACACCCTATGGTTAGATGTTAAAATTAGAATTACACCCTAGTGACTGAGCATACAGGCGAAGATCCAGAGTCGGACTTTTACAGAAGGGCAATTCCATAAAATGATCAACCTTTTTGTAAGAAACAGAAAATTTCATGAAGTTCCTACATATAGGGGGTCGGACGTACATATTTATAGAATTGCCGAGCATGCGAGTTTGCCAAAAAAAATTGACAAGCAATAGAAGAAGGGTCATTACTCACAAATGAAGGGCATTTTGGCACCTGGAAACCTTGAACATTGACATGCAACATGTAGAAAATTACAGGGGGGGCATGGGTGTCGATCGGTATTCTTGGTCGGGGTGGGGGGGTGGGGATGATTGACACAAAAGTTCTTGTGGATGGGGATCTTTCAACATTACCCCCCACTAAAATCACAAGTTAAGACATTTGGGAGAGGTTGATATGTATGGTGTTCTTGGAAATTCCTTCATTGTTGTAGTGTACTGTACTTATATAATTTTTTTGAAAATTCAATTTGTGTTACAAGTAAGCCTATTCTAAACTCATACAAAAGAAAAAATGACAAAAATTGTCTGGAACATGTACATACATGTAGTGATCTGTTTATTGAGTATGATGTATACACAGGGGCGTCGATCCATTTTTCAGATGGGGGGGGGGGCAAAATCATGAATCAACGTTCCAAAGGCGCTCGATCACAAAAAACGAACAAACTCACCCACACCCCCCACACACATAGGCTTATATTTATATATATATGCATAATATCAATATATATATATGTATGACTCATGAGAAACGGACACATATCTCACCCTCACAAACAATGCGAGCGCGAAGCATGAGCTGAAATTTCTTAGTATGACATGAAAACAGGAAAAATGTGCCTGTTTAAGAATGTTTGTAGTAACTCATGAGGAGGATAGATAAGTCATATATCTCACTAGAGAGCGATCTGAAATTTCTTTATATTCTGACCTGAAAGCTTGATATTCTAAGCATTTTTGGTACCAATGATTAAGATGGGTATCTAGAAGAACAATAGATGCGAGCTGAAAATTTTGATATTTCGATCTGGAAAAAAAAAGACAGTTGAATGGACGCTTTTAATAAAGAACAAGATATATATCCAACAAAAGATTATCGCAAATCGAAGCGGGAGTTCTTTTGAGGTTTAGAACTGAAAACGGGACATTCTATTCACCTATTTAATCATGAAAAGTATGGGTTTTTGATACAGAAATGATGCGAGCATGAAGTGCAAGCTGAAAAGTTTTATATTCCAATCTGAAAAGCAGACATTTTGAGCACGATTTTAAATCGAAATCGAGTTGGTATCTCAATCTCGCTTGCTGATTTCAGTGTAGCATTACAATCTTATTTTATTTTTTAACTGCACATTACTGCAAAATGATATGTTTGCCCCCCATATTTTCATTGGTGGGGCGATCGCCCCCTGCCCCCCCCCCCCCGGATCGACGCCTCTGTGTATACTCTTAAATCTAACCCGACTGGCAATATCTTTTTTCTTCTTAATGAATGATGATAAAATGCAGATTCGGACCAATTAAGACTAGCACAGATTACAAGCTGGGTGGCATCTCATGCCTGCGCCATCGAGCTTACCGTCATTCCTTAGACAATTAATCTTGCCACCCTTTTACTCCCGTTTATTTTTCCACCCTTTTGAAATAATTGATTTATTAAAATTGATTTATTTACCACTGATGGGATGGAACACCCTATCAACAAAAGTTGTTTTTCGTTGGGGTCCTTTTATGTCATGTGTTAAAAAATATCATATACCTTGTACATAAACATTTCATTCTGTTTCATCTTGAACCTCCACCCATCTGTTTAATAGTCCTGAATTTTTTTTCTTTATTTTATAACAATATACACAAATTGCGAGAGAAACAAACTGATTGATGGCATACTGTAATCATCACTATTATCATCATGATCAAACTTTTCATTTTTTCATCATCATGATAATTTTTCTACCCTAAATTATTGGGGGGATGATAATACGGGCCATCCCCCACTTGAAATATTGGGGGGGATATATCCCCCCATCCCCCCCTGATCGACATCCATGGGGGGGGGGGTGATGAAGGCATATTATATTTGATGGGGTATGTCTGTACCTTCCGCCATCTGGATCCATGTCTGGCATAACACAAAAGATTGTTCAAGTGACCACAAAATATATTGTAAACAGTTCCAATAGGTGGATAACTGGAGAACTAAAACACTTGTGTGAATTTAGGAGTATCTTCATATCATTTTTAGTATTCATAATCTATCGTTTTAATTGACCACCATTTTCATGAAAAATCTGTTCTGATATTGTCTGAAGCTGCCCATTCTCAGCCTGAATGAACTTGGGTTTTTCTTTTTGTTCGTCGCTTAATATCTAACGGGAGCGTTCCTGGGAAATGGTTGATGACCTTTTTTTTCAGAAGATTTTGGGGTTTCTTTCTCATTTTTCAATGTGCCTTTCCTAATTCAGAGTCTATCTTTTTTTGTCTATCTTTTTTTCCCCACTGAGTTCCATGCCTGTACCTTTCTTACAAACTAATCATGTTTCTGATGTAGTCTGAAGCAAATATATCTCATTGTTGACCAGCTGAATTCCTTTTGGATGGGCAAGAATTATGATACTTCTTTGAGTAACATTTATTGAAATGGAAATCATCCTTCTTTTGATACATTTTTCACCCTTTGAGGGCCTCACTTTCTTAATTGTATAGAGGAAGAGGGTTTGGGTGGGATAATGCAGTCTTAGAATCTGTCATCCCATTTATGATATGGATTGGTAAGAATTTAGGGCACTGTTTCACAAACCTTACTGTCGGTAATACATGTTGTTCAGAATGTCAAATATCCAGTTTTGTGAATGATCGAAAGTGGGATCATGTCTTTAATTATGCTTACAACTTACAAACCAGCAAACTTGGGTTGTTGCTAAGACCAGTGGCCATAGTTAACACTGCAGGAGAGATACATGTTGCTCCTTGTAACAGGTATAAATTTTGATGAGATCTTCATTCGTCTGGGAGCAAGGACCTGTGAAAAATGAGTTTGTACAACCCACACCATAGAAAAGGATTGATACCGTAGGTAGTTAGTATGGACCATCTAGATTACTGCTAGGGAGGTAGTAGTCTCAAATTGTGGTATCACTTTTTTACTTTTTTTTTATTCAAAGAGCAATGTAAAATAGCAAAAAATGAAGAAAAAAAATAAGGGGAAGGTGAAATGTAAGTTGCCATACCTCTGCTTGTATAAACGTCATTCGTGTATCAAAATTTTGCTGGGTGACAGCTCTAATGTTACAGCAACATTCAAAAGTGAAATTGAGATATTGAACCTTCAAAATGGAAATACACTAATGGCCAGTGTCCATTTCCATCTCAAGTAGATATGAAAAAATTCAGACAATAAGTTGATTTTTGTGTTTAGATATGTGGTGCTCCATAAAACCATACTTCGGTTGAATATGTGTTATTCAAACAATTTAAAACATTTTCAGATTCTAACTAGCCTTTGGGCTACCAGTTACAATCTTGTAGTGCCGTTAGTTTGGGATCCAACGCTGCTTAAATCAATTAGTATTGGTACTGTTGATATTATCTGATCCAAACCAAATTAATTCCACTGGCGTGGGACCCCCGCCCTCAAAAATTAAAATAATGTGGCCAGACATGGAGTATGGGGTAAAATGTCTTTTTTAAAATGTTTTTTTCATCGTGAAATTTGTATAGGGGTCAACGGGGCCAACCCCCTCCCCCATTTTACAGCAGTATTCGTTATCATGAAATGTAAATATTTCCAAGTCGTTTTCCCTCTCATAGTCTTTGTTTATATCAATCCCCCAAGTATAATGATCTCCGCCACCTAAATAACAAAATAATCAAAATGATACTGGATGATAGGCCTAGGTATGTTAATTGCTATATAAAGCAGATTATTATTAATATTAATATTTCTAAGCAATCACTTGCCAAACTCATGCCACCCATCCTTGTGATCTTTTTGTATAAGGTATAGGCCTTGTATAGATGCTATGGACTGTGATTCATTAGAGACTCCAGACAGGATGTCCTGATATTCTTAACAGTATCCATGACCACTCTGTCCTTCTCCTGGACATCCTGTCAACCTGTCCAGGTTTAATTGACTCTTCACTACCCTGAACTTCATCTTGGCTTCCTACATGGAGATCCTGTTTGGAAGACCTCCAAGGTACAGTGAGTTGATGTCCAGTAAATTGATCCTCCCTCTAAGGATAAAGCATTCTTTTGCTAAGCTCATGCCACCCCTCCTTAACTTTGGTTCAGATAAGGTATAGGCCTTGTAGAGATGCTATGGACCGTGATTCCTTAGTCCAGACAGGATGTCCTGTTGCTCTTGACAGTATCCATGACCACTCTGTCCTTCTCCTGGACATCCTATTAACCTGTCCAGGTTTAATTGACTCTGCACTACCCTGAACTTCATCTAGGCTTCCCACATGGAGATCCTGTTTTGGAGACTTCCAAGTTCAAGGCTCCAATTACATGTAAGAATTCAAAAGGGCAAGGCTATTTTTAATAGGACACTTAAATAGAGGAAAATGAAGGTGGTCATCACTTTGGGGGCATCCAAGGCGATTAAAAAAGGGCATCAATCGTAAAATTTACATTTCAATCGGACACCATGCACTGGATCACCATAGGGCACCCAGTTCGAGGCCTCAGAAAAAAAAAATTGGCCTTAATTCTACAAATATTTGGAAGGTCATCAAGGCGATTTCTGAGTGCATCTGACGCCATGATCTTGAGTGGTCTTATGTTAATTTGAGCCCCACAAGTTGACTATTTAGGTCTCTGTTCAGGAATTCCCTACTGGTAGAACTTGTACATGTTAAACAAGTGCTGTAGTGTATTTTGGTATATCGATATTGTCTGATATCATAAGATGATCTGTCGATTGACAGATCAACTTTTAATTTTGTACAAATTTTCTAATTTTTATTTATTTATTATTAATTTGTATTTTTACGCCCTTTTCTTGTTGGCACAAAATCTACGTCTTCAATTTTCTTCAAAATATTATTGGTTATGGGGACTTCTCATGTCATGTGTATGAAGCAAGTTTAAGGTCAAAAGGTCATTGTGACATCATGTAGATGCCATTTTGTAAAATCACATTATCGATCATTTCTTCATTATCATTCATCAAAAATTAACTTTATTTACATCACATTAACTTCAGGTCAAGTGTCAACTGTCCATGTACTCAAATGTCATGTAAAGGTCATGATGTGCTGGAACGTGCACGTCAAAATTTTAAAATGTTCTAAATCACATTTTGACGAAAGTAGAGTATGATTCAGCTCATTTTAAGCATTTCAAAAATTTGCATGTGCACGTAACTGGCATATACAACATAGAATGGCCATATTTTTATATCAATGCATCGATAATATAATTCTGAGTAATTTGATACCTTGATCAACCTTCTAAGACCAGTAATAACAGAATTAGCCTCCATCAAAGTTTACAGCACAAGCCTTTACAAAATTCATTATAGCTCTTCAGGAAGTCTGTTGACCCCATTTTTTTTCATATTCGAATAAAGTATGGATGGGAGATATGATTTCATGTCACATTTGACCCTAAATTTCATCATGATGTCATCAAATTGGCGTCGGAACTCAAAATTTCCATTTTGCTTCTTATGACGTCATCAAAGTTATGCAAATTTGACTCTAACTCCGTAAATATTGGTCAATTTTCACACAGTTTGTTATATGTTGTAGCTGAGGACATACTCTTTCTGATGTGTTGGCTATACTATTTATTTTAAGGAACAGATCATCCTGAAAATGGTGATTTATAGAGGCATGTAATGTTTGCTCATTTTGCATGTAATCTCTATGAGAAACATGGATTCTACATTCCTCTATTTCATGAGCCATATCTCCAGTATTTCTTCTCGGATTTTGCTAAGCTTTGGTTATGTTTGTAGCTGAGATTTTATGCTATCGATCTGTTGCCTTTATTTTTCTATCAAATGCCGGAATCATGCCAATACTACACTTGCAAATTTGGATTTGAGATCCTCTTAAAGATAAATTCCAGTTTTGGTAACGATCTCAAAATGATTTTTGACAGAATCTAATATAATGACCACCCAAGTGTCTGTTTGTATGAATAAAAAATATGTGCCAAAGGATTCTGAAAGAAATTGTGTAATTGCTGAGAAATAAGCAAAATAAGCCCGGATTCGGTCACTTCCATCGGGTTCAGCAATATCAATTACACTGTCCCACGTGTGCCTATCTGTGTTGGTGATCTTCAGTGTGAACATTTTCAGCGTAGATTTCAAGATTTCACAAAGTTCAGCTTATGTAACTGTACCAGATCTAGATCCTCGATGATTTTCTGACAATCAAGCCTGGTTTTACAGACTTTCTCATGAAATCAGTGTTTACTGCAACTACTGGCATTTCTCTTTAATTTGCTTACAAAATGTACATGTAAAGTTAATGCACTTTTTCCACTCCCTGATGAGCATTCCATATAATTAGATTTAAAGTGATATATTTTATTGTATAAATGGGAAGATCTTCATGTCATACTGAGACATGTTTGTAACTTGAACCCCCCTCCACACACACATTGCATGCACTTTCTCTACTCCCTTGGGAACATTCCTTACAATTTTGTTGTATCGAAAATGGGATGATACACACATACTGTGACAGATTTGTAAACAGCCAGTCCCTTCAATTTCAATTAAACTTGACCCCCATGCACATACAATACATGTAGTTTCCCTACTCCCTGGGGAGCATTCCATTATTTCATGTGATTTTGTTGTACTGGTATCCAAAATGGGAAGATATATGTGTACTGTGACAGGTTTGTAAAACAGTTGGTCACTAACTTCCACTGAACTTGAAAAACCTGGGGCTCCTTAAATCCCTGGGCTCTTCAAGAAACCCTGGGATTTAAGGAAGTTTAACAGCTTCGCACAACTGATTTATACTGATAGACTTGGTGATGAGGGGCTTATTCAAGGGTAGGTGTTCCTCAAGGTTCTAAGGTGTACTTACTCACCTGTAAAAAGGTGTTTTCACACTAGCATTCAAATTCAAAATCAAATTTCAAATGTGAATTTTAGATTTTCAAAATCATTCAGATTCAAATTCAAATTCAATTTTCAAAATCATTGAAATTAAAATTAGAATTCAAGTTCAAATTCAAATTTAATTCAAATTTGAATTTTCAAATTCAAATCCAAATTTGAGTTGTATTCAAATTCATTTACAATTCATTTTTGGTTACATTAAAAATGGAATGTACAGGTACAAAAAAATCTTTATACACAAGATGAGGGGCTTATCGAAGGGTAGGTGTTCCTCTAGGTTCTGAAGTGTATTTACTCATCTGTAGGTGATGTGTTCACATTAGCATTCAAATTCCAAGTTGAATTTAAATTCTGATTCAAATCTAAATTTTCAAATACAAATTCAAATTTCAATCAGAATTAGAATAAGAATATAAATATTCAAATTCAAATGCAAATAGAAATTCAAATTAGAATAAGAACTAGAATATTCATATTCTAAATAAAATTCAGAAATTCAAATTTTAAAATTTAAATTCAAAGTCAAATTCAAATTCATATTTCATGTCTTTCAAAAAGTACAAAGTACAATGCATTAGGAATGGAACACAATTTTGTTTGAAATTTTTGTTTGAAATTTTGTTTGAAATTTTTATACAATGCTGTTTGCAATATGAACCTTACACATTAAACATTGAAACAAGTGTTTCAAATCTTAAGCAACAAAATTTTATTTTTTTATATTTAATTATCCATAATATAAGCATGGGTGTTACACTGTCGAAAAATTGCTGGAATGTTCATATAGTGAACAGCGTTGTATAAAATTTATTATATTATTGGTGAATGGGATACCCTGACCCCTTTTCATTTAAAGGGGAAGTTCACCCTGAAGAAGACTTTGTTGTAAAAATAGCAGAAAAAATAGTAAAAAATATTGGTGAAGGTTTGAGGAAAATCCGTTAAGGAGTAAGAAAGTTATTAGAGTTCAAAGTTTTGGATTTGTGACGTCATAAATGAGCAGCTGCCCCATGTGTTATGTAATATAAAACGCATGAATTTCAAATTTTATATGGTTGCTGATGACTTGATTTTGTTTTCTATTCATGATCGGGTGTGAAATGATTTTTCAATTGATATACAAAAGGTACAGTAAAAACCATTTTCAATTTTCTGAGAAAATGACATTTCATTGATTTTTTACCATTCGCTGTGTAGGAATGCTGCTCGCATATGACCTCACAAATCAAATAATTGAAATTCTAATAACTTTTCAATTATTTTAGGAATTTTTCTCAAACCTTCAGCAATATTTTTCATTATTTTTTCTGCTATTTTTACAATAAGCTTTTTGTCAGGGTGAACTTCCCCTTTAAAGAGATAGAGTGTCATCCCTAATAGAGAGAACAGGATATCAAAACTGTTTAATAAACAAACATTTGCACATAAGCATAAGACAGTGACCTTGTGATGTTAGTATTTGTTGTTGATTGGAAGGCGCCAAGTAATTTATGGTTTCCTGCCAAATGAATGGACCTCAGTTTTGTGGAACACTTGTCATTTATAAGCTAGGTAGTGTTCACACCAGAGGGAAAAAAACTTTAGCTCGGTTATTCTGTTTTGCATTTCAAAATGTCAGTTAAGATTGAAAAATGTGTTCTTTGGTGTTTTTGAAAATTTCTTAAGGATTCACTTCTAATTTGTAAACTTAAATTACAGAGGTCCTTCTTCTGTTTAAAATGGTGGAGCAGTTGCTACCAAAGTTATTTTCATGAAGTCAGCTTGCATTTAGCTGTAGTCTGAACGTTATTTGTTTGGAAAATCATACACACCAATGTATGCATTGTTGTAACATTGGGCATCGCCGCCATATTACCAATTGTAACGGCCTCTGTTAGTGCACTGTTAGCGCTAACAACGTTTCTGTGTGGTCAGTACAGATCTAGACTAATTTATCTGCTGAAGGGGGTTGGGACACTTCTTTGTATACACTTTATACAATCAGAAGGGAGCATATAATGGGCAGATTTTGCAAGTCCGATCCAGTTGTGTCCTTGGTGTGTTTAGGGATTCAAAAACACACAAATGATAAAAGGGGTTTTTGTCGAAGATAGGCATACATCAACAAAAAGGGTCCATATTATTATATCTGAGATTGATTCATTCACAGTTAGGGTTTTCTTTTTTACATCAGTGGTCATGATTTCTGTACATTCTAAAATTCCTCTTTTTAAAAAACCCTGCAATACCAGGGGCCTGTTGCAGAAAGAGTTGCAATCAATTGCAACTCTAAAAATCATGCGCAACTTGATTTTCAACCATTTTTTGGCTTGCGTTAAACGCAACTCTTTCTGCAAAGGGCCCCAGTTCTACCTCCACACTTTGTAAGTCTTGGTCTGTATGCCATAATGTAATTCATCTTGTTAAATTGCTTGCTTGCTTTCATTGCATCGAAGGCAAGAACAGCATTTCACAAGCACCTGCAGAGGTTTGGTCACGTTTAATCCCCTTCTCAGCAGTTACGGGGCTGGAAAGAAGTCTTGACTTAGCGGTTCGTTGTACCCACCAATAACTTGGTTCCTTTCTCGAGCAAACTTTCTGCACGCAACATGAGCACATCTCCGCACTGCCAGGGATGAGTTAAGCTTCAACGTATATGGCCCCTCTTGAGCTTTGCGCCAGTCGAAAATTGGGGGAAGGAAGTTTGCTTGAGTATTTTTTATTAATCTCATTTCCTTTTTGTGTATGCAGAAGTAGTAGGGCTGTCCCAGACACTCCTAAAGCGAGGATTGTGTATTAGGGTAAAGTGGAATTGACAGGGCTTGTTGAGATTAGGGGAAATTTGCAGTGTTCTACTTATCTTTCCCTCAAGATACTCTGTGAGTAATGTGTCGAAGATTCATTGAAAGTGTCATATATGCAGTCACAGGGTATGTGGATTCCACTTACGTGTTATTTCCTTGGTATGAAACTGTCAAAGAATCAAATTATTTAATCACAATGCTATATCATTCTCCCTCCCAATGCACTACTTGTATCATCATTGTCTTTTGTTTTATTCCTAGTGACCTCCACTTGTTAAAGCAAAATAATGCTGGTAATTTAGCCATAAAAATATCTCAAATGCAAGTGGAGACATGCAAACCAAATAGGCAGTGACTTGTTTGATTGACATAATAGTTATATCATCAGTCAAGACATTATCTAATCAGAGATGTTTATGTAATTGATCAAGGTGTTGGAAATTACTTGTATTCAGGCATGGATCCAGCCCAATCAGATACAATATTATCTAAGTGTAGACTATTATGCAAAAACAATATGGCCCCTAAAATGGTATTGTGCCTAATGTAGGTGGATCGACACTTGCTTGTATTGATGTACCTGCTCTGTCATAATTTTTCGTTTCAGTTTAATCATTTTTCATCTTTTTCTTCAATACATTGTCTTAAATATCATGTAGGCCTACTATATATCCTTTTCAAGTTCTTAAAAATGTTAAGCTTTGTCTGTATTTATGAGCAAATAAATAACCATATGAAGGATGTACACACAATGCCCCAAAACGTGAAAAATAATGTATTAAAAAAAAATGTATTGTATAGTATGTACCATCAATAAATGGAAATTAACAATCAAGATGAATGAAAAATAAGATTAGAAGATAAAGAGATGCTTGCAAAGCCTATTTCATGTTTGTTCATTCCTGTATCCTTTGCAGACCATAATTTTTCAATCAGCCGCAGTCAATCAATCCTGGTCACGATCCAGGTTGTATTCCGTGTTCAAGCTAGAGAGTAGAGATCCCAGTAAGAAAAAGTGAAGACTGCCCTCGTTTTGTAATCGTCAGTGTCTCCCAGGGCAGCAGCTTGTCTAGATCGTGCGTGCCGTGTCGTCTCTCTGTTCGTGTTGTCCCTCTCTATTGACTCTCTCCCGTAATTACCTTGGAAGATTGCCAGCCCTCTTGTAGTAAAACGCTTTCTTCTAGTGGTTCGTAGTATGGGCTGGGAAGGGATCATTACGGGGTGGAGGGGGGGGGGGGTAGGGAAAACTTGTTCTCCTAGTTGTGTGTAGTCTTGGACAGGATCATCTAGGGGTGGGGTAGGGAAAATTCTCTTTCTCCTAGTGATGATGGCCTTAGAAGGGATCATCAAGTGTGGGTGGGGTGTTTCCTTCTTTTGGTGGATGTGTGGCTTGGGATGGGATTGTAGGATCGGGAAGGGGGGGGGGAGAGAAATGTTTTTCTGAAGGGGTGTGTATGGCCTAATTAGAGGGATCTTCTGGGGAGCGTTTCATGAAAGGACTTGTCGGACGATTTATCCGACAAGTCCTGTTTTATCCGACAGTTACTATAGTAACATTGCTTCTCAACCAATCAGAGTCCAGGAAAGTTGTCAGATCTGACAACTTGTCGGACGAAAATATTGATGAAACGCCCCCCCCCCGTGAACTTCCCCTGTAAGCACATACTGTACGCACTGCAAAAACTTGGTGTTGACGTAACACCAGCCCGGAATATATATATGCGTCCACACCAGAGAAGTATTGAAACAACGCCAGTTTGGAATCAAACCGATGCTGTTTGGATACTAATTGGTGTTGTATAAACACTTTTATGGTGTTAAACCAAAATGAAACTGGTGTTGTTTAACACTTCTCTGATGTGGACATAAATAGATTTTGGCCTGGTGTTAAATCATCACCATAATTTTTGCAGCGTGCTTCCCCTTCCCACCCAAATCTCAATCCCATGTTATTAATCATGATTCATACCATTATGTAACACTTTTGTAGGAGGGCAATTTGGAAAATTATTTTCCAACAATGATGCAAGCTTGGCTTTTACATAACATTCAGGCCTGTCAAGAAGTTCGATTTTGTATAGACGAGTAAACTTTGCAGAAGCCTGCCAATGCTGAGGTTCGAGAATTGGTCTCAAGACGGCAAACTTGACACAGAAATATCATTGACCCTGCAAAAATATGTACTCTCTTTTAGCATGTGCACAAAGGGGTTTTTCATATGATTATGCGATCGATATACATATAGGCCTGCATGTATATGTGATCTATTTCCACTTTTGTTTCATTTTTTTAGCGCTGTGGGGGAAAACATTGTTGATTTGAAGTATGAAATCTTAGACCATGATAAATGTAATAATAATGATGATTCAGAAAGGGCAGAAACTTCTCAGAATATTCTATTGTGATTTATAAATACTCTTGATATGGTCTTGTTAAGAATGAAATAACTTCTTCATTTCATTTCATTTATTTGAGCACGGGGCCTACCTCAACCAGCAGTATGTTCTTCCGCAGGGCCGTGCAGATAAAATTGCATGAGTTGCGACCATGTTGATTGGCTTTATAATTTCACAATTCTTTTGATGTAGCTGGTAGCTTGGCCAAGAGATACTTTATATAGAATTAGTAGAAATGTTAGAATAGTGAGGAAGAAAGAGAGAAAGAAACCTTTTAATACATCAGCAATTGGTCTTATCTGAGGTATATGTAGATAAGAGACAACCTGCATCCTGGATTGTAGCCAAATACTTATGAATTGCTTCCTGAAAGATGAGGAAATGACCCAAATATATCAAGTTTTATGTACTCAGATGTATGATATGGGATGCTTAGTTAGAGACAGAAAATATTAATTGAGCCATAATGCTTTTATAATCGGTCACCCTGTTAGTTCTGTAGAGATGCTGCAATGAGAGCAAGAAAGACGTTTGAGTCCATTTAGTTGTACATAACTGCATTCCAACATTGGTAGTTGTACTGTATTCATGCAATATAATAACAATCCCTTTTTAACCTACATGTTTTAATGTAAATACAGACAAAAAGCCATGGGAATCATTTCATGAAAGAAATCATGATATCCTTTGAATACTTTGCCCTCAGCCAATCAGATGCAAGGATTTCAGTAGCTTGTAACAGTTGTCTTTGCAAACCACTGAGTATTTTGTTTCATGTATGCTCCTAAGAATGACAGCCGTATCATCGGCAGCCATCATAACCATTTAACAAGTGACATAAAGTCTGTATTTAGTTTTGATAAACTATTCAGACTTTGAATTTGTTATAAGGGTAGCCACTGCAGCCCTAATGAACTATTCTCCCAGCAGGCCCTGTATAAAACAATATTTTCAGATCTCTAGATACTCCGAATGACAAAAGTTCAGTTCAGAAGCCGCCCAGCCCCGCTCGCAAGACCCGTTACGAGACATTTAAGTTTCTCAGTCCTGTCAAAAATTGTCAACCTCGAGCGCCACATGCGAGAGATGCACGCACGGCTTCGCAACTTCCTCCATTAACTAGTAACTAGTAGCCGCTCCATGCATGGCTAGCGCATGCACAGCGCTAGCGTGCACCGTACAGTGCTGCGATCCCGTTCCGTAGACCCTGTTTTTCACTCTGTGCGGTATATATTTAGTTCCCAAGACCCTGTACTTTACCCTTGTGGTCAGTTCCTTAGACCCCCATTTCAGAGTTTCGTGAGGCACACCCAATCAAAAAATAATTTGAGTGCCCCCCCCCGGCCATACACACAGGGGCATTAATAAGTACACTTTTACAAGGGAAAGAAATCAGAGAAAATCCTTTGGAAATAACATCTCAGGCAGAAAAATATTTAAAGTATTTGAAGGAAATACATGTATGTATGAAAAAAATGTAGAAAATGTATTTCATTTGTGAAATTTAACTCTTGTCTACAATTGCAACTTTAGGATATATCTATGACGATATTCCTTCAGGGAAAATTTATTTAATTTTTCATTTCTTCACATTTTGTTATTACTTGATGCTCCTCCCATATAGAAAAGTAAAAAAATACATCTTTACTATGTTCACTTTGAAGGTCATTCCTAAAAATAAGAATAATAAATCATTTGAAAGTCTGTTACAAATCAAGAAACTAGGCACAAACAGAAAGGGCAACGAACTAAACCTACGCAAAGTATTTCATGATGAAAACTGCAAAATCACAGGGCAATGACCGAAAGAAAACATGACAAAAACATTGAAAATGAATGTAATGAAAAAAGATTGCTTCCCTCCTCCTTACATTTGATTTGTACCGTGTGAGGGTTTCATGAAACAAATAGTCATGGATTTTTCACTGACAAATTTGCTCTGAGCCAATCAGATGCAAGGATTCGGGTAGCTTGTCAATGTAAATCCCTGACTATTTGTTTTGTGAAATGCTCCCTATATCTCATCTTCCTACATCTCCATTTCATTTTCTATCCTCTCGGATGTAATCAAGTCGGCGCGAAGTCCCGCCCGGCCCGCTCCTGAACACGGCTTGATTTTTTTTCATTTTTTTAATCAAGAGTGATTGAAAGCTTGAACATTCTAACACCTGTGCCCATTTAATTTAGTCAATATTTGCTCAGGCATTTGACAGGTTTCCCTGTCCATGTCGATTACTTTAATTACTAAATCTTTGTTTCATAATGAGAAGGGGGCTGAGATGTACATGGAGTGCAATCATCTAAAATAGACAGACTAATCAGATATCCATGTTCCTTGTAATAAAGAGTATTGATAATAGTGTGCATCGCTTAGAAAAATTATAAAAGTGTTATATAAATGTTGCAGATTGCAATATGGATTTTCAGTTCATAAAACATGCAATGATGTAATGATTTCAACACAAATTTCGAATTAGTCCTGTCTTCAAATAACATCCAGTAAAGTATGTCTACTTGTAAGTCAACAAAATTATGGTTCACCATTTTGTAATTTTTCACAGTTCCTGTTTTCCAAAAGAAGAAGTTTATGATAAATCGGTAAGAATTGGTTAAAATGTGAATTGGCCAAGTATTAGTTGTGATCCCAATTAATTTACATGTAATTTTGATTTTACCCGATAGGTCAGGTCATATTTGAACCAACGTATTGGTACGTAAAAAAAGTACTGATTGTAGATGTAGTGGTTAATTGTTGTTTTCTCTGTTTTTATTACATCTGAAAAATCTAAAAGCTGAAATCATGTCAAATTTTTGTCCTATATAGCATCTTATTTCATGGACCTGCCTAACTGTTTGAATGGTTACACTTTTCATTACCCTGAAAAGAGCACTGTGTTGTTAGAACCTGTCTGAAAAGCTAATATTTGTGAATAAGTTTACCCATTTGATTTTACCTTCATAGTCTAGACTGCTTAATTGATTTTTTTAAAAACTGAGTAAACAACTTGATTGACATATATCGGCGGCATTCATCCGAGCCGTCGTATCAGTCAATTTTGGTGAAATAAAATTGATTTTTTGATTTTTGCAGAAAATGAAAGTACAAGTCCTATCCTATTCACAACAATTTCTAGGATGCAATTTGCTTTAGTTTCTGAGATATGTGGGGATTTTCACAGTGATGTCATACAAAATTTTGATAACATGCGCAAATCCCATAGGATACGTGTACTGCAGTAGAGCAGCAGAGCGATACAACGTTTTGACTGACTGCGATGTCAATGCGCGGTCAGCCAAATCGTCGTATGGCACTGCATTGACTTTGCACGTGAAAAAGCGATTAAATGCTTTGACTGATCACGCGCATTGAAATCGCGGTCAGTCAAAATGTTGTATCACTTTTTACCTATGGCGTTTTTGTAAAGGGAAAATCTAAGCCGTTCAAACCAAAATTAAAACCATGTACATCTTTTGCGATATTTTCTCCTATCCTTGGTTTTATGTAAAAATAACGATACCAACGTGAAGCAATTGTCTTGGTCTTTCCAACCATGTATTCTTCTAGCATAGGCTGAGGAACTAAGGGGGAAAATAGTAAACTTTAAAGTCGATTTTTTTTTCTGAAATGGGTTGCACTGTCGTATCAGTCACACATACGACGGTTTGGATGATTGCTGATGATATGTATGCATGTATGCACATTCTGTAGTAAAAAATGAAAATTAACTTATATAGAGTATATTCACAGAAATCCCTGGTGTATTCCCTGCTCTGTGAAATATGACATGTTTATATAAAATGGTTGATTTCTTTCAAATTCAAATTTGATCTCATTTCCGACAGAATATCAAATAAAATACAAATATTTCTTATAAATTTATAGCAAATATTTGCAATGCATATCATTGTCATATATACATTTCTAATTATATTCAGTGTCGTAAATGATCATTAACATAAAGAAACTTCAATAATATGGTTTATCTTTGTAGACAATAATACAAAGAAAAAAATGTATAAGTGGAAAGCATAATATGATGCAGTATTTGGTACCCTGGGGTACCAAATAATAATCCGCCATTTTGTTGAATTATTTATTTAATTTTTTGCGCTGTACCCTGGGTTACCAAAAAATGTGTACAAGTATATTTAATGTTTTGTACAGATTTTTTTTTCTTTTTAGTGATCTTATGTAACAATTAATGCATGCAAATGATAAATTTATTCTAAATTCTTAAGTATAACATAATTTGTTTACTATTATTGGCATTAGATTGTATCAAAGAAAGGAAATAGGCGTTGTGATCATTGTCCCCATTCATTGTCATGATTGTCGCACCGATCGCACGACCGTGATCACCATGACAACAATGTAACTGTACACTATTACAACACGAGATGGCGCTGCACAACGCCGTACCCCGGGGTACTACGGTACCCCGGTGTACGGCGTGGTGCATCATATCAAGCATCACATTTTTGCGCAAATAATCTTTGATTTCAGTGTTTGTTATATATTCAACTCATTGAAAATGAAAGCTTTTAAAACTTGGGACATGAGCATCAGTATACCATACAACTTTTGGAAAATGAAAATAGATTTCCTCCATCAAGTCTATGAAAAAATAATGAATGCTGTCACAGAAATAAACCTTACACAACTGGTTGGAAGTGAAGATTTGAATCATCCTTGAGTAAATCTGCAGTTAAATTGAAGTTACTATATTAAGCTGGAAAATATTTTAGAAGATGTCTCAAATGAAATTAAGAATTCTTCTTAACAATGGGACTGAAATCCATGCAATACCCAAACTTCAAAGTGCGATTATATTATGTCTGCACTGATAATGATATTTTTTGTTTATCTCTCTCTCTCTCAGCCTCTATATTATAAAGGATAGAGTTTTCGATAGATAAGAGATTTGTAAATCCAGGGGCCTGTTGCAGAAAGAGTTGCGTTTAAACGCAAGTCAAAAAATCAACCGCAAGTCCCAAATGCGCGCTGTTGATTGGTTGAAAATCAAGTTGCGCGTGATTTTTAGAGTTGCAATCGATTGCAACTCTTTCTGCAACGGGCCCCAGATAAATCAGATCGAAGTAAAAACAAAAGGGAAGTTGGTACAAGTGGGGAACATTTGAAAACAAAAATCCATATAAAGGTTTGGGTGAAAATGAGATTGAGAAGATTTAGCTTTTCAGAGGCTCATTATTCTTGTCATAGAATACACTTTCAGGCAAGTGTTTCATGAAGCAAATAGTCAGTAATCTATAATGCTTAGAGGTATTGTTTAACTTTGTGAGCAGCCGATTTAAAAAATTCTTAAACCAAGATGAAACATGTGTACAAGTGCATGTATTAGAACTAATAAACCCTGAAAAAATCATTATTGAGAATGAAAAGCTAAAACTACAAGGCGAACCCCGATTTTGTAAATAGGCGTCTTATAGACACCTAGATAGTACACATAAGTGTATGGGATGAAATTAAGATGGTGTTTCCGGTCACTTTGTATTTCAATTTTTGAAGCACTAAATAATTATTTTCAAACGCAATTTTTTTCTGGGCTTTATATTTGTAACATATCACAGACACAGGTGACAAGTGTGACCTTCTAGCTCAGATTTTTTAAAAGTCAAACCAATGTTAACCAATCACTTTAGATTGCTTTGAGCCAATCAGATGCAATGATTTCAGTAGCTTATAACAGTTCTCAGTGAAGATCATTGACTATTTCTTTCATGAAATGATCCCCTGGTCTTGTGATTTCATCTTGCATCATTATGTATATATATTTCATTTTCTGGGCCAGAAGATGAAAAAAAAATGCATAATTTTCTGACTCTCTTTTTTTGTCATGATTGCAAAGATTTGGAAAATATGATAAGTCCTTTACTTTAGAAAATCTGCTAAATCTACAACTAGGGTCTCTAATAATTACCTAAACTCCATTGGTCTAATTTTCATTGTTATATGGCTCTTGTAAGTTGAATGTTGTTTTACAATTAAAGCTGTGTTCGTAGTCTCAATCTGTATGGCTTTGGCAAGGTTGCCTCAAGTATTACTCAAATGCTCTGTGCATATACTGTATACCCACAACACATATGCATCGGATTCATGACCACAGCGTGCCATTCTAACATTTTCGAGAATCTCATTTCTGAAATTTGAATATCATCCTGTTTTTTAAATAAGCATGTGAACTTTGTTGAGTTGATAGAATTGAAGACTGGCTTTAGAACATAAAATGAAACTCATGTATGATAATATGACCAAAAATTAACCGGGAAATAGAAGGAAGGGTCCCAAAAAACTCAATGACCCCTGTTAGTGTGTGTTTGCTGGCATTCCTTAATTTAAAGGAGAAATATATTGATTATGAATGTGGTCTTATTATATATCAATGGAAAGGTAATGATGTGGGGATCATCAGTGGGTCATTCAAAAATACCGAAAATAATACAAAAAGGTGAAAATCGCCGATTAAAAAACGCTAAAATGCCCCTCCGAAATATGCCTCGCATCGGTCTCTGAATTGACTGGAATTTGATGACGTCACTGTCTGTACGAGAGGCGTGATTGGCTCTCCAAAGTGAAGCTCCACTTGCATGCAAAACCTGTTGCGTGGGTACGTTTTCTCCACACTGTCACTGAATACTTCTATCACGAAATGAAAGAAAACCCAGAATTTTATCTAGATTTGGATTTTCAAATTGATGATTTTAAAGATGAAGAGAATGATGATGAAGTGAACAACACAGTGAGGTAGTTGGAGGTAAATAATGGGGGAACAATGCCGATGATTATGATGAAAATTCAACTTGCCTGACGATCACAAGTAAAGTCATGTACATGCCGATTCGCTACCAACTCATGCAGCTGCTGCTACAAGTGGTAGCTATACGTACACCGCGCGGGCCAAATTAAATCCATGAAAATGAATAACCACATCAGAGAGAGTCTATCATAAGAAGGAAAATAATGATATAACTGTACTTACAAACAAGTGAATAATCCGAATTAACCTGAAAGCAAATCAACTCAACGAATAGCAGCAGACGATATGCACCGACCATAAACTTCATGTGGCTGGGATAGATTGTCACTCGTTCTGTTAGATGTAATTTGTAACTCATTAATTTGACAAAATTACGAAACTCGGGGAATTATTTATATATATAAAAATATAGTAACATCTCTTATTATTTTTTGTATTACGATAAAACCTCTTTTGAAGGGAAACGTTGAGATAAACTAAAATTACTTTTAAATCCCGCCCTCAACATGCGTAGCTTGTATGTCATTGCAAACAAACCATCGCAAACATGCACGTATTCCTTCCTTGCTGATTGAGAGCTGTGCAACACGTGCATAGATCTATTCTCTCAGTCTCAGCCAAGGCGAGCAAACAATACGGCATGTGTTGTTGTGATGGTTTGTTTAAATGCTACGCATGATGTGATGATCTTTTACATCTAATTTTAATTTACCCCAACGTTTTCCTTCCAAACAGGTTTTATCATAATTCAAAAAATGATAAGAGATGTTACTATATTTTTATATAGAATAATAATTCCCCGAGTTTCGTAATTTTGTCAAATTAATGAGATAAAAGTTACATCTAACAGAACGAGTGACAATCTATCCAGTCACATGAAGTTTATCGTCAGTGTATATGCCATATCGTCTGGTACTATTCGTTGAGTTGATTTGCTTTCAGGTTCGGATTATTCACATGTTTGTAAGTACAGTTACATCATTTTCCTTCTTATGATAGACTGTCTGGATGTGGTTATTCATGTTCAGCATGAATTCAATTTGGCCCGCGCGGTGTAGCTAGCACTTCCAGCAGCATTAATTGGTAGCGAATCGGTATGTACATGACTTTACTTGTGATTGTGTTGCAAGTTGAATTTTCATCATCATCATCATCGGCGTAATTCCCCTAATTACCTCCAACTACGTCACTGTGTTGTTTCACTTCATCTCAAAATCATCAATTTGAAAATCCAAATCTAGATAAAATTCTGGGTTTTCTTTCGATCATTTCGGGATCGAAGTATTCAGTGACAATGTGGAGAAAATGTACCCTTGCAACAGGTTTTGCATGCAAGTGGAGCTTCACGTGGGAGAGCCAATCACGCCTCTCGTACAGACAGTGACGTCATAAAAAAATCCCCAATTTCGCGGACGTAATTCTGCGTGTTTGAAGCATTCAGAGAGAGAACTTTAAACTATCAATTAACTGAGTTTCATCCGTCTCCATGATAAATGATGTACACCATCGTGTTCTCCTTATTTTCTCCTTTATTGTGATATATGATTCTCCAGTTTTACGATTTTCAATATATTTCTACTTTAAGACCTAAAGGTTTTTCTTAACTCTAATGATTATTTATCTAATTATGATTCATATAATTAAGATTTTCATGTTTTACTTTTCTCAGTATATTGCTTTAAAAATATGATTATCTTGTTCATCTTAAACCAAGACAATAGGAGAGCCACTTGTAAAATGACTGTGAATTTAGCAATAAAAAATTGCCACATCTGATCAATAATGTAAGAATGAATCACAGGAGAGAGAAAAGAGGGAGAGTGTGACTGAGAGAAAGCAATCTCCATCATGAACATCTTTTATTCATTTATGGCTGTCTTGGTAAGCGTTTTATCTCATCAATATAATGATGCAACCGTTATGCCAATTAAGGGGGCATACCGGGGACGTTTTGATATGCTTGAAATTTGATGGTATATTTTTGTAAGAAAGTTTTAAAATACCGATTATGTTACAGTTGAAGAATATTTTTTTTATTTGAAATTTTAGATCATTAGCAAAAGTACATTTTTCGAAAGATGTTTCATTAATGGTTTGGATCAGAGTCTTGATAATTTTTACTAAATAGTTAACGATCATGATTTTTACCTGCAAACAATCTTAGGGGGTGTTGCAAGAAAATATTTGCGATCAATTGCAAATATTCTGTTGCAATTTTACAACTGATTGATCAACGTTAGCTGTAGCATATTGGATTACACTTCTTGTTTCAAGAAGCAGATTAACAATCAACTAATTTGCAATTAACTACAAGACATGATTGATATAGGGACCAAATATAGACTTGCAATTGATTGCAAGTTTCTTGCAACACCCAATTAGAATGTTCTTTTTTAAAGAATCCCCTAAGTTGGTTGGAGAATTTCAATTCATTTTTTTTGCATTTAATTTGTTTTAACAAGCAAATAGTCAGTTCATATTTGAAACAATTATAGATAGGTCGATGAATATTAATGATATGACCTGCTACGTTCATATCTTCATTAGATAAGAAATATATAGAGGCTATTTGTGGTAATATAAAATAAAAGAAAGGGTGTCACGGAGGAGGAGGGTTGGGTTGAGGGGGAGGAGAGAGAGAGTGGGGGGAGTGGGCAAACAAGGTATGTGTATGTGTTTGACTCTTCGAGAGGGGAAGGGGTGGGTATATATGTCTTGTGTGTATGAGTATTGGTGTGAGTGAGTGTGTAATAGAGGAAGAGTAGGAGGGAGAGAGTGTGTGTGAGATTGCATGTTTGAGAGAAGGGGGGGCAAACACCATGGTGGTGGTGTTTGCATACAAAGAAGAGATGAGAAGGGGAAGATAAATAAGAAAAAGATGAAATACACTGAGAAAGCAAAGATCAGCTTTGAAAAACATTATGAAGCAATGACAGTAGGCTAATGTAGAGAGAATAATTCAAACATGAAAAAGGCAAGACTGGGGGAAATAAAGAAAGAATGACTACTTTCTGAATAATGGTAGGAGTGATTTTAGTGTTGGGATTTGACTGTTCAATCATTATTATTAGTGTGATAGGATCCTGCTATATGAGTTATTACAATAATTCAATCCAACTACTGAACTTATGTTTTTGTGCCTCTAGAGTAGAGAATCAAGCCTAGGCAGATAAGAAAGGGATTCAATTATATCCCAGGGCCCCCGTCTTACAAAGAGTTACGATTGATCTGATCAACCTCAAGTATATGGAAATCCATCAATGTCATAATTTTTCTTGAGGAAATTTTGCTTTATGTCCTATGAAAACAAAGAGAAGCATAATGAATTGTCAAGAAAACAGTGAATGTATGAATATACATCATTTCTAGAAAACATTTTGAACAAACATGTAATTTTAGATGTTGATGTTGCTGGCTTTCCATAGTTGGGATTGATCAGATCAATCACAACTCTTTGTAAGACGGGGCCTAGGGCTCCTTTCTTATCAAGAGATGTTATTGATCCGATCAATCACAACTATGGACGGCCAGCAATGTCAACATATAATATGCAAATGTGTTTAAAATATTTTCCAGATATGATGTACATTATATTCATACATTCATCATTCTCTTGAAGATTCAGATTTCCTGTATGTATGGTATGGATTTACTTCCATACAGTTGAGATTGATTTGATCAGTCGTAACTGTTTGTAAGACAGGGCCCAGGACTGAAAAAGCTGTCACCCAATATGGGATCTGTGGTGAGCATAGGACATAAATTATTTTTAGGGACCTTGTTTCTCAGAGACTTCTACGCAAGATAGCGTTCTCCATGCCGCAAGTGCCTTCGTGTTGTAAATATGTACAGACAATCAGACATTGTAATTTTGCCACATTTATTGGAGGTGTAACTCCAGGCACCGTTTGTCAAATTGTCATCGGTCAGGGTTTTGCTCAAGTGCTCACTTGCGCAGAAGAGAGGTGGGGCGGAGAAAGAAGGCTCTCGGGTGAAACGATTTCTTGCCGCTTGCGTGCAGCCCGGTGACATGCTAGCAAATCATGGGATGTCGTTAGCGACGCATGCATTATCCCACGCCGAGGGTCCCCCGCAGGAAGCTAGAATACGCTTATCCCCAAACTCCTCTTCATTTATCTTGCCTATCTCTCCGTACCCATCGACACTATACCCTTCTCCCTCATCTTCTGCTTCACAGTGACGAGCTCGCTTGTCTAACTGTAGACAAGACCCCTTTCATCATCTTCTACCTCTTAAGCAGTCTGCGTTGTCAAGGGCAAGATCGCTCATTGGAATATATTCATGTGGAACGCTGCTGTGAAGGCACGCTGAGCTGCAGCAAAGGAATCACTCGTTTGGGTGTATATCTAACAGGAATCTTGGTGAGTCGTGCTTTCTTTCCGACATCCCTTTATTTGCAATTTTGTATCCAGTCAAGCTCTATGTGTTCAAGCAACGATGCTTCATTAATTTTTTGCTCTTCCTTGTCTCAAAATGTATTATCGATTGTTTCATTGTTGCACTTGAATTTGCAGAAAACCCTGGGAAATGCAAAAGAAACAGTGAGTGAAATAGACAGCTCTGTATAGCAAATATAGGCGTTGGTTCGAAGCAACCTTACCCTTTAGTTAGGAAAATGCTAAGTCTATGCTATGCTTTATGATGCCATGCATGTGTGATTTATGAGCTGTGGGGGACTCGAAGGCAAAACTGTGAACAAGACGATAATACCTTACTTGAAATGGCCCAACCACTTTGCCCCCCCCCTCGATTCTGTAATTATTATATTTGAAGTATCTTAGTTCAAATTTAAGAACATTTTATCATCATATGCTGGTCGCTGAGAAACCCACATATGCACAGATGCAAGTCGTCACTCGATTTGTGAATTTGTGAAAAATTATATGATTAATTTCATATTTGAAGTATACCATTTTTGCACAATGGCAGGATCAAAAGCAGCCCTTGGGAATTTATGCACAAAATTATGATAATATCCTTACGGGTGTCAAAGCTATTTAAAAAACAAATCTTGTATTTACATGTATCTATACATGAGCTATATCTAGGATTTCTGTTACTCAGAACAGAGGAGATTACATTCATAGTATTTGTGATATAAGAACTATATCAGTACTATCATCATAAGATATGTTTTGCCCCCAGGTTAATAAAGTCTAATTATGTGCAATCAAGAGATAATTGTTTATAAACAGGTGCTCAAAAAATTATCATTTTTTGAAATTTTAAATAGCAAGCTAGTTTGCGTGAGTAGTGTTAGACAGGAACTTAGTTCAGCGGAACAGCCAATATACAGTGACTGAAACTTTTGGTCTAGAGTAGTGTATAATTGTTCTTGAACATTTCCACCTTTATTCTGTTCTGAAAAATTATCTGAATAGCTCCGATTGGGATCATTCCAGGCTACCCCCAAATAAGTAAGAAAATCTCAGATGAGCATAGCATTATTCTTACGTAGCAAGTGTAAAACAGGCAAGTAACCCCAAAATCTGCATAAGGCTGAAGCAGTGAGAAAGAGCCTTGCCAGTAAGGAACCGCTAGCTCAGCATAAGCCCATAGAAGTATGAAAGGTCCATACCCCATTTCCCAGCCCAGCATAAGTTTGAAGCAGTGTAAAACGGTCTTTCCACTTTAGTATCTGCCAGCTTAGCATAAACTTGAAGCAGTGTAAAAGGGCCTCTGCATTAGCCCAGAGCAGTGTGATGCCACTTGAGTATCTCCCAGCTCACCATCAGTCTGAACAGTGTGAAAGGGTCTTTCCACTTATTATAAACAGCAGGAGTATCCATGAGCTCAGCATTTGCCCAAAGCAGTGTGAAAAGGTCTTGCCACTTAAGTACCTCCCAGCTTACCATTAGTCTGTAGCAGTGTGAAAGAGTCTTGCCACTTATAATCAGCTGCCAGCTTTATCCCTAGCCAAGAGCAGTGTGATAGGGTCGTACCACATTAATAAGCAGCCGCCAGCTCGGCATTAGCCAGAGCAATGTGATAGGGTCTTGCCACTTAAGCAACCGCTGGCTCGGCATTCGTCCGACACAGTGTGAAAGGGTCTTACCACTTAAGCAGCCACTGACCTTGGGAATAGCGCACACTGATGAGACAGACATTCTATGGCAGGTGCGTGACAGGCGATGGGCATAATGAGTTTGAATTCCCAAAGTCCACTCGCACTTGCTCTTCTAACCATCTCGCTAAGGGATGAGCTTCCAACATTAAAGCACAAATCATGTGCTAGTGACATTAACTGATATTGATCTGAAATTGCTTAAATGAAACGTCAAAACATAACCATGAAAACAAAAGCTTATCAACTTGTAAAAATTTAATTCTGAAAAATGATAGTGTCTACTGCTTGACAAATATTATGCCTAAATGATTCTTGTTGCAAATGCATGCTTTTGTTGGATATAATTATCTGTGTTGTAAAACATGAAGCATTTTAAGTATCAAATCATCTGAATTTCAAGTGTTATCTGTCATTTCAATGAATTGCTATTTCAAAAAATCAAATCATGACGTGGAAAGCAATATTTTTGGTACCTTTAGCCTAATTATGAATGTTTAAATGTTCAAATGTTAATGTTTTTAGCAGTATGTGAAGAATTTTCAATCTGTCTTATTTAATTTGCTTCTTTTGATGATTGTTATGGAAACCTTCCTCAGAAATCAACCATTTCAGAGTTGATGATTTGAAATTATAAATGCCTTCTGTAGCAACTTTTTTTGAACAATTGGTTATATTTAAAAAAAGATAATTTCATGAAGAATATTTGCATATATCTTTGTCATGAAATGTCATACAAACCAAGCTACAACACTGACTCCAACTGCACTTATGATCACCCTTTCCATACGCATCCTATATCTTTGTTTTTTTCTTTCCTTTGGTATGTCAGAAGATAATGCAACATGACAGTGGGTTTAGATTGATTACGGGTTAACGATGCGGGTAGATTCAGATGAATGCACAATGTGGTGAGGATCAAGGAAAAAGGGCAAAGGGAGGAGGGGGCAGTTAGCATTCCCTCCTTGACCCACCCCCATCCTCATTACCCCCCCCCCCTTGTCTCTATACTTATTAGAAGGTCTTACTCCATGTTTAGCCTCTTATTTCTCCTCACTCATCCATCTAACTAAGAAAAAAGTAAAAATTCAGAAGCTTTTTTGAAAATGGATGCCACAGTACAAGTGCTATAGTAAATCAAGCCGAGTGGGGTAGAGGGGGGGGGGGGATAGGGTAATATTCCCTGCTTGACACTCTTCAACCATTATCTCCTCCTTGTCATTCTGCATTGGAAGGTGTTTCAAGTTCAAGTTGAATTTATTGAAAAACCAGACATATAAGTACAAATCAATGAACAGATAATACAAAAAGATAAATAATAGGTATGAGAAGTTTTCGAGAACCCTTAAAAAGCAGAGCTTATGAGTGGGGCCCTACAATAAATGAGATGTAAACAATGAAGGAACATACTGTGCATAATACGAATACAGATATGTACTGAAAAAAACATAAGCAGAAACAAATATGCAACATATACACACCCTCATATGCACACACAGGACTAGGCTGGCCAGCTACATGAAACTCATAGTTTTAAAGAACAACACTTTCTATACTAGATATAAACCCAGATTATCAAAGAGATATCTTTTACATTGTACTTTTAACCGATAAAAGAGTTGTACAGTTCCTGATATCAGCAGGTTTCTCCGTGTTCACCCCCTCATTTGTGGAAAAATGTCTGTCAAAAAAGAATCAGAAGCCATTGTTTCTATTTCAGGAGATGGATGCCAGAGTCCTGGTGCTAAATGATTTAAGCGGGGGGGGGGGGGGGGGGGGGGGGGGTTAAGAGTCCCCATAATTCTCCCTCCTCTCTGCCTTTTCACTCCTTATTGAAAGGTGTTTAACCATGTTTAGCCCCTTATTTCTCCACACTCATCCACTTGACACATAAAAAATGCCTGTCAAAAACGATTGAGAAGCTATATTGTTTCTATTTCAGGAGATGGATGCCAGGGTCCTAGCGCTAAATGATTTAAGCCGAGTTGGGGGGGGGGGTGGAGGGGTAACAGTCTCAGTAATTCCGTCCTCTTTGCCTTGTCTCTCCTTATTAAAAGGTGTTTCTCCAGGTTTAGCCCCTTATTTCTCCCCGCTCATCCACCTGACACGGAAAAGTCCTGTCGAAAATTCAGAAGGCATTGTTTCTATTTTGGGGGATGGATGCCACGGTTCTAGCGCTAAGTGAATTAAGCCTGGTTTTGATTGATGCGTGTGGTTTAACGTGACTGAAATATGGCAGACGTGCTCTCCACTTGCTTCCCCCACGCCTCTCCATCAGGATGCATTACTGCAAGAAATAATGATTACAAATATTGTTACTGTCGAGTTTAACGGAGGCATACTTAATTTCCTGTGAGTGATGGGTAGGTCTGGGGTTTGTGAAGATTTATGATAATGTTTTCATGAGTACATGATTCGCAATGTCGGTGATTATGTTTGTTGTCTTTGATTAATCCTAATGAATTAACTATATGGTCAGTTACTGTTGATATTGTCGCGAAGATGAAGACAAAATGAAAAGCCATGTTTTGTTTGGGATGAGAAAAAAACCTTGGAACGACATATCATTGCTGAGCTGTTAAAATCTTGTATCTTAAAATTTAAACAGCTCAGCCAAAAAATATTTTAGAGTTACAACCTATAACAAAAGTAGCAACCTTCTTCCCTCATGCTTCGTATACAGCTTTCTCTGGGTAGACCTCATTTTTTTTAGATATGAGATACAAGGTTTTAACTGCCCAGTGACATTGTTACATTCACGAGCACTAAACAAGATAGAGAGAGACAGAGAGAGGAGGAGAGGAAGAAAGAGAAAGATGAATAATTTCTAGCTCCATAAAAAATGTCTTCTGTAAATTATCTCTTCTTTGCCCGAAGATGTCCCAAACGCTGAGAATTGATTTCGATGCTGGCCAAAAGTGGTCGGTCATCAGTGCTCAAGATGTGAAACCTGATCGTGACGTTCTGTGCATCAACTGGCAACTCTCCTGTGCCCCGGTCTGTGGATGCTTTACATGAGCACAGGGTGACACAGACGGGCCTAGATAAATAGCACGGAAATATACAGAGCGCAGAGCCAAACAAATACGACAAGAAAAAACACCCCTCCACTCTGATGTGTGATTAGAGATGCGGATGAGATTGAGAAACAGTGCAGAGATGCAGAGAGAGAAAGAGAGAGGGGGTATGGTGAAGGTTTTTTTTGGCAGTGTTGAGGTCTTTGGGGGCATGATGCTCCCCCCCTTCTCAACTTAGTCACAAATATTTTCACCTATATGTATCTTCCAACAGTACGTACAAGTATCCATATAAAATTCCCCCAAGTAAGATCAAATGCATATTCATCCACCTGATGATGACCAGAACACGCTGGTCGAAACATCGTTAGCGGTTCTACCAAACTATAAAGAAAGATAACTAACAGTCTACATACATGGTGTTTACCACAAAACTTCCATTATTCTCTCCACCATGAAAACCTTTAAAGATCATCCTTACATAAACAATATTTGCATAGACACACCCTATTTCTCTTCACATGTTTGTAGATTCCTTGTTAGCTTCTTAATATGTTTTCATCATTAAAAATTGCAGAGGTCAAATGTGTTTGATCTGTTTCTTTGATTTTTCTGTTTTCCCACAAGTTATCTTGATCCAAAGGTTTCATTCTCCTTTAAAGAAATAATAATAGTCACCCTTTTTTTAGAGCTTCTCAAAAAGCTTTGCTTTTTAGTGGATCCCCCTCATTTCCATATCCATTTATGCTCTATATTATACTGTTTTTTTTTACGAAGTAAGAATGCCCTTCTGTAAAATTGTATTTGATTTGTATTGTTTTATATTACTTTGTATTATGTTTTGAATGGAAATGAAATAAAAAAGAATTGAAATTGAAATTGAAATTGACTGTTGTTATTTCTTTAATTTTGTTTTGATCATGAAAAATACAAAAGTAGTTTCCTTTATGTATTTCTTATGTCTTAGTATTTAGAATAATTTATGAATTCCTCATTTTTATAATTTTTTTTTGTTTTTCATTAACCATTAAACAGTAACAAAAGACCATCCCTAAAGTAATAAAAAGATAATAACAGACACTCTTTTGTTTTATTAATTTACTGCATGTTGAAATCTTATATTCTTCACTTAAGAAATAACAACAACAACAACAAAAATATGGGTGTTTCATGGTGGGTAATTGCCCTCTCAACCTCTTAAAGATGAAACCATAGGAATTCTATGATCTTTTGAAACCTTTTCAATTATGCTTTCATCATACAATTTGTGGAATTCAAATTTTCCTTGTGTATTTCCAATATCTTTGTATTAAAGAATTATTTAGGTATTCCTAAAAAAATATCCTTTCCCTTTCTAATTGTGTTTTTTTTTCAGTGAAATTCTCATCAGACCATTTTACAAAAAAAAATCCCCTTAATTTTGAAAAATAATGATAATCACTCATTTTAGAAGTTTGCATGTTGATATCTTACAATAAATCTTACACTAAGAAAAAAAAAAAACAACAATATGGGTGTCTCCTCTCAACCTCTTGTAAGATGAAACCATAGGAATTCTATGATCTTTTGAACCCTTTGTAATTATGTTTTCATCATAAAAATATATTTTAGGCCATTGCCCTTTTTCAACCTTTGTAAGTTGAAACCATAGTAATTCTGATATTGGAAAATATTCAATATATCAGTATTTATTCATTTTTGCACTCTTCCTTACAAAACGAAGTATTAAGTTTCATTTATATTTGTTAATATTGTTATTGTTTTATTCTGTAGATTTAGTTAAAATATTGTTACCGCATTTTCCATAAAGGTAAATATTTTGAATGGTTTACCATATTGGTTATCATCCTAGAATTAAATTGAACTTCATTCTGTTACATTCATGTGGGTAAAATGAACTTTACAGAATAGAAAAGTGTATCGGGGAGATTTTATAAAATTTCGTCAAATTGTCCTGATCACAATCAAATTGTGTTAACATTAACAATGTAACAATGATCATTTATTTATCGTAACTCATTATTGAACGTTAGTTACTGGTGTATTTAGCTGTGTAATGACTCTGCGGGTGTGTTTATACGCCAATTTTTTACCCTAGAATCATGATTCTGCAGAATCACCATTGCTTGTAATCAGAAGTGAAAATAAGCATCTTTCAAATCACAAACATGAAACACGGAAAAAGGGACGTTTCAAAAGACGTTTCTGTAGAATCACAAATGAAAAAGGTTGTATAAACGCAATCGTGATTTGAATCATGATTCTGTGACGTCACTGTGTCGGGATTCTTCTGGTTTTACTTTGGCCAGGCTTGAAGCGCATGCTATGCTCAGTGTATGTACATGTACTGTGCTATGCATGCATTTCTTGTCATGTGCATTTAACTTCAAGTTCTGTGTTGGTCATCGCATTGTCCACTGCTTTTCATTTTTATTTTGCCATGGCTTCAACTTCAAGTTCTAGTTAATGAGCTAAATGGACAGACAATGATCTCAGTTGTTGTTGAGGTAACAGTGTCAATATTAAACTGGATCTACGCTGAAATTCACTTTTGAACACCATTTTCGATAAACCGACAAGATGAAAATAAGTGAACGAAATGAGATGTAATAGCTGAATTCTGAAAGCAAAAGATTGATTTTTCGAGAGCCGAAACATGTGCGAAAAAGTCGACCTATGTAGGCCTAGTTCTTCCTGTGTGAAAGTGTGCACTGTGAATGCACACTGGATCGGCCAAAATCCGAGGAGAAACACCATTAGAAAGAAGGTCGTCTAAACCCCCGATTCTGTGGTATTGTGATTCATGTTTGTGTTTTGAAACACAGCCCAAAAAATGATATCGTATATTTCTCCATTATTCCTTGGGTAACCCTTTTAAAAGTCAACCCTGTGACTAATGATGTTTCCATCCAACCATTTCCAATGTCCTTCTTCTTCCCCACTCCCTGTTTTACTAATACATTTAATCTTCTCCTCTCTGTTCGCTAATGAGTTCCTCATCCCTTCACTCTCTACATCCTCCTCATCCCGCTTGCTCCATAGGAGTGGGATCTACATTACGAGGACTGTGACGTAGTTGCTTGCGTCTTTGGTGAGTCGTTTGTCTGGTTTTGAGCTTACCGCGCTCTTAGCCTCCGTGACAGGACCACACCAAGTGCTCCCGGCCAAAAATAACCTAATCTGCCTCGGTTTAGCCGACTTGATCAAAATGGCAGTTTTTGCTCATTTTGCCCTTAATCCTTTTTGTGTGTGTTTGTGCTACGTTGTTGCAAAGGAGAGAGAGAGAGAGAAAGCGAATGCTCTGATTGTTTTAGAGATGTTCTCTGTGGGAGTTTAGGGAAAATGGATTTGCCAGCAAATCGATTTGCGCATTTATGCTGTTAAAGGCATCAGCAATAAATCCTTTCATATACAGTACATAAAAGAATCCTTCGATTTTATTTAAATAGAAGTCATATATACATCATTGCAATGCCTTACTGCTTCAGCCATGATTTAAGCCATCTTGAATACGTTACACTTCATATTTTAACTAGATCTACATTATTTGCATATTTATTATACTTTTTGTTCTTGTTGATAGGGGAAAACCCAATTTCTAACATGATTCAAACAGTGCACTCAATGTTGTTCACTGTTGAAGATAATATTTTCTGTGAACATTTATTCCTTATAATGATTTCCTATAATTTTTCACCAAAAATTCAATTAGATTGTGAACTAAGTGATAAATATGAAAATGCCCAAATGAAAAAAATGAAATCATAGTCTGCGAAAATTATGTTAAGAAAGAAGAAGAAGAAACTTTTGGCAAGTAAAAGGCTTAACAGTTGATTTTAACAGATTCTGTTTGTCAACAACCACTGCACCTGTAGAATATCCCCCCCCCTTGAATCCAAATCTGAGCCGCCCCCTCCCCCTTCCTCTTGAGCTCCCATCCCCATCTTGTTTCTTTCAATTACTTTCTCTCTCTACCCCCATCTTAATCTCATTCTCTCTCACTCATTCCATTCTTTACCCCTCTCTGTATCTATTTCTTTTCTCACCCTCCCCCCTCTCCTTTCCCTCTCAGTATCATTCTCTCGTTTCTTCTGCCTGTCCATCTGTCTCACTCTCTCTCTCCCCTCTCTTTTATATCCCTCCTAATCATATGTCTCTTCCCCTCTTCAGTCCTTGTTCCTTCCTCTTTCAATCTTTCTCCTTTCTCATATTACTCTTGGATCCTGCTTCCTTTTCCTATCTGTTATTCCTCCCTCCTAAATTTCCGCCTCTGTCTGTCACTCTATTTGTCCCCCATATCCCCCCTCTCACCCATCATCCCTCTATCCTTCCATGTCCCACCCTCCCCCCCCTCTCCCTCTCTCTCTCTCTCTGAGCTTCCCATCCAGGGCAGTCCTCCTACTGGCGGTGGTGGCGTTGACTGACGTACACGCTGCCAGCTCTGGTTCTTTACATTCTACTAATACGCAGTCAGTCGTCGTTCATTCCAAGCAGTGATAGTGATGGGGGAAGCCCAGGGAGCCTACCATCCTCCCGTTGTCTTGTTCTACATAGATCATTAGTCGCAGGCAAACATCGCCATCGTCAGTAGCTACCATAATTTCCCCGTTTGATTCCACTTCACAGTTGTCTCTGCCCCGCACTGGAAGGGTACCTCCGAAATCGCTGTAAAAGGCTTCTTATTGTTTCCCTAATTACCCCAGCCATTGTGGATGGCAAAAGGAACCGATATCGCTTAAAATGGATGGATTTTTCAAAAGGAACCAATGATGCTTAAACTTGTGAAGGCACATTCTCTGTGAATTCTTGTTTCCTTGCCTGTGTGGATGGATTTTCCAAAAGGAACCAATATTGATTTTGAATTGTTAAGGTATTCATATTTCCATTTGGATCACCACTTACCTGAATGATGAACCTGGCTGCCTCTTTCTCTGTCTATTTGATAAGCATTCATCTTCCTAAACATTTGCAGTCGGATCACGTTTCTCTTGCAAGAAGTGCATCGCTTCTTGAAACACCGAGAGGTGAACCTTTACTCAAATATACTGGATTACGACATTCTATGATCAGTCTTTTGCTCTAAATGGCTGAAGAGTGACGGCAAGGATCCAATGCGACATCAAGTGCTATGTTAGATTAAGTGAAGTCCATATTTGTGATGAGCAACTATTCATTACCATTTGCAAGATCTTTGTTGGAATCGATATCATGTGTCTAGTTATATAAACACGAGGAAGATAAATCAATCAAGATTTTAGAAAGTAAGTATGATTATAATAAATGATTTTGTTTGATTGACCTCAGGAAATTCCTTCATATAGATCTGTTCATATTCTTTGGTAATCTTTTTTATTTATATATATATCCTTTTTTAAAAGTTTATATGACACCTAGATAGATCCTTCTCAATTGATAGGTTCTTTGATATCGATCTTTCAGCCAATTTTACAATGAGGTCATCAACCATGCAATTTTGGATCCATACGATTTTGTCCATTGCACACGCGCACTCGAGACTGCAGGCCTCCACAACCACCCGTGCTTGCAGCGCGCATGTTGTGCGCAACAATCAACAGACCGAGCTTGCACTGCATGAGCATATTTTGCATCAAAATTCTTCAATTTGATATGAAAAAGAATCTACTTTTAATTTTCCAAAGGTCATTTGTTGCGCTCACGTTTAATTGTATCTTGTATCATCAGGGAAATAATACTAATAGTAAACAATTAGTGTTGGAAATAGCACACTTTTCATCTCCTTTTGTACATAAAAAAGCTACAAAGACTGGATCCTGAAATCGTGAACCGTTCAATCAGGGGCCTTGGAACGATTTTTGAAGATAGGATGATGGTTTAGAAAACAATTCTACATTTTTAGCATGCCGATCTGATTACCAGGGGTGCTGCCTATATTGTTTATAACATAAGCAGCACCCCCAGTACTTCCGCTTTCCCAGGGCTATGCATTCTATGCTTGAGAATTGATTTGATATCAAAAAGAAAAAAACAAACACCTAGATATTTTTTATTTTTAATTATGCACTGGATCAAAATAAATTTTCATGCACTATTGCAAAATCTATCCAGTAAGGGGACATGTCTTTATTTTGTATCCTCATGGTATTGAATTAGAATAATGACGCTCATATTTTCAGGATTTATAGGCTTTAAGCTTGTCAAAACTTAGGAGTAACCAGTGAGTCTCAAATGCATGTAAAGACATGACCTGGAATCAAAACTGATACTGATGCTTGAGATAAAAGAACCAGGAATCTTTGTACATAATGACTAACATTTTGGGAGTATTATACAGTAATACTGTCAGTTTAATAGCTAATTATTAGAGGTATAAATAGTTAATAACCGTAATGTTATGACAGATAGAAAATTGAGCTGTCAGAAATAGATGACTTCCTCATTCTTTACAGAAGGTCAGATGGTTTTATAAGGGCCGTCTGCACCATCCCGAGTTTTCAAATTAGCGCGCTATCTCTGATCCGGCAAATTATCCCGATCTGAAAAATCTCGAGATTGTAATGCAGACGCAATTATCGCGCTAGTTCGTAGGATTAATCTCGAGATTGCAATCCCAAGTCAACTCGGGTTTATTTGCAAAATAGCGCGCTATTTACGAATTATCGCGCTAATTCGTGGGTGCAGACGCACTCGGGTTTGGACTCGGGTTAATTTATTCATGACCTTCAGTCCATAATGCAATTCGTGTTCCATTTCCGCCTTGGTAAAAACATAAACAGCGATTATACCGAACGCATGCGAAAGTCAACTTTATCATAGCGTTCATCAATTCCCAATCAGCAACGATGGTGTCAAGCCCCCCCGTGAATGGATTTTGGGAGAGACCAGACCGATGGGGGAGGCGCTCATTATCGACGATGGTCATAGTCAATAACAATACTGACAGCATTGTCGTCTTATTCCTACGCAAAATGTGAGCAAATAGCATTTCTTTCCTCCCCCCTCTCTCTCTCCCCCTCTGTCGTTGCCTCGGAGTCTGCCATCATATTAAACGAAGAATACTTCACTCGCTTATAATTATAGCGCGGCTGAGCTGAGAGGATTGTTGCATAACAACGGTCGAATTCGGTGAAAGAGTACATGTACTTGATTGCATATCGCGGGAAGTTATTCAAAAGCGCGGGCCGTTGAAACTCCAAGATCGAAAGTGCGCATGCTCGGAATATCGGGCTTGTTGCCTCGCTCGAGCAAGAATCGCTCTTCGTGCGATGGTGGAGACGGGGTTTCTTGAATCTCGAGATTAATCGCGAAGAGGGCTGATCGGGCTAAAATCTCGAGATTGAGCAAACTCGGGATGGTGCAGCACCGCCTATAGATTCTTAGTAGTAGTACATGTAATAGTAGTAGAAGTACATGTAGTAACAGCAATAGCAGTAGTAGAAGTAGTAGCAGCAGTAGCAGTAGTAGTAGTAGTAGTAGCAGTAGCAGCAGTAGCAGCAGTAGTAGTGGTGGTAGTAGTAGTAGTAGTAGTAGAAGTAGAAGAAGTAGTAGTACTACTACTACTACTACTAGTAGTAGTAGTAGTAGTAGTAGTAGTAGTAGTAGTAGTAGTAGTAGTAGTAGTAGCAGTAGCAGCAGCAGTAGAAGTGGTGGTAGTAGTGGTAGTAGTAGTAGTATTAGTAGTAGTAGTTGTAGTAGTAGTAGTAGTAGGAGTAGTAGTAGTAGTAGTAGTAGAAGTAGAAGAAGAAGTAGTAGTGGTAGTACTAGTAGTAGTACTACTACTACTAGTAGTATTAGTATTAGTAGTAGTAGAAGTAGTAGTAGCAGCAGCAGCAGTATTTCAACTGCATGTACACAGTAAAACACTGTTTAGATTTTTATGCAGTGCTGTTTATTACATGAACCTTACATTATTTGTTAAAACAGTCTAAACAGTTATTCAAATCTTAAACAACAAAGTTTAATTTTTTATATTCAATTGTCAATAAATCAGGCATGGTTGTTTAAAATACTGTATTAAGGTTTATATAGAAATAGCTTTGTGTAATATTTTGACCAGTGTTTTTACTGTGTATAACTCAACTAGTCTCTATTTTAATTAATCACTATTATGTGGCAATCATGCCTAATTTAGTGGTTTAAATTGTGAAGCGCTTTGTAACCACAAGGTTGAGGTACATTACCAATTACTCAATGTATACACGTAGGATTGGATTAGGAGAGAGCTTATCTAGGCCTTTAATTGACCAAATGGTGATATTTATTCTTTTTAAAAGCCTTAAGGAACAAGCATAAGCATGGTCATTGCAGGAATGGATACAACAGAGTACTTTTTTCTTTGGCATGTATGAACAATACAACAATGCTTTGTACAGTTTCGGTTGCATGTGAACATTTATTGACGTTTGAAGCAATTGGTAAGTACTATGGAAATAAAAAAAAATGATTCAGACTTAATTTGACTAAGAAAGCATGAGTGAAATAATAATACTATTTCATACTATGAGTATGAAATTAATTTATTCTCCAACTTTTTACTTGATAAGTCTCTTAGTCTCTTGAATCCCAGAAGACCTGGTATATTCAGTTACAGATAATATTGAATTTTAGAAGTCTATTCATTTCCCCTTTTCAATCCATTTTTTCCCATATGATCATTGATGTAACTGTTATTTGCATCAACATCACCATTCTTGTAAATATTGTACATCGCAATTTTTTATTTCATTTACATTTATCGTTATCACCATCATTATTACAGTATTTTATTTCGAAGATAAAAGGAAATAATGAGTTGAGGAAACAACTTCTATTATTATATACTTGAAATCGGAATTGTTTCCTTGTCAGCTGTAAATGTGTGTACGAGTGGCAAATTAAAACCATTGTATTAAAAATACATTATCATTCTGGTCATAGCTGCTAAATTTTTATTCATACCACGCAAATAAAAGGGTCATTGACTTGTTTGCCTGGCTTTGCTGCTGATATCATATAATATTTAGTTTGTAATTTTCAAATGCAGCAATTCTCAGAAATATTATTTGTTCATTTATTTTTAAAGAACCCCTATGTCTGAAAAGGGGGTTCCATGGCATTTACTCTGGCGACAATTGCTCGGATGGAAAATCTACACATTAAGTCAAATATGAAATCTAACCTCCATCAGTAAATAAATCCTAATCCTTATCTTTACATTATTCTGAACCAAAAACTCTATTCCAATCCTAACTCCAATATGGTGTCAAAAAATAGACAAAATTGGAGTTATGGGTTTGTGGTTCAAATTTGGACCACAACTCAAGCTACAGTTTCCCTTACTAAATTGGTAATGCCATCGAGTTGGACCCAAAAGTTACAAGATGTCTGTATAAGGTAGTTATCAATTATTCTATTTCACAGTGAAGATTGGCTAACTCTCGATGTGTCTATGTGCAGAAGGTCTCCTACCATAGTAATTTGTGTTTGATTTGGAAATCTTTTCTGGATTTGGTTTTGTTCAATTGAACATCTAAACAATGTTACATGGACACCACTGACATATCATTGGCAGTAGACTCTCAGCAATGTAATTGCAATATAATGATAATAATCCGCTTTAATATAGCCTTATTACATCAGAACAACATCTCTTAGCGGTTTGCAGATACATGATTACCCCTTCCATTGGATCCTGGCATGCCCGCATGCTTTTGCATCCTACAGAGTACCCATTTAACACCTGGGTGGAGAGTGGCAAATTGTAGATTGAGAGATGATTTCGAACATTACACAGTAAGATATTCCAAGTCTCAATATAAGCATCAAATTCTACTATGTTTTATTACAAAATTGAGTTGCAGACCACTCGTAAGGTGTGCAGTCGCCTTTAGTCTTTGCCCCACTTATTGCAATCGTATTAAGATTTTAGGCTATAATATTGCTCAAAGTGTGTATGATATTCCTCCTCTGTGTATGAAATTGCCCCATTGATATTATCAGTAAAATTTCAAATGAAACAAAGCCCCGATTGCTTGGTTGATGAGCAAGCAAGGGTGTTTGGAAGCATATCAATTTCATGAATCATAAAGTCAGACTTTCGTTGGCAATTTTGCTCTGAGCCAGTCAGTTGCAAGGATTTCAGTAGCTTATAATAATCAGTCAGTGAATATTTGTTTCATGAAAAGCTTCCCTGTATTTGAAATCCCTGGTTTGAGAATAAGATTGATCAATACCCCGTTTAGGTCTGTCTCGTTCTAGCGTCACACTAGACAATCGTCTGGAACGAACACCGCATGAAATTCTTTATCAAACCACAAGGTATGCATGTGAGGGCCGTTTAAATAAGAACAAACGTCTGCAGTAATCGTGAGATGCGCTGTGATCGTACCTTTTCCAGTAAGAGGAAAACACTCGCTCAATAAACTCTGAAACATTTATATTTTTTTCATTTTTCCAACAACTCCAGTGTATTTTTCTGGTTTTATTTTAATCTTTCTTCTCTTCTCTTTTCTTCATTCAATTATGTTTTTCATTGTTTTGAGTTTTCTATCATATTTCCTTCTATCAATTCTTTTGTATTTCTTTTAAAAAAATTTTCTTTCATATTCTCTTGTATCAATTCTTATGTATTTCCATGTTTTAATTTTCTTGCATCTTCTATAAATCATTTTTAGATATAAATATGTTAAAACTCTTCTTTCATCTTTTCTTCTATCAATTATTATTTATTTCTTTGTTTTATTTTTTTCATCTTTTCTTCTAGATTTAGATTAAGATCTAAACGGGTACAAGATTAATCAGGGGGATCGAGGGTGGCCAGCGGGACCGAAATTTAGAGAGCGAAGCGGAGCTTAGCTTGGGGGTTAATGAGAAAGGTTGATCAGGGATGGTACTTCAATGAGATGAGTGAGAGAAGGAGAGAAAAGGAGAGTGTGATAGACAGAGGGAGAGGCAGAGAATAAGAGAGACAGATGGGTAGACAGAGAGAGAGAGCAATATGACTGTCCGGTCTTTCATTCGCGTATACTGGCCATCCTTTATGAATTTTAAATTGAACTGACCTGAATATTGATGACCCATGGTAGTCCAAGATATATTCATGATCAAAGTGATAAGAAATCAGATATGATACTGATCATTTTATCCACATCTATCTCTGGTTTGGGCCGTTTCATAAAGCTGTTCGTAAGATAAGAGCGACTTTAAGAACGACTGGTGAACCTTTCTTACGCGCTAAACCATCGCCAATGGTGTATACCATTTACCGAAAGAAAGGATCACCAGTCGTTCTTAAAGTCACTCTTATCTTACGAACAGCTTTATGAAACACCCACCTGGTTTGTAACAGAGATTATAATAGACAATTACAAAAAAATACACAAATATAAAGGAATTCAGAAGTCAGAAATGGATTTATAAAAAAAATCGGATGACTAAAAACATTACAACATGCATAGGGGTGTGGGCGAGAAGATGGATGAGCATTAGCAGTAAATTATGCAGAAAAGATTAGTCAAAAGTCACTTTGGAATACTAATTACTGACAAAGACAGAGTGGAGGAGGAGGGGGAGGAGAAGAGAAAGAGAGAGAGAGAAAGACAGAATAAACAAGTGAACAAAAGCAGGGGGTCATTTAGCACCACAGTAAGAGAGAGAATGAGAGAGAAAGCCATAGTCGGGAGAGTGGAAGATGGCTTGTAATGGGCTTGTATACATTGTAGATAACAAATGAGATAAGCTGACATGGTGGTAAATTGACAAGCATTTTGCATCTTCAGTTGATTGCATTCTGTCATTACCAATCCCGCCTCTTATTAAAATGTAAATGGCTCCTCATCATGACAGAGTAGGTAATCTAGAATGCGATGGTGCCCACCCTTTTTCGGTTCCATTGTCTCTTCTGCATTCTGTGCAGTGCGTCCCACAAGAAAAGGAAAGGCCTGCCTGTATAGAGTTGGATATCACAATGATTAAATATGTTAAGATCCTGAATTTAACAGTAATGGAAAGAAAGAAGTCTCTTCTTTGATTTGGGACTGAATATTTAGTAATTTTTCATGAATTGCAGAGTAAAATCAATAAATACTAAATGTCAGAAACAATTTGCGCAGAATCTCACAAGTAAATCTGCATCCACTCCCATTTAGAAATTAGTGAAAGAAATTAGAGAAAGAAACTAACAACTTAATACAAAAGATTTGCTAATCAGTCATTCCTTTCTTATGCATTGTTATTGCCTCCTTTCCAAATTTTAAAGTCTGTCTATAGTTTAGGTGATTTTTGTCTCACCTGCATAGAGTGAGACTATAGGCACTGCTTTTTTAGCGGCAGCGGCGTTAACATCAAGTTTTAAACGAAGATTAAGTTTTTGAAATGACAGCATAACTTAGAAAGTATATGGACCTAGCTCATGAAACTTGGATATAAGGTTAATTAAAGATTGTGTTAAATTTTGTTGCGAGATGCTGGATGAGCTCCACATCATTGATGTGTTAGTCTAGAGTTTTACTAAGACATTAATTTCCTATCTGTTTTGCATTGAAATTTGTCATCATCATCATCATATTAATTATATAATCTTAGCTTACCAAGTCATAATAGCTATTATTATGAAAATTATTACATGATGTGGAAAATTTCCAACATTCATTTTTACGGGGAACTGATGGGCATCCATCACCTTAACAATTGACCCAAGACTCGATGATGTGGTTATTTTTACCCACTATTTACGGAATGATTATTGTATAGAACACCCCAGCGCTTAGTTAGAATTTACTAAGCGACACCTAGTCACCTGCTCATTATTATTTTGATTTTTCCCCTCATATCCTATTCATTGATTTTTTTTTATCCCTCCAGTCTTTTTCTCCACCCTTTTACTTTCTCTCATCTATACAATTTTTATTTTCATTTGGCTCAGATTCCTTTTTAAAATATGTTTCATATCTTTCTCCATTGCTTTTTTTATAAGGCGTAATACTCTAGCTTTCTCTTCAAAACTTTCTCTCCCTTCTTGCACCTAATGATCTCTTTTTAAAATTTAGTATTTTCCTTTTATATATTCATCTCTAGCTATCTTTCTTTTCTGCAATCATATATTCTCTCTTTTTCTCCCTTCTCTTTTCCTCTCTCTTTCTATCTCTCCCCTATCTCAGTAGGTAGTTTCAACCCGCCTCAATCACAAAAATCCTTGTTAAATTACAAAAACTTTTTCAGGCTAAAAAAAATCCTGTTTACTATTCTGGCATTCACACTGCCCTAAAACATATCCTTTGAGATAAGTTCCTCCTGAAGTAAAAGCATGCACAGTATGGTCTGATAAGCAAGCAAGGTGCAAGATGCAAAATTGCTATAGTTCAGCAGCTACCCACAGTGCCTGCGCCCAACTACATGCTGGCCTTAAAGTTCCCATAATTTTATTTCACAATGCCAAATTACCTAAGATCTAGGGAAAAATCCCCACAAAAGTTCTATTTAGCAGGTACTTTCTTCTGGGGAGATAATGTGTTAATTTACTCACACACTACCAAAATTACGTGGTATTTTCTGATGGGGGTAGATCCGCCGATCAGAAAATACCTGGAACTGATGAACTTTGAGGCGGTTCACCCTATCTGTCTTCCTCCTCTCATTCTCTCTACACCCATCTATATCTCTCACCTCTCTTTACCTTTCTTCTCTCTCTATTCCCCCTGTCTTTAACTCTTAATTCCCCTCTCTCTTTTTCTACCTCACTTTCTTCCTCCTCTGTCTGTATCTCTCCCCCTCTTTCATCTACCCTCTATCTGTCTCTGTCTCTCTCTCCTTGTCCTTCATTTTACCATCCCTGTGTCAGTCAGTACTTTGAGCCATCAGTGAATTTAGACTGACAATCAATCAATTTGTTATTATCGTCATGGTGACATTGTTATCAAGCCACATGCTTTGTGTATAGTCCTTCACTGGAGTTGTAGCAATGAGCAGTTTTGAAAGCCAGAACCAATAAAGCTAAATACTTTGGGCACAACTCCCTCTTGAATTCAAAGAACTGCGTAATTTGTTAATTGTTTTTATGTGTAAAGGAATAGAGAGGTGCCTGGGAGATGTAGTCTCTGAACAACAGACACCATTGATCATAGTGGCATGACATACATTGGCCCGAATTCACAAAGGTGGTTTTTGAAAACCCACAGTTGAGTCCATGGTTTATGCAGATTTCCTGTATAAATTACGCTTATTTTACCGCGTATATTAAAAAAATGTCCAATGCTGATGTGCGCTTCTGTCATAGTGCGCCAAAATGACGCCTGTTGCCGTAGCTATCCATGCTATTTTATTCATGAGTCCACTCTTGAAACAGTGGACTCATGAATAAAATAGCGTATCTAACCATGGTAACAAGCGTCAATTTGGCGCACTGTGACAAAAGCGCGCATCAGCATTGAACACTTTTTATACACGTGCCCGATACGCGCTAAAATAAGCGTAATTTATACAGGAAATAAACCATAGATTCAACCGTGGTTTCCCAGAACCACCTTTGTAAATTCAGGCCATTGTGTCTGAGTTTAGCCTGTAATTGGCTAATTACAGTAAAGTGACTGTAACAATTTCTTTAAACAGCACTCAGAAACATTGACAGGCATTTCACATTAGCAAAATTGGCTTAGTCCCATACTTCTGCTGGGCTAATGGTTGATTATCCTGAGCATGTTTTCTGTGAAACTGGTTTCCCAAAAAAGCAAAAAAGTAAGCCCTTCTAAGCCCTGTTTCAGTAGCACTTGTTGATTTTCTTCATTTTTTTTAATTGGCTGAGAAGCACTGTTTCCATGGTAACTGTCAGATGAAAAAAAATATCTGACTGGTCCTTTCATGAAACAAATTAAACGATCTCCTTCAATGAGACTGGGTTAGAACAGCTATCGTAACAACATTTTAACAATATTTTTGTTTACAAAACCTTTTCTGATCCCAGTTTTTTACTAGTTCAAAGGGTTACAACCTTGACATTGGATTTGCATTGCTATTTTTTCAATTGCCAAATGGCACTTTTTGTATTAATCTTTCCTTGTCCTTCAGTCATATTTACTAGAATAAATATTCCATTATGGTATTGTTGAATAATATCGTTAAGAATATAATTCCAAGGTTTGCCATCTATAGTAGATGTGAAATAAGGGATATATCCAAAACTAGGTTGATAGCGAATTATATTGCCTTGTCAAGGATGCACTATTGCTTTTTATTGCCCTGTGGCCTTGATGGTCATGTATGTACTAACTTGCCACTATCTTGATTGTGCACTTAATTGAGCAGGCTGCTAATATTGCATGCTAATGGGTGTAATGGAGTCGGGTAATGAGGTGAAAGTTGTCATTCTCCGTCAAGCAGTGATATAGGGGCATAGCAGAATGGAGCAGTTAGTTTTGGCCATTTAATTTGAAAATTGTGATAAATTGTGATTCCTCATGCTTACTTCAATATTTTGTTTTCTCTTTCGCTCCCTCCCTTTTCCTTCCTCTCTCTTCCCTTTGCACTATCCTTTATTATCTTTCAATGATTTTTATTTAAATAACTTCACAACACAAAAAAATAATTGTTTTCCCTACCTCTTTTCTCACCCCTTCCCTTTTGTATATGTATAACTAAAGCCCCCCCCGCATAAAACTCCGCTCCAATTAAATTCCCTAACCTGGCTTAACCCATGTTGCATTATTTATTTCTACTTTTCCTCTTTGCATCACATGAAATAGTGTCTCTGTTTACAGAGTGTTTTTCTGTTCATTTTGTTTAGTCCATTTCTCAAGTGTGATACATCTCTCTTTTGATGTTGGTATTTTCTTTCAATCCAATTTTCTCCCTCACTTCATTGTTCCATTGTCTATTTACCCCAATATTTTCAATTTCCGGTCTGTCTATTCCATTTACATGTATTTGTTAATTTGTGGTGTTCTCTTTCTCAATTTCTTCCATCTTCAATGCTAATCCTACTCATGTTTTATGCTCTTCTGACTCTCCACTATCTCTGCCTGTCTGTTTCACCCCCCCCCTCTCTCTCTCTCTGAACCCCATCTCCAAATCCATTTCACATACTCCTTCTCTTTCCTATACTCCCATTTAATCTCTCTTACTATCTTCTATCAGCCTTTGGTATATATTCCCCACTCATCGCTTTTCACTTTCAGCGCTGATCACTCCGCCTCTTGCATTAGTGTACACATGACCCCGGTAAATCTCTTGCATAGTGTGTACACAACCACACACATCAATACATGTCTATGTAAACATTTATTGTATGCTACCCTGTATGAACAGCTCCCATTAATGCAGGCTAAGCGAGGGCTATAACCAGTCGTATTGCCCCCTTGATCAGTTAATGGTTGAAAATATTACATTTTACCCGCATAAAGGGGCTAATTTACTGATAATTACTTTAAATAGGCTATGGCCTTATGGTATTTAAAAGACAACTATTTATCTGATTCAATTTTTGTTTCCTATTCAGATGGCATTAATAGGCTTATATTTTGTAGTAATTCGTCATCATGATTTAATTCTAAAAATGAGTGGTCTCAATATACTAGTAGTGTTCACTTATTGGTTATGCTCCAAACTTCCAATATTACTGTGTTGTCATTAAGAACTATAACCCAGAATAGATTCAACTATGGCATACTTTCTTTGGTTATATATACTGGTAGTTAGTATAGTTTATGTAGTGATTAATGTGTACATTTCTGATCAGAATATCCTGAAAGCTATCCAAAAACCACAATGCATAATGTGTGACTGCTATACAGAAATATAATTCAATCTATTTAGATTTCAAACAAGATATTTCAAAGCACCAGGTCAGTATATCTTGCATTAAGGATGCTATGTTGTTATTTTTCCAAACAGATAAGTTAGGCCAAATAATATCATTGTAAAATTGCAATTATAAGTTCCGCTATCCACATTTTTAGTGATATAATTTGGAATATTTGAATGTTTAATCATTCTTCTGTATCATTAATTTATAATTGTTTAAACATCGGTTTATCACATTGATTTCACTTAATGCATATGGAAAAAATTACTCTATTACCAGTATTGTTAGTTACTTATTGACAATTAGAACAGATGGCCAGGCAACGTTAACTAGCTCAATGTTTAAAATGGAATTGAATTGATATTTGATGCAAAATATTGACAACTTTTCTAATAAGAACCAGGCATTCAACATTTTTTTAAATGATTCATATTCATTGTCAAAACCTTTTTTCCACCTTACATTTAATGCCAATTCACAGACAAGACTTTTTAAAAAAATCAGACATTGAAAGTATCTTTTTTATTGTTGTTAAATATCAAATAAGCATTCAATAAAAAAGAAAGTTGCATTCACAATCACTGCTTCTTTTTTCATGAAAATCAGTTATATAAATTCTATTTTCACTGTTAATGAGATCCATCAGTTAATAAAAGTCAGAATGTACTTTCAGTGTTTACATATATTGTACGTGTCATCCGTGCGTCTCGGTCTTGTATACAAAAACTCTAAAGTTTTTACGAGCCTCCGAGCGAGATATGCTGGTAGTCTTAGCGTAAAGATCAATTACACATTGGATATCATTGGAAGCTACTAGAAGATGTTCTTTCATGGCAACCATTTGGATTCAGCACATGTATTTCGTTAGTTGCAGCATTATTTAGAGCCTTGAAAACGTGCCAGGTTCTTGTACAGAAGGGGAAAATATTTGGGGAAATATTTTTGCATACTGAAAAATGATGATACATAATTTTTTGCATGTGATGTCAGAAATTCAGAAATAATCTGAAATTTTTGAACTCATACTCATTTATCATTGCTGCTCTGATGAAAATGTATACTATTGAAAACATCAATTTAATAGGCATATATTTTTAAGATGTAGGCCTACATCGTCTCATTTATCATCTCATAAATATACGCTCTTTGTCACTTATAGTACAGACTTAGGACGCTAGGTATTATTTTGAAAATGTAGAGGTAAAATTAATGGTGCCATTTGTCAGATATCACTTTGTTTTAGATATGCCTGTTTCCTTAGTGATTTACTATGGAGGTTTCTTTCTTGGAATCTAGTGTAGTAGTATCTCTAAAACCTCCTAGTGAATAAGCTACATGACATGACATGTAATCCAATTTCCTTGTTGCCAGGTTAGGTAAACCTCCGTCAAGCTTTGTAGGTTTACAGGAGCAATAAAGTTTTCAGTTGATAAATATTTCGGCCTATATGATAGAAATTTGAATAGAGTATGTAAATAGACTGAATGGCCTATTAATCAAATTAATTTGTCAAAATCCTACAATTTTTATTTCTAAGAATATGTATTGTATGAATTTTAATGAACTATAAATGCAACAATAAAACTGTGAGATTGTCCAATGGCTTTAGATATATTGTGAAAGGATGGAATTGTCTGGAAATCTTCAACCTGTCAAAAGTGTTGCATTTTTGTCCCCATAACCCCAATTGTCACCTTCATGTTCACCCCACCAAACTCCTCATTGCATATTGTTTTGAAGAAAAAATGTGTTCAGATAATCTAGGGATGTGTTCAATGTCGATTTACAATTTCAAACAGCAACATGAATCATGATTGAAAACTCAATTATAAGATACCAAACGCAAACATGATCAGTGGTGCACCATTCAGTGTGCGAAAATACAGCGTAAAGCTGTTTATATGTTGATCGTCTTGGAATTTCCTGTAGCGCAGCTCTAGTGCGCAGTTTGATCCATCACGAGATAGGTCAGTTCTGGCACCTGCTTGTATAAGCATCCACTGCGAGAGCAAATTTTAAGACGTTTAAAAACTCAAATGTGTTTAATGTCGTATTTGTGATGCTCAAGGTCGTAAAATTTGAGCTGATCGCGTTTATAAACGCATCTTTTTCGACGTCTAAATTTTCCTCAGAATCATGATTTGAAAGACTTTACTTTTACGACTGGGAATGGAGGACATTGAACACATCCTTTGTTTCTCATAATATCAAAATTTTTGGATCACGTTTTCAATCACGTTTCATATTGCCCTTCAAATTTGGAAACCAACAAGTTGAACACACCCTAATTATTCTAATATGGCACTCCTGAAGCGTCTGATATTTGCATCGAAATTTTAGTTTTCCTCCCGTAAAATTGTTATGATCGTTCTTGTATGGATATTGGATATACAGATGTATGTCACCACTGAGATCAATGATCAGAATAAATAGGAGAAATCTTGATATCTGTATTCTTCATTAGCTTCCGAAAAGGAGTGAGTGATGGAAAACAGATCACGGGGTACCCCCTCTGGTTTTGTTAGTGGTGAAATTTTCTCGGTATAGCCTCAGGTCTCCTCATGTTTTATCAATCAAATCTCTATGGATAATAAGTTTTATGTGTTTTCCAGTATTTCAATCTCATACTTCATTTCTCACACCCCCTAAATCTTATGAGGTTATTAAAATAATCTTTGATCTGCCCCATAAGTATAACATGTTACATTCGTTTGGTAACGGGAGGGCAATATTTTAACTATGGCTCAATGATGTACAAAGTTGAAAACATTTTTAGGGTAAATTTGTGGTTTAACATGGAAACCAGTTAACACCAGAAATAAAAACAGTTGAGATGGCATTGTCATATTTATCTATTCTTTTCATCATTCTATTAGTTCTCATTGTGAAAGTCAAAGATTTTCATTGACATTGGTTTGCTTGAACACTAGAGGTGTAGGACTGTTTTCGGGCAACTAATCGACAAAGGCTTCATTTAGATTGGGACCTCAGTCAATTACTGAAAAAAATTGGATTGTCATTGAAAATTGTTGTGTTAATGAATCATTTGTTTCCATGGATCAAGATGTTTGTTTAGTTAAAAATGGAGGTTTCAGAGTGAAGTCTTGTTTGTGCATCTATCTAAATCGAAATCCAACAGATAACAAGAAACTTCCTGGTTCCTAGGTATTTCGATGGAAGACACAATTTGTGAGACCTCAATTTCATTTTGTAATGATATTCATGGCCCAATTTTCCTGCAAATGTCCAAGAAACTGTTTCCTGCATGGATTCTTGACTTTTTTACCAATTACCATGGTTTTACCATCCTCAGGCAAGTTAAAATTTCTGTAAGGATTTGGTCACAATTGACCAGAAAGTTCCTCTGCTTTTAGGACACTAGGCTCATTCAGACTAACTCGAAAATCAGGCATTCTTTTAAATTAACCTCTTTTTCGGAAGAGCCGTGGAGAAGTGGCTCTGACTCTTGCCTGGTAATGAAAGGGCTGTGTGTTTGACTCCCACCTCAGCCTCAAAACCTTTGGCTTGGCGTCAATCCACACTTTGCTGCTCTCCACCCTGGTGCTAAATGGGTGTCTGGTAGGATGTGAAAGTCACTTTAGCTTGTCCAGTATTGTGTGAGGCTCAATGGCGACTGGCTTGAAGGTGTGCATTGTGTTCGCGAATGACTGGTTGAATCCGATTACCAAGTGAATATAACAAGCACTTAGATGTATACAATGTAGCCTATATTGTTTTCAATTAATTTCAATTCAATTCTTTATTTTATATCCATTCAAACATAATACAAATTATATAAATCAGTTACAATTTTACAGGTGAACATTCTTACCTCATATAGATAAACAATATAAAATTGAGCAGAAATTGAAAAATGCCCACTAAATAGAAGGTACTTTTCAAAATTACAGGAATTTTCATAGGGATTTTCCAAAGGCACAGGTATTCTTGCATTGTGAAAGAAAATTATAAGAACTTTCCCATCCCAGCAAGAATTGCTGAGCGTGGGTGCAGAGCTTATCCTAAAATGACCTTGTTGGTCTTGAGGTCTGAATAAGTTCTTAGTCTGTTGTTGCAGCATGCATGCACATGCACGATATACCCTCACCGGCCTCTCGGCGCCGCGGCCCCTGGCCCCCGCGGCAGGCTAGCTAGCTAGGCTTCGTCTAACTCAGTGAGCAGTCCCGCACGCATCCAGTGATAATGCAGACTGCAAATTTTCTGAACGTGTAGCCTCTGACTTCGGTAATTTTTGGACGATTTTCGGACATATTCAGAGTTGCTGGACTATATACTCTGATGAACACAAATGATGTATGAAGTTTGTGTACGATTGAATGGGGCTTATGCAATCGCACATTCTACAGTATCTCCCGATTGCTTTCCCCTTTAGTTGTTATTCAGTTTTGGGCAGATAGCCCCTTGATTCCATATCTCCTCGATATAGACCCCATTCTCATTACCATCCTAAAACTAGTTTAACATGTAATGAGAATGGTCGAAGTGGTCTTGGAAGCGATCTTCCAAATCTTTTTGTAAAACCACCTCGCGATGTAGTTTTCAAGATCATTTGCCTTGTGAAACCTGTTTTAACGTGAGGACACAAGCATTTCCGTAGATAATGCAATTGTCTTGCACTCGTCGTATCGATGCAGTGCTTTGATTGGCAAGTCACCAAGGACACATTCTGCCTTTGCTCGGGAATTTGAATTCAAATCACAGTTTTCAAGTGAGCGTGTGAAAGATCCAATGATTCTTAAGACAAATTGCAATCATCAATACAATGATGATTCAAGATTTACGTGTGAAAAGCCCTGAGATATTTTGTTAATGGTCATTTAGATTTGAGCAATTAGCCCTTTGCCCCGCTCCCCAATCGATATGGAGAAAAGACATGTTTTTCTTGCACGTAGTCCATTTAATAAATTGATTAAGGGCAAAGATGTTGGCTAATATGTTGACTAATGTATCCCTTGTGCACTATTTAGGCTATGATGTGATTGTTATATCAATAAAACAACTCATTCTAGGAATTGCCAGCGGGTCATCAAAGCTATTCTACATGTTTGTGTATTGTGCCATTTCCTTTCTATTAAAGTGAAATCTACTTCATGAAAATATTCCCAAAAGAAAATATTATTATGCATACTCTGCAGATTTTCAGAGAATATGATAATATTCTAGATGATAAAATCTAGATTTGCATAGATAAAGCATGATTGTAGGCCTGCTTATGAGGTATGTGCTTAGGATTTTGATTTTCAAAAAAAAAATCCCTTTGAACATCATGTATTCTATTTTGCACTGAAGTCATTAAAATGAATCATAATACTTCTGGATTTTTTAATATGATAATAATAATAACTCTTGAAGTTCAAAAAGTGCATAATAATTGATGAACACTATCTAATCTCTTTGCAAATATCAATTTTCTGAAGTATACAAATTATACATTAGACCTAAATATTTCATACGTATAAGAGCAAATTGTATCAATACATAGAAATGACAAAATTAGTGGAAACAGATAATATCTAACTACTACATACTGTATCCAGCATTATAGACATTAATTTGAAAATAAATGAGAACAGATTTTAATTATGAAAATTTTTAACTGAATTGTGTTTAAATTTACTGGCCGAGATAGCAAGGAGGTCTAGGTCACAGTGAGATATTATGTTTCATTTGTAGTTCTTTTCTCTCATTTAATAGTATCATAAGCCTGCTGGTAGGCTGCAATAAGAGAATGTACGTACACCTTGCTTGATTTTTGTCTCACCTGCATAGCAGAGTGAGACTATAGGCGCTGCTTTTCCCACGGCGGCGTCAATATCAAATCTTAACCTAAGGTTAAGTTTTTGAAATGACAGCATAACTTAAAAAGTATATCGACCTAGTTCATGAAACTTGGCTATAAGGGTAATCAAATATTACTGAACATCTTGCCTGAGTTTCAAGTCACATGACCAAGGTCAAAGGTCATAAAGGTCAATGAACCTTTGGCCATGTTGGAGGTAATTTTAAATTGCTGTCATAACTTTGAAAGTTTATGGATATAGTTAATGAATTGTGGACATAGGGGTAATTAGTTATCACTGACAAGTCTTAGGTCACATGATCAAGGTCAAATGTCATTTAGGGTCAATGAACGTAGTACTGCATCATTATATGAATGGTATTTTTTGGGGGGAATAATTATTTTATAGTAGTTTTCAAAGTCAGCACTGCTGCTATATTGAATCTTGTAATGCAGGTGAGACTGCCAGAGGCACTTGTTCGATGGTTAAAGGGACTAGTGATTCTGTAAAGAAAATTTACTACATAGCATTGCTCTGACCCCATAGAGGCTCTTTTGTATTCCTTCTTTCAAGTTTTAGTATTAAATGCCAATATTTTTTCAAGGTATGATTCTGATAGCATTTGTTCAGATGTAGTTGATTCCCCACTTGACTCCTGCATACTTGAAAATTTGACACAAGAAAAAAATGAGAGAAAGAGTAATATCAGTCAAGTACAATACGCAATATTTTAAAACAAGGAAAAGTAAAGAGATATTTGAAATCAGAATTTCTTTTTAACTGAGTTTCTTTATCCCTAAATACAAGTATCCAGATATGAAAAAGTAATCTCAGTATGTAGCAATATATTGACTTGTTTTTATTGTACCGGTATTTACTTGGTTTATATTTTTTTCGATTAAAAATGAAACAAAATGTAGTTGGAAAAATGTTTATTTGAGAACAATATGATTGAAAATGTCATTTTTGAAGGTATGATATTATTTATATTGTTAAGATGATGGAATTTGTTCAGGTTACTCTTGCCCACTCCTGACAAATTTGATAAAAGAATGAATGCTTGGGAAAGGGGAAGGGCTATATACTTAAAACACAAAAAAGTACTGTGATTTTTTAAACAAGAGGGATTTTTTCAAAAGAATTTCTCTTAAGAACAAATATACAGATATGAAATGATAATCTCAGTGCATTAAACAATGTAGATGAAAAAGAGCTGATTGGAAAATAATACAAGAAAAAAATTCCCAACAAGTTACGTTAAAATGCCATATTTCTCAAGGTATAATATTATTCATACTGCGAAGTTGATGACATTTGTTCAGATTTAATCGAACCAACCACTTCTCTTGTGCCTTCTTATAAATTTGACACCAGGAAAGAATGAAAATGTTAAAGAGGGGGAAGAGCTTTGTAAAATGGATACAAAATATATTAATGTAAAACAGGGAAAAGTAATTATCAAAAGTAAGTCTTAATTCCCTAGTAATAGAAATATCCAGATATCAAAAAGTGATCTCAGTGTGTGAGGCAGTGCAGATAAAAAATGTCTTTAAGAAATAAGTATAATGGTATATGTGTAAAGGAATAAAATCAATCATTTTACTTAGGAAGTTAGAGAATTCACAACTACTTAACACTTTCATCTAAAGTCCCAGTCCTTTATCAAACCCCGTATGAAATTATATGCAGGGCGCGACACTGGCACTGGTCCGACAGTCCCAGACCAGTAAAAGTTGCTGCCCGGCCAGTGGTTTTTCAGAAGTAGCCAGATTTACTGGTCCGACATGACCAGTAAGAAATATATCAAACTGATACAAATGATATTTTCTCCTCGTTTGTAAATTATAAAAATGGCTCTGTCATCTTCAAAAATGGCTCTCCGAAATTGAGAAATGGCTCTCATGAATTATGTTGTTGTAGAGGGCATGAAAGCAATTAAAGTCGGCAAAATAAACTTAGAAGTCTCTTTTTATATTTTTCTTTATTTTGGGGGACCAGTAAATTTCAGGTTTGGACCAGTAAAAAATTGAAAAATTGGGGAAGTTCTGGTCCAACATGAACAGGTTGGACTGGTAGAAGAAAAGGTTTAGTGTGGAGCCATGTTTACAGTACTGAGAAGAAAAATTTGCTCAAAAAATGAAGAAATGCATGCACTCTGTAGGCCTACTTGTGTTTTTTTTTCAAACTTTGATGAGACCATGTCATGTCTAATCTATTCTGAATAAGATGGCAAAGTATGGATGTATAAGAATATATTGATTTTTAACAATCAAGTAAAAATATCTTCATACCTTAGTGAAAGGTATGAAATAAATAAAACAAACAAAACAAAGATCATGCCTCCAACTGTTCCCATGTAAAAGGTATTGTAAACCCTCTGCGTACTGATGTTGCAATTTTGCTCATTCGTACAATTAGATTCAACAATCGTATCAACTTTCTCCCTTACCTTGAAATTAGATAAGCTAATAAACGGCAATATTTCTTGGATGACATCTATATAATAATAATAAGTATCAGTGGTGCAATGTGGATCAAATTAAAGAAAATAACATGGAAACAATGGTCATTATTATCCGCCAAAAATTAATTCAGCGTGCAAAGAGTTAAGGCATGTGATAAAACCCGATGTTATCTAAATGCCTGACAAATGAAAATACATGTACATCTGAAGGAGGAGCTATAAACAATATTGTGTGGTTCTGTGAAACGTTTATCTCCTTGCCCTGGGATGATAAAAACCCGAAGAAGAATGGTTTGAATGTCATATGCATACCGGGATCATTGGAGCATTAGCATGGTGGATGTGGTGTGCATCGGTGCTTGTTTGTGTGGAATTGATGCGGGAGAATTACAAGCAATGACCTTGACTCTCGGTGGTTGGATATCTTGAGAGGGACCGGGCGGGGTTACATTAAGATGTTGACTTGATTTGCTGTGTTTGGAACGTGCAGTATTTTCTGTACATCTTTACTGTCTTAGTATGGAAAATATAATGGTGAATGATGATGATTAAGAGGGGAAGGGGGGAGGGAGATGAGGATGATAGTGGTGGTGGTGATGATGATGATAGTGATGGAGATGATGAGAATGAGGAGGAGGAAGATGATGATGATGAGTATGGTGATGAGGAGGATGACAATGAAAGCATTGATACTAGTGATGATGATGATGATGAAGCTGATGATGATAGTGATGATGATGACAGTGATGATGATGATGATGATGATGATGACAGTGATGATGATGACAGTGATGATGATGTTGATGACAGTGATGATGATGACAGTGATGATGATGGTGATGATGATGATGACAGTGATGATGATGATGATGATAATGATGATGATGGTGATGATGGTAATCATTAGTATGAAGCTTGCATAATGGACAGTATAATGTAAACTTTCATTCAAGTATGAATCAAAATATTATTTAAATCAACATAAAGTTAATAATACTTTGACTGTAGTCCTATCACCTTTATTCATTTTGTTATTTCTGTCTGCAATTCTATCTCATTCATGCATCATTGACTCACCATCACAATAAGCCAGTTCACGGTTAGCTCATGATCAACTTTTCTCAAATGACCTTTGTGATTTTTCATTAGGATAAGCACTATCATTTTCAAATGTAGATGTTGCGTAAGCTTTACCGGTAGAGTATTCAAATTCTAAGAACAAAAGGCATTGTATAGACCAGGTGACTAGAATAGTACATCAGGGATAAAGTTTAGAAATCTGTTTTATTGTCTGCCTTTGGCACATTTGATTATTGTTTCGGCTACTGTCAGATACCAGTGATTATAAAGGCTCTATTTATTACTCTTCACCTTGGATGTGATAAAATGAATATTTTGAAAGGAATACATGAATAATCATCAATTCACAATTGCCTATGTCAGTGAATTTGAAAGCCTCTTCTTCTCGTGCGCAGTTTGCAACCGTGAACAGGCTTATTGCTAAAGGTTTTTCACACTGCAACGTTGTTCACTCCTAAGTAATTTTTTTCGCCTCCAGATTATGAAAATAAAAGTCATTTCAATGCACAACATTGAATTTATAATCTAATCTCCCAAGGTACTTGCTATCAATCAACCACTGACAGATATGCTGCAGAGTTGTACAGCTGACCTTAAGGTATCTCAGGTATAGCGATGGATGTTAATGCTTGCAAGTACTTGCTGCCGAGTTAAGATTTTTTGGTGATATGGGTACCTTGCACAGTGGCTCAGTGGTAGAGGGCCCGCCTCATGAATTGGGGAGGGGGCATGGGTCCAATGCCTGGCAAAGTCATGCCAAAGACTTGAAAAATTGGACCACCTGCCTATTTGTCAGGTGCTTGACTATGAGCATAGAGAACAATTTTAGTCTGGTGTCTGCAGACTATCATGAAACCACAAGGTAAAGGAGCTAGAACAATTAAAAAAGGCTGTGTTGGAAAGCCACCACAATTGAATAATTTCAGTGTTTGCATGCTTCTTATAGAAATGTGCTTTCTCCTTTAAGCTTGAAGATATAAATATAGTTTTATCACGCTCTATTGTTTCAATCATTGTATCGTCTTATCCAGGGGTAAGCATCATGACGCAAGAAGCGAGCAGCCCGCGGCGGAAGAAACCGCTCTCGCCGACCTTTGACACGATGGAAGAAGACAAGGGCGCCATCGCTGGTCTCAACCTTCGGAGTGCTCCCATTGACAAACTAGCCAGTACATGTATGGATTGCTTTGGTGAGTGTTGGTCTTAGAGAGAAAGAGAGAGGCAGGGAGAGACAGACAAAAATAGATAAAGAGAGAAAGAGAGAGAGTTGGAGACAGGGGTAGAGAGTGAGCAAGAGAAAATAGACAGAGATTGAAGCTGGGGGGGGGGGGTGGAGGGGGGTGAACACATACAGAGAGATTATCAGGGGGGTATGTGGGTTCATGATTGTAACAGTCACATTGCAAAATGAAAATAAACATTCAAAGGGGTTTGTTTACTATTCCACATTATACTCACCTGGGTTTAGTGCAGCATAATGTGGATGAATTTCTTGCTGAAGGAAATCGATGCCTTTGTAGAACACATTTCATGCAACCTAGTACTATCTGGTGCTGAAACATACTACATTCGAATTAAAAAAGACAAAAAAGGAAAGAAGTTTAAAACCACAATAAAAATAGATTGTAGGGCTTCTTCATGAAAGTCAAACGTCATTCAAGCAATCCTGGAACATATATGCTAGATAAACATGTCTATCAAATTAATCAATCTTGTTTCATTTGGCATTTCAACACCACTCTAAATTTGCTTTTGAATCTGTAAATTTGAGATGAAGCAGTAGTACCCCGTTGAACTGCATTTTCAATCCGAGAGTTTAGAAAAAAATATTCTGCCTCTGAAAATGGATTATGAATTCGCTTTTATACAGGATACTGTATCTTCACCTCATGAAAATCAAATTATACAGTGCGTATCAAAAAAAAGTTTACACTTAAAAAAAATCCTGTAAAATTATATATTTGTAATATCCCGAAGATTTTTCCACCATTTAATCAAATGATGATATAACTGTCGAAAAATCTTTCCACTTGAGTGAGCACCACTTACTTTTGAAAAGTTAGTGAAAAATGATTTGCGCAAAACTTTGAAATAGTTAGGCGATTAAAAGTAGACATTAATCATGAAGAACACGTGGAATTTAGCTAGTAAAATTCATTTGAAGATATCTTTTACCTTTTTAAACTTGTTTCCTTGCCCAAAACACTTCGAAGAGTGCATTACGTCCCAACCCCACTCCCCCACACACCGAGGCCATCTTGACGATATTTGCTTTACCCTTAACTGTGATTTACATGGCTTAGGCTTGATTTTCATTTTGTTAATCATTTTCAAGCTTGGAAAGAGTGTGGAGAAACAATCATTAAATGAAAAGGAAATGAAAACCCTCTTTAAATGATAAAAACTTAGTAAAAAAATGCTGGAGGTGTCTGATATAAACTTTTAATCAGATTCAGTTATGTCCTCAGATCCAGCTGGCAGAAAAAAAAGGGTGTGCTTACTCAGTGTTGAAATTTCACTTCTGGTGGCAAAATTGTTACAAAATGCTTGAATGTATCTGTTTTATTTCAATTGACTAAAAGTGCAAGGAAAATGTATGAGAAATGTTTCGCAGGGTAACTGTATATTAAATTCTTGCATATTTATCTCTCCTCTATTTCCAATGCAAAATAAAAATGGTTAATTGAGAAAAAAAAACATTTCTAGCAGCCGAAGACTTAATAAAACTTCTGCACATTTCTATTAGATATTAACAGAAAACGAAATGATACTATCAATTTAAAACAATGTAAATACCTTCTCTCCATCCTGCTCTTTCTATCCCCACCCCTCCCCGTATCTCTCTCTTAGGCAGTGTTTATGCTTTTATTTTTCAGGCCAGAATCAGCGTTTCCAAACGTGATTAGTCCAAAACACGGTTGCGTCCATGCTTATTTTCATTTAAACTCTGTTTCAAAACGCTGATCGTAAACTATCAGAAAGGTGCGTTTGTAAACGTTGTTTGACCAGAATCAGGCTTTTTTGGGAAGTATAAACCGAACCATGATCGTAAACATGTTTAAATGACGTCATTTGTTACATGCTTCCGGTGAGATGAAAATCCGCGGCAAATACAGTCGCATTGCTCCATGTTATCTCCACATAATAACAACACTCAGAAAAAAACTTTCGAAAAAAAGGCGCACCCAATTTGACCTCGCTTCCCTGCTCAATGAAAATTACAATGCGAAGCCAGCTGAAGATCGTGGTTTTGCCTCTGAAAAGTTAAGCATAAACAGCACTCCCAGAACCATGTTTACGATCAGCGTTTTGAATCGACGTTTGAAAACGCTGATTTTGTCCTCGCAATGGCAGCATAAACACACCCTTACTCAATTCAACCATTGATTAACTGCCCGGTGACAGATTCATGTCTCTCCAAATGTGTTTTATGATGAATCCATATCAGCGCCTTGATCAAAGAGTGGTTACAATTTATTACAAGATCACAGCCGGCTCACAGACGTGACTTTGTCAGCATTCGAGTGATGATGGATGTGTATTATTGACTACCCAGTGCGGTTTAGCATAGATTTAAGGCTCCGTGTCTCTCTCTCTCGCTCATGAGGACATAGCGATTAAATGAAATTGTCAGATTGACATATCATTGGTGCGTATTATGCAATGAGCTCTGTCGAGCTGATTAATAAATTGCCTTAATCACTGCTTGGGTGATTATTGATTAGGCTACGATATTGGAGTATAATGAGTGGATGTAGGTCTAATTTGTTTGATTTCAGCAATTATTCTGTTTTCAGTAACAAAAAAACAGCAGCAATTAAACACACACACACAAAACATACCTGAATGCGTTTCTTTCTGATTGATTAAAAATGAAGTTGCGAGTGAATTTTAGAGTTCCATTTGATTGCAACTTTCTGCAACGGGCCCCAGAACAAAAAAAAGCTGTCTGTTATTATTGGCCTATGATGGAAAAAATCTTCACACATTAATCATTACATCTGTGCTGCCAAGTTGTGCTGATTTTCAGTAATTACTTCTGAAAACTAAGAAGAATACTGATAGTTTCATGCAAAATACTGATTCCTAAAGTTGCAGTTTTATCTGTTGTTATATGGTATTTCTTTGAAAATAATAATTTCCTCACCAAAATACTAATTTTCCCCCTTTGAAATACTGAAATGTTTATACTCAGGTTGGCAGCTCTGATTATAATACTATTATTTGTTGTGATTTTTTTCATTATGAATTTATATCCCTTTATAATTTTTTTACCAGATGAGCATGGCTCGTTAGTGGAGGAGACAGCGTTTCCAAGGGTTCTCTTTCTGATGCACAAATGGTTCATGACGTCAGAGGAGCTGGGGAAGCAGTTCAAGCTTTTATATCCTTTTTTTAAATTATCAACTTAACCCATTGCATACAGGAACCACACAGTCCCTGTGCAAAAGCCTATGGTCTGTATAAGACATGCAACTAAGTGCTGACATTGTGGGAAGCCAAACTTGTCAAAAAAAATGTTTACATTATATGCTAATTCTCATGTCTACTATGCTCGTTCCTAATTCTTTAATGGTGAAGAAAACTTTTTATCCTTCCCAGACAGTTAAGAATGTTTTGAGAGTCAAATGAGCTGATACATTAAACTTATACTTTTAGAAATTTATGTAACAACTGGCTTTCCATAGTTAAACCACAACTTCAGAACAGTTAGTCAGATGTTACTTGCTAGCTATCAGCAAGCCAAAGCAATTAGTAAGCAATTACAAGCTAGCAGACAACAGTGCATGCTCATTAAAGGATGGCTTGCAAATATCTCTGCATGTCTTTTACAAGCTTATTGAGCTATCCACTAGTGACTCCCAAGACACAAGCTAGTTACTAGCTGTCAGCAAGCTTCACACTTTTGTGAAGGGATGAGTGCAGAAGAGCAATCATCAACATTGGTTGTCTGACATTTTGTCAGATCTGACAACTTTGCTTGATTTTGATTGGTTGAGATGCATATTGCGTTAGCCTGTTACGATAACTGTCGGATAAAACAGACTACAGTATTTCAGATCAAACATCTGACAAGTCCTTTCATACAACACTCCCAAGTGCACTGTTTGACAAAACAACTGAGGGGGCCGTTTTATAAAGCTGTTCGTAAGTTAAGAGTGACTTTAAGAACGACTGGTGATCCTTTATTTTGATAAATGGTATATTCATTGATGATGATTACGCACGTAAGAAAGGTTCACCAGTTGTTCTTAAAGTCGTTCTTAACTTACAAACAGCTTTATGAAACACCCACCTGCACAGTTTTGTATTAACAGATCTAACAAAATTTCTCAAGATTCTACTTTTATTGATTTATTCATAGAAGGTGGATTGCACTGTGGTAAACTTTAGGGAAATAAATTGTAACCAGATTGCAATCATACCAAGTTATTTTTAAATACTGGGTGAATACTTCTCAAAAGATCGTGAGGGATGATGTTGTCTTTGATGATCTTCCATTCCCGTTCCGAGGACCCTCCTTTCTACAATAAGCCCGCTCCAAGACCCCCGTTTTTTGTCTCGTCCGCGGCACACACCTACCACTTTTTTGGTTGAGTGCCCTTCCAGGCTTCCAGTGACCTTTGGCCTTCCACAAGGTGTGTGGTTTGGCCCTTTTTATTTCCTTTAACACTGCTCATCTCTTTTCCCAATAAAAAAGAGACATATATAGAAGTAAAAGACATTAAAATAGATCATGTCTTAGAGTAATTGTTTGAAATTCATATAACATTTCAAATAAAAATTGTATCCCTTTACTTTACATGAAATTGCTTTAGAAGGACATTGAGTACAATATTCTTTGAATCAAAGACGTTTATGAATTGTGGATGCTCCTTGGAATTCTCAGACTGTAATTTTGATATTGAATAGGTAAAAAAATGGAGCACAGATCATTTATTAAGGTGGAGTCATAGCCTACTTAATATAGCAAACTGGAAATGAATAGAAATGTTTCCCTCGTTTTCACCTTTTGTTGGGTTTATTTTCTGTGTTTTGAAAATCGTCAATCATTTCATTCTTTCATGTATCTCTAGGTTACCATGACGATATTCTTGAATTTGTTCCAGGAACAAATTGGTTTCATTTTTTGCTCTTTAGCTGGAAATGTCATCTTTTATTACCAGCTATATCAAGAAGACGTGTCTTGATTTAAAGTTTTTGATATGTGATATCTAAGTCAGTTTTTATCATGAAAATATTTATTCATTGAAAGTTTTTCAAAGTACATGTGACATTTAATGCAGGTTTTATTTTCCTTTCTACCTCTTCACTGAAATGTACTTATATAGAATATTTATAGAAAACCTAATACATTCTTCATTCACTTTGCTATGATTCTGCAAAAAAAACCCAGACATGACCTTTGCATCAATATTTACGATACCAGCACCCTCATCAGTGCGATGAATTTCAAATTCTAACATTTTAAAATCAAAATAAAGATTTCCATGGAAGTCACACTATCACGGCACAGTTATCATGAAAAGAAACCTTCATGCAGTGAGGCATTGATCTCGTGTAAGCAAACGTGAGGTATTGCTATTCATTAAATGCAATTCAAGTGGGATTTAGTTACTTCATTTAAAGCTGATTGTATAATCAGTCCACATGTGCCTTGTCCTGTTTCTTATATTACTTCATAGAAAAGGTTTTTTCCCTTGGTTAAAAAAATCTAATAAAACAGCCTTGTATTTTGATATGCTATTTAAGATCAGGTTGCTAATTTCTCCACTTTTTTGTTCCACTCGAACACATGTGCATCTTCAATTGGTTGTATTGTATGTCTTAAACAGAAAAGCCCTTCAAATGTGTTTATTCAGGCAATCAGCATTTTTGATGGAAAAAAATAACATTTTGCTTTGGTTCTTGGTACACCTGGGGCCTGTTACAGTATAGATACAAAAAAAAAATCTGGCCAATTTTTAGCTAGATTTTTCAACTGTGTAATTGTCAATGGCATAATTTTGTTTACCAGAATTTTTTTAATGGCAGTGGCAGATCTGGCGAGGGGGGGGGGGGCATATCCAGCCCTTGCCCCCCCCCTCCCCCTTTGAGAGCCATAATCAAAAGTTTTAATATTAATATGCTGTTTTTGTCTATCCTGTTTTAAGGTAAATGTATGATGTTTATGATTGTAAATTTTATTGAGAAGATATTGAACACTCCTGAGTTAGTTTTAGCCCAATGGCAGATGAACTTATGTGATACAACACATGGCTTACCAAATTGTGTTCACATGGTAAAGGATCCACAACTATTCTTCTAAATCCTTCTTTTCAAACTTAATTGTAAGTGTAATTCATTTTCAGAAGATTCAAAGTCTGTGAGAGCTTGAAAATTATTTTTGGCAAACATGTTCGTCCATACACACATACATGTACATGGTGTTTTTCCTCAATGGAGTATTTTGTTGTACCGGTAATGATATCTGTAATGTTGAGCATGCAGATTGATAAGACATATTGCATGGTGGTCGTTTTGTTTTTGAGATGTGACCATGTTTGGGGATTACTGATACGTATATACTGCCCTGTTTTCTTTGAGTACATTTTGGCAAAGGTAAACCAACACTCCTTGATAATAATAGACATCAGAAATCCTTCTGGACGGGGGGCTGAAAACAACTTGCCCGTCATTCGTTTGAGATTTCAAGTGGTTTCAGGCTGAAAATTTGTTGATGATCTCAGAATAGAAACCCGACTCGGAGAAATAAAAAGAAACGTCCATAAATAGTTACGGCCGACGACGTCTCTCGGGTTCTGGCTCAGGTGTATAGGGTACGTCAAAACAAACTTACATGCTTGCAAAAATTGTTCTTAGAAACGTTGTTTAACTATACAAAGGTCTTATTTTAAAAATCCTAAACTCTGATACAATTTTTATTTTATATTTTTCATATGGATTTAAAAATCACTCAGGAGCAGAAAAAAAAATAAATTCATGCAGATGCTTTCAAGATATCTGGAACTGAAAATGATTATTTCAATATTCTTAATGGTTGACACGTAGTATATCATATTTCATTTTATTTATTCCACATTAAAATGTATTGAGTAAGTTATGTTGGTGTTTTCAGTCATTTGTACATTTCCATTTTCTAAGCACTCAGTAATGATTTTCAGGCGCCAAATTTGCAAGTCTTCATTTTTACAACATATTACAAACACTATAGGTAATGAGTGGGACCTTAGAGCTCAGTTTATGTAAACTGATATAGTTAATCATGAATATTAAAAAAGACTTTGATGTGATTTGAAAGCTTTATTACAAATCATGTTTTTCTGTTTTTTTTTTAAATCTGTGGAGAATGATCAAGTGTCAGTTTAGAGTTAAAAGTAGGTATTGATTCTTTGTTTGAATGGACACGGAATGGAGTGACAGAATCTGAATTCTTGCAATCTACAGATGCAGGTCAACTTAAACACCTCTGTACCTTACTCTCTATAATTCATGAATAATTCAATGTTAAGTTGCAACTATGAATGATAATTTAACCAGATTAGCAACCCTTGATAACAATAGCATAACAAGTGAGAGAAATGCTAATCTAATGGGGTGTTGCAAGAAACTTGCGATCAATTTCAAGTCTATATTTGGTCCCTAAATCAATCATGTGTCTTGCAGTTAATTGCAAATTTGTGATTGATTGCTAATCTGGGGAGCGTTTCATGAAAGGACTTGTCGGACGTTTTATCCGACAAGTTCTGTTTCATCCGACAGTAACCATAGTAACAGTACCTCTCAGCCAATCAGATTCAAGGAAAGTTGTCAGATCTGACAACTTGTTGGACAAAATTGTTGATGAAACGCTCCCCTGCTTCTTGAAGTGAGAAGTTTAATCTGATTTGCTATTAACTAATGTTGATCTATCAGTTGTAACTGCAACAGAATATTTGAAATTGATCACAAGTATTTTCTTGCAACACCCCATAAGTGACCATTCCAAAGTTGCTGGAAATCGCCATTTTTCAAAAGACGTTGACACTCTAGTTCCCGAATCAACCTGGATGCGGATGTTTGTATAGAAGAAGGTCATTGTTTTCAGAATGTTTCCATGGGAGAAATCCTTGTCATGAATACTGAGTGATGCGTTTTAGTTGGAACATCTCCAAGATCATGAGTATAATCAATGTAATATTTTTTTCTCTCATGTGACCTTCATGATTTAATAGGGGGAATCCTGCAATAACTTATCAGAGAAATACACTTTCCTAATCCAACTGGGATCTTCCTGGAATAGAATACACATTTATTTCTTATCTCTATAGATTTTAGATATTCAAAAAGAGGCATCCTTTTTATTGAGGTTATAATTTGAGTATTGGAGCTGGCAACTAGGAATGGACAACCGCTAAAATCCACGGCAAGCCGACGGGTATAGTGAAAATTATATTGGACGTGGTGTATTTGAGGACTAGGCATGAAAGGTGTATTCAGACTATTCCCAGAATACTTGTTTAATTATTGGAACTTGTTTCAGGCTAGAAACAAAGCCGATAATTATTTTTTTGCATTCACACAGACCTGAAGCACTCCCTTTCGGATAAAAAAAGAAGTTCTTCAAGTTATGAGCATTCGCAGTAGGGTCTGATGAGCAGGGCAAGGTGCATGGTTAAAAAATCGCTATTGCTAGTAATAATAATAATAATAATTTTACATACCGCAAATTTGTAAATTGCCTCTAAGCAGTTAAGAGAAAGGACTATTTAGCTGGTATTTTCTTTTGGAAATATTGCAATTGACTTTCACAATAGAAAAATATATTTTCTGATCAGAGAATATCAGGACAAATTTCCCTTTCAGAGAATACCTGGTATTTTTTTAAAACTACAAAGCGGTGTGAATTCACCTCATACACCAAGTAGGTAGGTATTCCAAATCGGTTCTATGGTTATTTTTAGATCAATGACTAAGCCCTGCTCTCTTGGGGGTGGGGTTAATCGCAGATTCCCTTGGGCTATCTCAATCATGTTGATTTATTGATTTTCTTTTCTTTCAGTCTCTCCCCCTTCTCTTTCTCATCTTTCCTCTTTTTTTAACTCCTTCCCTCCCATCACCCTCTTCTCCTTTCTGCTTTGCCCCCTTTCCCTCACAACCTATTAATTACTCCATTTTTTACTTACACTACAAACAATTATTCCCATTCATAAATCATAAATGTTAAAGGTCAGACTGTTTATCTCGGTTCTCCTATTTTATTCACAATTTAGACTAATCACTTGTTTACCACTCGAGGAAATATGGGACAACGATTAAACTGTGGTGCTCTGGATTTTATACGTTGATCGTTACACATGCAAGAACCTGGCTTCCCAGTGATTGATTGATGAATAGAAGGTTGTAATTTCCAGTGAGGAGAAGTTTTAAATATGAAAAGCAGTACCATAAATGAGGATTTTAAACACCATCTCATGTGAGAACAAAATAAAGATACTATACAACATTTGAAAAACACTCTTGCTTTGGGGAATCCTAGTTTTGACCTTATAGAGCTAAGTCAGGTGATTTTTTTAGTAATATTATGTGATCATTTGAATTGTACATATTTATGTTACTTTTCTGACATTATTTTTAGAAATAATTTTCAAGCCATCATTTGTTTTGTCTTCATTGCATTCATCTTTGTTACTGTACAATTGTTACATATCGTTTGCTTGTATCAATAGACAGATGATCCTTAGTTTGTTCTTTTTAAGTATGATTTTAAAATTTGAATTAATATAAACATTTTGGAAAATTTTAATATAAGATATATTCAAAATTGATATAAAAAATTAACATAATATGTATTCTAAATTATCTGAAGAAAAAAATTGAAGCTAACTCTGTTTGTCACAGCAGTACATTTGAGAGAAAGTCATTTAAATCTAGCATATCATTCTTATTTCATTCTGACATAGATCTAGTAAATTCTACAAAAAAAACCAATGCTGTGAAATGAAATCTATGTTGAAAGCCAAGTTTGGCCAAAATGATAACACAGATGAGCTCAGATGGGCATGTGTATTATCATTTAATGCCATGCTTATTTTTCTTGTAAACCAAGCAATTTACCTATTTTCTTCCAGAATCATTTGGCATGTAATATTCATTCCTACAGTAAGCAAACATGTGGTCCTTCATCTTGTTTGATCTGTTGGAATTAATTTTTTCATCTTGTCATCTAAATTAATTTGTGTAATGCGATGCAATGTTAATTTCTGTTCATTTACTTTCCCCTTAATTCTTAAAGCCTGTGTATAGCTTTGGTAAAGGGTCAATAATGTGATTGATAATCGAATATCATCTAATATGACAGTCTTACTGAAGCATAGAGACCGTTAGATATTTTTCCAACTGCACTTCTCTGAGAAAATTTCAAATATTCAAATCTTGGATATATAGCGCCCTCTCTCGGCGATGCTTGTTTTAAATTTAAAAATGGGCATTCAAGCACTTATCTTATAAATCTAGTGATTAGATATCCAAAAGTTACAGACAAAACACATATCTTGAAAGTTTCAGCCCATTCCATGATTTGGAATAGGATTTAATTGAAAGACAAAAACACACAGATATTTTAATTTGATCGGGTGACCCGATCAAGTTAAATTTCCATGTAAAATCGCAAAATTTATCCTGTAAAACACATTTTCATTTCATATCCTCCACATCATAACTGTTACTAGGCATATCCATTGATATTAGCTAGCAATGAATTGAAATAGTGACAGGTGCATTTTGGTGGATTTACCAAAACTATACACAAGCTTTAAAGGGGAAGCTCACCCTGAAGAAAACTTTGTTGTAAAAATAGCAGAAAAAATAGTGAAAAATATTGGTGAAGGTTTGAGGAAAATCCGTTAAAGAGTAAGAAAGTTTTTAGTTCAAAGTTTTAGATTTGTGATGTCATAAACGAGCAGCTGCCCCGTGTGTTGTGTACAAATAAAATGCATGAATTTCAAATTTTGTATGGTTCCTGATGACTTAATTTTGTTTTCTATTCATGATCGGGTGTGAAATGATGTGTCTATTGATATACAAAAGGTACAGTGAAAACCATTTTCAATTTTCTGAGAAAATGACATTTCATTGATTTTTTTACCATTCGCTATGTAGAATGCTGCTTCTATATGACATCACAAATCAAATAATTGAAATTCTGATAACTTTTTAATTATTAGATGAATTTTTCTCAAACCTTTGGCAATATTTTTTCATTATTTTTCTGCTATTTTTACAATAAACTTTTTGTCAGGGTGAACTTCCCCTTTAAGTCTATAGGGACATCAACAACATTTATATACACAGTGATGCTATACACAACGAATGAATGAATCCATAGACAGATAACGAGAGCAAAAGGGCAGGAGAGATGGATGGTTGACTGACCCAATTTCAATAAAAATTTATAAGATTGAAAATAGAATCCCTAATATAGAGCCTTGAATAATGCATTTGGACGATGATTATTTAGAGAACATATTTGTAAGAGGTCAGATTAGGGTTTGTGCTACTTCAATTACTCTCTCCTCTCTCCCTCTCTCTTCCATGATCCCTCTCTTTCTCTTTTTATCTCTCCTGCCCTGACTCTATCTGTATCCCTCTTCCTAGCACTTTCTTTCTTTCTCTCCCTTCACTATTTTTTCTTTTTCCTTTTATCCAGTCATTCTCTTTCTTCTTGTTATCCCCTCCTGTCATCTTGTTTTAATTGTTTTATTCTCCCTTCTTTCTATGAATCATTTTTAAAATAACATGTCTTGATAATAATGAAGATAATAATGAATAGTAATAACATACATGAATGATATCTTTCATAATTTGACATTTCTCCTTACATCCAGAGCCAAATAATGAAGGAGCTTGTGACCCGACATGATTCATGTTATCTGTGTCTTTATTGTCTGTCTCCATGTTTCCCTCTCTTTCATTCATGCTTTCTTTGCCACTACATCTCTCTCTCTCTCTATCTCTTTCTCTCACTTGCTCTCCTTGGCTTGTCGGCGAATCTGATGATGATGATGGGCTTGTGCATCGACTGTGGAGGCGTATTTATTCAATTCCTTTTAATCTCCCCATCCCTTCTCCCAGGCCTGCAAGGCTGAGTGCCCTCCCCATTTTCTGGCGCGGTGATGCGCGATGATCCGCCAGCTTAGCAGCGCAAACTTTCTCCCGATTTGGGACCGCGACCTTCTCAACCCTCAATGATGATATTTAATCATTTCTTTTTACTTTAAAGCTACATGAGAATTTTTCAGCAAAAATGAAGAGATTTTGCTCTCAGAAGATCATCATGCCTAGATTGTGTTATATTCATTTTGTCTGTATAAATAAAAATTTTCACTATATAAATTATTCTCTTTTCAGAGCATGCTCCACTAGTGATATTTAAAGGATGACCATGTTCACATTCTTCTTTTCTGTTTTGAAAAGGCAATATTTTTTCTGATATTTTCATGATCAATTGGCATGGCAATAAATATGAACATAATTAACAGATAAAGATGTAACTAAAATTAGTTCAGTTAAGAATGCCACCACTTTTAGTATATTCAGAAAGGAGAAGAAAATATAAAAAACCCCAGTTAACCAGATAATCTTATACTTTTGATCTGTGAGGCATATTGGTAATACTTTGTAAATTTAAGATGACAAATTCAAATGATATGAAATATGATTTGTGACTGACCTTTGAAATCTCACATTGTATGATATACCACTCAAATATCCAGTTATAAATACTTCATTATGCCAGCACAGGTATTGTGGTTGAGCCATCTTGGGTAAAGTCAAGGTCTTGTTCTACCTCCACTACTATTCATACACATGTATTTATAGATCTATTGATCCTCAGAGATTGCAAGAAAGCTATTCATATATATTTAAGATTCACATCTTGAGTAAGACTGCTGTTAAGGGAATATTAGAGCTATTGAAGTCAAAGGTATTGACTGGCTATAAGTTTGATCACTTTTACTATGAAGATATGACTTTTGATGGCAATTTTTTAAAATTTCCCTTATTCATTATTTCTATGTTTGAATTATATGCAAAATCATTTAGAATAAAATTTAATATATTTTATCCCTTTTCATTCAAAATGAAAACTATGACTTGCTAAAAAGTCCACAGTATATATACTTCATGATCAGGAGAATATGTATTGAATATGTATTGAATGAATACATTTTCCCAAATTCTTCACAGGGAATGATTAACATGGCTAGTTTTTCAAAATCTATGGAGATTGGGTTTAACTTTACTCTATTTTCAACCACTTTTTTCAATATTTTCCTTTTTTGTGGCTGTGATCTTTTAGTTTGTTGCCTCCTTCCTTTACTACAAAAGAAATATTTCTTTCCATTTTATTTTGGGTTCATTGAAATCCAGTAGAAAGGAATTTACCAAATGTTCTAGAAGTTCATGGGCAAGACAGAGGGAGAAGAGTTGCATGTTTGTGTGTGTGTGTGAGAAAGAGAGAGAGAGAGAGATACAGACAGACAGATAGATAGACAGGTGGATAGATAGACAGACAGATAGATAGATAAATAGAAATAAAGAAAGACGGACAGACAGACAGACAGACAGGTAGGTAGGTAGGTAGGTAGGTAGGTAGATAGATAGATATTAGATAGATAGATATACAGATTGATAGATAGATCGATAGATAGATAGATTGTGAGTGAGAGAGAGATAGACAGAGAGGAGTTAACACCTTCTAGAATTCTGTGAACAAGATGAGGAGTACAATAATTGGATAGATGTGCCAGATTTACTCCAATTTGTTTAGCATCTCATCACACCAAGCTAAATTCAGTCTTGATCCTGAAGTTGATCATGGAGGCTATTAAGCCGACTTGCATCTTTACTTTTTCATCATTTCCTTCTGGGTCAACCGTATCTACGGGGAGGGATGGAAACGAGGGGCCGCCTCCTATTCCGAAGAACACGCGAAGCGAGTCGTTGAACTTCTTTCTCTCCGATGCAATTAAAGCAAGCGGCCTTTAATCAGATAAGCGGCCATCTTGATTGGATTTGCTTGGTTTTAGAATGCAGGTCTCTTTCTTTCTTTCCCTTTTGTTCTTTGTGAGTTGGATTGGTGGATGAGGGAGCAGCTGAGAGCTGGATTGGATGAGTTCATTGAGAACTGGACAAGATCAGAAGGTCAAAATAAATGGGGATAAGGCTAATTTGAGGAGGCAGAGTTGAGATGGGGATGGGGGGGGAGGCTGTGGGGTAGAAGAGCTGAGTTCAATGGTATTAGGAATAAGATTGGGGAATGATGTGTTAGGATGTGCTAGTTTCCAGCCTCATGGCCTCCTACAACTTAGTCTATGAACAATCAAATTGTGTTATTGCCTCTCAATATACCCCTTTTTTAAGAGTGGGGGAAGCCTTTACTCAGATTTGATTCAGGTAGGTGTTTGTTAAACAAATTCTCCTGGGTAGGGGAAAATGTGGTCATTATGAGCCATTCTTATTAACAAAAATTAACTTGATGTACTTTTGCCATGAAAAGGGCAAAGATATTTACAGTAAACTTGAAGCATTCAAAATCTTGTGCATGTTTGGGGATTTTTTTTTTCCCCAACTCTGTTCCATGACGTTTGCTCCGTTGCCCATTGCTCCGCCATAAATTTCACACACTATTCAATTCCCTGACTTCAATTGATTGACTGACAACCCTCAATTAATACCCTTCCCCAAATCTAAAAATAAGATAAAATCCTTTTGCAACCCCAACACTGCATCTTAGAGGAAAGAAAGCCCAGAGCAATTGTCGAAGAAGTAAATATCGTGTCACCCCAAAACCATACACCCTGCCTTGCAATCTTTTATTTTAGTTACTTATTTAATTATCAGTTTGTCTGATCAAATATCTGAAACATTACTAGACCAAATAAGTATTCAGAAAAAAATATTGAGCTTAAGTTACAGGGATTAAGTGGCTATAAAAATGAATAATAAGGTTTGATTGACAGATACTATATAAAATGGGATTTGACCATGTGGTAATTTCTCCAGAATGATTGTTTGAAAGAAAGTAGGTTAGACCATTCTTAATTCTGTGTCAAATACAAAAATGATGGCATTTATTGTCACTTTGTACCCCCTCCCAAAGACAAACGTTGGAAAAGGTCATAAAAACCACAGTATATTACAGGAGAATGACTAAGGAGTTTTGATAAATGCTTATTGCAATTTTAAGGGGTAATTGTGAGCATCTTGTTGCAAACTGCCAATAATGTAAGCTAGGCGTCAATTCATTGCCTTTTCAAGTGCCGCCTACACAGCGCCATGTACCATTTCATCATGATGTGACAGAGAATTGAGAATATTGCGGTTTGTAATATTTCTAGTTTGACTCTTGTTATTGCGGAGGAGGGATGGATATTGAAGAAAAATCTTTTCCCTGTAAAGACGATGAGAAAACTAGATCAGCGGACGACTCCCAATGGAGATGTTCTTTGTGAAGAGAAACATCGAGTTCTCTTGGTTGAGGGGAGCTGCAATCGTGTTGGCGGGAGAGAAAGTCGAGTTTTATCTTGTAGGATTGTTTAAACAGAGTCAGACATGACACAATGTTTTCAGTGGGAGAATGTGAATTTCAAAGAAACTAGAGGGAGTGCCAAGAAAAAGAAAGAGGGAGAGTGCGGAGTGGTATGAAATGTTGAAGGATTAGGTTAAGGGGTGAAGGAAGGAGATAGCAGTGAGGGGCAGAGGAAAAAAGATGGGATAGAGAAAGAGAGAGAGGTAGAAAAAGCAATAGACCAGGAAAGGGGGCCGGTATGGGTAAGTGGTATGGGTTGTATTGGTTGTTTGAGAGAATTAGGTATTTCGGAGGGGTAAGGAATTGGTTGAATTAAAAAGATCATATGCGGGGGGGGGCTGACCATGCAAAAAATCACAATTGTATGGTCACTTTTGCATTTTTGTACACGGTTTTGGAAAAAATAGCCCCCCCCCCTCCTGGTTCCACAGCCCCTGATATGGGGGGAAAGTTGGAAAAAGAGTGAGATAAAGATATAGAGATATAGAGATAAAAAGAAAGTGTCATTGTAAAAAAGGCAAGTTTATTGAAGATGCAAAAAAAAAAAAACAGAATGAAAAAAAAAGAGGAGATGGGCAAATAGTAAAGAGAATTTAAAAAACAACACAAACATGAACATGGTTCAATTTCCTCATGCACACACAACTTGTGAAAATGTTTGTTTGGACGTGTGCACACGTACGTCGGCTCGCATCACTTTGTCTCCTGTCGTGGCGGCCATCCAGGGGTGTGTTTGACTCCGGTGCACTTCTTTACCGCATCACGCTGAATAGAAATGCAAGTGGGTGTAGTCCCATGAATAATGTGCGGCGGCGGCAGCATTTAAACGTGTGGAGCGTGAGCAACCCTTGAAACCATGCCCGCACACCCTTGCACATAAAAGGGGACTTTGTTTATTCATACATGTTCTCTTGAAAGCCAGTAAAGAGGCCATCATCGTTTCCTTTCCTTTGATGGGGGTTAACCGGTCGAACTATGCAAACAAGACATCATGCCTTTGATGTTTTGATGAGATTTGCCTGACTTTTAAAGGTGCTATGTGATATAAAGGTGCCATGTGATATACATGTAACACCTTGCATTAAATGCTTTAGTAGTGTTCGTAGTTGATCAAATGTCATAAAAAATAGTTGATTATAAAGAAACACTGAGCTTTATATTTTGACTTCATAATATGTAAAAATATTACATTTGCAAAGCTTAAAATTGTAAATACTTGTGTTGGTGATGAATGACTTTATTTTTTGCCTGAATTTTTAAGGTGCTATGTGTTACAACCGCTTGCCACAAATGCCTTTAAGTGTAAGCAATTGATCAAGTGTCATGAAAAGAGTGTTTACTTTATGTGATATTACAACTTGCCTAAAAAGCATTTTGAGTAGTAATTTAAAAAGTATTATAAAATAAGCATTAAGTTTCAAATTTTGTCTTCATGAGATATGAGAATATTATATCTGTAAAAGAATAGATAATTGTATGAATTATGAATTAAATTGTATGTTTGAAACTTATTTGCTTACTGCGTCAAGAAGAGGCTGCTAATGTTGAAACCCACTATATCCACAGATGGATTATATGCAGAATATATATATTCTATTGATAAAAAGATAACTTCATTTCTTCACAGCACAACATAAACATATAATATTGTGCTTCATAAATACATTCTGCAGTTGCCATAGAAACTGAATTTTGGCCCATTTTTCAAGATCAAGAGCTTTACTTGGCAAAACTTTTTATATCCAGGTCAGTCACCAAGTATCAATGGAAGTAGATGAGTTTGTGGATTGAATTCCAAATGAGAGATTTTTTCATAGTTTACCTTTTTTTCTTAATTGAACACATGTATATGAATAATTCATAACAAACTTAAATTATCTACTAGTATTTAAAGGGAGGCTTGAAAAGATTGCATTGACCTACATATGATAAGGACAGTCTCATCCCATTTAGTAACTGCCATTGCACAGTGCTATCTACAGTAGATTGGAACACATTATTTTTCTATCTTTTCTTTAGTTAGCTGATTAGTCTTTGTTGGCTTTGTTTTATGGTTAGAACACACTATCCACTACCACCATTGACCCTTTTTACACATTTTTTTTTAATGATTTCGGGGGCAGTGCCAGGGTGTGTCCCCCTTAAATGAATAAATAGGGATATTACAGAGTTTCACAACCAAACATATTTTTGTTACTCTTCTTTTGTCCTCTCTACCCCCTCTGTTTAATTTATTATCAAAAATGCCATACACATGCACTAAAAATCAGCAATTGAAAGGTTGGAGGAGTATGTGACAACTTTTTTTTTTAATTATTGTATTTACCATGTTAAATGATTTGATCCAAAATTTTAATTGTTGGATTCAGCTTCAAGGGCCCCTCACACCTAACCTAATGGCCTGAAATATGCCTTGCGATGGCTGGCAAAAGGCATTTAAAAAAAATCTTTTTCAATGGTAACTGATAGTAAATCATATCGTGTTTGGGTTCGTTCACCTTCTGAACTAACAGCTGCGATTATTCAAATTCGCGTGGACATTTTGAACATGTTTAAAATTTCTTGATGAAAAATTCGTTGGCCATCTGTTTGAATTCGCATCTCTTATTAGTCTGTGGTAATTGTTCGTTTATCGTTCATGTGTTATTGTTGCGCATAGTCCCTTTTCGCGCTTTTGCCAAAGTGGACCGATCTCGAAAGAACCCTAATGCCTGATCTATTCCCTCGTCTTTGTTTCTAATTGCATGCCATATCAAACCATTGCTCTCTGTTCGTTTGTCTTATTGGGTTATATCAATCCTTCGCTCGCCTTTGGCTGCAATTTATTCCAAGAGGTGAACCGAAAAATCGATATCCTTCGCATGTCATAGTTATCCTTCGCTTACTGTTCGTTGATAAAATTTGACAATAGTTACTGATCGCATGATTTGACAGAAATTTTATTTGAATTTGTTTAATTTGCGTGCATTTCGTGCATTTTTCCCATTCGTCACCCTTCATCCGCCTACCTTCGGTCAGGTGTGAGGGGGCTTAAAGCAAAGTTGAATATAACATTTGGAATAGGTTTTCACTCCTCCAGCCTTTCAATTGCAGACTTAACATTTAAATTGCTAGTGTGTACAGGGACAGGGCATGATTTCCCTTCCCCCTCCTTCGTAAGTACACGCAAATAAAACTATGAGTGCTTTCACCTAAAGTGGCACCTTCTCATACTCCAGCCTCATGATTAACTAACCCCTTTTTAATAATAATAATATAGGGTATTTATATTGCGCACATGTCCACCTTGTTAGGTGCTCAAGGCGCTCCTATATTACCCGGCTAAGTTAGGCATTCATAGCGCACACAGCTTTAAAGGAATTACTTCATACCAGTACCCATTTACCTCACCTGGGTTGAGTGCAGCACATTGTGGATCAGTTTCTTGCTGAAGGAAATTATGCCCTGGCTGGGATTCAAACCCACAACCCTCTGTTTCAAAGTCCGAAGACTAATCCACTGGGCCACAACGCTTCACGCTTAATGCTTAATGAATTAGGAAGAGATACATGTAAGTTGTAAAAAGATGTAGAATCTGTTGCCTTGTTTCACATTGCTCAAGTGTGTGCTATATGACAAGTGTACAGTTTACAAGAGTTAACGCCCTTCTGCCCGACCAACAAGAATGGGAAGTGATGTATGTGTAATTCCTAATGCCCTTCTGCCACTCAGGCTACAAATGAATTCAATAGTTGATTGATGAGCTGATTGATTTACTGACTGTCTGACTGACTCACCCACCGACTTTCTAAATAGTCCATCTGATTGATTAGAAGGTTTGTCGGTCAGCCAGTGCGTTACCCGGTCACTAGGTCAATTGTTATTGATAGTATGGTGGTGCGTAATGAAACGGGGTTAATTAAAACGTTCCTTTTCTTTTTCGGCGTTCTCAATTGCAGTGAGAGTGTAACCCTGAATTTTATTCTAGATCTGAAATTTAGAACTGTTGTTTTTATTCTTGTTGTATAATGGACCTGGTGGCATATAAGACCTGTTCTAGGCAAATTTCTCAAAGAAAGTTGACTTCTCCTACTTACCATGCCTAATGTGGTGGTGATGACGATGACTTCTACGAAACCTGTGACTATACTGCTATTGCTGATGCTTCTACAAGCGACCCACTTCAATATTAACTCCATCATGAAATCACTTTCGAGGATGTGAATACCAATTATCACTTTTTTTGGGGGGGAGGTGGGGCCAAGTAATTAATATTAAAACTGTTTGACTCATTCCATACCCTTTATTATTGTAACCAATTACCCACAAGCGCGCAATCGCTTACAATGATGGGCAATTTGGATATGGACCACATGGCCCAAATCACGATCTAAATCTTAATCTAAATTTAGTAGTCCATATAAATCAAGGTTGCCTTCCTTAACTCAGACACACATACCAGAGCTGTTCCAAGGCGTCGTGCAGTCGGCCATCTTGCTCCCATTCAGCTGAGGACAATGAATGCCATGTCAACGCCAAAAAGAGAAGGATATGCCACGCATTAAAGTAAGTCATCTTCTCTCTCTCTTCTCTCGTAACATTGTGCTCTGAAAAATGAAAGGGGTATAAATAGCTCTTTAGAATGGCCAAGGAGTAAGAGTGTTTTTAATCATTGTGGAACACGCTACCATTCCTCCTTTTTTTCCACCCGTTTTCGCCTTTTATTTTTTAGAGTGTAGTAAAAGTAGTAGTAGTAGTGTAGTAGTAGTAATATTAATATGTGGTATGAAACTTCTTAATTTTAAGAGAACAGGACAATAACCCAAAAATAGAACCTACTGTGTTCCATATCTATTGTCGTAACTTAATACAACTAAAATATTATTGGATATTAAAGATGAGAAATGAAGGCAATGACTGACCTTGTGCCTCTCCAGGTATTACATTTTCTTTTTGAAAATATGATTACTTGAGAGGAATATCATTTAAAAGTTGACAATTTGCTTCCTAAGTGTATTATTGAGGAATTGTCCATACTTTGTACTCATAGAAGAGTCACATGTGAAGACAATTTAAAAAAAATATGTTTGAAAGTTTGATTTAAGTTAATCTATTTAATGAAATTTCACTTCATTTAATAACTTTCAATGGTTTATCTAAGGATATATTGATCAGCGGCACAGGCTGAAAGTGTACAGATAAGCACTCTGATCAGAAAGTAAAATAACATGTAAATAGAGCATATAGAAAAATAGGGTACAGTGATTGAATTGCATCAAAGATGGGAAGTATCTTGATTGAATATATACACATGAGAAGGAAATTAACTTGTTTCAATGATTTACGATTATTGGTTTGTCGTATTGCTTTCTACAACTGAATGGGTATACTGTTTGTCGATTTGATGAGAGTCATTGTGCGATGACACGAGGCCAATCAAAGCTCCTAATTGTGATTAATTATAAGATAGGTTTGTTGGCTCGAAAGTAATGGTGGTTCAAGAAGTCGAGAGACTGTCTGGAGATGGAGAAATTGAGGTCTTCCAGTCCAAGGTTACACAAGTGTTTTTAATTCCTCAGGGCACTTCAGTATGAAAAGTTCAGTTAATTACTTTTGGGGAGAGATTTGTCAAGAGAACGATTGTATAAAACTTGAAATAATGAAATTGAAGTGAGGTAAAGTGTAAAGGAGTTTGAAATGTAGGATATGAGGATTATTCAAAAGAAATGACTCGATAGAGAGAACATTCATAGATATTAAGAAAAGGTTCAAAAGTACCTGGTAATTGCTTTTTGGAGTGATTTGTCAGGTGAATGTTTGTAATGTAAAATTTGAAGGGGAAAAAAGGAAAAAATTAATAAGAGTATAATGAAAAGGTATTTGAAATGAGGAAATGAGTTTTTATAAAAAGAGATCACTTCATGGAAAGAACATTTGTAGATATTAAGATACAAAAGGAGAGGGGTGGAGTGGAAAAGTAAGAATAAGGATTCATTTAATTCATTCTTGGGGGGGGGTCACCTTATTACATGAAATGAGAACATAGACCATTATTTCTTTATAGGAAGGTACACTTCAGGCATGTCCAAATTTTCCATGCACATTCATTGATACGACTAATATTTTACTTATTTAGTGCTCTTTCCCAATTTTTTTATTCATTCTTAATTCTTAAATAAAAGTCATTCAATCAAACCATAATTCTGATATATATTTTCAAAATAGACAATTCGGTCAATCTTTAATCCAACATGTGTAAAGCAAAACCCGGTAGCCTGCCGGGTTTATGCAAAGCAGAATTCATTCTTGCAGAGTTTCACAAGCCCTTCTCTTCAATTATAAGAAAAGAAAGAATTCTATCATTGAAATGGAATTAGAAAGCAAATCAGAGAGAGAGAAAGAGGCACAGTGATAGACACCCATAAAGATAGAGATGTACAAGCTCTAATGGAAAGATAAATACCCGACATACGAAGTGTGTTTAAAGGATCTTTACTCCCAGGCAGTACTAATTAAAACTAAATGCCTTTGGCATCAGCATGTTAGCAGTGCAAATATATCAAGTCAATCTTTTTACAGCATAAACAGAACTGATGCAGCAATTAAGTAAAATGTGTCTGACACTGAGGGGGTTTTGCGTCATTTCACCGCACTCCACACGTGACTACAAACATCATTTCACTGGGGAGCTAGTGCCTGTGGTTGTGGAATAAAGTTGTTTTTTTCTCTTTTATCCTATAATGATCTATAACATGTTTTTAGCAAATGCTCCTAGTACAATTGAAGTGTTTGATTAATTCCTTCAGTTGTTGTTTGATTCTTTCTTTATATGAATGCAGAATACTTATTATTATATTTTCATTAAATTATACCTTGTACACTTCTTGAATTGTTAGGAAATTTGTCTACTTGGTGCTTTGACTCTCTGATTACCAGATAAATCTATACTGTATATACACCTAAATATTTATACAATGCTGTTTATTATATATGAAAATCACAGTAGTTGTTTAGCAGTTAAAACAATTGTTTTAAAATTGTAAACAACAGTACTAACTTTTTCATATTTAAAATTCGATAAATTTAGCAAGGTTGTTTAAACTATTGAACAAATACTTAAAGTTCATGTAATAAACATTGTATAAGTTATTAAACATGGAGACTATTTGTTATTAGATGTCTTCAATCATGATTTGGGTAAGCTTTTGTTCTAAAGAGTGTCATTGGAATTTTTCTCCTAATTATACTGTTTTGTACCAAGTTCTTTAACTTTCCCAATTATAATAAAAAAAAATGATATTGATGTAGAATGCTGTTATAGTCGTGACAAATTCAGAATAAAGTAGTTATTAAAACTTAATTCTTGATTAAGTACATCTCACTTGTGACATCTCAACTGTGCTTGTGATAACCATGCTTTTACAGACATCTCACTATCTTGCTTTAAATCAGATTTCAATAATTACAACTTATGACTTTTTTTAAATAGTGACAAACAAAGATGACGTAATTTCTTATTTTGGAATGCCATCCCTGTGGATGCATGTATAGTTAAACTAAAGGGTAAATGTGAGTTGAGTCGTCCATCCACCCACCCCCTCTCTTTCTCTCACTCTCTATCTCTGTCTCTCAGATGGGACATTTGTTAGTTTCTTATATTTGAAAACAAGGAGGCAAAAAAACTTTTCAGCAACTGGAGCAAAATTTCCCAAGTGACGCACAAATTAAATGTTTGATTGGCTGTCGAGGAAGATGTAGTCTCGTGGCATGTCTCTTCTAGCGCCGCCAAGAAGCCAGACATTTTTGTGTGCTTGGATGTTGTTTAATGGTTGTAGAATATTGTGTAAAGTAGAACGGGGTCATCTTTATATGTAAAGAATATGAGGTTGAATTGTTGGCCCAATTCCACAATGCTGTGTTCTATTTCTTGGTATCTATCATTGCACTGTCTGCATCCCCCTTTCATGCTTTTCTATCTTTATTTCTTTCTTTTCTCTCTCTCTCTCACACACGCTCACTCACATAAACTTGGTTCGTTTCTTTTTGTATTTAGGAAATTTCATACCATAATGTATAAGTTTATTCTTTTTTTTTTCTTTTTTTTTTAATTATATTTTTATTGGAGAATCATCGAGGATCACAATATATACAAACAATTTTTACATGATTAGAAAACAAAATCAAGGCAGAATAACAGCAAAATGGTGCATTGATCAAAAGCGAAGTTCCGAGACAGAAAAGGATGGCCAGTGTACAGACCTTAGTTTACAAACCTCCAGAAAGTCACTATTTCACTGACATCAAAGACCTACAAAAAACAGGTAAACAACGCGCAGCTATGGCCGGAATAGACAAAGTCGAACGGCAGGGCGATTCATGTAAAAATACAAATTGCCTTCCAATGTATAAGTTTATTCTTAATTCTGTCACTAAATCATACTATTTATGAATCTGTTTTCTTCGCTGTCCCCCACTCTGCCTTTTTTTTGTGTGCATCCCCCCCTTTCATGTGTTTCTATCTCTCAATGTCATTATATTTCCTTCTCTCTCTTACACACTCACTCACATACACTTGGTTTGTTTCTTCAACTGTTTGTGAAGTTTCATAACATAATATATCATTATATTAATGGCTGTATTTTTGTCTCTCTCACTCAATCATACTATTTATGAATCTTTTTTCTTCTCTGACTCCCACTCTGCCTTTCTTTTATCTTCATTTCCCTCATCCCCCCCTTCTTGTTCCTATTTCTCCCTTTTTTTCCCTTCTCCCTGTTTACTAAAAATGCAACCCATTATAAGGAAAAGAATGTTAAATTTACACTAATATCTAGGGAAGATATGAACTCATTAAGAAACTTTTTTTAATGTTTATTCTCTTCATGGAGAAAAACTATGGTATCTTACTTCATGTAATAAGCACTTGTCAATCGTTCTACCCCCGGGGGGCCACTTACATTGACGAGTGGATAACATGCGCGACCAAAACAACATGTAAAAGGGATTTCTTTTTCAAGATAGGACACGTTATGTACATAACGTAATGAGGATGTCAAAAACACAAAAATAATGAAAAAAGGTATTTATTTGGCGAGGAAAGCTACATGTTTAGGGTCAAATTTGCGACTGGTTTAAAAATGACTAGAATCTAAAATCTAAAATGTACTTTTTGCCCAAACAGTCAACACTATGTGTTTAGAGTCTGATTTACACGAGGTTTGGGAGGTGGGGCCTTACTAAACCCAATAATGTGCATGTAGGTTAAGGTAAAACGGACATCTGGGACATATATAACAATTAAAATAAAGTACTTGTTTAGGGGTTCAATTCAGGGAATAGTTACCAAGGGTAGGCTATCGTTTTCAACACTTGTTAAGGGTAGGGTTTCACATGCCAATACTTGTTAAGGGGTGCATTTTCAGAATATGGAAAATACTTGTTTAGGGTGCTTTTTGAGACCCTATGTTCGCGCATGATATCCACTCATCAATGGAAGTGCCCCCCCCTGCCCTCCCGCCGGGCATTCTACCCCTGCTATAAAAATGATCTCATAATGTATATCTAATCCAAGTTATAGTCTTTACTTTTTACTGAAGCAAGTTACAAGAAGCAGAACAAGAATAGCGCTAATAACATTGAAAGTCCTTGACATCATCATCTTAAGATCATCCTAAGATCTTTTGTTTCTCGCTTGAATGGAAGAAATCCTAGGGTTAGGTGGATCTCTTTCATTTGTAATAGCTTTCTGAGCAAACGAAAATCACAGAAAGCATCTTCCTTATCAGATCCTTGAGTACGTCAAGAGCAGGGTCGTCTTGCCTCGTCCGTGTATGGTGGTGTCAAGGAGAAAATAGAGAGGGAAAGGCCAAGGGATCCCTTTCATCTGTAATCTATCACTAGCTCAGCCAGCCTCCTTATCTCTATCAGCCCCAAGTCATTTTATCATCCTCGTCACAGCTCCTCCAGCCCCCCTCAAAATTATCCAGGTGCCATCGAGGGTTGGTTGAATCGAGGGTAGTCTGCGCCATCCAGACCCTTTCTTTGGATACAAGGGCCCATATTTGCAAAGGCAGTTTTGAATCTGTGGTTTGTAGCTATGGTAAATGCAGATTTCATGCATTAATCACGCTTACTCAGCACGTATACTGTATATTGGTTAAGTGTGGTCCATGCATGAAGCCTGCATAAACCTTGGTTTCAAACCACAGATTCAAAACATAGTGGCTCATATTGTGATAGCCGGTTTAACTTAAACTCAGGTTTAAGTTGTGGTTTAAGTATGGATAGCCATATTGTTACATAAATCACTAGCAGTAGAAATATCATTCTTCAGCTCATTCAGCTCTCAAATCATTCATAATTGTCTAGGAAGTATAAATAGATGATTGTCTTCACCATCAATGAATGAGGAAAGAGCACAGTGAACATAAGAAACATACATCTTAATAAAATTTTTGATACGTTTGGCTTCCCATACTTAAACCACAACTTTAAACCTGAGTTTAAGTTAAACCTGCTATCAGAAAATGGACCATTGTGAATTTGGGCCAAAATGCTTATCCCAAAATTGGATGATGATGATGAAATGCCTTCCAATAAAGCGTAATAAGAGCAAGGGGTTCATTCACACAATCAAAATGTGCAGAATATAATATTGTAGTTAAACAGAGTTTTGTACATACCCTCATTTCTGGAATCTACTACATTGCCAACAGATTACATGGCATTCATCACAAATTATTAAAAGCAGTTGGATTACTAGTATAGGCCTCCTACGACTTTATTCGCATACATATAGCCGCACACGACAAACGATGCCACAAAGGTTTTAACATTTGATGCCTAAATTTGGCAATATTATCAGTAGCATTCCTCTTTGTAAGGATCTAAGGGAGCATTCCTCGAAAATATAAGCAATCAGTTGTAAATTTCTGTTGCAATATGACAATGATAGATCAATTTATAGCTGTAGCAAATCTTTTTACACTCTTTACTGCATGGACTAGATCTGGGCACCGTTGTATAAAAGTTACTATTATGGTAACTTTGCCTTCCAATGGTAACTACCATGGTAACAATGCTCATCAGCCAATCATAGTCAAGGATTCCATGGTAGTTATCATTGGATGGCAAAGTTATCATACTGGTAACTTTTATGCAGTTGGATCCAGCAATCAATTGCTGTCAATTTGCGATTGATCATATGAAGCTTTATATTTCAATGGCCCACAATATATTTTCAGCCACTGCCTCCTCATGTAATCCTGAATGAAACAGGGTTTCATGCATGTAAACTAACCGCTGGGTCCGGTGTGGATAGAGGTGTGCTTATTGCCCCGGGCGATGTGTGAATTCCTCCGAAATGGGGCGCACTTGATCTTCAAGCGTCTGTCTAGGGTAGAAGGAACGTTACTCCCAGGGTAGCTGGGGCCATTGTTAACTCTTAACTTGCCACAGCTCTATGGCTTGTGACATGACATTTGCTCCTGCGACAATTGCTCCGGTCTTGATATCTCAGAAGGCATAAGATTAGAGTTAGGATTGTAAGAAAGTATTTTGTTCAGAATAATGTTAAGATTAGGATTAGGGTTTATTTAGTTTTGGAGGTTAGGTTTTATGCTTTGCCTAATGTGCAGATTTTCCATCGGAGCAATTGATGTCTGAGCAAATGTCATGGAACCTTGTGGCTTGTATTCTCAACTCTGGTTTAGTTTAAACCATGGTCTAAGGGGGTTGCTGCAAGAATTTTTTTAGGTGCAAATTTACAAGAAGTAGATCAATTTCATCTAAAGCATATTAATTCATAGTTCTTGATGCAATTATTATTATGACTAGCAACCCTCTTCTACTATTATGACTGGCGAACCACTTCTACTATTATGACTATCGACGCTCATCTATTATTATTATTACTGGTGAACCCCTCCTACTATTATAACTGGCGACCCTCTTCTGATATTATGACTGGCGACCCTCTTCTACTATTATGACTAGCGACCCTCTTCTACTATTATGTCTAAGCGACCCTCTTCTACTATTATAACTAGCGACCCTCTTCTACTATTATGACTAGCGACCCTCTTCTACTATTATAACTAGCAACCCTCTTCTACTCTTATGACTAGCGACCCTCTTTTACCATTATGACTGGCGAACCCTTTCTACTATTATGACTTGCAACCCTCTTCTACTATTAGGACTGGCGAACCCCTTTCTACTATTATGAGTGGCGACCCTCTTCTACTATTATGACTGGCCACCCTCATCTACTATTATGACTGGCCACCCCCATCTACTATTATGACTGGCGAACCCCTTCTATTATGACTAGCGACCCTCTTCTACTATTATGACTGGCAACCCTCTTCTACTATTATGACTGGCAACCCTCTTCTACTATTATGACTGGCAACCCTCTTCTACTATTATGACTAGCAACCCTCTTCTACTATTATGACTAGCGACCCTCTTCTACTATTATGACTAGCAACCCTCTTCTACTATCATGACTAGCCACCCTCTTCTACTATCATGACTAGCGAACCCTCTTCTACTATTATGACTAGCGACCCTTTTCTACTATTATGACTAGCGACCCTCTTCTACTATTATGACTAGCAACCCTCTAGTATTATGACTAGCGACCCTCTTCTACTATTATGACTGGCGTACCCTTTTTACTATTATGACTAGTGAACCCCATCTACTTTTATGACTAGCGACCCTCATTTTTTATTATGACTAGCGATCCTTATGATCAATTACCCTTATGGTCCATTATGAATAGCGACCCTTATCTTGCATTATGAATATTGGACCTTATGACTTCTAATGGTTCTTCTTATGATTCTTATGACCTTATGACTAGTGACCCTTTTTCCTTACTATGACTAGTGAACTTTCGGGTATAGGATTTTACATGTTATGACTAGTGGTCCTTATGACTAGTAAGTATTATGACTTGTGGTCCTTATTACTAGCGGGCTTACCCCCACATTACCATCCCCCTATATAGCGTACAAACACACACATTCTACATGTATGTTACTTAGCCACCTCTCTGGCATCATTCCTCTGCCACCCCCCTCCCCTCCATTCATATGCATTCCTTCTTTACTTACTCTCTAACTCTCCTCTTTCATGTATCCTCTTCCACCGCTCTTCTTCATCTCCTCTTTCCATCCCATCCTAAGGTCTTGATTGACACGAAATTTTCACTTTCTGTTTTCCTCCTCTCCTACACCCCTGCTCCCCATTCCCCCCTCTCTCTCCCTCTCTCTCATTCTTCCTCTCTCATTCTTCCTCTCTCTTAGTCTCATGCAGTCCCATGCACCATCCTATCCTCCAAGGTCTTGAATGACACAAGATTTTTACTTTCTGTCTTTCTATCCTTCTACACCTTTCTCTCTCTCCTATTCTTCCTCTGTCTTATGCTCACACACTATCCCATGCATCCAGGGCCTTGACACCCAATTTTTACTTTCTGTGTTTCTATCCTACGCCTTTCTCTCTCCCACCCTTCCTCTCTCTCTCTCTCTCTCCTACGCTCCATTTAATCCTTCCAAAGTCTTACTTGACACAAAATCTAGATTTTCTGTCTCTCTCTCTCTCCTCTTACAATTACCTCTCACACTTTTCTGCTCTCTCTCTCTCTTACATGCTTCATCCCATCATTCCAGGGACCTACTTGACACAATATTTTCAATTATTATTCATACAGACAAATTTAGAGCCCAAATACAAGTGTTATTTTGTTGGTGCACTCGACCCACTTAAAAAGTTTGTTGAACTCGCCTAATATTTTTTTCCGAGGTGACACAATATTGAAAATATTGGACGACTAGAAGGGGAATTCCCGAAGTGTACGCACCACTCATCGCGCGCGCATGCAGTTTTCAAAGGCAAATGCGCACCCTGTGTGTGGAACTGTGACTGCAGAGTGATGAACAATTCCTCTTAAATTTTTTCTACAGAGGCTGCAGTAAATCTCTAAATGCAGAGAAAACCAACAACTGTTAGGAAGTTTGGAGTTATATTCGCTTTAATTTCATTTTATCCCATAATAATTTGAATAAATTTTAGAAATTGAGGCACAGGAAATACTTTTTTTTTGCATGATAAATCGAGTGCGTAGCTTTAGGACCCCTTCTACATCGGGCGGCGAAATTAAGAGGTTTTCGAAAAACACGCGGGATTTTCGTATTAGTGAGTTTTGTGATATTTTCTACTTGGTTCATGATCTTTAGAATGTTTGCCACAAATTAGTGAAATATAATTTGTTGAAATATTAAAATTGGGACAGTTGTTATTGTTTGAAAACAAAGTGCGTACCTTTAGATCCCCCCATCATACAGCAGAGTCAGAGTCTCAGGGCGGGAGGGTAAGTTAAAAATTATTTGCTAAAATTCTCTGTATGAATAATAATCATAATACTGGATGTCCCATTTTTCGGTCAATACAAGGAAATATAGGACTCGCTTTGCAAAATATTGGACTCGTCTTCGACTAGTCCAATATTTATGCAAAGCTCGTCCAATATTTCCTTGTATTAACCTCAAGGCCATCCAATATTATATAAATATTTTCTGTCTTTCTCTCCTCCTATGCCTCTCCGCCCACTCTTCCTCTCTCTCTTTCTCTCGCTCTATCCCACCCATCCAAGGTCTCACTTGACACCAAATCACAGACCAGATTCGCGTGTGACTCAGCTGTTATCGCAAGCCATATTACATGAAAGTGTTATTCTTTAATGCAGAAACAAATTGACCTTTTCTTGTCTTGCATGGTATTTTTTATTGATTTGTCTCTGGCGGGTGCACTTTCAGCATTCAATCATGGTATATGAGTCCATACTCAGAGCTCATGGAGAACCTCATAAGAAGAACAATAAAGGTTTTTCTTCATAAGCTTACAGCATAAGATGTCAGTTCTCCATGATGTGCTTGCCCACAAATCAGATATATTTTCACGGAATAGCTGAAGAATGTCCTTTCCTACCTCAAAGAAGAATTCACAGGAGAATGTCCTTTCCTACCTCACATAATCATAATAATGATAGGCATTTGTATAGCACCATCTACCTAGAAATAATCTATTCTGAGGCGCATTGTTATTATCATTATTACACCAGCTTTATGCTCGAGCTGCCTTTCAGCGCTCAGTGCATTCAAGGAATCAATCCTGCCGGGTACCCATTCACCTCACCTGGGTTGAGTGCAGCACGATGTGGGTAAATTTCTTTCTCATCATGGCTTGGATTTGAACCCACGTTCCTCTGATTATAGACAAGACTCGTAACCACTAGACCACGGCACCCCCAATCATATATCAACTTAAGTCGCCCGACAAATTCCCATAAAGTTACTTCCACTAATCTCCTCTTCACTTCTGTGTATGTCTCCATAGCTGTACACAGAAATTGTTTCGGGGGGGGGGGGGGGTTGAGGAAGACACATAACTTGTTTTAAAGAAACTCAAATGGGGAGAGCAAAGCGACTGAGCTTGTCCAAGGTGCACTTTTGCATTTTCTAAAGTTAAATCAAAGGATGTTGTACATACTTTGGGTAGTAAAAGAAAATAAAAAACAATATATTTTTCTTCATAATTTTGGGGGCCTTCCCTGTTCCCCTGCCCATGCTGTGTATGCCCATGAATGTAGTCTTCATATTATGCCTCTTTGTACTTGGCATTTCATAAGGGACCTACCAATGTTGTCTCAGCACTAAGTTATATCAAATATATATCTTTATCAGATATGAACTCCGAAACTAGTGTAAAGATCTACTTTAGATTTTAAACAATGAATTTGAATCTTTTCAATCCTGCGACTGTTTACCTTCGAAAAACTTTCACCCATTTCTTGGTGAAGGGAAGATGTTCTGGAAAATTAGGCTTCTCAGTTTCTCCTTTTAACATACCGCATTCACGTATTACCAAATGCCCAGGAACTAAACGCTTTTTAGCTCGCAAATTAATGGACTACGGTTTCTCCCGCCCCCTGGCTTTTACACTTCTATTTCTTTCCTACTTCTTGCGAACGTTTGAGCGAATGTGGCGAGAAGAAATAGGCCATGACATGAAAAGCCTTTTCTCTTCGTCTAAAAGCTCTGGGCTACATGCTTCACAAATTAATTTGATGTTCCTATCTTATCAATCCCACAAGCCCCTGGGACTTTTTTTTCTGCCGCGTTTTTGATGGATAATGTTGTTGAGATAGTTGTAGTGTATGATTATCAGACTAATAATGTTTAGTGATTGCAATCGTATTGGTTTCACCAATAAGATGGAGAGACAAGGTTTCTACGAATTTCTTGATGCGATCAATTAGCTTTATTCAATTTTCTACTAAATTCCTTATTTGATTCTTTAGGTAACTGATTTTGTAATTCGCTTGTTTATTAATGCTTGTTTAGGTAGAAGGCTGATGGATCCAGGTCCTTTCCAAAGGACCTGGTAATGAGGATTAATGCGTAGATGCTGAAAACACTATTTTTTTGGTGTGATGCCTTTAAGACTTGGGCTGAATCTTGATTGATCCTCTTGAGAGGTGACTCTCTACCCCCCCCCCCCCCCCCTCCGCCATCAAAGGAATTCTGCCAGTGATCGTTGAATTTCAGTTTAACTTGGTATGAACATAACATATTGTTCAATAGGAAGAAACACAATTACCCATACTTGCTACAAATACCCTTAACCCACAATACTAGATGTGAAAGAATAGACTTGTGAATTCTTGACCTTTTTTTTGCATTGCAAAGATTTTATAAAATATTAAGGAGGCAGCTTCCCAGCAGATAGAAGAGGATGGAGATATGATTAACAAGAAATTAAATTTTCATATAGGTTCAGTCAATGAAAAGGCATATAATAGTTTCTACAATTTTAAAAGATGCTCCTTTGGAATATCAGTTCAATGTGATTAATACATTTAAACCTTTAAGCTTTCAACAAGCTTTAATGGCATGTGATTGGTACAAGTTAATAATTTTCACATACATCATTTTTTATGACTGTTCAAGCTCCACAGTTTGTAATCAGCGTATACATTATTAGATGTATTGAAGAAAAATTGTGATTTCTTTTTCACTTATTTTTTTCCTTAAAATCTTTGCAAAAAAAAATCTGAGATTTTAGTGTACCACTGAAAAGGAGGGCACTGTCGACTAGATTTCAGAGAGTGTTTATGCTCCCTGATTTTTCTTGTGAGCCTGGAGAATGAAATCGTGCGGAAGTAAATGCCGTTGCAATAAAATGCGCATAAACAGCAGCTGGTAATGAATTATTCCAAACAATATAAACATTGGAGCCTGAATGAATTCTCTGATTTAATCATTATGCTTCATGCTTTTCCAAGTAAAGGGAAAATACCTTTTCTTTCCCAGTGAAAATATGTTACAAGGTAATGTGAATTACACACATCTTTATGATCTCGATAGAAAATATGGGTGTTATTTCCTTATTAATCTTTTGGTATCACTTACATGATAATGATAATATGGAACTTTTATATAGCGCCTTACAATTTAAATAGAATGTAATTAAAAAGAGGACAATACAATCAATTTAAATAGAACAAAGTATGAATGTAAGTGTACAATTTTAAGAGGTAATTAATGTCAATCATATCAACAAGACAATAAATGAAGTAACAAGAAAATAACAGATAAAACAGATAACTGGTAATCATTAAATGTAAAACATGAAGAGGTAATGAAATATGAATCATATGGCAACAATTCAATAGAAAGGTAACAGATAACTGGTCAACGCAACAGCTTGCTTGTTTTGTTGATTAAAAAGATTGGTTTTGAGTCAATTTTTATTAAATACATCGACAGTAGGAGAATTCTGAATGTGTGCAGGGAGATTATTCCAGAGAGCAGGGGCACACACCAAGAAAGCACGATCAACATAACAGGTACGAACGCGAGGGCCAGGTGCAAGTTGCAGTTTTGATTATGAACGCAGAGACATGGAGGTAGAAATCTTTGTGAGGGAAAGTGTAGGATGATTTTGCAGGAGTTTAGATATTTGAGATTTGAAATATCAAAATGTATTCCATTGTGTTTCTGTCTGGTTCTCTTTTCATGGACCTGTTAAAAAAATATCCATCCAAAAAATATCAACTCCCATTAATGCAAGATATATTTTGTATTTATACCTATTATCCATAGACAAAAGAATAATAATAATAATGATAGCTGTATTTATAAAGCGCTTTTTGCCTGAGGATACAAAGCGCTGCTATTATTACCCCGGCTTTAGCTCGAGCTACCATCACCGGCACTCAGTGCATTCAAGGAAATAATCCTGCCGGGTCCCATTCACCTCACCTGGGTTGAGTGCAACACAATGTGGATAAATTTCATGCTGAAGGAAAACACGCCATGGCTAGGATTCGAACCCACGACCCTTTGTTTGAAAAGCGAGAGTCAGAACCACTAGACCACGACGCGCCCACATTGTCTGAAAAATGGCTTATGGTGATTTGATATCAGGGACTCAAAACACATAGGTCAGCGGTTAATCCCTAATTTGTAAGAACAATTCTGATTGGTTCCTAGTTAGTCTACTGAGAAAATTTCACATACAAAGATGATCTTGATAGGCCATTTCATTTGGCGATTAATCACTAATCTTTGTGTCACAGGGCCCATAATGCATTATTTTACAATTTATTGCAAGATAATAATTCATTGTGAAAGTGTCTTTTCATTAGTGTGCGCTTTACCGCATGCATGGTGCTGAATTAATACTTGCACAAATTTGAAGATAATGAAAGAGTTTGGTTTAACATGTGATTGGTTGATGAAGGCGAGTTTCCTGTTAACATTCAGTACTTGAAATGAAAATAGAATTAGAAATAATTGTCTTTAATATTCTCTTTTTAGAGGTGTTGTGGCTCAGTGGATAAGTCTCTGGTATTCGAACCACAAGATCTGGGGTTCAAATCCCATGGCAGCACTCGTGTCCTCTGGCAGGGCATTTATCTACTTTTGCCACTCTCTATCCAGGTGTAGTAAATGGATACCTGGTGCAAAGGAATTCCTTGAGTGTTTGAGCGCCTGATAAGTGTAGATGTGCTATGGCCAGGGGAATAGTGTGCAGTGCTTAGAAACATTGTACTGTGCTATGTTGCACATTATTGTTTGGACGAGCATGATGGTCAACTATGGTGTTCTCCTTGGTGCATTTAATTAATTTCTCATGGTAATTAAGTATGATATATCCTGTGTTTAGACACTAGCCTGCATACCCCATGACAAGATGGTGGAAAGAGGAACAAAAGATGAAAACTGAAAGAGGCGAATAAACACTGTCGCCATGACAATCAAACAAAGAAGAGGAAGTCAGCACTCAGTTTTCTTAACCTTGTCTTATCTTTCACCCGAGACTGTAATATTAATGTGATTTTCACACTGACACTCTCAGATGTGTTTTGACCAACTCCAAAGCTGGATAAAATATGAACCAACCAACTGTTGGTTACAAAATCCTTATTGATATTGCATGCAAGTTTGTTTTAGACAATAATTGTTCGGTCCACATTTGAACCAACTTATTAGTTGGTTAAACATTTGTTTAGGATAGTATTTTAGTGAAGTATTTTTAGTCCTTAAGATTTATTCAGCCATAGATAAATCCTATACTGATTACTGAACATTTTGTTGCATATTAGGCCCTATAGTGGGCATCTTAAATCCATCATTTATTTCTCAGACTGAAATTTGCCTGATGATGTTTGAAGGCTTGTATAGTGGTATAAACGATTGTAGAAGTGTTTTGCCCTACTAATTTCCCCGGGGGGGGGGGGGCAGTCAAATGTATTGCTGTACACACGCGTGGCCAAATTATTTCCAAACACCCCCTAAACAAGTTTTTCTCCTCGTTCAAATAACCCCCTAAACAAGTTGTTACCAGAATATGACCCGGGGAAAAAGCTTGGGGAAAAAACATACCCGAAACACATTTGGTTAGTCTTTAAAAAAAAAGCTTTGGAAAAAAAACATACCATTAACACATTTGACCCTGTGATTGACCATTGACCAGTCTTTCCAATCTATCCCTTTTTTGAAAATCAGTGTTTTTTGATGTCCTTAATGAATGCACGTGCGGCCCGCATCCAAAACTGAAAAGACACCCCTTTAAACTTGTTTATTTTTTTGGTCACGCGTGTGTACAGCAATATATTTTAGGGTGTGCCAACTTCAATCAAAGTCAGTGTATCAGGAGGTTGGGGTGACAGGGGAAAAAAAAATGATGATGTGAAATCATATGATGGGTCTTTTGAACTGTTGGAAGACTCTATCTCTAATTTGTTAAAAAAATCTAAATCAAAGTAAATTTTTGAAATTTTAATCATTAAACTTTCCAAGTGCATCTCTCCGAATTGCGGAATTCACTTCAATGCAAGGTTTCGTATTGTATTTTAGAATGTACGAGATTTGCTGATATTAATATTCACTTTGTCGGAGGCATGTAACTTGGAGGGAAATATAGAATGATGTAATTGGAGATTAATTGTCATGGAATGAACCATCTAAAATGTCAAGATGCTTGGAGCAGCGGTCATCGAGTACCTATGATTAGATTTCAGTCTTTACCGTGCCTGCGAGGCAGAGGGATTGTTTGAAGAGGTAAAAGCTGTTAAACGTGTCTGTTCGGATTAAAATGGTGTTGAGAGTTACGCCCTTCTGCATCTAAAATGTACGAATGATCCTTCAATCATTTGCTTATTTTATAGTAACTGAACTTTAAATTTATGAAGTGTTTAATGGGAAGGGGCCAATGTGAATAGAAAGATGAAGTGGAATTCATGTGATATACTTTTAAAAATCAATAGTACAATTAGTAGTAAAAAATATGAATTTTGGAAGGTGCCAACCTACATCATGACAAATAAATACAAGTCTACGTGAGATCAAGTAACTTAAACCCAAAATATAAAGAAACACCTTAAAAAGAAAGAAAACTAATAAAAGAATTGGTGACATTTTTAACAATTGAATTATGTTACAAAAGCTTTCAGTCTCCACTTCCACACATTCATGGTTGCTTTTCCAAGTGATAGAGAGAGAGAAAAAATAAAAGATAGATTCAAGAACATATCAAGTATCATTTCAAAGTCAAATAATCATTAACATCATTAAATCTCATGGCAAAAATTGTCAATTCATAGGAATATGTCATAAAAGAGAAAATTAATATTCACCTGTTTCCTTCTAATAAACAAACGATGTACTAGTTTTGATACGGCCAGAACAGAATTTGTCGAGCAGTCTTTCCTTCCAAAGTAAATGTCAAAAGTGGGCAATATGTGCAATATCAATAATTATCATTTGTTTTTTTGTACAGAGTTACACACTTCGGCTTCCAAATGTATAAAAGATCAATTGAGTTAGTTGCTAATCGAATTTTAAACTATGAAGGGCTTACTTTAATGGAGGGATGGGGTCGATGTGAATAGAAAGATTGAAGAATCTATATAGTGTCGAGAGTGGGTGGGAGGGGTTGGTTAGAATAGATTCTTTTAAACTTTATGAAATAATCCTTTTATTGCTATTAATGAGAGAAATTTATAGAGTTGATGTAAGGGCCAATTCGTTCAAGCTATTATGGTGTTTGGGAGTAACGCCCTTCTGCTTCCAAGTGTATGAATGATCATTCCGAATTTTGATTTAGGAACGGTTTGATGGGGAAGGGGAGCATTTACGACCATAAAAGTTGTCTAACAATCGATATTGCTGTTAGTGAGAGAAATATTTAGTTGAAGTAAGTGCTAACTTGTTCAGGGTGGAATGATTTTTGGAGTTGGACCCTTTTGCATCTAGTTGTACAAATGATCAATCAATTAATAGCTATTTGTATAGAAACTGAATTTTGAATTATTAAGGGTTTGATTGGGAAGGGGAAGTGAATAGATATATCATAGATTCTTTTAAACTTTAAGAAATACTTCTTACAATCAATAATGCAATAAGTGAGAGAAATTTGGAGAGTTGAAGTAAGTGCTTCTGTGTCCAAATACATTAGTTATCTATCTGAACAATCAGTTGATAATTGTATAGGGACTAAAATCTGGAGCTTGAACTATGAAGGGTTTAATGGGGGAGGGGGGGGTATAATGTAAATAGATAGATTATATATTTTTAACTGAAAAATTAAAATAATATTGAGGATAGCTCAAGCAAAGGCTGTGTATTAGAATTATTTTATAACTAAAGCCTTCTTTTGCCTAGGAAGAGCTCTAGACTATACAATGATTAGAAGACTATTTTCAGACAGTATGAGATTTCTATCATTGCCATATTTTTAAAATATTAGTTTTTCTGAACTGCCCTAAAAATGTATACATTTAAAAATTGCAAGATTTCAACACCCCAGCGACAGTGTACATATGTCTATTATGATTGGAGAATTTACACAGAGATGATGCATGTATTTTCTGAGTTCCAATTGTGCGGACAAAAGCTTCATGCAATTTTTGCGATATATAAACACTTTCCAGGATGAAGCACTACACCCCAATGCTGACAACCCTCACCAGCACCTATCATTATCATTAAGCTTTTATGCTGGATGCGAGGCTAGATATGCGGACCCTGGGATTCCAGGGTATCACTGAATGTTTCATTGAACTTGAAGAGTATGTACTTTCCAACAAGGAAGTACATGGATGTAGCGGTTGGCAAGATGAGAGGGAGAGAAAGATCTAGGGCCTGTTTCATAAAGGACTTGCAACCGTTGTACAACATACAACATAATGGCAAAGTTACATAACTTTGCCATTATGGCAACTACCATGGTAACAGGGCTCAGCAGCCAATCATAATCAAGGTTGCCATGGTAGTTGCCATAATGGCAAAGTTACAACAGTTGCAAGTCCTTTATGAAACGGGCCCCAGAAGAGCAAGAGATTGATGGAGGAGAGGCAGAAGAGGGTGGGGGGAGACAGAAACAGAGAGAGGGAGGGGGGTGAAGGGAAGGGGCTTAGAGAGGAGAAACATGTAGAGTTCAAGAGTGGGGTAAGGAGAAGAGGAAGACTGCGAGATGGAGATGGAAGGGAAAAAGATAAAGAAAGACAGAATTGTATCTGCATCATATTCAAAAGATAGAAATATTGCAGAAAAGACAGAAAAAAGGGATATTTGATTAGACATTGGAAGAATAAGACTAAGTGATTGAGTTTTTTTTTCTTCTCTTTTATGTAGATTGATGGATGGCATGTTTTCATGCTTGGGGACATGAATGAATGAAAAAAAAGATACTTTTAGAAGAAGCCATTTTATGTGCATGCACCAAATCAATCTCGACAATGGACGTGTATCAATTTACATTTGTAATCCATGCATCTGCTTCAAATTTGATCTGTTATTTTATTTAGATACTTATTGTGTGGAATGACGTTGTATGGACTGATGTTATTGTGTTGTGTGGACTGGTGTGTGATGTTGTGTGGACCGATGTTATTGTGTGGAGCAGTGTGGACTCTCATGTTGAAACCGACGGTCGTGGGTTCAAATCCCAGCCATGGCACATTTTCCTTCAGCAAGAAATTGGTCCATAAAGTGCTGCACTTAACCCAGGTGAGGGACATGAGTACCGGCAGGAAGTAATTCTTCAAAAACCTGTGAGCACCGGAATGGGTAGCCAAGATTAGTGGGGGTATTGTAGGAGCGAATTGAGCCCCCCCTAACAATGAGGATATCTACACAGTGTAATTATCTCCTAGATATTATCATTATATTATTTTTTTTCTTATACTTTTCCAGGTACTGGATAATGAATTTCCCAATGCACTTTGACCTCGACAAGGGGCTGGCGGGGGTCATGAGCCAGCTCCAGAAGATCATCCAATCAGAAGGGAACACACAACTCAAACATGTCGTTGATATCTCAAATGTGTGAGTAACATTCTTTTAGGTATTTTTGAAGCACCAGAATGACCGATGAAGATGTTTTGGTTTGTCTGAAATTTGTCTAGATGGTAGAGTAAATAATTATTGTACATCAAGAAATGCTACGGCTTCAAATTTAGATTTCTTTTAACAAATGCTTTAATCTTGATTGCCTTCTGTAGCAATGATACAGTAATCAAAAGACATAATAGCGTAAATCGGTAAATTGCCAATTCGTCCACTGCCAACTCGTCCACTCTCCACATGGTCTACCTTCGTTTATTCTAATGCCATTCAGTCCATCAACATTTCGTCTAACAACCATTTGGTCCAATCATCAATTTGTCTAACCACCAGTTCGTCTATAACCATTTCGTCTCGTAACCAGTTAGCCTAATGTTGCCCAATTAACACTTAATTTGATTAGACCAAATGGTATATGGACTAAAAAGCTATTGGACTAACTGGTTATTAGACAAAGTGGTGAGTGGACAAATTGGCAATTAGACCATGGTGATATTGGATGAATTGATGGTAGACCAAATGATGGTAACGAGTTGGCAATTGGACGAAGTGGCATTGGACCAAATGAAAATAAACCGAATAAATCCATGATGTCATACTATTGAGGGGGGGGGGGTTGAAAAAATAGTTCATCCCTCCTCCCCTAAACTACAGGTTCACTGCTTTATTTTTATAAAGGATTTATGCCAGGACTGATCGTCAACAAATTGGAGTGTTGCATAAGTCAGATAGCTAGCCTGTCAAACATATTTGTCTAATGAATTATGGAAATTTAAGCATCAGTTTAAAGAAAGAGAACTGTGTAATTCCTTATCATTTAGCCTACTTTTGATTTACTTTTGTATGAAAGATTAGGGGTCCATTTCATAAAAATGAATTAATGAACTTGTTATCCTAATTGTGCATTTGTTATAACAAGTCTTTATAAAAAAAATTCCCAGAAACAGAACTGATTTTCTTTTTTAAATTCAGGTATCATCTTCCAAATGAAATTTCAGCTTCCTTTCATCACATTTTTGTACTCACATGTGTGGAGTATGTATCATTATGACTTAACAGATGAAAGAAGAGAGTCTAAATTTTAAAGGGATATGTCATTTGTTAATCATACTTGTGATTAAAATTATCATAAAGCATTGGAAATTCTTGATTTCATTTTTCTGGGATGACTGCATGTAGTCATCATTTAGAGTACAACTTCAGCTCAATATGATGTCAGATTAGATGCACTTTGTTGACCTTACCATGATTATTTGTATTTCAGGCCATCCTATGATTGGATGAGGGTAGTATCGGTGAGGAATCCATCTGTAAGAACCAATAGGAAGGTCTCGTTGGTCTTCAATCATTTAGAACCTAAGGAACTAGCTGATCATCTCACATTCCTGGAATACAAGATCTTCAGAAGATTAAATGTATGTATTTATAATTTAAAAAGATTTTTTTTCAAGCAAAGAATGATTAGACCCGCATGGTCTAAGCCTAGTTTGTCTCTAACCAGTTTGTCCACTAACCATCAAGGGCCCGTCTTACAAAGACTTGCGATTGATCCGATCAATCACAACTTTAGAAAGCCAGCAAAGTCAACATATAAAATGCGTGTTTGCTCAATTTTTTTTCTAGATATGAATGTAAAGCCATAAATTAATTGATTTCCCGACAATTTGGTGTGTTCTCCTTTGTTTACAAAGGACTTTTTTTCAAATTTCCTGTAGAATAAATCATGACACTGATGGATTTCCATAGAGTTAAGATTGATTGAATCAGTCATTCGTAACTCTTTGTAAGACGGCCCCCAGATTACACTCCTTGTTGCAGGATAAGATCAGCTCCCAATCAAAAATTTACAATTAACATCAAGACATGTGATTGATTTAGTGAATGAAAGTAGACTTGCAATGGCCAATAAGTCTGTATGGTTTGATGAACTGTTTCATCTGACAAATTGCAAAATGATTAGAAGATGAGGGGAAAATTAGATTATTTCTACAAACGATTTAATGAGAATTAGGCTAAGTGGGTATTTGATCAAGTGGATTACCAAACAGCAATTAGACCAATTGTTCTTAGCCCTATTTGGTATTAAACAATCCGAAAAGTAGACAAACTGCTGTAATCTTTACACTTAATATATGTATAATACTTAGTTTATCATTTAATTGTAATTGTTCGGGATTTCTCCTACATGTATTTCCTTTTCTTAATGTAATTTTTTGCATGCAACATATCAATATTATTATCTTTAACTGTTAAGTGGTTTGTTCATACCGTAAGTATAATACTTAATTTATTATTTAATTGTAATTGTTCGGAATTCTCCTACATGTATTTCCTTTTCTTGATGTAATTTTTGCATCAACATATCAATATTAATCTTTAACTGTTAAGTAGAGTGTTCTCTATCTATCAATCAATCTTGTCTCTCCTCTCTTTTCTCTTGGCCAGTTTGCTGATCTGAAGAGTTATGCCCTCTCTGGTCAGTTAAAAGACAACTTAAAACTTGAGCGATCCATCGGTCTCTTCAACGGCCTCTCGCTGTGGATAGAATGCATGGTTTTAAGCAGACATACACCTAAACAGAGAGCAGAGGTCATTACAAAGTTTGTACATGTGGCAAAGGTAGGTTGAAATGGTCATGCAAGCAATGCAATTTACATTATTCTTTTAAAAAGTGGGAAGGTTTATATGAATTCGTGGTCTGTGGGCGCGTAGTGGTCGAGTGGTTCTGACTCTCGTCTTTCAAACAGAGGGTCGTGGGTTCGAATCCTAGCCATGGCGTGTTTTCCTTCAGCAAGAAATTTATCCACACTGTGCTGCACTCAACCCAGGTGAGGTAAATGGGTACCGGCAGCAAGTAATTTCTCAAAAAGCTGTGCGCACCAGAATCGGTAGACTAGCTTAGCCAGGGTAATATAGGAGCGCCTTGAGCACCCAGCAAGGTGGATACATGTGCTATACAAATCCTATATTTTTATTATTATGATATTATATTTGAGTTATTTCAAATTTAAATTCACTCCCATGAAAACTGTTAAAGTTGCATTGACATTGTATGTTTCTTATATTTATGCATTTAGATCTCTCAAAAATATTAGGCATTATTTTATCGTGGTTAACAAGAGATCATTCTTTTGTTGATCTGTTTCTTAGAACTGTCCCTGATTGTCTGATGAACAAAGGGGTAACGAAAGGTCATTACTACTGCTTAATAATTATTTTTAATCAAGAATATAGGGCTATAGTACATATATATTGCAACACCCTGGTTATTCTCTTTTTGATCTTGGCAATGGTTCTTGTTTGTTTTTTAATGAAACAGAGGTTACGGCAGCTGAATAATTTCAATACTTTGATGGCTGTGGTCGGTGGTTTGAGCCATAGTTCTCTGGCGAGGTTACGGCAAACATCTGCTCATGTCTCATCAGAAACACAGAAGGTAATGTTTTAGCTTTCCATATTCCATTTGGCACTTAATACATAAATCATCAGCAAAGTTTGATATAATTTGATAAATTCGTCAAGATCCTTATGTTCCTCCACTTCCATTTCTCTCATTAACACCCCCCCCCCGAAAAAAAACCTGGGGTAAAGATCATTTGTTCACTCATCCTCTAAGTTGTGAAACAGCCTTCCTGAAGACATTAGAATTTACCTCCTGAAACTAAAAAAAAAAAAAAACAATATTTCTATTTAATTTTTCGTAATTTCCTTTAACATTTCCTGAAAAGCTTCTTGAGCACTCTACAGAGTGAATTTGGCTTGTCCAATATTTTATTATTATTATGGTGATGATGAACCTGAATGTATGAGCAACTTTGCAGATGACCTGAATATAGAAAGTGAAAAATAGCTTTTAGCTTTTTTCCCTCAAGTGTGACTGTATTGGAGGCTACAAGTCGGTATATTATGTAGTTGGGGATATTGGAGGAACCAGAAAACATTTGTGTGAAAATTTAATAAAGACACATACCCCCTGCATCTTTCTATGCATATGTTATATGTCTCATTTTATTTATGTTGAATTAAACCGGATTTAAAATCTGGAATTAAAATTTGATTCGAAACCTGGGTGACTGACTGAATATCAAAAGTGATTTCTTTATGGTCTGTGATTTTTATTTTAGTACGTTATCATGGTCATGATAATGATCCTTTGATATTTGGTTATTTTTCATTTTTAGATCAGTACAGAGTTATCAGAGATGTTGTCATCGGCAAGTAACTTCAGCAATTACCGTAAGGCTCTAGCGGAGGCAAGAGGATTCAAGATTCCTATCTTGTAAGTACTAATAAAGAATAATATTCCACTTTGTATAGGCGCTTAGGGATTTACATATACAGTATATTATTATCTCTGCTAACTGCAATGGAAAACCCTAACATGCTTTGACATTTTCAGTCTCATATAACATAACATTCAATTTGAAATCTCCGAGAGTATCTGTATTTGAGCTCCAATATTTGTAATTCTGTATGAAACATACCCTGTTCTTGTTGAAGTATATGATTTTTTTAATGCATTGTTATTTTGGGTGTCTCGAGACAGGATTAATATGAAATTGGAACGAGTAATATAGTTGAGAACTTATAATGTATTTTATTTTCTCATGCTCTTCATTGGAAAGAACCTTTTTTTTTAACTTCTAATTTTGTAAACAAATCAAATTCCACTGAAATAAATTGTAAATAGTTTGATGTTGAATGGCACAAGTTTGGCTAAGTCTTATTTGAGAAAATACATGTGACACCCGCGTTCCCACGTACCTGGGGGCGGTACTGGACATGCCAAACCAAATTGCCTGATCAAGCCCAGACAAGGCTCAGGCAGTTGTCTCTCTTGCTTGCTCCCTCGGAGAGCGCAGCTTCATAAAGGCCCGCACCTGGTTAAGGCTGCTGGGCTTCATGGTCAGAGTTTTATTGCCGTCTGCTTATGAGACCCTTTGAGAGACACCTCTTGCGCCATTACAGACCGAGTGCAAACTCTCTGCAATTACGGATTCCTCTTTCCCGGGACATCCGTCGCAGTCTGGCCGCCTAGACCCGGACATCTTTTGTAACGTGGGGCAAGCCTTTCCGCCTCTCTGACCACTGACGCCTCGCTTACGGGCTGGGGCGGTCACTGTGGGGGGGAGATGGTCTTGGTTGTCTGGTCTGACCAGCACATTCTGCTTCATATAAATGTGCTGGAGATGAGAGCTGTTCTCAACTCTTTTCGGCATTTTCGACACAAATTAGTCGGCCAGACGGTAATGGTTTGCACAGACAGCAGATCTGTTGCAGCGTACGTAAATCGACAGGGTGGCACTAGATCGAGTTCCCTCAACAATCTTGCTGCGGTGCTCTGGGTTTGGTGCTGCCAGGCGAAGATTGCCTCCTACATTCCAGGCAGCGACAACCTGATAGCCGACTTCCTATCCAGGGGGCAGTGTCTTCCCTCCAAATGGTCACTTCACCCAGGGATTTTCCAGTGGATCCAAGCCGTTTGGGGTCCTTGGAGATAGACCTATTGCCACAGCTCTCAATCAGAAGTTACCAATGTTCTGTTCTCGTGTGAAAGAAACGGAAGCCACCTTCCTGGATGCATTCTCCCTTCACTGGGGGGTCGTAGTTGTTATGGTTTCCAACTTTTCCCCTGATACCGCAAGTGTTCAGGAAAGTGAAGGAAGATCAGGCATGGCTCCTTCTAGTGGCCCCAGAGTGGCTGAGGAGGCACTGATTTCCACAGATTCTAGAACTGCTAGAAGGGGAACCACTTACTCTTCCTGTGAGGAGAGATATAATGTCTCAGCCTCTTTCAGGATTCGTGCATTGGGCATGATGTAAAAGCGTTAGGTCTTTTTGACCGTGCTTTTTAGTCGGTCACTGAGAGTTTTATTTCTTACTGCAGTAGCGTCTGGTCAAAGATGCAACTCCATCCACGCCTTGTGTATCTCGCCTGGTCATATTCGGTGGGAGCGGTGTGGGGTCTGTCTGATACCTACACCTTTCTCCATCGCTAAGAACCAGACAGCTTCTTCTGGTTCTGTTGGGTATTTTGTAGCTCCCCTTTTGGATCTTTCTTTGGTTATGGAGGACAAGGTTTGGTGCCGAGTCCGGGCCTTAAAGTGGTCGTATCTAGATAAGACCAAGGCAATTTGCAACTGATCAGTTGCTTGTTACTTCGCACGTGCCATTCGCAGCAGCATCCCACGATACCATTTCACGCTGGAAGCAATAAAGTCAGCAGGTGATGACGCTCTCTTTTCTGACACTGGGCCGAGGGCCCACGATACCAGGAGTATCACTACGTCTTGGGCTCTCTTTAATGGAGTTGCTTTACACGACATCCTGAATGCCGTCTTCTGGCACTCTGCCAATTCCTTTACTTCTTTTTACCTTAAGGATGTTCTGTCAGGCGAGGCATTATTTGCCTCTTCTGCGCTTGAGCCAGCGCCCCCCGTGTCTTCATCTCCCCAATTTTTGTGCATTTTCTCATTGCTTAGACATGCCTCCCTTCACTTTGAGTCTGTGTTGGTCTAGCAAATCAATTGAATATATCCCAGTTATTGAAAATACCATGATTTTCTTATTTACGAGATAACTGGATATATTCATTTGAACCCTTCTACCAGCCCTTCGCCTTGCATGGCAACATGTCTCTGGGCTCAGGCTCATAAGAGGAAATGGATGCCAATTTGCGCGATGATCTAGGGATAGTGCGCCTAGGAAAAATTATGTGCTTACTTTTCGTAATTAGAAAATCAAATAAGTATATCCAGTTGTCTCGTAAATAAAATAATGGTAGGTATTTCGTAATTTAAGTCAGTATGTAGGCTTTTGAAGACTTTGCCTTTTTATACTCAATTCCCTTTAAAAGAAAACCACACTAACAAGAAATCAATGTTTATTTAAGGATTTTGTTTTCTGAAGCAATACAAATACACTTGTTCCTTCCTATATGTATATATACCTATGCAAAATTTTTGGTTCTATGGCTTGAATTAATCCTCCTTATCCTCTCTTTCCTTTAATTCCATGTGGCTTCTCCCCCTCTCCTATGGCTTCTTTATATAATCAGAGGTAAGTCTGTTAACATCTTTTTATCGTATGATGAAATTTGAAAAAAAAGCTGGTATTTTTATGGTACAAATCTATATATTTGATCTAGACTGATTTAGATTTCTAGAAGTTAAAGAGATGAAATCCTGTCAAAATGGGCTATAATGATTCTCAGTGACTCAGCAGGGATTCTTTATGTTTTATTTAACAAGTCATTGTGCATTTAGCTCATTTCCATTTATAGCTGTTTGAAGCTAAAAAGAGGACATATTGTATTTGAGAATTGTCATCAACTGTATGGTCTAGATTTGTTATTTCTTCCTAACTGAATTAAATATTGAATAACTTTGCTAATTACTTATAAAGAAATAGCAATTATTAATGTTATTATCATCATCATCATCATTATCAATGTCTTTGTCATCATCACTATTGTCATTGTCATTGTCATCATCATCTTCATCATTATCTTCATCATTATCTTCATCATTATCTTCATCATCGTCATCATCATCCATCATCATCCTCATCATCATTGCTGTCATCATCATCATCATCATTGCGGTCATAGTCATCATCATCACCGTCCACCTCATCCTCGTCGCCATTATCATCATTTTTCCTTTCTGTTTACATATTCTAAATGCATTAGATTAGTTATTAGTCATAACTCTCTTATTGCTTGTACAATTTCTTTAAAACTTCCACCATTCTGTTTTACCTATTTTTATCTCGTCTCTCATAAAATATTTCATGGCCCGGGTTGGATTCCCCTTTTAAATGAGGATAGCCATTGATGCTGATGTATTTTATAAAAAAATAATCATTACTTCCTGTCCAGGGGTCCACCTGAAGGACCTGATCCTCCTGCACACAGCCCTCCAGGACAAGACGGAGGATGGTCACATCAACATGAGGAAGATGGCCCAGCTCTCTGTCACCTTTGCCGAACTCATGCAGCTCCAGAACTGCAAGCCACCTCTTGCCGCCAACATGGACCTAGTTAACATGCTCAGGGTGAGGGAAAATTGCCACCAGAGTCCCGTAACACAAAGCTTAGCAATGATCGTAGACACATTTTTGAATGTTTGATTGCATTGACTACAGTCAATTGTGAAGTTCTTCATTACCCAATACTTGAAGACATAAGCTTTGCCGTCCCATTGTAAAATCCATTGAATCCTTGATTTTGATTGGCCACAGTATTTACCACAGTAGTTTCTCAAGAAGTGGTATTATCTTTAATGCTCTTTATGTATTTTTTTTTATTACTTAAGGCTTCATTGGATCTACAGTACACTGAGGATGAGATCTATGAATTGTCCCTGGCCAGAGAACCAAGAAATTCAACCAGTACTGTAAGTTTATGATTGGTATGAAAAGTCAATTCATGCAATTTGTTTGCCAGTTGGCAGCCATTGGAACAGTAATCATTCATTATTTTTGCTAAAATCTGATGTGAACTCGCATCAAATGAGCTTAAGTACTTGTGAAATTGTGTTTAGTAGGATTCAATCACCATTTTCAACATTTATACAGGAGATCTTTTTTAGAAGTGTACAAGAAATTGTTCCACGTCATCATCATCACAATCATCTTCATCATCACTATCATTACAATCATCATCATCACAGTCATCAACTTCATCATCATCATCACCATCATCAATATCAAAACAGTCATCATAATCATTGTCATCATACATGTTAATCATCATTATCATCTTCATCATCATCATTATCATTTCTACATTATAAGTTTACTAATTGCATATTTTTGGTTTGAATTACAGCCCCCAACCCCCACCAAGCCTGCAGTGTTTGCAGAGTGGGCAGCCGGTGTGTCGCGGCATGCTGACCAAGAATCGATCGCCAAACATGTGACTGCTATGGTAGAGGTGAGTACAGATAAAATGAAAATGGTTAAAGATTAACTTTCAGTGGAAAAAATAATATGATACTAGAAAAAAAAGATGACAACATCATGATAATGTTTTAACAAATTGATATTTAAAAGGGAAAAGGTTTTTAAAATATTTTTTGAAAACTCATCAGAGATACAATTCTTGATGTCCTCAAGAAAGCTGTTCCACAATGCCGGGCATGCACGAGCAAAGGATTATTTCTACTTTTTGGAATTATATGGGAACCAAATGTTGATGAGCATATAGATCCAATTGGCCTGTAGTAATTGATACAAGAAGTTATGTATCAGCTGTTGACTCTAAGTATATATTACCTCACTTCATATCCTCAGTGTAACCATTTTGTCATTATGTAAAAATAACTGCAGGCATATCAAGCATTTTTCTTTAGAATAAGACCATTGAATGTATGTTTCTGTATTTATATATATATATATGATGCAATTGAATCCCCATCCAGCTCCAATTCCATAAATGTTTATATCTTTTTCCCTACAAGTGAGATCTTCTCCATGTTCAAGTTCATAAGAAAAGTTATAATGTTTTTAGATTTATCATGGCTTGAACAACTATTGAGAGGCAAGAATGGAGAGAGGATCAGGCACACCAAAATGTTGTTTATTATGGAATCACATAATGATGACGATGATGATGATGATGATGATGATGATGATGATGATGATGATAATGATAGTAATAATAATAATGATGATGATGATGATGATGATGATAATGATAATAATAATGATGATGATGATGATGATAATAATGATAATAATAATGATAATAATGATGATGATAATGATGATAATGATAATAATAGTAAATTATTGATGATGATGATAATGATAATAATAATAATAGTAATAATGATGATGATGATGATGATGATGATAATGATAATAATAATAATAGTAATAATAATGATGATGATGATGATGATAATGATAATAATAATAATAGTAATAATGATGATGATGATAATGATAATAATAATAATAGTAATAATGATGATGATGCTGATGATGATAATGATAATAATAATAATAATGATGATGATGATGATGATAATAATGATAATAATAATGATAATAATGATGATGATGATGATAATAATGATAATGATAATAATAGTAATAATGATGATGATGATGATGATAATGATAATAATAATAATAGTAATGATGATGATGATGATGATGATGATAATGATAATAGTAATAATAATGATGATGATGATGATAATAATGATAATAATAATAATAGTAATGATGATGATGATGATGATGATGATAATGATAATAATAATAATAGTAATAATGATGATGATGATGATAATGATGATGATGATGATGATGATGATGATGATGATAATAATGATAGTAATAATAATAATGATGATAATGATGATGATGATAATGATGATGATAATAATAATGATGATGATGATGATGATGATAATGATAATAATAATAATAATAATAATGACGATGATGATGATGATGATGATGATAATAATGCAACTTATAAAGTGCCAAATCCACTCTGCAGAGTGCTCAAGGCGCATAAATAGCTAAGAGTTAAATAAAAATGTTTTTAGAAAATTTTTTGAGTCTTGACAGAGGTACATTTTTTATGTCTTCAGGAAGGCTATTCCACAAAGTGGGGCATGAAAAAGCAAATGATCTTTCCCCCCAAGTTTTTGAAACTTTTGGAATAACAAGGAAGCCAGAAGTTGATGAGTGCAAAGACATGCTTGGTCTGTAGTAAATGATGAATAAAAGACTGTATTGTGGTGCTGGTCCAAGAATACTATAAAAAGCGAGCAACAAAACCTTAAAAAAAATAGATGTTATTATTGATCATTATAGAGTCATTGTACACCCCTCAGAATATATAGTACCCTGATTTCTATTGTGGTTCATTGTCTTTATGCAAAAATGTCTTTAGTGCAAAGGGAGTATGCAGTAATCACCTACTTCTGAGAAAAAAACAATTTATATGTCTTCAACTTCCGAACAAAATCAAGCAGTAAAACCACACTTATTACATATATTCAGACGCGAGTCAAATAACAATGTCTGCTTTGCTTGATCTTGTCTCGTCGAAAGGAGTCTCTGGAGCGCTATTCATCACCAGTAGAGGGAGATCTCCGCCATTTGCTTGTAAAAATAGTCGGCCTGTGCCCTAAATTACGTGCAGAATGCACTTTGGGAATTGGTAGCCAGAATTAGGTTGCATCCATATAAGGTCACCTACAATAAGAAGAATCCTTATATCTGAATTATCATCCCTTTGTCAAAATGCTTTGAAATGGATTATGAAATAGCAAACTATAGCATTGGGCATAGTGCATTTTGTAGATGTATTTTTCTATGATTTAGATGTATTTTTCTTCCACTTGTGTTGAATTAGGAAATGTGAAAAATTAATTTGTATGTTTAAGATTTACTTCAGTGTAAATCCTTATAAACTTTTTTTTTATTTTTCCAAATATGTAATGGTTGTAATAATAATAATAATAATAAAATCATGAAAGTTGAAGAACATTCATCATGTTAATAATCAAGGAGTAGTGAAATGTTAGAATGCTTTCATCATGTAAATCAAAGAGTTTAGATTTTTTTGTTATTGGGATTATTTACATAACTTTTGTCTCACCTGCAAAGCAGAGTGAGACTATAGTCGCCGCTTTTCTGATGCTGGCGACAGCGGTGACGGCGTCAACTTCAAATTTTAACCGAAGTTTAAGTTTTTGATATAATATATACATAATCAAGTATTACTGAACATCCTGCCTGAGTTTCTGAACTTTAACCATATTGGGGATATTTTTTGAATTACCATCATAACTCTGACAGTGTATGGATCTAGTTCATAAAACTTGGAGTAATCAAGTATCACTGAACATCTTGTGTGAGTTTCAGGTCACATGACCAAAGTCAAAGGTCATTTAAGGTCAATGAACTTTGGCCATGTTGGAGGTAATTATCAAATTGCTTTTATAACTTTAAAAGTTTATGGATATACATGTAGTTTATGAAATGTGGACATAGAGGTAATCAAGTATCACTGACAAGTCTTAGGTCACATGATCAAGGTCAAATATCATTTAGGGTCAATGAATGTAGTATTGCTTCATTATATGAATGGTATTTTTTGTGAATAATTATTTTATAGTAGTTTTTAAAGTCAGCACTGCTGCTATATTGAATCGCGTAATGCAGGTGAGACTGCCAGAGGCGCTTCACTTGTGTTTTTTTCTAATTGCCATGGTTTTATCTGATGACTGATCTTGGTAGCCCGTAGACAGAAGTACATTCAGTTAAAAAGGCACAAATGTTTTTACTTTATAAGTCCATCAAGAGAACACATTTACAATGAAATAATACTCTGAGGTTTTCTTTTCTATTTCTCCTGTTTGATTTCTCATTTATAGGCTGTGTTCAAGAATTATGACTTGGACAAGGATGGCTTAATTACATACTCCGAGTTCCAGAGTATAGCGACCAGCAATTTCCCTTTTATGGACTCCTTTTGTGTGCTTGATGCAGATCGGTAAGGACTTCTTGTTGGTAATTCTTGTTGGTAATTTATTAGCCATCAGTGCAATTTCATTTCTCAGTACATGTGCAGCTCTCATTTTTGGGGTGTAAACTTTGAAAGCTGATAATTTTTATTATGACTTATAATTTTCCTATTTGATCAATGAGTATCGATTTAATTTATTTATGACATACTTTGTTACATATATGTCTATTTTTAAATTTGTTTGTAGTACTAAGTTATTTTTACTTTGTTATTGATGATTTTGTTTGAAATGTTAACTTTTGCAATTCGGCTTTTGCTGCAAAGAAAGTATTTTCAATAAACTTTTGAATTGAAATGAATGACAGCAAGGATATAATTGATTGCTTCAATGGCCCGATAAGATAATTTTGGGAACACAGAAGGCCTTTCTATTCTTTCTTTCCTAATATAAAACCCTTGAAACCAGATGAATTTATACAAAAGAGGAAAATCAAAGAAATGGATTAATGAAAGTTTGAGAAAGATTGTATGAATAATAAGAACGTTATCAGTGTGTCACAATCAATGGTATATTTACCTGTTTCAATCTTTCACTTGAGATGCTACAAGCTTTCTCAGACTTTCCTCATGATCTTTGATATGGTGAATGGTTGATTTCAAGTCCGGTGTTGGCGTTGGTGTCGGTGTTAGTGTTGGAATTTGGATTGCTTCCCCTAGCTCCAAAACTTATTCTGAGTTTGTAAAACTGGTCCAGATCACATTCTTGACATCTCAACAACCAGTGAGTGACTTTTCAGAAGCATCTTCATTCTATGTTTGGGTGTTATACTCGTGTAAAAATGGACCTAACACCAACATCAAAAGGTCAACACTGAACTTGAAATCACCCATTATCTTCAATAATGAGTTATTATCCTAGACTATGTTCATAATGCTAGATTCCTTAGTCTTCAAGCAGTAGGTCTACTTCTCAGATAGTCTAGTACCACATGGGCTAAACCCTGTTGGTCCAACTTCAATTTGGTCTACACAACACTTGGTCTGTTACCAACTAAGTCTTATTGTCATTAGTGGTAAATAGGCTAAATGGCAATGACACCAAATGGTTAGTAGATGAACTGATGGAAGCCAACCTGGGATTAGACCAAACAAAATGTAGCCAAACTAGAATTAGACGATGTGGAATGAGTCCTTACAGAAAGTAGAACAAAGTTGGTGTAGACCAAGTTGCAATGGACCACTGCTTCTAAACAATGTCTTCACTGGCTCTTCTGTTATCACTCCCGTCCCATCCAGGGATGGCCTGATCAGCAAGCAGGAGATGCAGTCCTACTTCGTGCGCGCCCACAGCCTGGCCCTGAGCACGAGCTTCAAGCACACCTTCAGCGTCCACACCTACTTCAGCCCGACCTTCTGCGTCCACTGCACCGGCCTCCTCTGGGGGCTCATCAAGCAGGGGTACAAGTGCAAGATCTGCGGAGTCAACGCCCACAAGCACTGCAAGGAGAGGGTCGTCATGGAGTGCCGCAGCAAGAAGTCCCTCGGCCTCAACGGCAGCATGATCATGTCGTCCTCGGCCACGCAGTCCCCCACAGGGGGCGCCCTGCAGCGGAGGCACACGATGGACGGTGGGGGTCCCATCATGAATGGAATGAACGGGCTGAATGGGCACAAGGAAACAAATGGCAGTAAGTGAAATAAGCATAATATATACCGGTATTGGGGCAAAGATACAATTTTGGAATGTACTTTTCATTTATTGTTATTCATGTGAACGCAAATCAATCTAGATTTTATTTTTCATTATCACTCTTTGTTTAACAGGTTCACCTTAATTTTGCCAGAATATTATTTTAGAAGGTGGTAGTACATAGATGAAAGATGATATGAAATAAGATACATACAATTGAAAGATTAGGATTACTATTAGAGAATCTCGACAATAATACTTACATATTGGTATTGAAGATTTTCAAAATTATGTGATTTTTTCACAATGTGTATCAATGATAATTACCTATGTCAAGACCATTCTATATGAATCAGATTCAGGAAAACACCCTTCATTTTTATGATCAATCTACTGGAATAAATTTGAATGAGTGTTATGAAAGTGAATCACATCATTGCAGTGTTGTGCAATTAAAAAATGTTAATTTTTCCCATTTCCACCATCCCTTAGCAACTAAAACTAAGAACATGTCCTGGGAAGACAAGAGACGGATCTCACTCCGTCAGAAGACATGTCTGATCGAGACCGCCACACAGACGGAAGACCTCATACCCAACACCCCTCCAGAATCAGACAAAGAATCAGAAGAACATGAGATGGAGGTCGACCAGGGGCACGACCATGGTGGAATCATCTGTGATGGTCGACGGTTAAGTGAACTCAGCGAGGATGAGAGTACGAGTAGTTTTGGCGACCACGGAAGCACGGCAGGAAGTGATTCGAGTGTCTTCTTAAGGTCGCCGAAGCCCGATTTGAAAGAGAAATTGATGATGGCTGAAAGGGTGAGACTAATGAGACCTTGCTTTGCTTGAAGTCTTGGTAGAAATTACTCTGAAATTATTTAACACCAGAAATATATTTTGAGTGATGTAGTTAAGAAGAAAAAAATGTAACAAATTTTGCTGGACTCCATTGTGCTTTTAGGTATGTACACTATATCCTTTGATTACAATTGATAGTGCGATTCCTTGGAATATGTACAGCCTACCTCCTATTTGTGGAACCTTTCTAAAATGATTTTGATCTGTTTTCTAGTTCATATGAACAATTGTAATGCCCTCACATTAAGTGAAGTAAGGATGGAGAAAAATAGGGGTTGACGTACAAAAAATTTAATTATTTTATATTGGAATTGCTTATTTATTTTCCTGGTAACATTAAATTTGATGTCTGTCATATCCATGGTGATTTATTTTTCAAAATCTGAATGATGGCTTTACTGATATGTAATGAAATGTGTTATAAAGGTATAGTATTGATCTTATATTTTCAAAGGCAAATGCATTTCATTTCCCCCAAAACTAGTAGACTCCTCTTTTTCTAAAAGTTGAAAAGAAATATATAGGGATGTCATTTTTCAGTCAGACTTCATCCAACATATTTTTGGCCATACATAGAAAAAATCCTTTTCATTTAGGAAAGGGGTCATTGTAGATTATTTTCACACTTTTTAATTCTATTCTATGTGGCATCCCATTACATAGTACCTCCCCCTGAAACCTCTCAATCGCTTGTTTTATTATCGGCAGGATCGGGACTCGCTGCTGGCCGAAAACAACAGACTGAAAGAAGAGATGAAGGGAATGAATATGAAGAACCAGCAGTTAGAACACCAGTTAGAAATGGTCAAGAGACATACGGTGTCATTTATTATTGACCAAATGGACTCGATTCACGTGCAGAAAGACACGACAGTCTAGAGGTTCAGTGTAACCGGGACACAGTTTTTTTATGCAGAAAGACACTACTATCTAGAGGTGGTTCCAGGGGAGCATTTCGTGAAAGGACTTGATGGACATGTTAATGCGACAAGCCCTGTTTTATCCGACGGGTGCTGTAGTAACAGTGCTTCTCAATCAATCAAAGGACTTTGTCAGATCCGAAAACTTGTCGGACAACAGTGTTGATGAAATGCTCCCCAGGACCCACCTCGTGTGCGGAAAGACACTACTATATAAAGGTTGTGACGACCATGACAAACAACCATTACTATTGACAGGAAGATGCCATTGTCTAGAAGTGGTCACCTGAGCTAACAACCCAACGACATAATACTGTCAACAGCTAGAAGAACACTACTGCTTTGATATGGTATCTGCGTCATTACATAACCAGTAATGATAATCAATTAATAAGCTTATTAATTATCATTTATGATAGTGATGATTATTCCAATTATCAATTGGAATATGGACATGGTGATATTGAAACCCTTTATTGCAAAGATTCATCTCATAAATGCCAGTGGCACCAGATTTATGATTTTGTTAAACTCCCAATAATGCAAGAAAATTAGGAAAAAATCAGAAGAGCACCCTCAATGTTTTGAAGAAGGGAGGTAGCCTCACAAGGCCTTGGTGAAAGGAAGATGCTCTGTAGAAATGAGAAGATTGATGAAAATGTTCTCCAACTTCAATGAATGAATACATCCAAAGAGTTTTAAAAACTTGTGAATAACATTGGAAACCAACTTTGTAACTCGGACCGGAATTTTGGGAATCCACTTATTGCATCGAGAAGGTCTTCCTACATTGTAGAGTGAAAGTGAGTTTGGTATCCAGATCGACTCTGAAACTGGAGACGAGACGTTCATAGAACAGCCCCACTGATGACACCTGTCAAATTATGCACATCTTGTCAATGCTGCTATTGATTATCTTGCTGGATATTATTTAATGGATTATTATTGTATGAATCCAACCAGTTTATTTTCTTAAAAACTGTGGGGAAACACAATCTTGTAAGTTTCCGTCAGCTAGCACAAAATTTTGCTACTATTCGAGTGAGGCTTATAGCTGATTCAATGTAGACATCAGAGACTGAAACAGACATTTCCAGGAGGCAATTTCTTTTAAGACAGGTCTATCAGCTGAAGTCTGTCGCTTATGGTTCCATAGGTTTCGGAACACCCTTGTTGACCCTGTTTGAAAGACGCGTACCGGTGTCGACCACCATCAGTCCTACGGTGAGACCTACTGTTCAACACTGCAAAAGCAAATAAGATTGACCACATTTTCGTGTTCTACTAGAACATAACTTATCTTATGCATATTCTTCGATGCCTTGTACATAAGACGACGACGAAAGCATTCAGTGTCCTAAAGAATGTCTTGACTTGTGGCATATCTAAACCAAGTGCTTTGAAAACTAGAAGAAAAACAACGGATGGTGATACAGTCACAAGCCGGAGAGACACCTTTACTTTATTTTGCTCTCAAATTACCAACAAAGACATGAGCTATTGTCCAAATGTCAATTGCCAATACATCGACGAGTGGTAGGAACATATATGTTTGGATGAAGAATTTTTTGTGGCCCATATGGGAAAATTCAGTATCTTGCAACAGTAACTGGATCTACGTAGCCTGCGAAAGAGATGTATTTTAAAAAGCTAGAAAAACACCACAATGGCTCTTAACAACAATAAGAGATGTCTCAAGATATGCATGAGTAAAACATTCTTCCCACAACAATAGCAGTTGGTTGCACAATGAGGCTGTCAAATGTTCCATATTTATTTGATTCTCTTTGAAATTAAATAATTCCTGACAAGACTAGGTTTTTGTAAGATTTATTTTTCTCATTCTAGATGCTGCAGTATGAAATGGTGGCATTTTATGCTCAATTAAAGAAGTGAATTCATGTAAATATATCTTACCTCGTAAGCAAGGAATAAGTACTGCTGAACACAGAGGAAACAGAAAGTCTCAAAGTATGTTTTTTTTTATATTAACTTATTAGATGATCACTTTATTCTATATCTATTTTTGATGGAATATGTTCTTTCTTTGCTTGAGACAAACAGGGAACAAATTATTTTGTGTAGGAGCATTCATCACACTCACACACACATTCTTGTATTTGAAATTGCTGCTAAATGGGGCGGCTATAACAAAAACTCCTGAATAACCACATGGAGGTCGGGGACACACACTCCCGTGTTCTTCATGCATGTGAGGACCTTTGTGTATGTGCATGGGAATTCACTTTGGGTCATTTCTAACATTCTAAAGCACCATCTGACATTCAGTTAGCAGCCATTAGAGTAGCCAAAAAACAGTGATTTTCCCCATTTTCGGAAACATCCTCAGTTCGATAGTGGAGAGTCAAACTGCGTCTCTTATGGTTATAACACAATGACAGATGCACACAACGCTCGTTGTACACAGCTGAATTGGGTGATCATGAATAGGAATTCTCACAAAGTCACTTCTGCATTTTTTGGTTAACGCGCTGCATGCATCCACCATACACAGTCTTTTGGAAGTTTAAGAATTGTTTCTTTACAATTATGTACATACACAGCTTGAGTCAAGTCTGAACATATGGCCCACATCCAATGACATGCAATGCAATCTCTTCATTACTGGTACTTTATGAACTATACATTTATTATCTGCCACGTTCTAACGCACAAACATATATCTGTAAGTATTTTTTTTTTTTAAGAAAGTGCTGCATCAGTGAAATTCAAGGTATTTTTGTGCATTAAGATAAATCATTGATGTCCTTATGAATATATCACTTAAAAAGATTCTTGGACAAAGGAATATAATCTCTTCTACATCTACAAGAAAATAGATGGTAGAAAGGGGCTTTCTCCATATTTCTTTATATTCATTTTAAGTTGATGAAATGATTTTATTTAAACATTCCAGCTTGCATGTGCTTCACCATATAATTTATTTTGCGCTTCAATAGTTATTATTTTGTTATTATTCTATTTGATTCAATTATTCAATTTTTAAGAGTCATCCTATTCAAAGACTTGTTTTGCTGAAAGAGCTTGTAGTTAGATTTGTGGGAAAATGTAGGATTTTAAATGATGACCAAAACAAAGAATTGATAATTTTTCATCTATTTTAATACATTTGAGGAAGAACTTTGGTTACTTTGCAAAATAAATGGGCCTGAAGTAGCATTTTGAATGAAGTAATGACAAGTGGACAGATATTATTACAGACAGTAAGAATCTGACATATATATTGACAAGGAGTGTCATATTTTGAAATATACAGTTGAGGCCAGAAGTTTATATACACCCAGGAAATAAAAATAAAAAGTTGGCACTTGCCAAACATCCTAAAATTTACTGTATCTTATAAAATATTTGTGCCATCATGACGAATTTGATATCAAACAAATGAGTATGTCATGCCCCTTCATCACATTGCTTTGTCATCAGGAACTGAAAAATATTAACGCGTCATTTTTCCCTCAAATTCTTCATATTTTAGACAAATTAAAAATAAAAATTTGACAAGAACATTTCATATTTGTGCTAGTTACTTCTTGACACAAACATTTCAGATTACTTTTTTTTGTTCAGTGGTGACATATCATGATAAAAAATGTAATAAAAATCATATCATAGATTTGACATTTATACATTTCTATGAAACGATGTTTGAAAATATACCAAACTATAGAATTCATTTGGAACAAATATTACTTTTTTCTTCTTCAAAGAAAATTCCACCTGAAATATACTTTAATCCCAACGGAATCCCAATCATGTGAAAGAGCTGAATATGCTCTTTTATTTGATACCAAATTTGTCATGGTAATATTCATATATTGAAGACAATAATAAATTTTACGATGTTTGGCAAGCGAACAAATTTCACTGAATAACATGGATGTATGTAAACTTTTGGCCTCAACTGTGTATCAGCAGAGATAGCTAACCCTAAAACTATTTACTGACCAGGACAATTTAACAGACAGATTGACAGACAAAACAAGAATTGGACAGACATCATGAGAGATAAAATTACACATCAAGATACAGACATGTTGATTACACAATTAGAACTGGACAGATATATCAAGAGAATGTTGCATACTAACAGAGACAGACATATTGACAGAGACATAGGCAGTGAACTTGATAAAGCTATCAACAATGTCAGTTGAGCAGACATATTGACAGAAGCAATGAGAATTGGACAGACATATTGACAGACACTTTGAGAAATGGACAAACACATTTACAGAAGGAATGATAATTGGACATACATATTGACAGACTCAGTGAGAAATGGATAGGCATATTGACAACACACTTGAGAAATGGTCAGACATTGACAGACACAGTAAAAATTTGACAGACATATTGATAAGAAACAGTGAGAAATTGACAGACTTATAAAAACACAGTGAGAAATGAACAGACACAATGACAGACACAGTGAGAAATGGACAGACACAGTGTAAACTTGGCAGACACACTGACAGAGACTGTGAGAATTGGACAGACATATTGTCAAACACAGTGAGAATTGAACAGACATATTGTCAGACACAGTGAGAATTGGACAGACACATTGACTTTTGGGAGATACAGACATACTGTATTGATAGATACATTGAGAACTTGAAAATTATATTGAGAGAAAATTACATGTACCAAGAGACTGACATATTAACAGAGACAGGAATATGGGGAGAGTTACTCATGTATATTTATATAGGCTGGCATGGTGGTCATACTGACAGACAGTGACAGACATACATATTGGCAAACAGTCATTGAGAAACAGACAGACACATTAACAGAGGCAGTCAACTTGATAAAGCTATCAACAGGCAATGTCGATTGAGCAGATAAATTGACAGAGGGATTGAAAATAGGACAGACACAGTGAGAATGGGACAGACATATTGATAGAGACAGTGAAGTGGACAGACACAGTGAGAATTGGACAGACATATTGACAGACACAGTGAGCTAGGGACAGACATATTGTTAGAGACAATGATATTGACAGAGGAAATGACATATAACCATAGAAAATGACATTGACAGAGAGAAATGTATTAACAGACATTGTAAAGATTGGACAGATTGAACTAACAGTCCTCGTGCTGTGTGACAGATAAAGACATATTGAAATAATTATAAGAAGAATTTGTGAGGTGTTCTCATATATTATGATGGACAATGACATCTACACAGATGACATTTTAACTGACATGAATAGTGAGTTTTTTGACAAGCATGTTGATCTGTTCATTCGCAGAACTGACAAAATAGCGCAGATATTTTGAATTGAACAGGTATATTGACAAGATGGGCCTATAGAATTGAACAGACATAATAGAAGAGACAGATATAATTGGACAGACATATTGATAGAGACAGATATAATTGGACAGACATATTGATAGAGACAGAGATGATTGGACAGACATATTGATAGAGACAGAGATAATTGGAAAGACATATTGATAGAGACAGAGATAATTGGACAGACATAGAGACAGAGATAATTGGACAGACATATTGATAGAGACAGATATAATTGGACAGACATATTGATAGAGACAGATATAATTGGACAGACATATTGATAGAGATAGAGATAATTGAACAGACATATTGATAGAGACAGAGATAATTGGACAGACATATTGATAGAGATAGAGATAGAGATAATTGAACAGACATGTTGACAGGGATGTATAGAGTTGGCATACATAGAATCAGATTAATATTGACCAACAGATTAAATAGCGGACAAACATACTGATCTACACAGAGAGAATATGACAGACATATTGACAGAGACATATGAAATTGGACAGACGCATTGACAGAGACACAAAGAATCAGACACACTATAAATTGGGCAACTCAGACATATTAACAGAGACATATAGAATTGGAGAGAGGTATTGACCAATACCATGAGAACTGGACAGACATATTGATCGATACATGGAGACTAAACAGACATTGACAGAGATGTTTAGAATTTGACAGACATATTGACTGACGGACAAAGCGGGACTTGACAGTCATGGAAAGAGACATATAAAACTGGAAAGACATATTGATTGACATAGCAAGACTTGGACAGGCATTGACAGAGATGTATAGAATTGGACAGACATACTGGCTGATACAATGAGACTCGGACAGACATTTACAGAGATGTGAAGAGTTGAAGAGACATACTGAAAAACACATTTTAGGAAAGACAGACGTAATTGATGAAACAATGAGAATTCTATAGACATTACTGAGATGATAAAAAGTGAATTACCATCTTGACATTGACAGGTTGAGGCAATTTTATTAGAAAGACATATATTCATACTGACAATGAGACACACACACATTAAGACAAACCAAAGACATTGTTTCCTGGAGGGTGTTTCACAAAGATTTAGTATGACGTAGGTCACACTTAAATGTCGACACATACATGATATGCAACGTGCAATCTTATTGATCAATGCGCAGTAGTGCGTGTCCTCTTTGTATGATCTGACCAATGCAGTCACGCCTTTTATACTGCGTGCAACTAGGTATTTAAGTACGGCTCTAAGTCATACTTAAATCTTTGTGAAACACCCCCAGGTCCCCCAAATTTTTTTTTTAATTAGAAGGGCACATAATTGAATAATAACTTAGATGGGTTAAAGTTAATATTGTTATGGGGAATGAATAGCCAGGGAAAATCACAGAAATCTGAATAAAGAAAAGGAAATAAAGTCCCTTTTTCCAATGTTGGGATATAATATTATTTGATTTTTTGCAAATAATGCCAATGTGACTAATTATGTATCAGAACAATACTATGTTGATAATCAAATTAGTGTGAATTCATTCCAGAAAGAAATACAGCTTACATCCTATGGTTAGAATTTGTTAAGAGAGGCAAACTTTGTTAAACATTCTTTAAACTTGGATTCTTATATCCAGCCCAATTGATTAATTTGCATCAATCTGTATGTGGGAAGAAGGAATGCATCCCGTGCTATATGCATTCATTTATAATACCAGTATATCTAGTCTGTGGCTGTCTGCAGACATTTTCTGGAGGTGGGGGGGGGGGCGGTGGCAAGAATATGTAGAATATTTGAAAATATGGAAGGGAGTGAGTTAAGTCACAACAAAAACATTTTTTTGAAATTAAAATGTAACAATCTCATATACACTTTTTCATTTTCATTTCATTTATTTTCCACAAATCAATCAAAATACTAAGAAAAACATACAACTCATTCCAAAATAGTATTCATAATTACAATATAAAAGCAGATTCTAAGTGGATGGACCTAAAGTAAAGCAAAAGCTTGTTGTGGATAGGCCCTTAACAAATAATTTATGTGTAATCATTGATAGCTACAAATAATTATAGAAAAAATAGAGCTGAGCTCGGAGAAAGTTATAGAAACTGGACAAGGACGAAAACAGAGAACGTTACAAAGAATAGGGGCACACAGGTTACTAGACAAGACAAGGAGGACAAAACAAGACATAAGAGAAAGAAAGAAGGAAAGAAGACCCGTCTTCTATATTGCTGTTCACGATTGCGACGTAAAATATTTTGACAGAATTGATCGTATGCCAGTGAAATAGTAGACGGGTCCTTTGTAAGGGTATCTGCAGCTGTAAATATGAATACATGTAATTCATTACAATGGTAAACATACGGAAATAGTGAGGGGATAGAGCACCTGGCAGACTTTGATTGTTTGAAAGTTATTGGGGCAGGGTAGTTGATCCCCCCCTCCCCCTCCCTCTCCCTCTCCACTTTCTTGCGCGTGCTAAATTGTAAAGTGCTATTCCACATGCATTTGCATAAACCATGGACTAAATTTAACTCGCCTGTGTCAATTCCTGTTTAGATCTTGATTTCCAGATTTAGTAATAGGACCAACCTTCCAAGTCAGTTAACATTTTTACTGATGTAAAAAAAGGACTTGGAAAAATATGGAACTCCAAGAATACTAGAATACATGTATGCAATATTGTAAGAAATATTTATGAGTTTGATTGTGCTAAAAAACATGCATTGCATATCAATACTTATAAAGGGTGCGTATAGATATCGTTATGTAAAATCATTTTTGAGGGGAAAATGTATTTCATAGTAATGTGTTTAAATCTTTTGTCCAGCTTAGTATTTCAAATCTGCCAAATCGGACATGATGAAGTTCATTAGTTTTATGAAAAAATAAAAATAAAACTGCTGCCCACTTTGTCCAACAAAGATATATTAAGATATTCCTATTTGATCAGGGGTGGCATTTGAAGTGATGGAAATGTTTTAAAAATGAAATTGAGGGAGCAATTTATATATCCTTCACGATAAACTGTTAAATTCAGGTTATCAGTTTAACATGAAATTAGCATCCTTAAAATTCATAACTTGACAGATTCGAGCTAAGTGTGCTACCAAGGATATGCCTAGCACTATAGGCCTACAAAACTGACTTTCGGACTATCTGTATATTAGCGGTGGAGAGTTGAATCTATCTGATGGCTTAATGGCATTAAATGTATTTCAAGACATGATTGTATTTAAGAACTTCTGACTCTAAAGAGATGAAATACTGTGTATTTGTTGATTATCTTTGCTTCAGCTGGACTGGGGTATGTTTTTTGAAGTAATATGAAGAGTAACATGTTTTATACTTGTAGAAATATTTCCCCAACCCTTCATCCTTATATTTCTATCAGTCCGCTTGTCCCAATGGTTATTGTATCATGAGGTCAATAATACTTTTATGTTTCTGTGTTTTAGGGTACATGATCTATGAACATAATCTTGGATGTTGCGAGAAACTTACGTTCAATTCCAAATCAAGCCCAAGTCAAGATATCAAGCACAAGCCCTTCAAATAGATGCCAATTTGAATTTGATTTGCGTTCAATCGCAATTCAACTGCAATGCCCCTTTACGTTTGATTTTGGGACTTGCGCTTGAATCTCAGTTGAACATAAAAGTTTATTGCAACGCCCAGTTACCATTTCCTCCTCTTTCAAGACTATGTTTAACTACATTGATTTTCATATCCTTCCCTATTCAATGCATGTATTTGTTTGCTGCTTTAATAAAAAAAAATCACAAATTTGTGCACCAAAGAAAATTCACACCACATGGTTATAGAATAGGCTGTTTTTTAAATTATTACATTCAGACTATAATCACAGGATTATGCATCATTGTCATTATTTTCTGCATTCGAAGTGGGGTTAAAAAGAAAGACGAGTAAAAATAGAGCATTCAATATATTGATTTTAGAGTGTGCACATCATTCCATCAATTTTCAATGCTAATGCAATTTATATGAAAACAGTCACTCTTTCACAAGTCACATTTACAGGAGCTAATGTAAGTTTGATTAAGCTGTTGAACTCCAAGTCTGCATATATGTGGTCTCGAGTCTGTGGAGAATGCATTTTATTGCCAAATCTGCCTACAGGGGGGAAAAATAAATAATTATCTTTGGGTCCTGAAAGGACTTTCAGATTTTGCAATGTTTTGACATCACAAAATCGACACACACAAGGCTGATTAAATGTTATATTACATTTCCTATTTTTGAAATGCTTACTAATTTATAATTAACTCAGAATATTAAATAACTCATTGTATATTGAAATAGATTCCAACAAGCAAGTCAGAAAAATGTTTATTTGATTTGTCAAGTCATTTTCAAATGTATAATTTTCATTCTTTCCGAAATGCTGTTCTTACGAAAGTCATTGATTGACTTTTATTGCAATATTCTGACTTGCCATGCCGTGTTTTCTTTTTTGGATAGGGTGTTATCTTTTCAATTTATATTATTTTTGTACTCCTATATTTTCTCTTATTTTTGTTGTTGCTGGCTGTGTGCTATTCCTGGTTTCGTAACAAAAAGAAAAATTGTGTGTCTTGAATAATTTATGTATGTAAACAAATATTTCAATAAATTGTGTTCATGAAAATTGAAATTAAGCCGTCTGTTTATCGTTTGTGTTTTAGTGTAATTGAAGCATGTTTTTTTCATGAATTTTCAGATGAATATACTGTACATCGATGGAAGTGTGACTCAGGCACACACAAACAATATCAATATATACACCACAGAAATTATTCTAAACAGAGTAACTACTCCAAATAGTGTAATTTAATCACATTTTTTTTTGAATGAATGAATGAATGACATCGTGGACTTGTGTAGTAGCACACTATCTCTCTCTCACACACACATACACAGTTTACCTATATGTATCACTTTTATTTCTGAGGAAAGTATTGTACCTCTATTGTTCCCCCGTGCTCGGACAGTCGACAGAATAATGCATAAATTCATTGTTCAAAGTTTGAGGATAATAGTCCAATTTCCTAGGACCATCCTCAAAATTTACTTGGGTAAATTGCCAATTCGTCCACTTATCACATGGTCTACCTTCATTTAGTCTAATGCAATTCCGTCCATCAACATTTCGTCTAACAACCACTTGGTTCAATAGTCACTTCGTCTAATCACCAGTTCGTCTATTACCATTTCGTCTCATAACCAGTTGGTCCAATACTCGTTTCTTTTTCATCCATTTCGCCCAGATAACACTAATTGAAGTTAGACCAAATGGTATATAGACAAGATGGCTATTGGACCCAAATGGTCATTAGACAAATGGTGAGTGGATGAAACGGCAATTAGACCATGAGGATAGTGGAAGAAATGATGGTAGACCAAATGATAGTAGACGAGTTGGTAATTGGATGAGTTGGCATTACTCCAATTTGAAATAAACCTTTACTAATTGCGGTCTCTCATCTGACAAAAGGCAATACAAGCACACATTCAACACACACATGCAACCTATAAATCAAACTATTTTTGAAACTGAAGATAATTTTAACTGACATCTCCAATTATATTATCTTGTCAATATATGCCAGAGAAACCACTACATTGTTGACTTATTCACTTGAAAATAGAATCCAACCCTTATTATTATCATTGCTAAGGAGATAAGTCTTCTAATTTCATGAATCAAATTTCAAATATGGGCAAAAATTATAACTTAATTAAATTAATTCAAATGCACTGAAAAGAAAACACTGCAAGTAAACACACATCTCTCCAATAAATTGAGCAAATTATATAGGTACTGTATGTATATACATACATTATATAAGAAACCTTTATCTAAACCATCTTTATGAATTTAGGATGGGGGATATTTGACTGAGAAATACTTTGTTCATATTTTCAATAATGAATTAAATTGAAATTATAAATCAATAAATGATTTCATCTATAAATAATCACTAAGTGATATATATAATATACAATTCTGAACATTATCCTTTCTAACTGATTAAATATTCATCAATGATTTATATTTTTTAAGGCTGGGTTTTCAGTATGTCATCCCATTGTCAATCGGTCAAATTTAAATAATCAAGCTCACTAGGTCTAAGGAGGACTCCAACTTTCTGATTGATCCCATCAATCTTAACTATGGAAATCCATCAATGTCATAATTCTTTACACAGGAAATATATATATCCCTTTGGAAACAAAAAGGAGCACATATATTTGTCAAGAAAAAAATGCATGTTTTCTTTACAAATATGAACCATAAATCACACTAGGAAAACACTGAATGAATAGTCTAGATGTTGGTATTTCTGGCTTTCCATAGATACGATTGATCTGATCAATGACAACTCATTGCCATATGGGGTCTTGATCAATCATCTTGATAAGGAATGATTGACAAGATTGTGGCTCCTACTTGCATATTCTGGACAAGTTCCTACTACTTGTGTATAGAACCAGGGCAATGTTGATCGAAGTAGACCAACCATGAGAACCCTACCGAGTAGGACAGTCCAAATCCAAAAATAGTACTATCAGGTCTGATCAAATATTTTTCAAAGACCAGCTTCGATTAAAGATACAGAATTCTAGGAAATTTAATATTTTGTTCCTTTATCTACTGCAAATTAATAACAGATTCCCAAGAGATACACATAATTTTCATAAGGTCAATACATCTATAGAAGAATTTGTATTTCATTTCATTTACTATCATACATCTCATTATATTTTGCATAATCCTATTTCACTTTCAAAATAGCACAAGAGAGAAATTATCAACATCTCATGAACCAAGATTGTTTTTTTTTGTCAGGACTGGTACATAATTTCTGGCGTAATATCAATGGTTCTCTGTCATTGTAAGTTGTTTGTGTGCCGCAATAGCTGCACAATATGATCATCACTTGTCCAAATCTGAACTTATTTAATCCTCAACTACTTGTAGTCAAAATTCATCCCTCCACCAGATTGTATACTTCTACAATTTTCAGAAATTGTCACTTCATAAACCCTCAAGTCTTTGTTATCTATAAGACTTTATAGAAGCTATTGTGACAAAAAAGGGCCTCTACGAGGGATAAAAGACATTTGCTCAAATGAAATATTTTTGTGAAAATCTACTAAAATTGTCTGATATTTTATTTGTATATCATTGCAAACAAAGTGGGTATGATGAAATATATTCAAAAGTTCATTAGGCTTAAATGACCAAGTGTCTCCAAACTCAAAAAAATTTGTGCATTGCATAATACCCGATCAATATGTAGAAATGACTCATTTTCTTTGGCAGTACATCTTCAGTCATCATAACCCTAAAGTGAATAAAATCACTGTTTTTGAGAGAAAAAAAAATCTGAACTGAAGTATTATAAATCAGTCTTATCTAAAGAAGTTGATTTCCACCATCCAATTTTAATTGCTGTTATGATTTGACTTTGTATGGCAATGACATAATTGATACATGAAAATATCTTGATTTTTAAGCACTGAATTTGAATAAATTGGTAATTATCTTACCAAACAAAGATTAAATTTCTTTTATTTTCTGTGCAGATAATGCACTTGATTCCAGACCACAAAAGCTTGCTATTGCACTTCAGACTTTTTACTGTCATCTACATGTTCAAAAAAGGTTCTTTGATGGCAAACTACAAAAATATACACACAATTTTTGATAGACCTGATATGTTTACTTAGATTCATCCCAATAAATAGATAAATGACTACATGTACTATACAAATTTATTATTGTTCCAAGTCAACCAGATTTAATTTCTTACAAAAACATTTACCGGTATACAGACTCATCGATAAATATTAGAAATTCAATTTAACTTCACACTTTAAAAAAATATATCCCTGGACTGAACCAGACTGAAAGTTGTCCATGGCAGTGTGCAGATATCGACTTGAATATTGTAAGAAATTACATACAACTGGAATTTCATTTTTGTTTGAAAAAGCCATTTCGACTATGGACCAGACATGCAGACAGGAACTTGAATATTGCCTAAAAATTCACTTATAATTGGAGTTTTATTTTGGTTTAAAAAAACTTTTTAGAGTACTGCTCCCTGGTCCATTTCCATGACCATCACCCTGCTTTGTCTTCTTATTCTTAGTGGTTGACCCAGGCGGCCTTCCTCTCTTCTTCCCAATCTTGATGACAGACGAAGGTTTGGGCTTAGTCCCATTTGTTTGCCCAGGTCTTGGTCCAGTGTTTCTGGACTCTGCTTGATCCTGTTTCTGAAGTTCTAGGGCCACGTGGAAGTCTAGGTGTTCAGGGTAGTCCCAGACTAAGATGATTTGATGGCATTTCTCACAGAGGATCTCATCCTCACCTGGTGTCCTGACTGGTTCAGCCTTCACCGGGACAGAGCCATCGCTACACCCCAATGTCCTTGCTATATTTTGTTTCCCCTTTCCTGTTTCATCACTAACATGCCCTTGATTTACACCATAACAATGTCTATTAGTACGATCTGAAACGCTGGAAGACAATACTCTTCCTTTTGAAGATGAGGCACGGGATACCTCAAAATCCTCATCACTTGAGAAATCAGGAAACAGATTAGCATCTCCATCAATGTCTTCATCCTCCACCTGATGGGAACAACCAGCTCTGTTTCCAGTCGGGTCTGTCTCTAAATGAGACGAGCTTGTAGCTTCTCCTGCAGAATCGGTGATTGGCTGACCTAGTCTCAAAGATCTGTTTCTCTTTTCCTGAATCTCTTTGTCTTTCTTTTGCTGCAATCTGGCGAAGAATGACTGTCCTTGACTGGATCCTGCCTTTGGGGATTCAGCATTGGCACCTTCATCTCTGGTCATTCCAGAGAAACATGTTGCCTTTGAATCTTGATGAATCATGCTTTTGTCTCTTTCTACAGAAGTCATGGTTCTCTGATGCGATGCCATGAATGCTACAGAAGAACCCCTTGGATCATTTTCATCACTGGTCCTTTTCTTCTGAGAAAAGAATGTCCTGATCCCCTGGTCTTTGGGGTTGGACTTCCTCCTCTCTTCTTGATCCCCCACAATCTCACAGCCACTTTGCTCTACTGTGTTCTCCAGCTTAGGTCCTTTGCTTGACTGAGTGAGGAATCTGTCAAGCGTACTCTTAGACGTCTGATCCTGTGCGGTCTTTGAACTTTCGTTTAGCAGTAGTGTTGTAGCCGGTTTGCTTGTCGCTGGTGATAAGAAGCTTTGAATTGAACCGGACTTGGTGCTTCCTCCGTCCACAAACTTAGAAGCTGATATACCAAGACATATTATGGGAGGGGACCTGTTAAAAAAAACACGAATTGCTTTAATTATATATTTAAAAGGAAAAGCTGGTAGTATCTAAAGCTTTCAGTTATATAAAGGCAAATGGAACTCATCACTCCATTATATTCATTACAATTCTTGTTATGGATAGTATTTCGTATTTTTCTTTAGACTAATGGAAAGTCGACTTAACCCTTATACTCACTTTATCCCCTTTTAATCCTGTCCCTTCATCCCTTCTATCTTCTATTCACCAGCATGGTTGATGTTCTGTATGACAGCTATACAGTCTTTGGCAACTGCCGTACTGAATCCCTCGAAGTCCCCACCCCCTTTAACCCTCTTCCTTCACCCCTCTATCTTTGACTTAACAAGCTGCTTAGGGTTACCAGCATGGTCGAGGTTCTGTATGACAGCTAAGCACTCTTCAACAACTGCCTCAACGCTTCCAATAATTCCCTTTCCAACCTCCCCCTTCATCCCTCTGAGCAGTCTTTGGCAATGGCCGTACTTAATCCCTTAAAACTCCTCCGCACTCTTTTCACCCTTCTCCCTTCATCCCTCTATCTTCCACTCGCCATACTGCTTGATGGTTACTAACACGATTCTGTATGACAGCCAAGCAGTCTTTGACAAATGCCTTACTGACTCCTTTAAACTCTTCTACCCCATTTTACCTTTTTCCATCATCCCCTCCATCTTTGAATCACCAAGCTGCACAAGGTTCCATTCTGCATTCTTACTTTAGCATTATTTGTATTATTTCTCATACTGTAAAAAGGGGTCAAGAGAAACAAATTTCAAGTTCAAGTCTTTGATGACTGCCTTTAATCCTTATAACTCCTCCACCCCCTTTCCACCCTTCTCCCTATCTTCTACCTACCATGCTGCTTGATGGTTGCCAGCGCGGTTGAGGTTCTGTATGACAGCTAAGCAGTCTTTGGCGATCATCTCACTGTTGACATGATGGACACCACAAGACCTACTGGCCGTGGTTGGAGGGTTGCCAGCCTGGCGGACATACACTGTCAAGTGCTTTGATATACGATTATTCTGAAAAAAAAATGTAAACAGACAGTTTTTGTGAAGGGAGGACTGTATGTGAAAGGTGATTGATGCCAACATTCTCAGTAGTTACTGAGTCCATTTTTCATCATTGTTCTAGTTGCTAATTTGTACTCGTATAATTGTTTTACTGACGGCAAGAAAGTACACGTATGAATGCTATTGTTTAAGACAGCTCAGAGGTACCTGGTGGGTGTTTCATAAAGCTTTTTTGTAAGTCAGGAACAACTTTATGAACAACGGGTGATCTTTTCTTGAGGTAAATAATGCGCACCAAATTTTCACTGGTGGGAATTTAGCTTCTAAGGAGGAATCACCAGTCGCTTGTCAAGTCACTTGTAATTCACTAGCAGCTTTATGAAACACCCACCCGGGGGAGGGGGGGGGGCATTTTTAAGCTCTTCTTAAATAAAGAGTGACTTTAAGAAATACTAGTGATCCTTTCTTGTGGTAAATGATATGCACCATAAATGTTAACTCGTGATTAATAACATAATAACGCATAAAAAAGGTTCACCAGTCGTTCTTAAAGTCACTCTTAACTTACGAACAGCTTTATGAAACACCCATCTGGTTGGTGTTTCATAACAATGCTATTTCAATTCAAGGTTGTTTCAATCTTACCATTTCCTCTTCTCTCTGTAACCTGTGTTCAACTTCTTCTGCTAAAGAACGTAACCAGTACTTGACCTGCAGGAAGGGGGGGGGGGGGGGTGGAGAAAGAAATTGTATCATAATTATCTATCTATAAAGATAGAATGAATTATCTTTAAACGGCATCCACGATTCATTCTACCTCTCAAAAAAGTGGTTGGCAAAAGATCAACCTTTATTTCTTTCGTAAGATATCAATTCAATGCTTGTCATTGCATTTGTGATGCAATACTAATAGATAGGATTTATTGACTTTCATTATCCAAGTCTCTCATGATTCATTATATTTCTGCAAAGTGTAAGGCCACTTTGTTGGGTTTCACATTGATGAATTTCTCATGAATTGTTTCTTTTTTTATTACGAGAATCCCCATTAATCTAGCTTGGTCATTTTACCCCTCCTCTTAATAAACTAATGTTTCTTGAATTGGCGGTAATTTTATATGATTACTACAAAAGCATGTTGGCTTGTAAGCAAGAAACCAGAGGACCAAAGGCTTAATGTCCTCTCCAAAGGACCTGTTGGGCACTGAGCTACCAATTTTCATTCTCCTCTTCTCACCTTTTCTCTTGTATCCAATGCATTCTTTCCAGTGAAGTTTTTACTGCAGCCAGTCGATTTGGCAAGCTGACGAGGTCTAACAGGCTCATCATCTATTCCTCGACATATACCATACAACCACGTACTATACAGACAAATGAAAAATATTTAATGAAATATAACAAAGATAAATGTGACATCATAGATATCAAAAGGAATAACTGTGACTTTTTTCATAACATTATACAAAATATTACAGAATTATAAAAAATGAACAGAATGGAAAAATAGCTTTTTTTAACAATTAAACAATATAAATTGAAAACACAGGAAGCCATCATCATACATTTCAAATTCATCAATGTTGTAATGTCACAAGGCAATTTTATCAATTTATATATTTTGTCCAAGGAATTAACCTAATATGAATGGAAGCAAATTTCCAGCAAAAGAAGAGAAGTTTCAATACAATTGCTCTGATACTTTGGAAATAATGAAAATATTGAGTTCTATCAAATTTAATTTTGAATTGACCCAGTGTTCAGAAATCACATTTACAGTCATAATCACTGATACTTGATAACCATTATGTCATTTCATGAAAAAAGGGACTCGTAATTTCTAAATCATCAAATAATAACGTAGGTTAAGATTCTAATGCTGATGATGCTGTCAGAAAAGTGGTGCCTTTGTCTTGCTGCTCTGCAAGGCATGACAAAGAATGGGTATGATTGTGACATTTTTTGTTTTGTGATGAAAAAAAACGCTGAACTTACCCAGATTTTTCCCCATATCTCTTCTGTAACTGTTTTTCTGTGTAGGGTAAAAGATCACCCATGTACTCTACTCCTAGATCTTCAGATAGAGAATGACCTAGCTTTCCACCAAGATTACGGCTAGAAGAAAGAAAAACAAGAAGTCAACATCATTACCAAAACTTCCATCAACACCGAAAATGTGTTTTTTTATAGAATAATCATTGTCTTGATACTTAAAGATTTAATTGTTATTATCATTATCATTATAATTATCAAATTATTAATTCAGATTCTGCTTCTGCAAGCAAATTTTTTTTTTCCCCACTGGAATATCATTATGGTATCTAAGTTTGGACTTATATTATAATTTTTGAAATAACCGGGTCTGGAAAAAAAACTTTGGACTTATATTATAATTTCTTGAAACTACCGGGTCTGGAAACGAGACTTTGGACTTTTGTGCTATATGAAGGCATTACTAGAGGGTTTCAGAAGCATCATTTCCCTGGATCATATAGAAATTAGCCCTATATATATTTTTCTGACTGCTGCGCCATTTGGTCTACACTAATTTTGTCAACCTTCCATTCATTATGGATCCTTCTTACACATCTTCAAGTCTAAAAAAAAAGGAAATAGATGTAAATTGACGTTCTTCAGCAAGTAAAGGCTTATCTTACACTTTGGAATCTCATGTTACAGGAGCTTTGGGGGTAATGATATTTATTCTGCTGAAAATAAAAATGTTAGGGGGGATCTAGCTGGTTTGGACACGATACTGTGACAGGCTCACCAATGTACACAAATAGCATGGCTCATCATGAAATGGTATTGTATTCAACTCAGTTAGATCTGCCACTGAGTGATGCCAATCACATGAACTTTGTTTACATGGATACTCACAATTTTCGGATGGGAATGGTCTTGAAGACCTTATCCAAGCCTTCGGGTGGCAGAACAGTTTGTCGATTTGGTTTGTGGAATCCACATGCTATCTTGGCTAGCATCTGAAGAAAGTTAGACAAAGAAGATAATCACTGTTAAATACTCTAAGCTCTATCAAAGCTTATCATTTTCATGCTGAAACTTAAAGACTTCATAATCTTCCATACTGTGGAAGCAAGAAACTCTGGTTATATAATATATTGTAATTCAACAATTCTGCAACATGAAATACTTCCTGAATCTTTGTGGTAATTCAATGACTCCTTGTTTCAATAGTAAACATGCATTTGTTCAACTCCAAGTATCCTTTTTCAGTAATGCCCAGTATTGTTGATGATGACGATTGGTTTCATAAGACAAACTGGTTCAGCATTGTCCCTAAACAGTTATAATTTGCTTCCGATCTTTAGAGCTTATTTTAGAAGATTCCTTATGGCTTTATTGTTTATATTGTCTGTCTTTTATCAAAGGAAATCCAACCTTGTTATGTGATATGCCAGCAGAACACCGAAATCCTAATTCGTCGTAAACTGCTGCTCTCATTTCCTCTGCAATCAACGCCCCAACGCCGAGTCTCTTTCTTTCTATGTCTGATGAGGTTAGCCAGGTTTCTAGTCCTCTCTTTCGCACGTCTGCAGAATGAAAGTTTCATGAAATAGAAAGCATAAACAACGGAAACATGTTATAGAATACTGAAATATCACAGAAGTGATTGGTTTCTGATATCTTAAGCTAGTGAATAGCTGTAAAGTATGACCTAAGGAAATTGTGTTTGTGTGTACCACAAAATTGTCAATCAGGAGCTTGGTGGGGGCTGGGAAAGTAGGGAGGTGGCAAAGTTTAACTCTTTAGACAGTATGATTGCTCCAATTCAGGACCAACAGATGTGCCTCATTCAAGGGCTGGTTTTCATACACAAGCTGCTAGATTCCAAAATCAGTGCTCAAATCAAATATACCATCATAATAGTACTATTATGATAAAGTAAAGATCTAAAAGTTTAAATTTCATGAATATATACACCACAAATGTTTCAGGGGCATTTTCAAACATGCCTTAGAAAAATAGAAATAAAAATGAATATTTGCCATAATTTGTCTTTCCTTTGGCATTAAAGATCAAGTATACCATAAATTAAGATTTGAAAGGGTACTTACCTTCTATATCAACACCCTCTTCAGCGACATCATGACCGGCAATGAAGGTCTGAGGCAGTTGTTCAGGATCAAGGACCTGACCTTGGTTCTCCATCTGGGCCAGCCTTGTCTGGACCTGGTCTGTGACATCAACGTAGGCCTCGTCCACGCTGGCCCTCTCAACGCTATCGCTGTACTTGCACAGGACTGTTATTACTTCTGCTCCTGCTTCTCTGTATCTAAAGAGTGAAAAAAGGAGGTATATTATACGTTTTTTTTAGAGGATTAGTAAGAACAGATTTGATCGATTCATAAAAAGGCATGTCTTCTTATATTTACACTCTATCGTTTCTTCTAAAGTAGATGGTGTAGTCCTTGGACAATGTATCCTGCAGGTATCTCATTTTCAATTCATTTTTAACAAGTGTTCTTATAGTTATCAAATTGAATCTAAATAGTAAGCTATTATAGTTATCATATAGAAAAAATCAAAATAATATATATCTGAAATAATCTGAAATAATTACATGTAACTTGACTATCAGATGGTATAAATATATAATCCCTCTTTGGTCAAAATCCTAGGAGGCTACAAGTTTTGACAGCTTGCCTGAGAAATATTAGCCTATGTGGTGTATTCTAACAGGTATTTGGAAGGGTGTTAAGGAATAGAAAACAAGTTAAATTTAGATGTATTCTTCAAAACTTTGTCATAGAATTAAGATGACTGACTGGTCCAGTGCCCTGTTGCATAAAAGTTGCTAATATGGTAACTTAGCTAACCAATGGTAACTACCATAGTAACAATGCTCTCAAGCCAGTCACGATCAAGGAATTAATTGTTAGATGGCAAATTTACCATTGTGGAATTCTGAAGCAATGGGGTCCGGCAAGTGATAGGACTTGCAGACATTGATCATGAAGACTTACCTTGTAAGATCAGCCTTTCCCCTTTTCTCAGGTACCGTAACAAGCTGGATGTCTGGACATTTTTGTCGAGCTTCCTGACCTCGCATCTGACGGGTTACACCAAACTTCCTTGCTTCATAGCTCACTGCAATTATTCTAGAATAAAACAATTGAATATGGATAAGTTTTCAATATCTATATTCTATGTAAAAGGGTTAAAATGCCACTTTCAGAATTTGTATATCTGTCTGTGCACCCATGTATAGAACAAGTATGAAGCCATTAAAGGAGGAGGAAAAACCCTACATAAACCTAGCCTTGAGGACTCCATGATGATGTTTTTTTTTGACATATACCGTAAGTAACGGTGTATTAACCGCACCTTTTTCTCGGCGGGATAGAAGCAAAAGTCGGGGGTGCGGTTTATACACGGTGACGGGTCTGAGCCAGCCCGCCGTAACCCCTCCCGTACATGTACGATGTCTGCCAGATCACAACACATCGAGTGGCCGGGCGTAGCCGCCCAGGCAATGTCGTTTAGAGGGGTATGAGCCTAGGGTAATGGGAAGCAATTATTATGATCTTAATCAAATATTGTCCATAACAAACGCACCCACCTTCATGACACTAATTTTGACTTTATTCTTGATTCAAAGTAGTGAAGTTCCCTGGCTAATTTAAAAGAGACGCCAAGCATACTCGGTAATATTTTGTCACTGCTGAGCGAGAGTTGAGTGAGCTTAATTATTGCGTTGTAATGTGGTTGTAGTGCGACTTAAGCTGGCGCTATTCAAAGTCCCTTTTCGCGCCAGCTTGTTTTTTTCCTTCCTGTTTGCTTTTCATAAGATACCATGTAAACCACGCACGAGAGAGACGGCACGAAGCCGTAAAAAAACAACTGGAAAAAATGTCAATTTCTTTGTTTCTTGAACCTTCCTGTAATCCCGTATCCAAAATTCATGCTAAGACATCAAATTTCTGAAAGTGATTGTGAGATTGTGATGCAAAAAATGTGAATGTTTCTTCCTCCTACGCTGGGAAAGACACTGGCATGACTGGTTCTGTATCGTAGTTTGCAATGTAATGGCAGTGCTGTGTGTGTACACTGTGACTGTGAGGTGAGTGAGTGTATAAGTTGCCAATATTGTCGGCCGGGGACCGTTCTTTCTTTCTAACATTTGTAGATGAATTGATCAAGAACAGCATATTTCCGCATACCGATAATCTCTTTGGATACTTTGAAATCTTAAAAACTTAGATTTTGTTTCTTCGTACATGTACCTCAAATATGCATGTAAATGTGAGAATTTTTTTTTTTTTTTTTTTTAGTCCAAAGTTGGGGGTGCGGTTAATACACGGGTGCGGTTAATACACCGTTACTTACGGTACTTCTTCATCACGGAGCCTTGAACCGCCTGCCATAAGAGATTCACAAAAACAAAGATGGATTTCCCTAGGAAATCCATCTTTTAAGATAAAAATCATGTAAATGGTGGTGAATTTATTTATTTTTCACCGTCATATGCCTAATATGTATGAAGGTTTCCAAAATTTGTTAATGAAAAGGCGAAAAATTAAAGGTTTCTTACCAGACCGATCTCGTGTAGATCTCTCGATCCGTTTGTCAACAAAACAAATACAATAGGTCTGACCCTAGAACCGCTTCGTTATGACGTAGCTACGATTAATGATGTTACAAAATGCAGTTTTGAAGAACACTTTATAGATAAAATTTATTATTTCACAAATACTAAAATTTAATATGTGATTATGAATAATTATTATTATAATAATTATTTATCAACGAAGCGGTTCAAGGGTCAGACCTATTGTGTTTGATTTGATGACAAACGGATCGAGGGATCTATACGAGATCGGTCTGGTAAGAAACCTTCAATTTTTTGCCTTTTCACTAACCAATTTTGGAAACCTATTAGGCGTATGAACTTATGAAGGTGTAAAAATGAATAAAATCACCACCATTTATAAAATGTGATTTTCATCTTAGATGGATTTCCTAGGGAAATCCATCTTTGTTTTGGCAAGTCTCTTATACATACATGGCATTGAATGAGTGGGCTCCATGATGAAGAAGTATATGTCAAAATATTTAAAAAACATCATCATGGAGTCCTCAAGGCTAATAGAAACCTATAGTCTATACCATGAGAAATTTTGAAGTTTTATGAATATAATGATGTATAATTCAAGCATACCTTGCCCCACGTAGCAGTGCATTGCACATTAAAAAGAAGGATTATATAATCCCAGTTATTGCATTTTGTGTAAGTTATGAAAATCTACTTTTGCTGTAAACATTTTTGTAAAAAAAATCTGCTCATTCTCCCCATAACCTTGTCCAAATAATGAGTGCATTCTCCCGTTGGGGTCACTCACCCGCAGAGGGGGACGCATATGACCGTTACCACAAATGCAAGTAACCCCCTATTGCAGTCAATTTCAAGGACATTTTGTGAAATTTACCCCCCTATTTTCACGCAAAACAAGGACAAAATGGTACCTTGAAACACCCCTAATTATAAGATTGTAAGGACACTTTTGCCCATTTCGCAAACTTACCCCTATTTACCATATTTCAAGGACAGGGCATTTATACCCTTTCCTCATTAGAGGAAATTGCAACACAGGCGTCAGAGTGCTCAGTCCTTAAAGATGACCAAGAGCCATGTCATACTGATAGTGATACAATAATAAAAAAGAACTTTATTTTTCTTGAAAAATAAGAAAAGTAGAATTCTTTGTAAAAATAAATGTAGAGTTGAATAAATGTAGAGTTGTCCACATAAAGATACAGAGCATGATTAGCGCGCCCTCTGCGGCTGGTGACTCGGCGACAGATTTTACTTCCTGTGATTGTTCTCCCCTTTTTCCTGACCCCTATTTCCATCAGATCGAGGACGGTGAGCACCCCTATTTTCACTACTTCGAGGAGTGTTCTGTCCGCGGACGCTCCATGAAATTGACCCCTTTTCCCGCGATTTTGGTAACGGTCATGCGGTCCCCAAGTCATATTGAGTGACCCCACCGGGTGCATTCTCCCCTTAGTTTAGGCTTAGCCTTAGGCCATACTTAGTTTAAACAGAAATATCTGTCATTATTTGACATCATAAGTTTAAACAGAAATATCTGTCAATATTTGACATCATAAGTTGATTTAAGCACCATTCTTTTTTCTTATTTCACAAGCTTTCAAATAGTACCAAATTTGTTGGCATTCCTTCAAGATTTCAAAAAGCCACTGTCTCCCACTCATTCAATGTGTGTGTGTATTTGAGTTTTGTCAGACGTGTATCAATCAGATATGATTATTTACGTCTGGGACCGACCTTTAACGTCACCATCCGAAAGACGTGACCAGGGCTCGAACCTCGAACCTCTGCATCAATTTGTAACTTCCCCACAGCTTGGATTACAGGCGCACGCCACAACGCCCAGCCGATTCTCCCCACTCAAAAAGCCTTTCTTTAGGTCCTAGGCCTATCAAGTATCTTTTTTTTTTGACAGAACAAAATCTGCATATTTTTCCCTGTAAAATGGAATATCTCCGTCAATATATCAAACAATAAATTGATTGATTGATGCACCATTATTTTTCTTATTTCACAAGCTTTCCAACGATATCAAATTTGTTGGGATTTCTTCAAAATTAAAAAAAAATCACCGAACTCCCTAACCAAGCACTAGCGAATTGCTTGCTCAAGTCCAGGATACGTCGATCTCAGTACATGGGGCTACATACATAAATCTACGAAAATATATGCATAACGTTAGGCCTATTAATATTAATAAATATGGTTCTTACGCTCCTCCCTTCCATGAATTATACTGGACAACAGCAGCAGGTTTTCCTTTAAGGTTCGGATTGCATCTTTGTTCCACTTGGACATAGAAACAGTCCATGTCAACCAAAATAACAACTCTGTCCATTGTTTCGACTTTCGACCAAAATGAATTACCCGCGCCAATCGATGTTTTGTTGTTATACTGACTCGACTCAACATGCATGTCATGCTAATTCTCGATTTAATGGAGCTGAGGTTGGGGGGGGGGGGGGGGTCACAGGCGGATATAGCAAGGGGGCTGTTGTTTATTATTCATATTGATTGATCTGCTTGTTAAATTATTTAAAGACTCTTTCTTTTTTATATAGATCTAATTTGGTTTTTGGCCCTCAAGGACAGCAGTTTGTTAACTGATGAGGCCACCCTGATTAAATAAAACTGAAAATAAATAATAAAAATAAATAAAATAAATTTTATTGTAAAAATCAAGAACATCACAATAATTACAACACGATTAGAGTACAAAATCAAGGAAACAAGAAAAAACAAATAATGAAACATTGCAGCTAGAACAAAGACTAGAAACATCTCTCCCAAATCAAGGATTTGTGATGAGCCGCCCGCCTTTCACGATCTCATTCAAATTTACTGAAAAGCAGCGCTAATCTGCGTCAAATTTTATAACCACAAAAACAACAAATTGATCATATGCATAAATATTCATATCTGAATGACACGCGCCTCAAAACCCAAGATATCAACAACTCTTCAAGGGTGAATTCCCTAAAGAAATGAGAAATACACTTCGGTGTACTTTCTTTACGGCTTTAATAACTTCGTTATTTGTTATTCGATTAATTTTGATGAAATTTTCAGCATTGTGCTTTGTGAATTTTACTCTATTTTTTTAGATATAAACATTTTCAGCCCGGCCCATCCCTTTGATATTACTATTACTTATATTGTTCTTTTAGGATACTTTCTATTAGGTATGCGCGGATCCAGAGTTTTACGGGGTGGTACTACAGGATCCAGGATTTTTAAAAAGGAGTGTAACCTCTGTACGTTGGAAATATGACAAGCAAAAAAGAGAAAAGTTGTCATCTTAATTTAAGGTCAATAATCAGTCCGCCAAAAAATCAATAAGCAAAAAAAAAAAAAAAAAAAGGTTTTCACCAATATGTAAGGATGTAAGGTCAATTCGCCTCTCTTCTTTTCTCTCCCGGGCCGGCCTTCAGAGCCCCCGCCCCTGGATCTGCGCCCAGTTAGGTCTACATCATAATTTTAGGGGGCTGTATTATATACACTTTTCATTATTCTTGAGGTTTTTTCTAGCATTACTATATCTGAAAGGTATCTGTATTATCCGCCCAAGGAGGTAAAAGGGCCCCCCCTTTTTTTGGGGGGGGGTGTGCACTTGAATAGAGTGTGTGTGTATCAATAAGGTCTCAATGAGGTGTGAATGAGAGTTCCCTTTGCTTTTGAACTTATCAGGTCTTTACTTTCCCACTTTTTATTCATTTATTTATGTAAATCATTTATTCTTATTTATTTTGGGGGCTTTGAAGAGCACAGGGAAGTGCTTTAACAACCACCCCATCGCCCCAGTCGCCAATCACATCCCATTTCTTGCATCAGTAATGAAGACATGCAAGCTAGCCTTGTTAGATATTAAAGTTAAACCCCATATCGCTTCCTCCAATAACATTAGTGTACAGTGGGAGCACTGTGAACTGGGGATGGCTCCACACAGCTTCCCTCCATTGTTAGTACTTTTAAAAATAATTCGTTAATTCCCATTAAAGGTCAAGTCCACCTCAGAAAAAATGTTGATTTGAATCATTAGAGAAAAATTAGACAAGCACAATGCTGAAAATTTCATCAAAATCGGATGTAAAATAAGAAAGTTATGTCATTTAAAGTTTCGCTTATTTTTCACAAAATATATATATATATTTTTAGTCACATGCAAATGAGAGAATCGATGATTAAATTGAATTGAATTGAATTTATTCATTACCAAATATCACTGTCAGGTACAATAACAAGGAATAGTACATCACATAATAAACAAAAAAATTGGCAATTGGAGCTAACATAAAAGCAAGATGCTAATCGATGTTAGCCCCAAATAATTTCAATATCATATACCGGTAGTTTAAACAATAATTTTAACTTAATCTCAATATTGTACATCAAATTCAGTATTACTGTTGCAGAAAATTTCGATCATTTTCTGTGAACATATTTACACTATTTACAATAAAAAGTATCTTGATTATTCACAAAATCTTTATATAGAATTATTTGTTTTCAGGTAGTATTTTACCATACAAAATTTATTATGATCTCCAGTAGCATTAATTTTATATCTTGCGACTGGGGGTGTTTCTAATAGTACTTGGCAGAGTCAGTAGGACCAGAAAATGAAATTGATTGTTTTCCTAACTTTGTATTATGTTTGTCAAGATTATCTTTTCGCTTTTCTCTATTTCTTGTATTGTAAGGTTGGTCTTTATAAATGAAAAATAATCAATAAAACTATGCGGCAACCGATTATTAATTAAATCGTGCATGAAATTAATACTCCTATCAAATATTGTTTGAAAATATCGAGAATATTTAGATCATAAAATAAAGGAGCAGAGTGATAAGCATGAAGGTTGAACGTCATTATTCTAGCTATTCTTTTTTGAAGTAATAATATATAGGGTTCAGGGTTGTTTTGCACGTCCCTCCCCAAACTTCCAGACCATACGTTATATGTGGTAAAATAAATGAGTTGTATATAACCTTACTAAGATTCTCTTTGTTACATAATTCCTCAGTCTATAAAGTATTCCAATGTTTTTGCTTAGCACATTGCATACAATGTCAACCTGTTTCTTCCATGTAAGGTTTTTGTCGATACATATACCAAGAAAATTAATAATGTTGATTCCACACACTCTAATAAAATTCCTTTCAGTGACAATCCTGATATTAAACTATTTTTTCGTCTATTTTAAAACAATATATATTTAGTTTTCGTAACATTGATTGTCAATTTGTTGGCATTGTACCATGCTATTATATTGTTTAAATTGAGACTAATTTCTGATAAATCAATATGTTGTTCATCACAATTTATGAAATAAATTTGAGTCATCCGCAAAAAGACGGAAATTGAAATAATTTTATGAGTTTGCCAGATCGTTTATATACAACAAGAACAAAGTTGGACCCAAAACTGATCCTAGTGGAATACCGCATGAAATCGACCTATTCGGAATTCACATCGTCATGATTAACAAATTGCTTTCTGTTTCGTAACTAATCATTAAACCATTCTACTGTGTCGTATCAAAAGTTTTAGCAAAATCGATGAATATTCGATGATGTTAGTCAGTCGCTATTTCTTTTTTTTTATTGTTAGAATTATACAATATTTCAATTTTTACAGATTTGAAAATAAGGAACAACTTGACTGAACCATAAACTGTTAAAGAATAGTAATTCCACAGGTTCAGGGAGAAATAAATCTTTGTTGCACTGGAATGTTGAGAAAATTATAATATTTCATATATTGAAATAAAAAAGAAATAGTGAGTGAGTGATGTCATCAGTTCCCTCATTTGCATACCGACCGAGAACTGTTTTTTTAAATTCTTTTAAAATGTCATAACTTTTTTATTTACATCCGATTTTGATAACATTTTCAGTTTTATATGCTCGGTGGATTATTTTTTTTCTAATTCAAATCAACTTTTTATTGGGGTGGACTTGTCCAAGATTCTCAAATGGCAACTGTGTCAATTCTGAGGGTGTGATCCCTTTTGAAGGGGCGTAGATAGCGGGGGGGATGGGGGGGATGCATCCCCCCAGAATTTTAGGTGGGGGGGATGGTGTGTACAATCATCCCCCAGGTTTCTGTGGGGGAAGAAGCAAAACTATACAGTAATAAAGCAATGAATGCTAGTTAAAATCAATCAATAATAATAGCAGTAATAATCATAACGTACAGCAATGACAAACATGATCAAAATTGGACTTTTATTCAGAGTCAATCATCTTATATGCATTTACAACTTGCAAGTTTTAAGTAATAACAACTGTCTTGCGTCGTCATATACATTTAAGGATCGTTATTCAGAGTTTCACCAAGTACATTTCCTTATAATAATTATGTATTTGCAAAGGAGATAAGTTCAAAATATTTCATTACAGATTTAAGAAAGTGTCGCTTAATCACTCCCTTTCAGAGCAATTGCTTTCATAACACATTAACACTGTTCAAACGAATTAATAAGAAATTACCTATACACATACACTGACCCTTTTCCCTGCTGGCCATGTCCTCAACCCCTACTTTGTAAAGGAAAGGTGAAAATTTTCAGTCTCTAATGAGCGAATTAGTAAATGAATGATTTTGGAATGAAATAATCCTTTACTGTTAAGGACTGTTTTGCATAACTATATTGGGTGAAAATAAACGTCTTCCAGTTTCAAGAAGAAGTAAGTCGAGGCGCAATGTATTTTGGAATTACTTATACCAGTGATTTCTGTACGTGCGCAGTCTTCTAGGTTAGAAGGTTATAAACTGTTACATTTCCTTACCTATGTTTTTATCATAATCATCATAACAAGGTACATAATAAGAAATGAATCGAAATTATAACAAGTTACTATCTATACAGTTTACTTCCGACAACCCGGTGAGGTTTATTTCATTTCCATACTTAATTCAATCAAGCCTTTGAATCATTGTAGTTTTAAACAGAGTGTGCTTATCATTTTAGTGTCCGCATATCTGCAAGTGGATAAGGAATATAATGTTGAGCTTTTTTTATTTTACCCCTATTACTATAATTGTAATTGATATTTTTTTAGTTATTTGGCTGTTTATTTGTTTATTCCTTTAGTTGTTTATTCATTCGTTTGATCATTAACAATATCGCTATTTTAAAAGAGTATACTACTATACTAGTAAAATAAGGAATACTAGTTATTCCAGATCATGTTTAGCAGGACTGTCATGACCAAGATGATAACTAGACATCCGACAAATGACATTTCTCTTATGATCATCTTTACTCATTGTCATTAATCAAACAAAAGATTACTGCCATGAAAAATGTGCAAGGAAGTTTGTTTATTACTGGATGCCCTGTTTATTGCTGAAAGCAAAGTGATTAAAAGACACACGAGATAATCCATGAGGCAGATCGTGTTATTTTGTTATCTTCAACTCGTCTGCTTTGGCCCATGATATTTTGTTTTTATCGAGTACGTTATCTCCTTCATTCTTTATATTTATATATTTATTATATATATATACATATATATATATATTATATATATATATATATATATATATATATATATATATATATATATATATATATATACATATATATATATATATATACATATATATATATATATATACATATATATATATATATATATATATATATATATATATATATAAAATATGACCCAGCTAGGGATCACCCCCCCCCCAGGTCTAAGGACCTGTCTACGCCACTGGTGTGATCCCTTTTGAAGGAGCCAATAATTGGTTGAAAATGACGACTAGATTGTCACATTTTGCTATAGGGGTGTTAACAGCGGATCGGAACAATTCCGGAACAAAACGGCGGGTAAATGAGCCGCCGATTAGTTCCGCCGGTACTAATCGACTGCCCGGGTCAATTTTCTATGCCACTGGCTCGCGATCATCGACTGATGACGTCATGATGAGTCAATTTTGAACAACACACACAACACTCTTTTACAGTACAGCTAGCAGTATATGTGGGACTGATCATTTTACATCAACTGCTTGTTTCACCTGACAGAAAAAGGTTTCCAAATATGGATCATAATGGCCTTCCTGGTCAGGTAATTATCAATTATGTCTTTATTAATTTGTTGAATCTTTATGTCACTTCATTTTCTTTGAGTTTTTGGTTTTGTACTGTAGCTGTTTTTGGTAGATAAAGATTGGTTTCTGTTGAAAGAAAGAGATGGAGCCAACGCCACACAGGAGTGCGAGTGCGAGTTTCGTGACAGGGCTTGAGTTGGGGTGAGGAGCCCGCCCGGCGCGGCGGTACGGTGAGGGGTGTCACGTAGACTTGACTCAACCAGGGCTTTTTGGGCTTTGCTTGAATTGTAGGTCTGTTAAACTAGTTTGCTCAAACGTTGCAGTGTTGAAATTACTTTTTATTTTTAGGGAGCCATTTTGAGAAAAAAGTGAGAGCCATTTTTCATTTTTTTACCAGACCCATTTTCAAATTTCAGTTTTCGAGAGCCTTTTTTTTTTCATGATTCAGCGCATGGTTTCACATCGCAGTTTGTCCCGTTTGTTTACAAATTCATTTAATGTTAAACATTGTTTATTTGATCGCTATTTATTTGTTCTTCATTGTTATTAATTGTTTAATTATTCAATTTGTTGTTCATTTACATGTAGGTCTATTGTTTGTATTTCGTATGTTAAATTAACTGGACGAGTGGATGTTATAAAAATTAATGTTTAGATGTATTGTAGGTCTATAATTAGTTTATCAAATTTGAACAGAATTTGTATTCAGAGGAATCCTTTTCATAATTAATTTTTTGATAAAAACTCACTTGAAAATTATTTTTTTTAAATAAATGCATCACAAATGCACAGCCTGAAACTGAAAGCTAAACAACATGTCAACTATTTCTCAACTGAGCTACATGTACGGCTACGCCAGCACAGACAGCTACAGCTCTTGGTCAATCATCACCGCAATACACAGCTCACAGTCAATCATCACCGCAACACAGGCGGGTATGAAACTGCATTAGTGCCAATACAGGGCTCCACACTAACCCATTTTTTCTACTGGTCCAACCTATTCATGTCGGACCAGTAGATACCCAGTTTTTCAAATTTTTACTGGTCCGAACCTAAAATCTACTGGTCCCAAAAAATAAAGAAAACATTAAAAAAAGGTGCAAGTTTATTTTTCTAGCCTTTCGTTGCCCCCCCCCCCCAATAAAAAGAAGGAATGAAGGACAAAAAGAAAGCAAGACAGAAACGAAGAAGGAAAGAAAGAAAGGAAGGAAGGAAGGAAGGAAGGAAAGAAAGAAGGAAAAGAAAGAAAGAATAAAAGAAAGCAAGGAAGGAAGGAAGAAAAAAAGAAAAGGTAAAGAAAGGATACATGTGAAGGAAGGAAAAAAGAAAGAACTAAAGAAGGAAAGGAAGGAATAAAGAAGGAACAAAAATAAGGAAAAAAGAAAAGAAAAAAATATGAAGGAAAGAAATGAAGCAAGCAATAAAGAAAGAAAGAATAAATCCAGAAAGTAGTAAAGGAAAAAGGAAAAAAAAAGGAAAAAAAAATAGGGTAAAAGGAGAAATGGAAAGGACAAGAAAGAGAGGAAAGAAGGAAGAAACAAAGAAAAGGTAAAATGATAGATAGAAGGAAAGAAATGAAGGAAAGAAGCAAGCAATATAAAAAGAAAAAGAATAGATGATAGGAAGAAAAAAAAGAAAGACTGAGAGACAAAGGAAGAAAAAAGAAAGACTGAGAGACAAAGGAAGGAATGAAAGAATAAAGGAGAGAAAGGAAGCAAGCAGTCAAAAAAGAAAGGAGAGGTATAAAAGGATAGATTTAACAAAGGGAAAAGGAAAGAACAAGACAGAAGAAAGGAAGGAATGAATGAAAGAAAGAGAGGGCTGTAAGAAGGAAGAAATAAAAATACAAACAAGAAAGGGTAAATAAATGATGGATGGATGGAAGGAAGGAAGAAAGAAACAAAGAAAGTAACAAAGAATGAAGGAAAGAAAAGGGTAAAAAGAAGGAAGGAAAGGAAGGAAGAAGAGAAGAGATAAAATATAAAATAGGATGGATGGACTCAAGAATTAAGGAAAGAAAAATATCAAAAAAGAAAGAAAGGAAGGAAGGAAGGAAGGAAGGAAGGAAGAAAGAAAGAAAGAGAGAAAGAAAGAGAAAAAAGAAATAGAGAAAAATATCTTTTATAAGGATAGAAAGAATGAAAGAACGAATTAAAGAACAAAGGGAAAATAAAAAAGAAAGACGGTAAAAAAAGGAAAGAAGAGAGGGCAGAAACAAAGAAAGATTGAAAAGAAAGAAGGAAAGAAAGATAGGAAGAAAACGGAGGAAGAAAGCTAAAACTATCATCATAAATAATTCATCAGTATCTTTTTGGCTCAATTAAAAAAGCTACGAAAGAAAGTCAGAAACCAAGTGTATCAACACACACATAAATGCATATGTGGGGCTCATCTGTATTCAGACGATATCACCCGAAACCCGATCTGTTTGAACCAAACAGAAGTGAAAATTTCTCCTTTTACTGCTTACAAATGACAGAGTTACTCCAATTTTCAGGAAATATGGACATTATAAGAGCCTTTCATGAGAATGAACCGTGAATTTTGACAGTTCTGTGAGAGATTTCTGCCAGAGTTTAGCCAAGTTTTGTTCGCGCAGCCAGTAGAGAATTTACCACGTAGGTTGTGTGGCTGGCTACATGTATGATACACTGTAGTAACACTTACGTGCGATTCATTTTGTGTGTATTCTGTGTGTGAATGATAGAATTTGTCGGGGGGAAATTGTTTGCAGTGAATTTGACCATTTCTGGAAAAGTTATTTGCCCAACAATGGTTTTAATCACTGGTCATGTCGGACCCTTAAAATCTTGCTATTTTGGGAAAAATTACTGGCCCGACAATGATATTTTTTGCTGGTCATGTCGGACCAGTAAATTTTCCTATTTCTGAAAATCTACTAGCCCGACAGCGATTTTTACCGGTCTGGGACCGTCGGACCGCCGCTAGTGTCGAGCCCTGACCAATACATGTATACACTTGGGCACTGACTGTTACCAAAAATCCCCATTGAAAATCCTAGATTCGGTCTTAAAATTTCCAGAGCATGAGCACCAAGTGGCTTAGTTCAGATTTAGGAAGTGGAGTTGCTAAAAACTACTCTTTAAAAAAAATAAACTGGGGCGGTATTCTGAGGTCATTTTATCTTAAAAATATTTTATTTTATCTCTTAAAATGAAATTGGTATTCTGAGATGACATTTTATCTCTCGGATAAAATTCTAAGTTTCATCTTGTGTATAAATTTTATCTTGCGTTATCTATGATGATACGCAACAGAGGAGTGCTTGCGTAGACATGCCCGCCCCATCGCGTATCTGGCTATTGCAACGCGGATGATGTGCTTGCGCCCATGTTACTTTGAAGAAAAAATAAAATAAACTTAAAAGAGGGTAGGGGCTATTTTATCTCCGCGACGTTGATTTCATCATTATTTCTTGGTGAATTACCGTAACTACAAATGTTGACATGAAAATGAAGAAAAATTATATATTTCTTGAGAATGATACCTTAACGTTATTCTTGTACAATCAGGAAGTATTTCATAAGACTTTTCTTGACTAATATTGTCTTTGAAATGATGCTTGAAAAGATGCGATATAGACTTCGAAAAAAAGATGAGAGTATTGTCATTTTTTAAAAGGAATCTCTAAAGACACGCAAGCGTATATTTTGCAAGCGTATTTGAAAATAAATTGATGCAATCTCATTCCTTTGCCACACCTCCTGGCAGAATGGAGTTTCATTGGTTGAGTGATATGAGAGAGCTATAAAAGCACGTTTCTATTTGGATATTGATTAAAAAATAGGTGTGTCTTACTGAGATAAAATGAAGATAAAATTGTACTCAGAATACCAATTCGGAGGGATTTTAAGGGTATTTTATCTCACTGATTTTAACGGAGATAAAATATTTTATTTCATCTGAGATAAAATGTATCTCAGAATACCACCCCTGATTTTCTTGCAAATTTTGGATGGTACATGTATCTTTAAAATTAATCCAATAGAAAAGGAAATTTTTTACTATCAAAGTTATGGCGAGACCTAGTGCCTGTGCCGGCAGTGCCGCGCAGCGTTTTGAAACATAGTACCCAGGGTATTGAGAGTTTGAAACTTGATATGCAATTTTCTGAAGCCCTGCACCCGTGATTCTGAAAAATCAACTTAGTGACACGTCAGAACGTGACGATGCATGAAAGTAAAAACTGTAGCTGCGCTGTGTGACTACTACATGTATATGCAGTTGTGAATGGGAGACTGGACAGTCTCGGACGGGAGCGATTTTCATGTTGGGAGTCGCTTGGTACTTGGCAGTTTTGGGCAGCTGCGAGAGCAATTCCAAAGCACACAAGGGCGGAATCGCTCCTTGCTCCTGTGTATTTTCAACCCTGAAATGTTGGCAGGTGAGGGTTAGCTTAAGCTACATGTAGACAGCTGGCAGCTGTCTGCTTTGAGGAGTTTTTTGACATTTTTTATTTAGATCTAACTTGCAACACCATGGAAGTCTTCATGTTGGACTACACTATTTACCGATCGTAACATTATCAATCAGAGTTAAGAAAGAGCTGAATATTCTTCATTTTCCTGATAGTTTTCAACTAAATCAAAATAATTTCAAGGAATTATGGAAAATAAATGGCCATTTCATGGATTTCAAGATGTAGAATGTGATATTTTAACAATGTTTAGTACATGTACGGTAAATTTTTTTTTTTTTTAAAGCAGGAGCGTGATAATTTGTAAACATAATGACCCAGGCCTAGTTTCACCACAGATTAATTAATAGATTACATGTAGCTGTACACAGCTATTGCATTTACAATTGTAAGAAAAATCTACAATTTCGCATACATGTACATTACTGTAAAATGGAGGAGGACGTATTTGAGCTCCTCAAGGAGAGCGATTCTGAGGAGCTCAGTTGAGCTCCTCGAAAAAATAAGGAGAGCAATTTATTGAGCTCCACGAAATTATAAACGTGAAAGACTAGTAAAATGGCATGAACAGGAGCAGAAATGTAGACCATAAACAAGTACAATGTAGATACAGGTACATGTACATGTAGGCTTACATGTAGCATTTAAAAAAAAAACCAAAACCACACACACACAGTGTTAGCCAGTACGGTTATTGTAATATTTTCCAGAAAATGGTGAGGCCAGATTAGTCCGATGGTCCCCTTGGGATTGTCCTCAGCCAAATGTCAACATTGGTATGGCTTTGAATAAGAGCAGGTTTTATTGATTGCTCATAAAGACCAAAGATCGTGAGCCAGTGGCATAGGAACCAATTCAAAGCAAGTTCCTATTAAATATGAACAAGCAGGGCAGAACACAGACTACATGTATACATGTACTTGTACTCAAAATGGAAACTGATACATATATCCATGTATAAACAGTGTATACATTTATTTCATATGACTTTGTACGTACAAACAAAAAATTAATTTATAAATGTTTCCTGATAATACTGGGAAGGGAATTTTACTGAACCAGGTCTGTAACCTACTGTACATGTATTCATTGTTGAACATGTGCTTCTATTTTTTTAAGGAATTCTTTTAAAAGAGGAAGTTTTGTAGCCAAAATTAATTCAGTTTCATATTGTCTCACCTGCGAAGCAAAGTGAGACTATAGGCGCCGCTTTTCCCGACGGCGACGGCGGTGGCGGCGGCGGCGTCAACATCAAATCTTAACCTGAGGTTAAGTTTTTGAAATGTCATAACTTAGAAAATATATGGACCTAGTTCATGAAACTTGGACATAAGGTTAATCAAGTATCACTGAACATCCTGCATGAGTTTCACGTCACATGACCAAGGTCAAAGGTCATTTAGGGTCAATGAACTTTGGCCGAATTGGGGATATCTGTTGAATTCCCATCATAACTTTGAAAGTTTATGGATCTGATTCATGAAACTTGGACATAATAGTAATCAAGCATCACTGAAAATTTTGTGCAAGTTTTAGGTCTCATGATTAAGGTCAAAGGTCATTTAGGGTCAATGAACTTTGGCCAAATCGGGGGTATCTGTTGAATTACCATCATAACTTTGAAAGTTTATTGGTCTAGTTCATTAAACTTGGACATTAGAGTAATCAAGTATCACTGAACATCCTGTTTGAGTTTCAGGTCACATGACCAAGGTCAAAGGTCAATGAACTTTGGCCGAATTGGGTGTATCTGTTAAATTACCATCATAACTTTGAAAGTTTATGGATCTGATTCATGAAACTTGTACATAAGAGTAATCAAGTATCACTGAACATCCTGTTCGAGTTTCAGGTCACATGATCAAGGTCAAAGGTCATGTAAGGTCAATGAACTTTGGCCATGTTGGGGTTTTTTGTTGAATAACCATCATATCTCTGTAAGTTTATTGGTCTAGTTCATAAAAAGTGGACATAAGAGTAACCATGTATCACTGAACATCTTGTGCGAGTTAGAGTAGTATTCAAAGTCAGCACTGCTGCTATATTGAACCGCGTGATGCAAGTGAGACAGCCAGAGGCATTCCACTCGTATTATTATTTGTTTGGTGTCACATGTGTCTGGGAGGCAAAAAGATCACGAAGCCTGGCAGGTCTCTCCTTATGATAATAGGCAGTTTGGATATTTATTTTTGACTTTCGATGTACTGTATTGTTGATCCATACCAAGATAGATACAATGTACTGTACATCCCATGTTATCAATAATACCAGTGCTGGTATGGAAGTCCTGCAGTCAAACTTCTCCTTGTGGCCACCTGTCTATAGTGAAAACCTGTTTGTAGTGGTCACCAAATTGTACATGTATCCCATGTAATGATGTAAACCTTTTTTAAAGGCTACCTGTCTCCATTGGTCACTTTTTCTGTTTCCCTTGGATGACCTAATAAAGGGATGGTTCCAGGCTTAAAGTATTTATAGCTTTAGTAGAATTCATTGGGCAAAATGCCTAAAATTTCATAAAAATCGGATGACAAATAAAGTTAATGAACTTTGAAGTTTAGCAATATTTTGTGAAAATAGTCATCATGAATATTCATTAGGTAGGCTGATGATGTCACATCCCCACTTGTTCTTTTGTATTTTATTCTATGAAATTAGGTTTATTCAAATTTTTTCCTCCAAGAGCTAGAAAAATTGGATTGACAACTGATTTAGTGCATTAGATGTTTATTGCTGCAAATATAAGGGAGACATATTATCCACACAAGTATGAAATAATGAAAAAAATATTATTTTATGTAATAACATGAGAAACGGAAAGTGGGGATGTGACATCATCAGCCCACCTAATGAATATTCATGATGGCTGTTTTCACAAAATATTGCTAAACTTTGAACTTCAATAAGTTTATTATTTGTTATCCGATTTTGATGAAATTTTCGGCATTTTGCTCAGTGAATTTTATTATTATGTATTAAGTTTAAAATATTTTCAGCTCGGACCATCCCTTTAATAAAGGAAAATGACCCCTTTGGAATGAGATACACATGTACATATAGCTTTTGCAAACACAGAAAAATCAAAGAAACAGGTCAAGGTAGGTTCAAGAAGAATTGATTAATAATGAGAAGTTATAAGCATTTGAAGTTTACATATGTAGATCATTATTGTAATTTAATCCTCCAATTGGCAATGCGACAAAGATGTGCAATGTCACAACTTTGCCATTACTTTTGTATTTATTTCACTTAAACTGCTTCTTTTATCACATCTATCAGTAGATCATGTATTCTTTCTATAAAGGAGGGCATGTAATAGAGATTTGCAAAGAGTACATTTGGAATAAATACTTGTAGTTTGTATCACCATAAGAAAAGTAAAAAGAGACATTTTTGTGACATTTTATAGTCCATCAAAGGGAAGTTGTTCACATGTGACATCACGCATTATTGGAGGATCTCCATAGCATTAGTTATCGTAATATTCAAATGCTCATAACTTTCTCATAATTTTCTCTGACTTTCTCAAACTTTCTTTGTTCTTATTCTCTGATTTTCTGTTTCCACACAATCCCACTCATTCCCCTTTAAAAGACAGGTATGACTGTACATGCATACTGTACAGACTACAGTGATTGTCATCATAATTATTGCTAAATTGTGAATGTCATTTAGGCATCAAATTTCCATTTGTACAATGCCTAATTAGCTTGTACGCGAGTGAATGAGAGGCTGAATGTCGAACATTCACACCGTTGCCCATGTACCGTCAATTGTGTACTGTTGGGCAGGTCAGGAAAATGTGATGTCACTATTAAAATATGATTCAACACATTGCATGCGCTTAATAGTAAATTCAGGTGCAATACGCGTAAGACCAGGCTTACTGGCTGAAATGCGCATTGCTGCTGCACATCAGGTTTGCATTTGATAAGATTTTCTTTTCGCTTTACAAAATTTTCTTTCTTATTTCCATAGATTTACATGTACAGTATGTAGGAAAAAACTGAACAGTGTTCGTATTTTTGCTAACTTCCGAGGCGTTGTACAACAACTAAAATAGCGAATATTCTTATTCGTGCTCGTGCAATGTGCAATGGTACGACATTTCACGTTCAGTGAAAGAAAGACACACTCGGCTAATGCCTCGTTGAATAGAGCATCTTTCTTTCACCTCCTGTAAAATCTCGCACCATCGCACTCATGCCTATTCGCTTTTTGTCTCACCTGCGAAGCAAAGTGAGACTATAGGCGCCGCTTTTCCGACGGCGGCGGCGGCGGCGTCAACATCAAATCTTAACCTGAGGTTAAGTTTTTGAAATGACGTCATAACTTAGAAAGTATATGGACCTAGTTCATGAAACTTGGACATAAGGTTAATCAAGTATCACTGAACATCCTACATGAGTTTCATGTCACATGACCAAGGTCAAAGGTCATTTAGGGTCAATGAACTTTGGCCGAATTGGGGATATCTGTTGAATTCCCATCACAACTTTGAAAGTTTATGGATCTGATTCATGAAACTTGGACACAATAGTAATCAAGCATCACTGAAAATTTTGTGCAAGTTTTAGGTCTCATGATTAAGGTCAAAGGTCATTTAGGGTCAATGAACTTTTGCCGAATCGGGGGTATCTGTTGAATTACCATCATAACTTTGAAAGTTTATTGGTCTAGTTCATTAAACTTGGACATTAGAGTAATCAAGTATCACTGAACATCCTGTGCGCGTTTCAGGTCACATGACCAAGGTCAAAGGTCAATGAACTTTGGCCGAATTGGGTGTATCTGTTGAATTACCATCATAACTTTGAAAGTTTATGGATCTGATTCATGAAACTTGTACATAAGAGTAATCAAGTATCACTGAACATCCTGTTCGAGTTTCAGGTCACATGATCAAGGTCAAAGGTCATGTAAGGTCAATGAACTTTGGCCATGTCGGGGTTTTTTGTTGAATAACCATCATATCTCTGTAAGTTTATTGGTCTAGTTCATAAAAAGTGGACATAAGAGTAACCATGTATCACTGAACATCTTGTGCGAGTTAGAGTAGTATTCAAAGTCAGCACTGCTGCTATATTGAACCACGTGATGCAGGTGAGACGGCCAGAGGCATTCCACTTGTTGTATATTATTGAACAATAAATCAAATATAGAACGAAAAATTGTGATATTGAAATATCGACCTCTGACCAATGATGTGTTACAAGCTATTCCCTGCTCTGACCAACCAAGGCCGTGTTTATGCTTCCACTTTTCAGGCCAGAATCAGCGTTTCCAAACGTGATTACTATTAGTCCAAAACACGGTTGTGTCCATGCTTACTTTCATTTAAACGCTGTTTCAAAACGCCGATCGTAAACTCACAAAAAGGTGCGTTTGTAAACGTTGTTTGACCAGAATCAGGCTTTCTGGGGAAGTACATGTGTATAAACAAAACCACAATCGTAAACGTGTTTAAGTGACGTCATTTAGTACATGCTTCCGGTGAGATGAAAATCCGCTGGCAAATACAGTCGTATTGCTCCATGTTATCTCCACGTAATAACAACACTCGGAAAAAGAACTTTGGAAAAAAAATTTGACCTCGCTTTACGATGCGAAGCCAGCTGGAGATCATGATTTGCTCTGAAAAGTTAAGCATAAACAGCACTCCCAGAACCACGTTTACGATCGGCGTTTTGAATCGACGTTTGAAATCACTGATTCTGTCCTCGCAATGGAAGCATAAACACACCCTAAATCTCTTATCCTTAGTTCATTGTAAATGTAGGCTGTACAGATTATAGGACGCCCCATTTATACATGTAGGTAGGCTGGCCCCTTTGACTATTCTTTGAACTTGTTGACTTTAGTAGCTAGTCAGTGTGAAACATGGCAGAGTAGCAAATCAGGCATGAACCTGCACTATTGTACCCTCTTGATTCAAGCTCACAGTTCTAAAAGTAAAAACTTGGAATGTTGTGGGTGTTTTTATCATGAGTTTATCTCACTCGACCATGTAGTCATTTGTACTTGGAACTATTGGAGACTGACTGCTACACAAATTTTCCATAGACCCAATCCTGCATGACATGTAGAGGCCGACTCTCCATCAGGTTTCATAGTCTGTACATGTACCACTGTATCATAATCATACATGTTCATATACATGTACATTTACATATCTATGTACATTAACATTTTCCTCTCTTGATTTTTGATAAATTTCCCCCCAAAAGTGTTTACATGTACATGTAAACACAGTTCATTACTACAGTGTACATGTTCATGTACATGTACATACTGTATGTGTACTTGTCCAAAACTGGTATAAATACAAAAACAGAGTTACAAACACAGAGAACTACTGTACATGTAGGCATACCATTACCAAACATCAACTGTACTGTATGTTTGGGATGTGTACTGAAATAGGATTCGAATATTTCCTCCCCATTCCCAATAGTTTGCTTTTAATATCTAAGCGACATTATCATTCTTAAATGTCAAGGAATTTTGTCAAATGTCAACAACCTTTGTGGAAATTCTAGACATCAGAATCTTTTAGATAAACACAGAATTCTCCAAGATACATGTACTTTGAGAGATAATGGCAGTTAAGAATAGTCATGCAGGCGTGTAATCTTCAGGTGCTGTATTGTTGAAATGTACATGTATGTAATATTGTTAGAATAATTTGCTCTGTTGGGTATTGAGGCAAAGTACTGTGAAAGTGGAATGAAGAAAACCGTTTCTTTGTGCTCTCTGTTTATTGTGAATTGTACTTGTCTGTGTTTGTAAAAAAAAAAATACAGGAACATTCCATTTATTTTATTTTATGAATACATGTACATGTACCTTTTAGAACTGTTGGTGTGTACAGTATGATGCATTTGAAAAATATTACTTAACACAAATGTACATGTAATTTTCATATTATTTCTTAGGCATATTTGGCACTGAAAAGGACCTTATAAAGTCCCTTTCAGGACATTTGCTGAAAATATATCAAATAGGGCCTAGGCTTTATGAATCAATATTGATTAAATGTTTTCTGCCAGCCTTCAGAAGTTATTTAAACAAAAAAATTGTAGTTTTCATTCAGTAGTGTATTCATGGGCATTTGTAATTTTGATTTATGAACATGTAGGCTCTACACATTCAAAGATGCATGTACAGTAGTATCATTCTGTAACATGTAACCTTCCAAGGTATCTGTGCCACTTTATGTTAACATAGCTACATGTACATGTACAGTACATGTTTTGTATGAGGAGTTCAAAAGGAGACGGTTAAATTTATTGGTTTTGAGATTAAAGGGTGCCTCTCCAGAGGCCATTAACCTCAGAGAGAACTCTCTCTGAGCCACAGTGACTCATTCATTCTTGAAGTAATGCGTTTACAGTATTTCATTGCCACAGCCACATCGACGAAACCGACTCCAGACCGACGAAAGCTTAAGCGTAACTTCCAATGACATACCGTCATTCGGTTTGGAGTCTACTTGGTTGGTATGACTGTAGCATGATGCTCAAGATGACCTTGTTGATGATTTTTATTTTCTGTTTTGTCTCATTCCCTTTGGTGTAGATGATCTTGAAAGTCTACCTTAGCAACAGCCCAGACACATTGTCCGATGTGCCCATCACCCCTGAGACGAGATGCCGTGATGTGGTGGAGTTCTGCAGGGAAGCGGGAGAGGTCCAGTGTCATCTGGCAGAGCTCTGGAGAGGATGTGGTAAGTTGGATGTAGGCCGAGATGATCACACATTGTTTCCGGTGACATGACTTTTCCTTCTGAGAATATTGCTGCAGGCTTTATTTCATCTAAGATGTTGGGTTAGGGTTGCAGTAGGGTTTTATGTTAGGTTTTATTAAACTTTTATGTTGGCATTAGGGTTAGGGTTATGGTTAGATTTAGGTAGGCTGTTGTCAAATCCAGGCTTTAAGTTTGCCGTTCAATTAGTGTGTGCAATTTATAGCAAAGCAAATGTCATAGAATGGATCGCATGGTTGATATCGAGTGGTGTATTTTTTTTTCATGCTGTCATTTTTTTTTACAATGTATGTTGAGAAAGAGAAAAAACAAGTGTCTGCACTGCAGGAAGCTTGTCAACTAATTGCTAACCAGTGAAGTACAGTACATGTACCATGTGAACTATATGTACATCTTGAGGCCTAGAGATTTAAAGTCTCAGTTCATTTCAGTTTGTTGAACTTTTACCCTCAACACACTGTGTAGCCAAGCCTTAGCTTTGATAATTTGAATACATTAAAAAAAATCATTGAAATTATTTAAAAGGAGAGTGAAGTTAACTGTGTATGGTTTCTCATTGACTGTTGGTTATAAATGCATACTGTAGTCTTGAAATATACGTTTTCAGATATCTACTAATACTACAGCGAATAAGTTGACCTATAATTTTATTTGTATAGAGAAACTATAATGGTTTGAGGGGAAAAGTAATTGTTTTGCTACTTGGTAACATAATTATTGAGGTACATATTAAAGACCGAAATGACCGAAATAAGATATTATGTGTACTTCCTCCAGACATTATGACCCATCAAACAAGACCTGCCTGGGTAGAAAAACATTCTCCCCAATCTTGACACATGACAGAACATTGAAGTTGAAACTGGTGATTCTTTGGTGATTGGTGACCTGACTGGGTAGAAAAAACATTCTTGCCCACCTTTGACAGGACATTGAGGTTGAAACTGACAGTTCTTGAGTGATCTTCAACTCCATCCTTATTTAGAACTACATACTGTAGGCAGGATGAAATAACATAGTCAGAGGAGCATTTCATGGAACAAACAATCAGTGACTTTTCACTGACAGATGTTAAAAGCTACTGAAATCCTTGCATCTGATTGGCTCAGAACAAAGAAGTCATTGGAAATCACCGACTGTTTGCTTCATGAAGCACTCCCCTGACTTGGTAGAAGACACACTTGGCAGTCGTTGATGGAACATGGAGGTTGAAAGTGTCAGTTCCTACAGGTGAACTTCAACCTGAGCCATCTGCTGAATAGGGATCAATGCTCTGTGGAATGTGTGGAAGCGACAAGCATTGTAGAGGCAAATGTCTTTATAATGCGATCCAATTTATACTGGCATTTTGATGATCATAGCAGACAAGTGCAATCTCTGCTACTGTTTATGAACAGTATGAGAGTATCAGTGGTTGCAAAGTGGCGATACCATTTTTTTTTTAAAGTACATTTCATCGGGATCCTACAAACAGTCTGTGAATAAAAAAATACCAGTTTTTGGAGCTGTATGGTAGTTGATAAGAGCAAATTTTTTGTTTCATGCATAAATTAATTGGCATAATCAATTCAGTAAATGAAAAATCTTATTATTTCAACAAAAATTAACCATACAGCCTTGTAGATCTTATCGCACACTACCTCTGTGTAAATTTTCGGGGCGCTCGTGCGATCGAAGGCTGAGATCTCGGGGGGGGGGGGGAGGGGGATGGATTACCCCCGGCTGTGAGATGGGTCCAAATAATCCGGCTCTTTTTAATAGGGTTAATGCAAATGATTCTAAAGAAGTCTGCCGCTGCTTTTTTTGTGCATCAGTTATTTTTCTAATCACTTCCACTTTTTCTCTAGAACGTCCTATTGACGATGAAGAGAAGATCTATGATATTCTGCAGCAGTGGGGAATTCATCGCAATGAGGTCAAGTTTTTCTTGAGGCATGAAGGAGCCAACTCGGATGAACAAGGTATGAATATTATATTGCAAGTTATATTATTAGTTCTTGGTCTCTCAAATTAAGATTACTATGTATGTTGCCTTTGAAAATGCTATTGGCTGCTGAGAACCGTTACCGTACTATTGTCATCACATGTGGCAAAATTAACAAATTAACAAGTAAGTTTTTAAATATAAAAAAAAAGAATTGTGAATTCTTAGATAACTAAGAGCTCTCTCTGTTTTGTTTTTAGTTCCTCTCTAAAATGTCATTTGAACACTTATCTTAATAATTAGTAATTAGTTATCAGTAAACTACAGACATGCAAGACAAATTGAAAGGGTGCAAAAAGTTTTTAAGTCTGATAAAGAGGGACAGTGAATCCAATCAATGGGACATCAACTGCCCTGACCCTTGGTGGCCCTGGTATTTTAATTGTACTTGAAAAAAAGAAGGTACATGTACAGATGTAAATAAAGGGGAAAATGTTTGTGTTTCAATTTCACAAAGCCAACATTGCTTCCACTAAATTGCATAATACAGGTGAGACTCATGGGCATTCCATTTGGGGTTAAAAAGATATCCCGGTGCAGTTGCTTTTACACTGTAAACAGATATCCTTGACTTTCGTAGATGAAAACAAGTATTTTTCTTTATTTTGGACAAATAAACATGCATGCAGAATAGGAAATGCCTGAGGCTCAGGGCAATTACCAAATCTGTTAAAAAGTTGGAAGACTGATAATTATTTTTTAACAGTTCTGGTAAATACATGTACGGATACCAAGGTCACTGGCATACAGTGTATTACAGAGAGCTGAGAGAGGTGTGTCTTATGTATGGAGACTTGCTTATTTTACTGTTTTTTATTAGTCTGATATTTTATAATCACTTTTATCTATTCAGGGTCTCTATTTTCTGAATTTGTTTTGGCTATTTCATTGTACTTTGGGGCTTTCACAATTGGTTGTGTCGCTATTTACATGTATGACCCTTCTGATCATGTGCAAAAGTACTTGTATAACCAGATGATTGCGATGGTCACATTTGTGAAAGCTGGGGGGAGGGGGACTAATACCACTTATTTATGATTTTTAGTGGACGACATTTACATGTTTACATCAGTGTGATGAAGGGTGACTGGATAAATTTCCATATTTTGTAACATTCAAGTCTTGTTTTGTGTAGAAGACTTTTGAGCATAAAATAAATGGAATGTTATGCCTTATATTGTGTCTTGTGGAAGGTAGGAATCTCTTTAATAGCCATGCACAACATCACAATAACTCAAGCTACTGTAAATACGCTTGACATAAATGACATTGATCATCATTAATTATAATTTATATCCTGCACGAGCTGACTTTACGATGCCCGTAGGGTACAGATTCTTTCCATTGTTAAGTTCAGAATTATCTTGTCTGGATCTTTTGATGGATATTTGGTCCTCAATCCATTGAATGTCTGAACCCATTTTATTATGGACCATTGCTGTTATGGTCCAGTTGTCTTGCCTTTTGAATGGGAAACTTGTTTTATAGACACCAAGTCTCTCATTTAGTATCCATCCTTGATCATTTTTTCATTTAACTATTTAGCCTTTCTGAACCTGCTCCTTCAGAATCTAGTACAATCTGTCTGCCTTCTTCATCTGACTTGTTTTTATGAATATCATTTTAAAACCTTTATATTCAATGAGGCGTTTCAGCCCTTTAAGCCTCTGACTTTTTGAACTACCTTGATTGTAGACCATAACAAATACCAAATTGTTGTTCTGCCACCCTTCAGAAAGAAAATTGTTATGCTGTCACAAACACCCCTCGGAAAGAAAATAGTCCTTGGTGGATCCTTTAGTGCAATTTTTCTATGAAGAACTAGTGACTTTCTGAACCTGCTTCATTCAGGACACTCATTTGCTCTCTGGTAGGACACTCCGAGCATTGGTCTGTTATTCAAGATTATTGACTGCAATTTTTGTAGTCAAACCAAAGAGACATGTCGTCTTATACATGTAGATGCTAAGGATTGATTAGGCTTGATTTGGAAGTGCAGTTTCCCGGATTCATTTCTGCTGAATGATTGTGTAGTAGTAGTACATGTAGATCATTTTTTTGGTGGCTCTTCTTTAGATTTCATGGTGCTCTTGTAAACAAGGTGAGTGAATTCGTAGTTCATCTTTAAAATTTGATATTTTTGTTCCTTTGGATGAGTGAATCGTGATTAGGAGAATGATCATAATGAATCTTCTGCCAGGGGCTCATCCGTAGGAAAAGTTGCAATCAAACACAAGTACTCCAAAAATCGAATGCAACTTAATTTTCAACCAATGAAACATGCATATTAAAGGGAATTGCCCTTGATTTTTGAGTTGTGATTAAACACAACGCTTTCTGCAAAGGGCCCCACATATTGATATCAGAGAGATCCGTGTACATACATCTTGAATAGAAGTGTGTGATATTACGGGTATTGGGAGAAGATAGATCTTCATAAATATCAGCATTTTACCATTCATTCCCTCTGCCCTCCAGATGACCTGCGTTGGCTGTTGCTTGAACTTCTAACAGATGGGGCACACATAATCAGAAGCCATGTATTTTGTTCAAAACTGTATCCATGAATGATTAGCTGTTTATTATGTAGGCACCTTCTGTGTAAAGATGGAAATAACATGACCCCTTCCGATGCATGTCTGTGGAGATATACCAACATCACGTTTTGGTTTGATGATTGTTTGATAGATCATTTTCTTAATATTGTTTCTTATTGCTGAGTTTGGGAACAGACAGGATGGATTGATGATGATGTGATCGTTGGTAATAAGGTCAAAACTGTTAACTATTTCCCTTCTCAATGGAAATTTTAATCACAAAATATTTTTGAAAATACATGCTGAACATTGAGGCCAGACTCCTTCATGTACCCTTCCCTTTCATTTTTGGTGGTACCCTATTACCCTTTTTACACAGGATTTTCTTAGCCCCGGACTATCGCTAACCCCGTACTATCCTTAACCCCATACTATTTTTTTTCCTTTTCACACATGCCAAATTGTTATTGCTAACCCCGGATAAGGAATGCTTGCTTTTCACGCACGAAACTCGCTAACCCCGGACTAGTGGTAGCTCATGCTTTAAATACATTTGTCAATCATTCATAGTACAGGTACTTCACTCATACACTTTTTACACACGCTTGAATTTCCTTAACCCCGTACTATAGGTGGGGCTAAATTGCCATTTAGCCCCACCTATAGTACGGGGTTAAGGTTAGCCCACTTTCGTTTTACACTAGCGATCTTAACCCTGTACTATCGCTCTTAGCACCGCAATTGCTGGGATAACCCTGCTTTTTTGCAGGGCCAAATAATCCCGTACTAAAGGTGGGGTTAGCCCACTTTGCAAAAATGCTGTGTAAAAAGAAAGTGGGCTAAGCTTAACCCCGTACTATAGGTGGGGCTAAATGGCAATTTAGCCCCACCTATAGTACAGGGTTAAGGAAATTTTAGCGTGTGTAAAAAGGGTATATATGTTAAAGGTCAAGTCCACCCCAGGAAAATGCTGATTGAATAAATAGAGAAAAATCAAACTAAAATAGGATGTAAAATAAGAAAGTTATGACATTTTAAAGTTTCGCTTATTAGTGATATGCACAACTAGGTGTTAGTCGACGATGTCCATCACTCACTATTTCTTTTGTTTAATGTTTGAATTATACAATATTTCATTTTTTACAGATTTGACAATAAGGACCAACTTGACTAAACCATATAGTATTAAACAATGCTAATTCCACATGTTCAGGGAGGATTAATCATTGTATCACTTGACAATGAGGAGAAAAATAGAATATTCCATATTTCATATAATAAAATAAAAAAGAAATAGTGAGTGGATGACGTCATCAGTCTCCTCATTTGCATACTGACCAGGATGTGGATATCTGTTTTGTGGAATTAAGCGAAACTTTAAAATGTCATAACTTTCTTATTTTGCATCCAATTTTGATAAAATTTTCAGTGTAATGCTTGTTGGATTTTTCTCTTTTTATTCAAATCAATTTTTGTTGGGGTAGACTTGTCCTTTAAAGGTCAAATCCATCTCAGAAAAATGTTGATTTGAATCATTAGAGAAAAATCAGACAAGCACAATGCTGAAAATTTCATCAAAATCGGATGTAAAATAAGAAAGTTATGACATTTCAAAGTTTCGCTTATTTTCAACAAAAAAGTTATATGAACGAGCCAGTTACATCCAAATGAGAGAGTCGATGATGTCACTCACTCACTATTTCTTTTGTTTTTTATTGTTTGAATTATACAATATTTCAATTTTTACGAATTTGACAATTAGGACCTCCTTGCCTGAAGCACAAAATGTTAAAATAATGGAATTCCAAGTGTTTAGGGAGGAATGAAACTTCATTTTACATGACAATGACGAGAAAATAAAAATATTTCATATTTCATATAATAAAATACAAAAGAAATAGTGAGTGAGTGATGTCATCAACTCTCATTTGGATGTAACTGGCTCGTTCATATAACTATTTTGTTGAAAATAAGCGAAACTTTAAAATGCCATAACTTTCTTATTTTACATCCAATTTTGATGAAATTTTCAGTGTTGTGCTTGTTGAATATTCCTCTTTTTATTCAAATCAAGTTTTTGTTGGGGTGGACCTGTCCTTTAATGAGAAGACTTGATTGTACAATGTAGACCATGCATTGGATCTGAGTACATGTACGTGGAGTTGCAGACTGTGTTCATGGTCTAATTGGTTCATTTGTGTTTAAACTGTAGAGAACATAGTTTTGAGATTGTAAGTTCAAGCTTGTGTTGATTTGAAAATACCTCATGTAAGACCTCAAGATTCGCTACACCTTGGGTTCAGCCAAGTTCAAGGAGTTGCTCTCCCTGTCTGTCAGCGAGCATACCTTCACACCTGCTTTCAAGTGTGACTTCATGATAGAGAGAGATTGGAGGGTGGGAAATAGAGAGAGAGGGATGGAGGGAGAGAGATAGGGGGAGGAGGAAGGAGATACACTGTATGGAGAGGGAAGGATAGAAGTTCAAAGAGTTACTGGGGACCTGTGAATGGAAGAATGAAGGAGGGAGTGGGGGAGGGGGGGGGGTGAAAGGGGGGGGGGAGGAGGGAGATATGGAGAGGGAGGGAGAGAAGTTCAAGGAGTTACTGGGGACCTGTGAATGGAAGAATGAAGGAGGGAGTGGGGGAGGGGGGGTGAAAGGGGGGAGGAGGAGGGAGATATGGAAAGGGAGGGAGAGAAGTTCAAGGAGTTACTGGGGACCTGTGAATGGAAGAATGAAGGAGGGAGTGGGGGTGGGGGTGAAAGGGGGGGGGGAGGAGGAGGGAGATATGGAAAGGGAGGGAGAGAAGTTCAAGGAGTTAATGAGGACCTGTGAATGGAAGAATGAAGGAGGGAGTGGGAGAGAGGGATGAAGGGGAGGAGAGGGGTGAGGAACAAAGATAGGGGAGGAGGGAGGGCGAGAGTGAGTGGAGAGTGAAGGGAGGGAGGGGAATAAGGTAAAAGGAGGAGGTGGTTGAGAGGGGAGGATTTTTGGAGTGGTGTGTATTGGGGGAAGGTTGGGGATGGGGGGGGGGGAGTAGGGCCTATAGTAAAGATGGATTTCAATAAAATAGAAAATGATAGATTGATGGTGAAATAAACTTGAAAAGGAGAGTGAAAGATGGATTGGTAAGGGAGGGTCTTTTCATTTCATCCATATTACATAGGGCCTACATGTAGGCCTTAACAAGGTATATTTCAAAGGTGAAGAAAGGGATTCATAAAATAAAGGTCATGTGCAGTTTACACATACAGTTTATACTATAAAAGTTGTCAAAATATCAAAATATGGTGGAAGCACGTTCTTCATGCTTCTATTGCAGAGACTGGTACAGTATACATGTAGCCCTATCCCATATAAGCCTATATTGTAAAATCATGTCACACCATGAAGACTCTACAGGTAACAATGAATTGAAATAGTTGCATACTTGTACATTTCATCGGGGGGGGGGGGGGGAGGGGGCACTTCCATCAGCGAGTGGATAACATGCGTGACCAAAAAAACATGTAAAAAGGATCTCTTTTTCAAAGATAGGGCATGTTATGTACATAACATAATAAGGGTGTCAAAAACACTAAAATTTCGCCAGGAAAATTAAATGTTCACGGTCAAAAAACTTAACTATAAAGGATGTACTTTTTGCCCCAACAGTACATGTTTAGGGTACAATTTGAGCAAAGTGTGGGAGGTGGGATATGGGTACTTAACCCAATGAAAGTAAAGGTAAAACCGACGTCCTTGATCACGTCTGTGACATAACAATCAAGATATCGTTGTACTTGTTTAGGGGGTCAATTCAGGGAATACTTGTCAAGGGTAGTCCGGTACCGTTTTGTTTCCAATAATAAGGGTAGGGTTTCACACGCCAATACTTGTTAAGAGGTGCATTTTCAGAACATGGAATTTACATGTTTAGGGTGCAGGGTGCTACATAACTTTTTAGAAGCACTTGCCCTGTTGGGCAAGTAATTTTTTTAATAGTTGGAATCAGGATATACTTGCCCGAAAAAATCCTTGAATAAAAAAGTTTCACCTCTTCAAACGAAAATATTGCGGTTTAATAAACCATTGACTTTTTTTCTTTCTTTTGACATGAACTGATATACCTTCTTTTTGCAAAAGTGATTTTATCTTGCCCACTATCACTAAATTTAGGTTCAATATATAATATGGACCCTAATTTTGGTAATTCTACTGTGAGAATTTTGCCTGCCCGATTCGGGGAAGTAATTTTGGTCTTTACTTCAAAACACTTGCCTGACTTTAACTTTTACTTGCCCCGGGCAATTAATCGGGCAAGTGCTTATGTAGCACCCTGGGGTGCTTTTCGAAGCCCCATGGTCACGCATGGTATCCACTCGTCAATGTACAAGTCACTACACTAATGGTAAACATGGCCATTGAGCTCTCGCTATCCTTTTCTTCAAAGTTACTCAAATACAATCTCTTTAAAAAAAATTGTTTTTTGATCTCTGATCTATTCTGATGGATTGAGACATGAATTTTGATTGTGATTGTCATCTGTCCTATTGTTGCTGAAAAAGCATACAATACCCAAGCTCTACCCCCCCACCCCATAGTAAACAGGAAGTTTTACACAAAATTTATTTGGAGTTTGGCTTCTGCATATTCTGTACACAATGGCTTATTCAAATTGTTTGATAAGAAGCTATCATGGTGGTGAGACAGAGAATTCTATCTCCGGAATACTGTTAAAGATACAATGTATGAGGTTCTATTTGAGCCAGAAGTATGACACTTTCGTATTTGAAATAAATTTATTGCTTGCTGAAGTAGATGTGGACATGGCAGTCTATACAAGTCACCACAATAACTTTTTTGTTTATGATGACCCATTATTGGAATTTAGTAGCCTGGAAAAAAATGAATATAAAAGATAATGTAATAAATGTAATAAAATGTAATAAAGCATTACACATTTTATTCGCATTGGGAGAATCTTTGTATTGTGATCTGAACATCCAAACGCTCAAAGCTTATTGTTTGTCCGGTTTTTCTCAAACTTTCATTTATCTTGTTCTTTGATTATTCTGTTTTCACACTTGTTTAGTAAGTGTTTCATACTCAAAGGGAAGATGTACATGTATGTATCGACACAGGAACAAACTTTATATTCAAATCAACTTTGTTCAAACAGAGGTACATGGTGGGCCCCCATATCAATAGTAAGAGGTTGTTTATATCACCATTCTGCTGAGAAAACTACTACATTCATGACTCCACAGTTCACCTCCATTCCAAAAGAAAGAATACCTCTCAGTCTCTCTCCATTACAAATTCAAAAGAGTGTTTTGTTGCCCGTACCAGGGGCCTGCTTTGGTTTTGGAGTGTGAAACTGCAAATGATTATTGACATAAATGGATAGCTACTAGAGATGAATGTTTACAATCTTCTGGGGCCCGTTGCAGAAAGAGTTGCAATCAATCGCAACTCCAAAAATCATGCGCAACTTGATTTTCAACCAATCAACAGCGCGCATTTGGGACTTGCGTTTGATTTTTTGGCTTGCGTTTAAACGCAACTCTTTCTGCAACGGGCTCCAGGGCATGGTTCTCCCTAGCTTGATTTCACCCCATAGACATTAAGATCTTGAAATGTAGAAATGCAGAGGATGGAAAGAACGTATGGATGAAAGGGAGAAGTTAGGGGCGGACAGTGTTGGTTTCTGATCCTCTGAAAGCTGTCAGGGCACAGCTTATTTGGCGTGGTGATGAGAAAAGGCATTTCTACTTTCTAGGTTTGAAAGCTTCAGAGTGCAATTATCGCATTCCCCAGTAAAGCCAAGTTGAGATTTTATGATACTTAAAAGAAGTGGCATTCATAAAACTTTTTTTTCTAAATAAATTATTTTTCTAATTTGTATTTCTGCTAAATCACAAGATGAATAATATAGAAACTCTAATTCACTTTATGTTATTATGTACAGTATACATGGGATTATATTGATGTTTTCCCTGTTTCATGTTTGTTGCAAGCCTGTTCCTGTGCTTGTGAGGTATCTTCATACATGTACTTGAAGAGAAGCTCAGTCTCTTGATTTTTTTTTTTGGAAATGGATGAGCTAATGATGTACTTGTACATTTCTAGAAGCGTATCGAGAGCAGGCTGCTGCGCACTTTGTAGAGCTTCCCTTCAAAATGTGAACGGGGCCATGCAGGGCATTGTGGGTGATTGCGAGCCAGATCCAATTTGAAAATAGATATATCTTCTGTTGGAAGTCGCAAGTCCCAACAGAGCCAAAGAGTTGATGATCAGGGACTCGTTTCACCCACTACCACCAACTCATTCTGACATCTGATATTCAAAACTGGAAAATATAGGTCCTGGTGATGTGACCCCTTCAGAAACTTGGCTGTGAATACCCCAGGAATTCTTTCATCCTTCCCCCTTGTCAGAAATATTTTCTTCTCTGTTTTCATTTCCATTCAAAACTTGGCAGCATTAATGGAGATGATTGACTTCAGTATTTGCAGTCGGACACAGATTTTGACACCTTTTGTTCTGGATTCTGTAATTGATTGATCATCAAGTCTCAGATTCCACCGAAAACATTCCCTCATTGACTGCAAGGCTCATGAACTACATGTATGTATGTAGAATTTGTTGGCTTCCCGCAAGAAGGGACTAAGCAAAATGTACATTTTCGAGAAAACGCAAATTATGTTTTGACTTTCTTTTTGTGCTTTTAGCAGCTAGTGTATTATTTTCTGTCCTAATTCTCAAACTTTCTGACAAAGCAAGATTTTTTCTCTAAGATATTTTGTGATTTTATATAGCGGGGTAGAATATAGAGATTTGTTTGTTTTGGTAAAAAGTTTTTTTTGCCTTCTTGCGGGAATCCGAGGAATTAGGTGTTAAGTCTTCTGATTTATCTTTATGCCAGTTATCAGTCTTGCTTTCTAAACATTCTTGAGGAAGAACATATATTCATGAATAGTTCATTTTCCTCTTCTGAGCATTGAAATTCAAGCTAGAGTATGAATGTGACTATTTCCTAAGTCCTTTTAAAAGTTACTGTATGTAACCCCATTGGAATATAAATGTTTTATTACATAGCTCTATTTTGGATTAAATTGATTATTAATGCCAAATTCTAAGAAGTATAAACAAAGAGTTGTATTTTCACCTCGCCCTATACATGTAGTTGACACTAGCCAGAATAATGTCAGAAATTGATAAGATTCGGGTAAAAGTCATGTATTGTCATTTTAAAAGGATCAAAGTCCAACAGATTTTCAAGTATTTGCTCTCCAAATAGAGAAGTAGTTGCTTAAAAAGAGTCACTGCTATTGAAGCAAATGAAAAACCATAAAATTGGTATGTACTATTTGAAGAATTTAGAATTTACATGTATACAGAGACAAGCCTAGTCCTGAGTGATGTATATATTTTTTTCAAAATGATAGTAGTGAGGAAGTTACTTTCTTCGCAACAACAGTGTTGGAATGTTTTATACTATGGTACTGTAATTAAATTTTGTGGGATTATCATAATCATGGTTGTATCTGTACATGGTGTTGATAAAGCTGTATTTACACATAGGCCTATAAGATGCATGAACAAAAAAAATATGATCAAAATACATGTACATCTAAATAATAACTAAAATAGTTTTCTTCACCATTTACTTGTAAGCCTTCATGTGGAAAGAACAAAGCAAACACAAGAAAATATGGTTCAATGACATTTGCTTCAGTCTAAATTTTACACACTAATCGAATGACCAACTCCACCCCTGGGTTAACACTATGCCCTACCCTAACCCTAAACTTGCCCCTTAACCAACATGTAACATTAAACCCTAGGCCTATTGCAACCCTAACCCTATATCTACAACCCTAACCCTACATCTACAAAATTAAGCCCGGAGCAATTGTCGCAGGATCAAATGTTGTGTCACCGAAAATATAACATACAAAATTTGAATTTCCAGTTGTCCTTCTACTCTACGTATAATTCAGAGTTACATCAGGGTCTCGAATAAATAATAAATGACTGACTTTAGAGTTGAAATTTTCAAAACATTTTTAGTTTCCAGATGAAGTAAGTGATCTTGAATATCATGGACTTGAACTATGATAAATCCACCTGCACACTTGAAGTTGAGTAGGAATATATGCATGCATTGCTCTTGTCAAATGTCACTTTGTTTACCTTAGGACCAAGCTTTGTTATTTTTATTGTGTGGTTTGGTGTGTACCTTGGACTAGTCAATGGATGATGTAATTTGCGTAGGCCTACACAACAATTACATTCTTTGATGTAGTAAGCATTTCAAAGGTTGATTCATCCAATATGGTACAGTGTACATGTAATTTATATCCATGATTCAGTATTAATAACACTAGGCGGTTTCAAACCGCCTCGATCACAAGAATCCCCGTTAAATTACGAGAACTTTTTAAGGCTAAAAAATACCCGTTAATTATTCCTGCATTCAGACCGCCCCGAAACACATCCTTCGGGATAAGTTCCCGAAGTTACGAGCATGCGCAGTGTGGTCTGATAAGCAGGCAAGGCGGGAGATTCAAAATCACGAGCCCAGCAGCCACCCACGCCGCCGCGCCCAACGACACGCTGGGATAAAAGTTCCCGTAATTTGCTTTCACATCGCCAAAATACCTGCGACCTTGGAAAAATCCCCACGAAAGTTCTCGTAATTTCGCCAAGTACCTACTATTTAGCGGGTATTTTCTTTCGGGGAGATTACGCGTAGTTTGCTTTCACATTACCAAAATACCTGGTATTTTCTGATCGGGGTAAATTTCCCGATCAGAGAATACCTGGAACTGGCGAACTTCGAGGCGGTCTGAAACCACCTATTGTAGGCTAAACTCCCACTGGTTCCCAGAAATATTCCTCAGCAACAGTACAACTGTAATATTTGATTTCAGCTCATGCTATATGATGTAATTGAACAATACTGACTTTGTTGGACTGAAGACTTGGATAGATAAACCACTGTGCTGCATTTTTGGGGTATCATTTACCCTTTTTTTCATGGTTTCAGATATTGCTGAACATTTGTTATTGCAAGCATTTGCCATTTTTGTAGAAGGTTATTCTTGTCCATTTTGTACCGTTCCATTGGATGTTCTGACACTTGTACTTGGACATATGAAGGTTTAGTAAATATTGTACAAGTTGGAAGAGGTGCCACTTCCCGTTAATGTTTTCAATGTTGCAAACATCAGGTGCAAAGTTGACTCTACAATTGTACACATCATCATCATCATAATCCTCCCTTGGTACGTACGATGCAACGCTCCCTCAGTGTGTGTGTGTGTGTGGGCCGGAACCCAATGACAATTCAATCCAGTGGCAGTGCTAGAACCTGGTTTGATTCAGTACATGTACATGTATTTAACCTTCCTATTATTTCTGAAAACACCCAGAAAACCTCCGAAGAGAATTAGACATTGAATTTCATATTTATGGATCATGACTTGTATTCCCCCGTTGCACCCCAGCGTCACAGGAGAATGGCCGTGAGTGGGTGGGGAGCTCGTGAAAGGGGGCGGGCCTTGTCATGCAAATAATTGAAATTGCCTGACAAGTTCTGACCTCAGGAGCAAAGATGGAATTTGATGGAGTTTTCGTTTTGTGTTATTTCTCCATCAGTTGGGGTTGGCTAATGGGAGGGATCTGTCTTGACTGACTTCTCATTTCTTCAGGCGGTTGTCTAAACTTGGCTTATGAATTCATAAGCTCCCTACTATCACTGCTGCTTGTACCAGACGAGAGGAGGGTATTGAGGTCTAGTCTTTGATGGATTTCCTTCCGATCAGTTTGTGGCTGTTGATGAATTTGTTTCTTGATGAGATCGGTATTTGTAAATAATGGAAGTTCTTTTACCACAGAAGGGTGATTTCCATGATATCTGTACGTAGAATCCTAGTTTTGGGGAGAACTACATGTGTAATTTTCAGAATAGTATAGTGTCTATTTTTCACACTTGTACACAAATTTTGGAATTATTATTTTTTTTTTCATTTTCAAAGAAATTGGTTATTTTTTTTTACTAGGATGGAGAACAAAGAGTCTACAGACTCAATTCAAAGATGTGATCATAGTTTGGAGGGATTCATTAATCATGTTGTAATGTTGGTAGTATTTTATAGAGTATAAATGTAGCTGTTTTGTAGTAAAAGTAAATCCTGTCTTCAGAAATTGTTATTTTCATGATTTGAATTTAAAGATATTGTTGATATATGGACCTTGGACAAGGCCAATTTTGATTACTATTTTATTTTTTCATTATTCAGGGAGGAGATCAAAGAAGAAAACAACCCTCAGAGATGGGAGCTCATCTGAAGATTTGAAGGTAAGAAACTGTTAGGGACTTCTGGGCCCTGTCTTACAAGGAGTTACATTGATCCAATCAATCGAAACTCTGGAAATCCATCAGTGTCATAATTTTTTCTACAGGAAATGTGCACAATGTCCATTGTAAACAAAGAGAAGCACAGAAAATTTTAAGAAAACAATTAATGCATGAATATATACGTCATAGCTAGAAAATATTTTGAAGAAGCATGCATAATACATCTTGACGTTGCTGGCCGTCCATAGTTGTGATTGATCAGATCAATCGCAACTCTTTGTAATATGGGGCCCTGGAGTATGCATTATTCCAAAACATGGACCGTAGATGCCCAAAATGTGTGATGTAGATTAGTCAACTAAGCAAAAAGGGAAGTTATGGAATTCACTTGTTATTGCTCACTTGTAATAATAATAATAAGACATTTATAATGCGCAAACATATCCACCCTATTAGGGGTGCTGAAGGCGCTTATAATAGACTTAACTCACTACTGGTACAACTTACAATTTGGCCATTAGATAAGTTTTTAAACTGGCCTTGAAATGTTCTACTGATCTACAGTCTTATAGTTTAGTTGGAAGATTGTTCCATAGACGGGGAGCTGCTGATGCAAATACACGATCTCCCCATAACCGTCTGGTTTTTGGAATAGAGAAATCGAGAGAAGAAGTCTTAGAAGAGCGAAGACCAGCGACCAGGTTTTCGAAAATCAAGAAGAGATGAGATGTATTCTGGTGAAGAGAAGGTCAGCGCACGATATTACTATCAGAACAATTTTATAGGTGATACGATGTTGAACAGGAAGCCAATGAAGGGACTTAAGGACTGGTGTGATATGGGAAGACCTCCGCGTATAGGTAACTAGACGTGCAGCGGCATTCTGAACAAGTTGGAGCCTCTTTACTTGAGACAAGGGAATGCCATAAAACAAAGAGTTACAATAATCAATGCAGTAATGACAGTGTACATAATTTAGGATGACCAAATAAACAGAGGACGGTAAATCATTAAACACAGTAAAAAAAAAAAAGTTAAGCACATTGTTTAAGCCAGTCACTCTAACAGTTAGTTGTACAAACTTTTAGACTCTTTTGTTTAAATGTTTTTGAAAATGTTTAAAACTTTAAACAATAGTTGTTAATAGTGATGGGCTTAGTTAAACAACATACTTAAAGTTTTACAAGTTCTCTAAACAGAGATGGAGGCGAGACTGTGATGCAATATATGAAAACGATGGCAATGTGTACCAGTCAACTTTACAGTTTAGATAAAGTGATAGACTTTTCTATAGGAGATAAGTTCTCATTGTCTATGATTTCTTCAGAGTTTTCATTTACCACATCTTCACTCTGTATTATTATTGCATGAATTGAAGTCTCTGTAAGGATGGAAAGACATGGATTTCTACATTTGCGTGTGGACAGCTGGAGAGGCATGTGTCTCTTCTGTGACTCATTTTCAATGAATTTCTAAGAAATCATTTATAGTTTTCTACTAGCATTCTAAAGTTGAAAAAGATCATGGACAATGTCAAAATACAATGTTAAGGTAACGATTGAAAACAAACCAACTTTGCAAAGCTTGAGTTTGATTATCAATACTAGGACACAGGGGAACACTACATGTATTTTCAACTTGGGAATGAACACCAAGAGCATCCGGAAGAAAGGATTCTCAAATCGCCCACAGCTCCAATTTTGTAATGGTTGTATAAACTCTCTTGAGTTAATACCAGTAGTTTGTCATATAAGTTGACATTTAAGTTATCTATCATGTCAATTTCATGCATGTTGCATCACTTTGTAGTTGTTTTGGTATAAGTGAATGAGAAAAAGTTTCAGTGCTGTGGAGTCAGTGTCATGCTTGTACTGCAGTTTGATGCTCCTTCTAGATTGCTAGTCTAGATTGCTAGTCTTTTTTGCACATTTCTTGGGCCTTTAAAATTTATGTATACTATATACACATACACAGGCCAGTTTCAGACCACTTTGAGGTTGCTTCTAGTCAGCTAGCTATGACCTTGTCCTTATTTGATGTAAACAGTTTCTAAATTTTGGCATGCGTCATTTCCACTATTATGGTGGTCTTGGCCCTCTTTTTGGGGGGTTTAACCAGTTTGCAGATACCATGGACCCTATGCAGATACAAACAGTCTTTGTGAACGGTACTTATCAGTTGAGTCACGCCCTCAAAAAGTCTGCACAATAAATTTTAGTACAATATTTTTCTACTGTAGAACTTAATTGAATAAACATTTATTTCCTTCCAGTTCCATTCACACAAATTTGATAAGCATCTCTAATATTGTTGGAATTTGTTATCACATCTTATTCCCATGTACATGTATTCTCCAGGGTAACAAATCTGAAGTTTCTTTGAGTACCATACATGTACACAATAGGTGGTCTCAGACTGCCTGAGTTCGTCGGTTCCAGGTATTCTCTGATTGGGAAATTTACCCCGATCAGAAAATACCAGGTATTTTGGTAATGTGAAAGCAAACTACGCTTAATTTCCCCGAAAGAAAATACCCACTAAATAGTAGGTACTTGGCGAAATTACGAGAACTTTCGCAGGGATTTTTCCAAGGTCGCAGGTATTTTGGCGATGTGAAAGCAAATTACGGGAACTTGGCGCCTTGGTGGCTGCTGGGCTAGTGATTTTGAATCTCGCGCCTTGCCTGCTTATCAGACCATACTGCGCATGCTCGTAACTTCAGGAACTTATCCCGGAGGGTATGTTTTAGGGCGGTGTGAATGCAGGAATAATTAATGGGTATTTTTCAGCCTTAAAAAGTTCTCGTAATTTAACGGGGATTCTTGTGATCGAGGCGGTTTGAAACCACCTGATCATATTCTGTGACACATTGAGTTTTTTTAGCATCCATGTTTCTACTTTCTAGTAATTAATCTGTCACATGAGCTGGGCTGAGGATTGTGTTTCCAATTACTGTCACATTCTTCAGAATGACAAGTAGGAAGAATGTGACTGATACAAACATTTCACATCATGGTATCGGTTTCTTTGCCTACCTTTACTACCTTCAATGTGATGGAGATAATCCAAGGGAGCTTCATTTCACGGCTTCTGGGGAGGAATATGGTGAATTTGTCATTTAAAGTTGATATAAGAAGGAAATAAAAATCCATAAATTTGGTGTAGATCTAAGCAAAGCCTACATCCTTTATATCCTGTCAATCGACAGTAATTCATCAAAATCTGCTAGCTTCTTAATATCCTCAATTGAAATGCCCCCAAAACCAAGTGTTTTTTTCTTCTTTCTTGCTGACTGGCGAGATTGCCCGTGTTTACTGTACATCTGATCGTTGTTATTTTTTGCGGTAGCACACATGGCTGTGTGTCAGCATCCATATGCACAGTTTGACATGCACACAGTACAGGCGCATCGTTTACGTGGAAATTAGATGTACAGTCCGACCTCTCTTATCCGGACACGTTGGGACCAGCACCAATCCGGATAAGGGATTTATCCGGATCTGGGAGACCCAATATTAAATACACGCAGCTGCGCTGCCGACTGCCTCCCCAGGCCACCGGCGATAGCTACACTAAGTGGGCGTACGGTAAAGACAATATTCACTGCAGAGTCAGTGCAAATTATAGGCATTGTTTTTATGGAAATTAAATCGATCGATGGCCAAAACTCTTGGATAATTTACCTGCTAAAATGACTGAGGTATACATCGAGCATACCTCAAAAGAAAGAGAATGACTCGATGAAACCAAGTTTTAAAATTAGATCATCGCGACGGGTATCGCAGCTTCGCAATGTCAGCCATTGTTACACTGACTGTAGGCTCAAACATGATAGATGGCGCTGTCCGTATTGAGGCCTAAAGTTAGCTAGCAAGACATGTGTTGTTTTTCCCGCGAAGCAAAAAGAGAAACGTGATGAAATGTTTGTGCTGCACCCTGATTTACTGGAAATTATCATTCCTAAAGTTCTTTTGGTGATTTGGGTGAGATATTTTCATGAAAAATATGTTTGGTGTAGGGTGAATGTTGGGAAATATATTTAATCAAAGAGAGTTTACGTATAGGATTGAGTTTAGATTGAAATCTCATTTCCTCACGTACCGGTACAAGATAAAAAAAAAAAATCTCGGCAAGTGTGCGTCCGGATAATAGAGAGATCCGGATAAGGGGAGGCCGGATGAGAGAGGTCGGACTGTACTGGGGATTTGAACATTTCTTCGATTACGTAATCGTAATTGTAATCGAAGAGAGTAATTGAGCCCAACCCTGGTTAAAGCCACACCATCTTAATTGTACTTTGAAAAGTTAATGAAAATTTATTTTGACAGCATTAGTCAAAGATTTTATCTACAAAAAATATTGCTTGTAGGAGTGTGTGTAGTGTAAACTCTATTCCCAATCAGATGATGGATCTGTGATGATGCCCCATCTAATCTATTTCATTTCAGCTATGCGTCTGGAAGGGAAGTTCATCAGTTGCGATTATAAACTTGAATGACATTCCATCGTGATGATTAGTGACCCTGGGCTAATTTGGAATGCCTGATGCTCTGTGATATTAAAAATAAACATACGATGGGATGACGTGATATTGGCCTAGATTTCGTCAATGTCCCTTACATGTAAACGCATTTTCCCCAAGGAGACTTTATATTGCTCCAAGAATCTATATTAACAAGAGTGTTGCAAGGACGAGCACATAATATGCTCGCCTGTTATATTGATCAAGCAAGAAAAGTGAATGGTGGTGACTTGACCTCTGACCTTTTGACCTAAAAACCAATAGGCTTCCTGGGATCCATGCTAGCATTAGTTAATAAAAACCATATCAAATTAGCCTAGGTTAAGTTAAAGGAAACCAAAACCCAAGAAGAGAAGCAATCTGAGTAGAAAGAGTAAAATGAGAGAAACAATTAAAAAAAAAGTTTCATCAAAATCGGTTATAAAATAAGCAAGTTATGGACGATTAAAAAGTCTTGTTGTACTTACTATGTGGATCCTCAAATTGGCAAACGTGCTTCAAAATGGCTACTTTTGTGGACAACTCTCCATTTGTTTTGAACACATATTTTCAGATTTTCCCCTCTATTTACATATTTCACATTATCTCCTGATCTTGACATATATGGTGTGGATTATATTTTCCCATGACATATGTTGTGCTCAGAAGGAGGCAAGATGCAATTTGAAAGATAATGAGGAAAATCTGAAAATTTGTGTACAAAACAAATGGGAGTTGTCCACAAAATCAGTAATTTTGAAGCACGTTTGCCAATTTGAGGATGCCCATAGAAAGTACAAGAGTTTTCAAACTCCCATAACTTGCTTATTTCATAACCGATTTTGATGAATATTTTTTTAAATTGTTCCTCTCATTTTACTCTTTCCAATGAGATTACTTATCTTCTTGGGTTTTGGTTTCCTTTAAACTATAATTGTGGCTGCCGCCCTTTATCCTCGATAAACGGACGGAGTTTCGGCTAACAAATACTCTCACTCCAAAAGAAATGTATTCACAGACTTTAGTGTGGCTTATGTGGAACTTTATTCCGTCATCCCACGGTCCAAAATCCGAGATAAAATACTGAAAACAAAACAGATACAAATATACATTTTGACTTACATATTCAGACAACCCACAAATGGTTATAATCTACTAGTAAAACAATCTTATTATGAGAACTATATACGTAATCCATGACTAGAAATATAGAGGAAATACTTGTACTATACTACCAGAACTCAGAAATACTTCACATGTATTAGGATATGATGTTACTCCTATAAAACCAAAGTACACTATACTACCAAGGAACATGATTATGTATCCACTAGATCTATACTACCAAGAAACATATATCTCCACTATACTAACAAGGAACATAAATATTCAATAACTCATTCTACTAATTGTATATCTGAATAAACATGGCACACATAACTATCAGTATGTATTACACCAATGAGGTCTTAAAAGGTAAATATCATGAAATCCAAATCTATCCGAATATATACCATAACATAGAAAGATAAGTATTCTATATACCACAAGTAAGTTTACGATTCAAGAACGAAACTATATTGAAGGTATAATCATATTATAAATCTATATATTCTTATATCTTGGTCACAACTATCAAAGGAAAGATATAGAGTAAAACATATAAGCAATCTTACCAATTGGAGGCTATAAGACAAGTACACTTGGTTGCAATCAATACGAGAAATATCTTGACGTTAACTGGAGTTCTCTCTTCTGTGTCTTTACTATGAACTGAAGTTTCTTGGCTTTTTGCATCTCTATTTAAAGGTTCTGAACTTATGGTCAAGCCAGACTGCTTATTAGACAGTCTAATTAAAAGTTACAAGGAAGCTGGTACTACCCAGCGCTCTACACAGAACAAAACAATGAACTTGACCATTCCTATACAAATTATAACAATAAAGGGTGGACGTAAGGTTTGCTCTATTGAATTAGCTTTCTGTACCTATACTTTAGTACATAACCTACCCTATGGGATTTCATGTAGAAAGAGATTAAGAAAATGCCAGAGTGCAAAATGAGAAATCTAGTGGAATATGAATTTAAACATATATATCAAAAATATTTACAGCATTAAAATTGCATAGAACTCACTGCACACTGCTGCAGTGACATGGCTCCTTTAACTGATCCTGCTATCAGTTACCAAAATAGTACAAAAGGAATTGATTCAGAATACTAATACTTCAAATTATTATAGACTCAAATATTTAAATACTCGCTACAGTATAAACAGTAATGTAAGAACAACAACCCAAAATAGGAATCATGATATTCCGATCCCATTGTGTAATTTATCTGTAAAACTAAAACAAATGTAAATAGCTCAATCACCTGATTATGTGATCATCTTAGCATAACAATACTAGATTCAAGTGTCGAAATGTACTACTTAGTACATATATATTATGTCAAGCACATCAAATACATTGACCATAGAAAAATATGTTAATGATACCAATGTAATGAAATGGATTTCAATCTAAATCAATATTACTCAGTGATCTTACTGTTACAAATTACACCTCAAGTAATTTAAAAATTCCAAAAATCACTCTATACATAATGATTGCAAGAAAAATATAGGAAAGAGAATGCTGATAGAGAGAAAGAGAGAGAGTGAAAAGGCTGAGGGAGAAGAAGAGAGAATGAGGATACTAGGGAAAGAGTTTGACAGATTCAGAGAAAGAGAAATTAAACATTTACAATAAGACATCACTTCTTATTTTCTTCTTGGCTGGCTCCTTGATCGGGAATCCTCTGGTCTTCCGATTGCATCCTTCCTTGTGATGTTTCTTCAGTAGGAATTAGCACCACCAGCTTATGTATCGGTCTTTCAAGGATAGTTGGCTGACCTTTCCTTCGTCCATCTTCGTCTAAACACTTGTTTGCCATCATCAGTTGGACTTTGCGTACGTGACCATCTTTGCTAGGAAGGACTTTCTCTACTCGACCAAGGGGCCAATTACCTCGAAATTCTCCTTCTTCTTTGACGATGACCACATCTCCTGCCCTGACGCTTTGCTTTGGTGTAACCCACTTCTGTCTGGTTTGGAGTTCAGCCAAGAATTCTTTACTCCATCTCAGCCAGAATTCATTGGAGAGATGCTGAACTTGTCTCCACCATTTGCGACAATAGGAATCTGCCGTTTGGAACTTCTCAGGAGGAGGTAGCACGATTCTAGGTTTCAAAGTCAACAGATGGTTTGGTGTTAGAGGCTCAGGAGCATCTGGAGAACAAAGGTGTGTCGTCGAAAGAGGTCTAGAGTTGACTACTGATTCAACCTCTTTTAAGAATGTTCTGAAAGATTCGTCGTCAAGCTGGTTTCCTGAGCTGCTCAGAAGGGGCTCTAGAGCACGACGAACGTTAACAGTAGCAATTTGTCTTTCCCATGCTCCCCCTATGTGAGAAAGATGGGGAATATTCAGTTGATTCCATCTCTTAACAGCAAGAGGACGATTATCAGGCACTTGGACTTGATCTGACTTGAAGCTAGGTACAGGCATTTCGTAATTCCCAGCTTGACTCCTTGTTATTCCCTTCTCCAAGATATCAGGAGACCTCACATCGTGTACCGATAGTGATGGACGACCTTCCTTCTCTTTGAAGTCGGCTTCCAATGCTTGAATGATCTTTTCAGGGCCGATATTTGTCTTAACCTTGGTCTGGAAACTAGAGTTGGGGCATGAGTTGACTGAGAGTTTGTTACAAGTTGCAGACTTGAGTTCTCCAGGAGTTTTATGCACTCTCCCAACTACTCCCCATCCAAGCAATGATCTCTGGGCATATGGGTCATCTTCATTTCCACTTATGATTTCACGTGGTCTAACTGCTCTTGTACAATCATTACCGATAAGTAACGATACTTCTACATCTTTCCTGTATGGCATCATTTTACTTGCTACGCTGTTTAGATGGTCCCACTGCTTGACTACCTCTGGCTTAGGGATCTGGGAGCGAGATGCAGGTAACGAATCCCTGGACAAAGTGGTTGGAAGCTGGATTACATTCTCCTTGTTGAAGTCCAGTACCTCAAGACCTTTAATCCTCTCACTTTCTATCTTCCCTGTCTGGTGCATTGTTGTAAGGAGAAGATTCGTTTTCTCTCCTTTAACATCTAGCTTCTTGCAGAGGCGTTTGGAGACAAAACTCACGTTTGACTGGTCATCAAGAATGGCATATTCTAGTGTCTCCTCTGATGGTCGATCCACATGCCTTACCCAAACAGGAACGATCATACTGTGATCCCTCCCTTCCTGGTCAGGCGTCGGACATACAGATGTGCAATGCGATGTTCCTTCCTGCAGTTCAGCTGTGTCTGGTTTGTTTTGGTCGTAGTGGAGGCAGGTGAGATGCATTTTCCCACATAATTTGCATGACTTTCTCTCCTGACAATTTCTGACAAAGTGATCGTCTGTTCCTCCACACCCAAGACATATCATTTTCTTCCTGAAGAAAGCCTTTTTCACATGTATAGAGTTTTGTGCGAAATCATCACAATCTTCAATGTGATGATCTCTCTCGCAAAAGGGGCACATTGAGAAAAGGCCATGCCTATGCGATACCTTGGACAGCTTGCTTGGTTCATTATCTTGTCCGTTTGTTACAAAGGTCCTTGCTTTCATACTCCTTTGATTTGTTTGGAAACTCCGCTTTGGTTCCTTAGACAATGGCTCCATCTCAGGGATGTTTGCCTTGCTTGCAGCTCTCATAACAAACTCGGCAAATTCTGTGAAAGAAGGGAAGCTTTGTGGGCCTTTATGAGAACGCCATCTGTCGATTTCATCACGCCACTTTCCTTCCAAATAGCCTGGTAACTTCTCCACAAGCTTTACATTTTCTTGAGGGTAATCCAGAATTCCCAAGTTGCGGACTCTCCTCTTGGCTGCCACAACTTTCTGAAGAAAATCTGCGAAGTCCCTCAGTCCACTGGCATCGTGGCTTGATATCTTCGGCCAAGAAGTCAGTTTCTTGGTGTACGAGACGCTTATCGTATTGGGGTCACCAAATCTGTCTTCTAGCTGCTTCAAAGCCTCTTGGTATGCATTACTCCCTCCTATCAAAAGATGATGCTCTACTATCTCCTTAGCCTTGCCACTGACATATGCATTCAAGTAATTCAATTTGTACTGCTCGCCAATTGGCTTTGAATCCACTGTACAGTCAAAGGCATTTTTCCATAGCGTGTACTGCAGAGGATCACCAGAGAAGATTGGTACGTCGATCTTAGGGAGTTGGCTGAATACGGCTAGTTGGTTACTAGCTGCGTTTTGTCCTGCAACAAAACGAGCCAGCTGTTGCAGGCAATCTTCTAGTGATGATGCGGCTTTATCCCGTCCGGCTTGCAGTGCTGGGCTACTAACTGGTGGAGTATTGACCACGGGAGGCTCGGGCTTAATATTTTTCACTGTGACTTCCTCCTGTGAGCCGAAGAATCGCTCCATCCTTTCGCTCTTTTTCTCCCGTGTCAGTCCTTTAATAGAAACCTCATCATCAGTTCCACTATCATCTTCGCAGCATTCTTCCAACATAGCCAGTTCTGAGATTTCTATGTCTGCAGCTACTATAGACTTTTGAGCAGCAATCACTTTCTGCTCACTAAGATAGGCATTTTCCATGTCTTCCTGTTCAAGCTCAAGAGTCTTCATTTTTTGTTCAAGAACAGCCTTCCTATTTTGATGAAAGGCTTGTTTAGCTTCTTTGTCCTCTTTTAGCAACATTAGCATTTTACTTTCATTTTCCTTCTTAGCTTCCAGTGAGGCTTTACGGGCAGAAAGTTCACTTTTTGATGATCTACTCGATCTCCTGCTCAGTCTGCTCCTCCTGCTACTGCTACCACTTACTTGGCTATGCAGGTCCTCATCCCTGGTTGCTCCTTTCAGTGACGTCATCCTCACCGATGTTTCTCGCTCACTCATGCCTTACGAAGCGTAAATGTCTACAGCAGTTGTATTTTATTGTGGCTGCCGCCCTTTATCCTCGATAAACGGACGGAGTTTCGGCTAACAAATACTCTCACTCCAAAAGAAATGTATTCACAGACTTTAGTGTGGCTTATGTGGAACTTTATTCCGTCATCCCACGGTCCAAAATCCGAGATAAAATACTGAAAACAAAACAGATACAAATATACATTTTGACTTACATATTCAGACAACCCACAAATGGTTATAATCTACTAGTAAAACAATCTTATTATGAGAACTATATACGTAATCCATGACTAGAAATATAGAGGAAATACTTGTACTATACTACCAGAACTCAGAAATACTTCACATGTATTAGGATATGATGTTACTCCTATAAAACCAAAGTACACTATACTACCAAGGAACATGATTATGTATCCACTAGATCTATACTACCAAGAAACATATATCTCCACTATACTAACAAGGAACATAAATATTCAATAACTCATTCTACTAATTGTATATCTGAATAAACATGGCACACATAACTATCAGTAAGTATTACACCAATGAGGTCTTAAAAGGTAAATATCATGAAATCCAAATCTATCCGAATATATACCATAACATAGAAAGATAAGTATTCTATATACCACAAGTAAGTTTACGATTCAAGAACGAAACTATATTGAAGGTATAATCATATTATAAATCTATATATTCTTATATCTTGGTCACAACTATCAAAGGAAAGATATAGAGTAAAACATATAAGCAATCTTACCAATTGGAGGCTATAAGACAAGTACACTTGGTTGCAATCAATACGAGAAATATCTTGACGTTAACTGGAGTTCTCTCTTCTGTGTCTTTACTATGAACTGAAGTTTCTTGGCTTTTTGCATCTCTATTTAAAGGTTCTGAACTTATGGTCAAGCCAGACTGCTTATTAGACAGTCTAATTAAAAGTTACAAGGAAGCTGGTACTACCCAGCGCTCTACACAGAACAAAACAATGAACTTGACCATTCCTATACAAATTATAACAATAAAGGGTGGACGTAAGGTTTGCTCTATTGAATTAGCTTTCTGTACCTATACTTTAGTACATAACCTACCCTATGGGATTTCATGTAGAAAGAGATTAAGAAAATGCCAGAGTGCAAAATGAGAAATCTAGTGGAATATGAATTTAAACATATATATCAAAAATATTTACAGCATTAAAATTGCATAGAACTCACTGCACACTGCTGCAGTGACAATAATTATCACGTTTACAAGGACTTTAGAAGGGTATTAGAAGATGAAAATATGTCACTGTGACCTTGACCTTTCAACCTTTCAACTTCAAAGTCAATAGGCTTTCTGGGATCCATACTTGTATCAAACACACCAAATATTTGAGCCAAGCTCAAGGTAAACTGAAGTTATCACATTTACAAGGACTTCAGAAGGGTAAGATGAAAATATGTCACTGTGACCTTGACCTTTGACCTTTAGACCTCAAAATCAATAGGCTTTTTGGGATCCATGCTAGTATCATACACACCAAATAAGCCTAGGTTAAGTTAAACTGAAGTTAGTTGTTTTTACAAGTAAAAGTTAATGGACAGACAGACGGACGGACACCAAGCATGGTACCATAATATGTTCTGTTTAGGACGGGCGTTTAAAAATCTCTTGCTCTTACACATGAAGAGGTGCTCCAAGTTTATGACTCTAATATTTGAACAATTTTTTAATGATTAGAGTGGCTAACTTGGTATTCCTGATGCTCTTGAGATATTAAAAGTAAACATTGTTGGATGATGTCATATTGACCAATATTGTCGATTAACCTCCCCTCCCAGTAGTAAAATATTGCACCAGCCAATATTAATTGAATAAAAAAATTGTACTCTTGTAGGTTAGGGACAACAAGTTTATGAATCTGAAATTTGAACAAACTAATTTTCTTTTTGAATAGGATCATAATAATGGCTAAATCTGAATGTTTGATGCTATGTGATATTAGGTGGTTTCAGACCACCTCAAAGTTCGCCAGTTCCAGGTATTCTCTGATCGGGAAATTTACCCCGATCAGAAAATACCAGGTATTTTGGTAATGTGAAAGCAAACTACGCGTAATTTCCCCGAAAGAAAATACCCGCTAAATAGTAGGTACTTGGCGAAATTACGAGAACTTTCATGGGGATTTTTCCAAGGTCGCAGGTATTTTGGCGATGTGAAAGCAAATTACGGGAACTTTTAGCCCAGCGTGTCGTTGGGCGCGGCGGCGTGGGTGGCTGCTGGGCTAGTGATTTTGAATCTCGCGCCTTGCCTGCTTATCAGACCATACTGCGCATGCTCGTAACTTCGGGAACTTATCCCGAAGGATGTGTTTCGGGGCGGTGTGAATGCAGGAATAATTAACGGGTATTTTGTAGTCTTAAAAAGTTCTCGTAATTTAACGGGGATTCTTGTGATCGAGGCGGTTTGAAACCACCTATTAAAAGTAAACATGCAGTTGGCTAATGTCATATTGGAATTGGTTTACCCTCCCCCCCACTTTGACAATATTTTGCTATAAGGATTTGTACTAACAAGAATATATGTATACATGTTGGCCCTACAAGTTTATTCATGTATCAAAAATAAACTTTTTGTTTTTTATTATCATAAAAATGATAGAAGAAACAAATATGAAAGAGAGAGAGAGAAAGGTACCCTTCAGAACACTACCTATATCTTTTTTTTTATGGTGAGTGTGACTGAGCACCCCAATCTGAAGGCACAACCATCGACTCCACCAATCTATACAATGCTGATATAATTATAATGGTGTCAGTGAATTATTACGTTGTCAATGAATTATTGACTCATATTCACATACTGGCATGTAAAACACAGATCAAATTAGTCATGGCTTGTTGTACACAGCAACTGAAACCCAAAGGCGGGCGCTTGCTCTCAACACCCTGGGCCAGCATTACAGTATTATCCGACTGGCATTATTATTCAGCTTGGGCAGTTGTGCATTGAATAAAATACAAGGGATCAGTACCTTATTTCCATGAATATATTTACTTTTATGAGCTTATTCAATGAGTAAAGCTTGTGCAGTGTGTCATACCTGCTGTATTTAAGCAGGAAGTGCTAATGCATTTATTTGGTAGGCATTATATACTGGGTTTATGAGTGGCAACACTGCTAGTTTAGCAATTTATAGGAAATCAACATATAGGCCTTGATTTGTATTGCATTTTACATTTTATTATCCCGTCCTAGACGGAATGTATTATGGTATCATGCTCGATGTCTGTCTGTCCCTCTGTCTGTCCATTAACTTTTCCTTGTAAATGCGATTAACTTAACCTAGGCTCATATAATTTGGTGTGTATGATACTAGCATAGATCCCGTCAATTCTATTGATTTTTAGGTCAGAAGGTTTAAGGTGAAGTAGCCACCTTCCACTTTTCTTGCTTGACCAATAACTCCATTTTCCGCGTTACAGGCCAGGCGGGCGTATTATGTGCTCGCCTTATAGCGACACTCTTGTTGGATGTCTCTTTGCCTTAGACTCTTATCTGATTCTGATGCCCCTAATTAAAAGAATATGCCTACATGTACATGTATTATTGAATGAATGAATGCTTGAATATAGAAATAGATGAAAATTTAATGAATAGATGAATGCATGAAAATTAAATAAAATAGTGCATTTATATCTAGATAAATGGATGCAAATCTAATTAATGACTGAAAATACACTTGATCATTACAGACAAATTACCTCCAGTGGCATGGATGAAGCAATTCATTTTTATTTTTTGATAGAAACAAACTTTTAAAATCAAATAGATTTATTTTAGACGTCACACACATCTTGATGTCTGACATTCATTTGATCCGAAGTGCAAATGAACTTGTACGATGAACACAGTCTTGGTGGTTTCTGAAATACAATAAACTTTAAGTGTGGTTACAAAAGAGAAACCAAGCTTGAAAAGACCCCTATTGTCATCCAAGTAGTCAATGACTAATCTTACAAACCACATTCTTCAGATCTTGAGATCCAGATCTATAATTCAAGCTATTCAATCGGTGGATATTACAAAAGGTGGTTTCAATAGAACTTGCAAAATTATATCATGAAGCAAACGTCTTTTCCCCCTTCAAAGTGATACATTTACGAGGTTGAGCTTGGACCCTACGTGTATAGGAGACCAGAGTCAAACTCAAAGGCATATTCTTTGTCTTGGGGTAAATATATATTTCTAGTGGATTGAATCAAAGAAATCTCATTCTTTATTTTTTGATATGTTACCTAAGTCAGAATCATTAAAACTTGAAAAATGTATGGTGTATCATATTTTTTGGTGCCTACCACGTCATCATTATCATTAGGCATATCTTGAAAGTTTAGCTTTGAGCTTTAGAGCTACACATTGAGGCCAAACTTTAATAATGCCTGTCCTTTATTTTGGAGAAATATATATATATATCTTAGCTGATTGAATTTCTGTGAAATAGATGCCCATGAAGGGCAGGTGTGTAATTGCTGATTCCAGACAGAGGTGACTATTGACTTTCCATTCATTCTGAGAAACCACAGCAGCCATTCAGCATCAGTGGCCCAAAGAATAGGTCTCCTATTTCACCCGTTCTTCTTGGGATCGGTGGTCCGTGTGGAGGCCAGTCCACTCCCGTGTTGAGGCCAGCCATTGAAGGAACAATGCATTACTCATGCTCCTTTGTGCATTGGAGTGGAGGATAAAGAAACTGTTGTATTCTGGAGATTTGGGAAATGATTGGAGTGAATCGGAGAAGGAAGCAGGTAGCGTAAAAATGGAATGGTTTGTTTTTGGATGTATTGATAGATCTTGGATTTAGAGAATGCCATGTACGTACATGTAAGTATTCAAGAACCTGCATTATTGATTTATTGTTGATGTTGCTTGTAACAGGAGCTCAGGGTCTTTTCTCATAAAATTTACCACAAATGCTAATAACTTGGATGGTAACTTCCAAGGAAATAGAAATATCAGAATTGGAGGTTGAGTGATTTCGAGGAGGATAGCCTATAAAGGGAATTATCAGGTGGTCTGTCTCTGACAGATCACCTCTAAAATAATCAAAATATAGAATGAAAAATTATAGGCCTCCTGGTTGCACATACAGATGGTTTATGCCTTTAATATCTTTATTTACTTACACCATTATCTTTCCAAAGCAATTATATAGAGTGCCAGGATCAAAGGCTCATATGGATTTTCATGTCATAAACATTTCAAAAGCATAAACATTCTACATTTAAGAATGATAACATATCTTTAGTGTAAATCATAAAAGACTTCTTAAAAGTTTAAACCATGTTCCAATGGAAAATATACTTTACAAATATTGTTTAATCTGACCGTTCATATGCATATGAAATAGGCCTACTTTGATTGTTTTTATCTTTCAATATTTTGATGGGGTATAGATGTACTTTGATGTACTAAAGGTGACATAATTTTTTTCCCCTCAGTTTTCTTCCTCTTCTCTTCCTTCTTGTTTTTTCTCCTTCACCCCATTACCTGAAAGATAATAAAGGAGGTCACCCCCTTTCCCCCTGTACAGCACTGCCCCTGTTTTATCAAGAGAAATAAACTTAAAATTCATTTAATTGATACATGCATGCAATATTTTCAGAATCTATTAATTACCAGTGAAGCACTCCATTTGTATTGGCAAAATACATGAACCGCACTGTGCAATACCATCCATCCTATTCATGTGCAGATTAAGGTGTGAATTCTCTACTTTATTTAATTATGCCAAACCAATTAAACAGATTGCCAATACCACAGGCAGATTGATATTCCACTTAAGGTAAACATCCTCGGAGCAATAACTCAAATGTACATCTTCAGTCACGGTGAAGGGCTGTGTTCACATTGTAATGGACCAAATTGAAATTTTGATTATGATATCAATAGACATTTATTTTGCGCCATGTACATGTATCTAGAAATAATCTATTCCGAGGAGCATTGTTATTATTATTATTATTATGATCACCCCAGCTTTAGCTCAAGCAGCCTTCCATTGCTCAGTGCATATAAAGGAATTAATCCTGCTGGGTACCCATTCACCTCACCTGGGTTAAGTGCAGCACCATCTGGGTAAATTTCTTGCTGAAGGAAAACATGCCATGGCTGTAGTATTGTAGTATTAATTAGGCCTATTCTTTATCCTGGATGCTCGAGCAGAACGATTAATTCCTTTTCTTTAATGCAGATAAAGAATTTTGATTAACCTAAATTACAAATATATGATTGTGTGATATATTTTTAAACTAATATTTAGTTTACTTTTATTTTGTATTATGATGTTTAAGTAATGCCTCTGTACCTCTGTAAACTCATCGCAATTCGGCTTTGTCACAATGATGTTTTTTATCAATAAACTAGTATCTATCTATCTTCTTGATTTAAAAAGTTATATTCCAGGTGTTCCAAAAAATCAATTTGTGTTGTTAACAAATGGCAATTCTTAAGGATCTTGGTACCAAAAAATAACAATTTCATAAGCTAGTTTGCTATACGTACTTTGGCACACATTGGCCAAAATGTTTAGGTGTGACATGCCCTTATCCAAACTTCCATTCATCAATACTCTCTGGGAGTATATTGATGAAAGAAGGCAATCTATTGAAATGAGTAGCCTTTGGGGCTTTGTCTCACACCTAGACTTCTATTCATTAGACTAAATGAAAAATGAGGAATGTTTCTTTAAACAGTGGCGTGTGCTCCTTCCACGTTTCCATCCTTTTGTCGTAGCAGAGAGATACCTACCGTCTGTCGGTCTCGTCCTTGCTTGCCGTTGTTCATCGCAATATGATCATTGCAGTATCTTCTCCTTAATCACACAGAAATGAAATTAGATGATGTATTCCCCTGTATATTATTCCATGTTTGTCTTCCTCATTTCCCTGTTTCTTCATTCTCGGTCACCATTCCCGTTTAAAGCCTATTTCAAGTTTAATGATACCTTAAGTCTATCTCATCCTCGCTTGCTATTTTCACTGCAATATGATTGTTGTTGTCTCTTCCTCTTTATAATACAAAAATAAATAATATGGTTTCACCATGTACACAATCCCCTGTGTGCCTTTTTCCGTTTGTCTTGTTTTCTTCAATTCTCGGTCACAATTCCTCTTTAAATCCTATTACAGATACCTTCAGACTAGCTCATCCTCGCTTGCTATTTTCATTGTAATATGATTATTGTCTCTTCTTTTGATACAAAAATGAAATAAGATGGTACCCCCTTGTTTATTATTCCCAGTTTGCTTACCCCCCCCACTTTTTTCTTAACTTGTCTCAATGTCATTAACCATTTTATACAGGTTATGTCCTTCCAGCTCCCTATTCTCTCTGTCTCACTCCCTCTCTCTCTTTCCAATTTTCACCTCTTCCTATCTCTCCCTCTCTAGGTTGTTTCAAATCGCCTCGATCATAAGAATCCCTGTTAAATGACAAAACCTTTTGTAGGTTAAAAAATACCCATTAATGATTCCTGCATTCACACCGCCCTGAAACATACACTTCGGGATAGGTTCCTGAAGTTACGAGCATGCCCAGTATGGTCTGATTTATAAGCAGGCAAGGCACAAGATTAAAAATCACTTGCCCAGCAGCCACCCACGGCGCCCGTGCCCAACGACACGCTGGGCTAAAAGTTCCCGTAAATTGCTTTCACATTGCCAAAATACCTGCTACCTTGGCAAAAACCCTGCGAAAGTTCTCATAATTTCGCCAAGTACCTACTATTTAGTAGGTATTTTCTTTCGGGGAAATTACGCGTAGTTTGCTTTCACATTACCAAAGTACCTAGTATTTTCTGATAGGGTAAATTTCGTGATCAGAGAATACCTGGAACTGACGAACTTCGAGGCGGTCTGAACCTTTTCTCCCTCTCCTTGTTTCTCTACTCCTCCTTTCCTGTTTTCTCTCTCATCTCTTTCTTTTTCTTGTTTTTGTCAGTCTTCTCTCTCTGATTATCTTTCCATTTTGCTCTCCAAGTTTATCTATCAGTCTTTCCATCTTATATTATTTTTTTGCCCCTTATCTTTCTCCCTTCGGTCCTTGTCCTCATCTCATTTTATTTTCTATTTTTGTTTTCTCTTATTTCCCACTTTCTTGCTGCATCCCTCCCCCACATCCTGTTTTCCCCCCTTTATCCTTGCTACTTTCCAGTCTGCTGGTTTCTATTTGTTTTGCATGATTTCATTCTCTCATGTTATGGTGGTCAATGTATTTTCAAAATTCTCAATCTCAAATGCAAATTTGAATTTTGAGCTCAACTTGTGCCAGCATCTTATATTTCCTCTCCATATTGCACTTCTTTTGTTTTTGTAACCCGATATCTTTTTTAATATAGCATTTTAAGAAAGGGGTTCAAATATTATATTTTGGGTGCACAAGTTGCATTGAATTGTGAGGGAAAATTAAGGAATTTAATCAAAATTCTATACTTGGGAATTCAGGGGAAAAAATGTTGCAATCCTGTAGTGCAAATGTTATGACTCATGATTTGCTCTGGGTGAAATCTTTAAAGCTTGTGTATAGTTTTGGTAAATCCACCAAAATGCACCTATCACTATTCCAATTCATTGCTAGCTAATATGAATGGATATGCCCTATAACAGTTATGATGTGGAGGATATGAAATGAAAATGTGTTTTACAGGATAAATTTTGCGATTTTACATGGAAATTTAACTTGATCGGGTCACCCGATCAAATTAAAATATCTGTGTATTTTTGTCTTTCAATTAAATCCTATTCCAAATCATGGAATGGGCTGAAACTTTCAAGATATGTTCTTTGTCTGTAACTTTTGGATATCTAATCACTAAATTTATAAGATAAGTGCTTAAATGCCCATTTTTTAAATTTAAAACAAGCATCGCCGAGAGAGGGCGCTATATATCCAAGATTTGAATATTTGAAATTTTCTCAGAGAAGTGCAGTTGGAAAAATATCTAACGGTCTCTACGCTTCAGTAAGACTGTCATATTAGATGATATTCGATTATAAATCAAATTATTGACCCTTTACCAAAGCTATACACAGGCTTTAATAGCTTTGCATGCATTGATTTATATGGTTATTCATTTTCATCCGATTGCCCTTTATTACAGATAACTCATTTTAGTTGGATGTCTGCATTAGGGTGTTCAACTTTAGAGTTGTGTTGTACATGTACTTCATATTTTGTATTTTATATAGTTTAAATTTTTAATGTATCTGCTATCGAAAAGTGTATGTAATTCAAGCATTTGCCTTTCACTTTCACACCACAGTCAATTAAGTTCAATTCCATTCAACTCATTGCCTTCATGTATCTAAGGGAATTGAAATAAACAAAGTAATGATGGCATTACCATGTACATGGCTCTGTGTTAACTACTCAGTTGTAATATTAAATGTAATCTAAACTGATGTTGAAAGCATAGAGGATAATCTACGTGGGGGAACTTAAGTCCCCTCCTGAATAATAGATACAAGAATACGAATGGATTATTGATTTGTCTTGCTGTAGTGTGGATTGTGTAAAGTCTATTAAATCTTTAAGAGAGACAGAGAAAATGTTCGATTGATGTTTGTGTTGAGGTTGTCTGAATTGTACCTTTAGAAAATAAATCAAATAATCAAAACCCCTTGCAATTTACAGAATTTCAAGGACAAACAATTCTTTTTATATTGAAAGGACAGTTTGGCAATGGTAGAGCAATGTTCCTTTTTTTCTGGAATACTCGAGTTCATTCCAAGCTTATGTGCTCAAGTTTTGCTCATGTTTTTTTAAGGCTCTGATTTTCCTTACCATACCCACTGAAAATGCTGTTTACATCATGTTGCAACTACATTGTGACTTCAATGAATGCCCTTACATGTAGCTCCACGTATTGATGGTGGGGATGATGATGATTATGAAGATGATGATGTTGATGATGATGGTAATGATGATGGTAATGATGATGATGATGATGAATGATAATAGTGATAAGGTTGATAATGATAGTGATACTTTATAGCTCCGTGATTCAACAATGCTTGAACCCGTATTTCTGCATTCAGGGAAGCATTGTCACGAAGAGCTTTGTCCATGACTTTCTCCTAAGACACCGTTCTCACTACTGTCCTAAAACTAGGCTACTGGATCTTTCAAACCATGGAACTACTACTCTGATTAGTAGGTCCATGTTCAAACCAATTCAGAAAACCACTTCGCTTTGTAGTTTTGAAGATCGCTTTACGGGAAGTGATTTTGAAAACCTCTTTCGGGTGATCAAATGGGAACGCTAGCAAAGCAATCTTTCAAACTGGTTTCCTAACAGGTTTCCAGTAAACCAGTTTTAGAAAGTATGATGAGAACAGTGTCTATTTTGCTCTCTCAGCCAAACACATTCAAGAATTTCCAGTAGCTTATAAAATTTGTCGGTTAAAATCACTGTCTATTTGCTTCGTGAAATACTCCCTGATATTGCTGAAAAGAACGATTTGCTTGCAAGGATGAGCGACATCCATTCCGCATCTAAGTCGGTTTCTTTATTGGGATTAGTCATAACATATGAAGACACACCCATGCTTCATACTCACTGATATTACAGAACTTCAAGACATTATTTGCTTTCATAAAATTCTTCAGGTTGTCATGCAATTTATTTCTTGTGGTTGTTTGGTTTAATTTTGTAAATATTTGAAATATCATGAAGAAAGGATGTGCAGTATGGAAGAAATCAAATTCACTTGAAATGTCACATTGATGATGGTGTGGATATAGAGGAAATTTCTTGAAATACTCAGCTATATTTTGCCTGAATTGAATAAATTCATCAGATTGCTTGATCAGATATTATATATTTGAATGGTATAAGTTTGGAGAAAAAAAGAAAGATATATTTCATATTCATCATTGGATATTATCACAAGTATTAGAACTCTTGAAAAAATCTCTTCAAATCAAGATCAAGATATTTATGTCATTTAAGAAAATGATTCAGCCTTATCTCTGTAATTAGTCTGTAAATCTTTTGTTAATTAAAAAATCAAGTTTTACTGATTGCAAGTAATATATTATTTGTATGGAATAAAGCTATTGACTTATTAACTTGCTGCTTTGTAAAAAATTATTTCAAAGGGTAACAAGTATTTTGCATAGGTATCTAGACAACAAACGTAAGATATTAAATTTCCCCAAAAGTGTTTATCTCTTTTTTTATGAGCATAGAATTCCCTGAAAAATCTTTTATCTCCATGAATTTATGAGTATTATATTTCAGTTGGTCACCTCTATGAGAGCAGTGTCACCGTTTCCAATGAGCAGACACTAATACATTTTAGATTCATAGACTTTGGTTTTTGTGATCATATTCTGTATGTACCTTCAAGGCATAGAATTCATTGATAGTATGAAAGGATAGAATTTCAGGTGATTCATTCACCGTTATTAATACCCGGAAGAAAATTCAAGAAACAAACCCGGCTTGTGTGATCTTTTCTTTTATTGGTGTGAAAAGGTATTCTAGTATAACATTTGCCTCTATAGTTTCCTGTGATTCGTGCAAATCTTGAAATTCGCCTAAAGTCGGAGATGAGAATGCAGGGATTCTTCTAGGGCAGCTGGGGTTGAAATAGTTTTTTGTTTCGCCCACCAGAGAAGACGGCGAGACTTAGGTATCCAAATGTCGTCCGTCCATCACAAACATTATGACACATAACTCCGCAACCGTAAGTCACTTTTCAACCAAACTTGAATGGTAGAGCCTGCATGTTATGCTGCAGTCAGAGGTCACATGTTAAGGTCAAAGGTAATTTTCAGGTTAACGTAAAAGTTTACGTGCAAGACTCTCTTATGTCACATAACTCTGCAACCCTAAGTCACTTTTCAACTAAACTTAGAAGGCAGATGTGTAGATGTACTTAAGGGGACCTGCATGTTAAACTACAGTCGGAGGTCACATGGTAAGGTCAAAGGTCATTTTCAGGTCAAGGTTAAAGTTTACATGCAAGACTCTCTTATTACACATAACTCTGCAACCGTAAGTCACTTTTCAACCAAACTTAAATGGTAGATGTACTTAGGGGACTCGCCTGTTATGTTGAAGTTGGAGGTCACATGGTAAGGTCAAAGGTCATTTTCAGGTCAATGTTAAAGTTTACATGCAAGACTATCTTATGACTTATGATTCTGCAACCGGAAGTCACTTTTCAATAATTCTTGGATGGTAGATGTACTTAGGGGACTTGCATGTTATGCTGCAGTCAGAGGTCACATGGTAAGATCAAAGGTCATTTTTAGGTCAACATTAAAGTTTACATACAAGACTCTCTTATGACACATAACTTTGCAACCGCGCGTCAATTTCAAATCTTGGGCAAGACACAACATCGCTTATGCTTAGTTTTTTTTCCTCACTTTTCATGATTTTGTTTTCACTGTATTTTATCTTCTTTTCTAATACTTTTGTCTTCCCTCTCCATATTTCATTTTAGTTGTTACTTTCTTGCATTAAACACAGTTCATTAATTTGACTCCAAGCTTATCTCTGTATTGTCTTCTGTTTGAAAATGACTATTATAGCTCCTGAAACATTCGCAAAGTATTCCAACTACTCATGACTTCTTTACTTCTTCTCCTCTTCCCCTTTTCCGTTTTTCTCTACTATTGTCTTATTTTGTTTGTTTTTTAATGGGTATCATAATCATTAGGTTTACTCATCATCATCAGCAGCAGCATCATCGTTATCATCATCATCACCACCACCATCATCATCATAACCACCACCACTACTTATCATTACTTCTTCTTATCCATTCTTTAGTCAATTAGGTTCAGTTAAAAGGTTTTCCTTTGTATCAATTTTTTATATGATTACATTTGCTTTCCAATTATATTTGTAAGTACGCATTTAGTGAAATTGAAAGATATCTACTGCAATGCATTCAAACGATCTGCCCCAATTTCTTTCTCCTTCACAATTCTCTCTTCTCTTCCTCTCTTTTGTATCCCTCATCCTCACTCTTTATCCCGTTTCTCATTCGTTTCCGAGGATTCTCCAGCGATAACTAGTCCACATCTTCTCAATGCTTGCCCCACTTACATTCTCATTTCCAGCTCCAGTCACACCTATGAAGCCAACTCCAAACCAACAAATGATACGCCACTTGAAACAGTTGAATATCTTTTCGATTGGTTCGTCGGTGTGACTGTAGTGTTAGTTTATCTTCCTCCTATCTTGTTTTTCTCCAGTATTGATCATTGTAGACTCTTGTTGCCATCTCTCATTACCCGTTCTCGTCATCCAATCTAGAACTTCGCACCCATTCCTCTTAATCTACCCATCTTTGTCCTGTGACTCATTCCTTCATCAGTACAGAGCAGCATCTGCTTGAAGTTGAATACAGGCTACATAGCCCAGAGTTTGTCACATAGGCCTGACTTGTCTACAGATGCTACAGATATGTTGCAATTTCTGAACCATGGAGATAATGGCTCCACAATCCAAGATCATTTTTTTTTTGCATATTGCTTGCAAAAAAGTGATCCTTCACCTACCAACCATTGTCTATTTGATTATAATGATAATAATTCTTATTTACCCAGGATAGCCACTTAAGCTTGTATGAAGTATTATCCCAGTGCATTCTGCATAACATAGTGTTCATAACCTCAAGGAGCGACAAGAAAGCAGAAAGTTATATTTGTAAGAGTTTGGTATGACTCTGCCCGTTCATGAGGTGGCCACTCTACAACAGATGAAATCAATGGATAAATGGGTTCATGGACTTCTTTTTCAGAGATATCTTCCACACTCGGATGAAAATGGCTAGGGAGAATGGTTGCTCATGTCATGGGGAAAATTGCATGTTGGTACCTGTATGTACCTGTATGTTAGTAACACATATTTTTGTTGGAATTGTCGATGGCTTGCCAAGGGAAGATAGTACATTTAGCTAGAGCTGGATCAATATTTGTTATCAAGTATTCTTTTCTGTCGTTGCCCTTTGAAAAGCAGTCTACTGCTTATGCCTATATTGCCATTACTCATATCGCCATTGCCCATGCATCCATGCGTGCGTACATCCACCTTCTTCATAGATGGAAGTAGAAATATATTGCCAATCCCAAAAATGGAGAATTATATATCAAATTAAAGGGGAAAATAAGAACACGATGGTATAACTTTATTTATCATGGAGACCGATAAAAGTCAGTTAATTGATAGTTTTAGAGTTCTTTCTCTGAACGCTTCAAACAGGTAGAATTACGTTCGCGAAATTGGGTGGTTTTTATAATGTGTATGTGTGTACGAGAGACATCATCAAATTCAAATCAATCAGAGACCAATTCGAGGCATATTTCGGAGAGAGGCATTTTAGCGTTTTATAACTTCTGATTTCTGTCCTTTGTATTTTTCTTTCAATTGTTTTTAGATGCCATGATGATAATCCCCACATCATTACCTTTCCATTGATATACAATAAGGCCATATTCATAATCTGTATATTTCTCCTTTAAAGCTCTGGCCCATTTTCCCCGCTTCCAAGACAAGTCACCAGATACCCCACGCTCCGAATCGACCTGTTCCCCCGCTCTTCCTCTTTCCTGCTTCCTCCCTCCTCCCAACAATAGCATTATACCAGCCAGCGCAACAGCACAGCAGCCACCCAGACCTCTCCCATTCTTCAACCCCGCATCAGCAGCGCTAAGAGGAGCGCTAACAGAGCTCTCAATTACACTAAAGAGGCAGCAGTGCTTTGATTACTCTATACCTTGGTGCCTACATGACTGTATTATGCCAGCTAATATGGTAAGCTGAGAGTCACGTTGCCAGATTTTTTTTTTCAAGGTGTGAGAAAGAAGAGAAAATTCAATTCGCCTAATCCTGCTAATGCTCTGATTTTGGTGTCGCTTGTCGGTGCTGTGTTCTGGAATATAGGCCAATGTATCTAGAAAGACTGTGCAGTGCAAGAATAGCCATTAGAAAGAAATATAAGCCATTTTAAACGTAAGATGTTGGAGTCATTTTCTCTCGGGTAAAGATAAGGTGAAGGATTCAGGGATAGCATTGAATATAGAATGTACTGATTGATGTCATGTACAAAGGAAATACTAGGACAACTCGAGCAAGGACGTTGGATAATAGGCTGATAGAATATAACCTCCTTTGCCTTGTCAATTCGAAATCAAGTAATATTATGTATCTTGCCTATCCTTACTTAGTCATGGTTAATGAAGCAGAAATGCATGTGTCAAGATTTTGTTTGGTTTGGTGATGATGCTCATTAATAGCATTGCCAAGCCTCTTTTCCTTGAACCTTTGGCAGAGTTGGCTTCTATGGGTGTAACCAAGCTTTCTATCTACTCTGTAATGACTGTGTTTGTTCCTTGATGATCAGAATAGTGTTTTCACACTACAAGAACTCCGGTGTTGATTTAACACCAGCCCGGAATCTAAGTATGTCCACACCAGAGAAGTATTGAAACAACACCAGTTTGGAATCAAACTGATGCTGTTTTGATTCTAATTGGTGTTGTATAAAATACCTATCTGGTATTAGACCAAAATGAAACTGGTGTTGTCGAACACTTCTCTGGTGTTGACATATGTAGATTCCGGGCTGGTGTGAAATCAACACCAGAGTTTTTGCAGTGCAGTTGTCTTATTCATATTCTTATTTTGATCTGTATACTAATCATGTATTATATGCTGCAAATCATTCTTGATCTCTGCAACAACAACTATCGTTTTAACCACAGACCCATGTAACCTAATGTGTGTGCAAATTAGGATCCTGTGAAATCAAGTGATCAGAGAAAAAATTTCATGGGGGCGCACAGCCAATTGCCCCCCCCCCCAAAAAAAAGGAAAAAATGCTCCCAAAGGGCCATGAAAATTCCCATTTAATATCCAGTTTACTAAATTTTGACTGGTAAGCTCAAACAGAAGTACTAAAAAAAATTCTGCAAAGTGATGCCAAAATTTACTTTGTAATGTACATTTCTTTTTCCAGTGAGAATAATTGCAGCAGTTGAGCTTTGTCAAAAAAAGTCCTAGATCCTTCATAGAGTCGGGGTGATCCCGAAAAATACATAAGATGAACCGGGTAGTCGTCTGCTGCTGCCACTGCTAGGGGTCATACGGGGTCTTGAGGTGTCAGCTGTCTTCATTTGTTTACATGGGGGGAGCATCACATGAAACAAATAGTCGGTGATTTTTCACTGACTATTGTTATAAGCTACTGAAATCCTTGCATCTGATTGGCTAAGAGAAAATTTCTCAGTGGAAATCATAGACAAGATGCTTCATGAAACAGTCCCAGGGGGTCTTGTTTCTCCTGCATAGTATATATCATATTTCACACTCTGGGAGCTAGATGTAGAGGTAGTAGAGTAGTTACTTTAGAAGTGTCTTTTGCAGCATTTTAATGTTTGCCAAGATTGTGTCACCGAATGATGATAGGGGCATCATCACCTCTTGGTTGTATTATTTTTATCAGTACGAATATCATTTGATGCTGCGTGTATTTGTATAACTAGCTTTGCTTCTTGCATTTAATAGCACACCAAAAATTTCCAGAATTGTATATTGGTGCAAACTTTTTCTCTTATGTACTGTCTTCGCACTGTACATAGAGGCAGTCCAGATGATAAAGAATAGGTTATGAGGTAGGAATAGGTCTAGGTGGTTTGGCAAGTTGGCCTATTTGTGGATGGCAGGCTCAGTCTCTCCTGTGATAATTAACTTAATAGGAATGAAAATAATTGTATGTCCCTCTTTCATTCAGTTCAGAATATATCCCCTTTTCATACTGTATATATCCCAATCAAGTCAGCTTTTCCTTAACCACTTGACTGCGTGCCACGTATATATACGTGCTTTCAATCTCGCCGCTCTGTGCGTGCCACGTATATATACGTGCTTAGACCATTGCTCTTTCAGAACAATAGCACTGCCAATTGCGTTGCCTCCTTATGCCTGTAGCACTATGATAATGATATACAGGGTTTGAACTATAGCTGGCGCTCTTTCATTTTTTCCCCCCGTAATTTGACCGATTTGCAACTGAAGAAAGAAAGTTTTTTGCGGGTTACTTTCTTCAAGAAAAAGTCAAGATGGCGGCCCCCAGACATTCACTTCGGCGTTCAGACAGCACTGTTTCAGGGAATAATTTGGATGATACTTTTGACGACAAGAGTGAAAGTGATGTCAGTGATAATTCAATGGATATTTCAGAAGATGAGGGAGATGATTTGATGGATTTTGGGAGTGATTTTGACGGTGAAAGTGAAAATGACGGTAACAACAGTGATACTGTGGTCCCACTCATAGACGTTGGTGAGAGTCCAAGCAGACATACACCTTCACCCGCTCATCGTCATAGAAAACGGAGACGTAGTTGTTTTCCTCCTCCTGCCAGAGACGATGGTGATGGAGATAATTTGACAGATAGTGATGATGAGGATGAACACAATCAAACACCACGTCCCAAGCAATCAATAACTAAATTGTTATGATAGAACTAAAAAAAAAACATACAAAATGTGAAAATGCTGTAATACCCAAAAAGTGCTGTAGCATAGAGGCTATCACTGTGTAATAAGCCCAGTAGCAGTCAAGTGGTTAAGTGCAATTTTCTTCATATTTACAAAGTACATGCTTATTAACAGATGTGATCTATGTGATGGTGCTTCTACTTTTATTTTATTTTATAGTTACAGAATGTAATATTTCAAAATTGGATTAGAAATTATGGATCTGTTAACTTATCATGGAGTCCATTGTATGTAGTAGTACCAGCAATAAACATCTGATTGATAATCCAATAGACTGTATGATTTCACTCTTTAATGAGAAAGAATATGATTTACAAATTCAGTAACTCTTCAGTGCATATTTCTTTGTGATATCTCTAGATGCATTTTAAATAAATTTGAATGTTGATTGTACAAATGTGATTTGTTATTAAAGTTATATACATTTACGTAGGCATACCAACTTTCTTACAAAAATATTCCACAATATTTGCAGATCTTTTAACCTGAAGGAAATATTCATGAAATTTCTACCTTAGCACAGAAAAAAAATCAATCATAGAAAACTATATTTTGTAACACCATTTCTACTCATGAAGGCCTGCCATAAATGTCAATGCATCATGTTTTTAAATGTGATGTAGATCGTGCACCTCTTTCATTCATTCCAGCAACAGCAAATCTGAAAGGATATCCTTGTGTGTGTCTTCAAGATTTTTGCTCTCATTGATGACTGAATAAGATATGACATGAATGTTGAACACATTTAACAAGCTTTCTGTTTTCTGGGTCAGAAAATTGTCTCATGAATGCTGCTGTATGCCACAGTCACATTAACGAGACTGACTCCAAACCAAGCAGCGGTTTATCATTGGAAATCTCACAATAGATTGGGTCTGTCTGGGGTCTGTTTCGTTGGTGTGACTGTTGTTAGTAGCATCATAGAGCTATTAACAGAAGGAGATCTGACTCTCTCAAACGCTTTGCCCCATGCGCGGCACCGCTAATTCCCTCTCAGCAGGGTCCCTCACGGCGCATTACAGAGGCCGCTCGTAAATCAGATAAGGAAAGTTGATCGACACGATCAACAGCTCGGGTTTGCGCTTGCGCAGTAGTGTTTTCACCCATAATGCATTTTACATCGGCTTCACGAATTTTATGCAAACATGGCGGCTCACAATTTCGAACGTCGTGATTTCGAAGACGAAAATCTGGTTTTGGAACCAGTTGAATGCAGGCCTGACCAGATTTCACAAAAAGAAATACGGGACAATCGACAAAGTACGCTGCATGAGCGGATCGACCGAGCCAGGTCTTAAAAAAAGATCAACAAAGGAGGCTACACGCTGTTCGACTTGGGGAAAAATGTACAGAATTGGAAGGTGGGGGGGGGGGGGTGAACGAAAGAATGAAGGAGGGAATGAAAAGGCGAAAGAAAAGAGTTGAATTGAGAACGGATAGAAAGAAAAAAATGAAGGGGAAATGAAGGAAAAAATAAAGAAAAAAAGGAATGTTAGAATAAAATGATGAAAGATAGAATAAAAGAAAAAATGTTTCCGTCATTATTTGATAAGAATTAAGAAGGAAAGAAAAAGAAAAGAAGGAAGGGAAGATGTGTGAAAGAAAACATAAGGGAGAGAAAGAAACGAAGCAAGAAAAAAAGGATGAGGAAAGAAAGAACGAATAAAAGAAAAATGCTTCCTTTATTCTTTGAAAGAAAGAAGAAAAACAGGAAGGAAGGGAGCAGGGTGACCAGATTTCACAAAATGAAATACGGGACAATCAACAAAAAAGATACACAATGTTAGACATGTGAAAAATATAAAGAATTGAAAGGGAGGGTAAACGAAATAATGAAGGAGAGAAAGAAAAGACAAAAGAAAAGAGATGAAGAAGAAAGGAAAAATGAACTGAAGGGGAAAATGAAAAGAAAAACATTAAAGAAAATTAGAATAAAAGAAGGATGAAAGAAAGAATAAAAGAGAGAAAGGTTTTCGTCATTCTTTGAAATGAATATAGAAAGACAAAAAAAGAAAGGAAGGGAAGATGAATAGATGTGTGAAAGACAAAATAAAGAAGAGAAAGGAAAAAAGAAAGTGAGAAAAAAGGGGAGGAAAGAAAGAATGAAGGAAAGAAATATTTTCCTTCATTCTTTGGAAGAAAGAAACAAAGAAAGAAGAAAATAGGAAGGGAGGAAGGAAGGGAAAGAAATAATAAGGGAAAAGAATTGGAGGGAAAAATAAAATAAAGAATGAAAGAAAGGAGGAAAGAGAGGGAGGAAAGAATGAAGAGATGAGAGAATGACAAAAAGAGAAAATAATGGAAGGAGAGAACGAAAAAGGGGAGAGGAAGTGAGAAGGAAGCAAAGAAAAGTTTAAGGAAAGAAAGAATGAATAAATTCAGGAAATAAGAAATGGAAATTTGATAAAGAAAAGTAACAGAAAGAAGGAAAGAAAGACAAATGAACAGAGAGAGAAAAAGGTTCAGGAAAAAAGATCGGAAATAAAGATAGATGGAACAAAAAAGGCAAGCAGGAGGGATGAACAAAGAATGATACAAAAGAAAGAAAGAGGAAAAAAGATCAAACTTCAAGCAAACAAAAAAATGAAGTCATCTAACAAAAATCATAATGAAGTTTGGTGTTTTTTAATATATTTTCAGAATTTTGAAAAACTAAAATTATTTAGAAATGAGTAAAATTTTAAAGTGAAACATTGTCAAACTTAAAAATTAGATGAAACAGCGGCATCATACACAACAAGACTCAAAACGAAAGCTAAAACAAGATCTAGTTATGAAAACTAAATAATTTGTTCCACCGATTACATCTCCAAATTAGTTTCATTGTTATCTCTGCTTCGTCATCTGTTGGTTATTTGATGAAAAAATTCACCACTTTTAAATGCATTAACTACATTTTGTTCAATATTCTTAAATACGGGACAAAAAGGCGTCCCGGGAAGGGTTTGTCGGGACGCCGGGACAAAGGAGCAAAATACGGGACAATCCCGGGAAATACGGGACGTCTGGTCACCCTGGAAGGGAGGGAGGGAAATAAAGAAAAAGGACACAAATTAGAAGGAAAAAATATAATAAAGAATGAAAGAAAGGATGAAAGAGAGGGAGGAAAAAATTAAGGAGAGAATTTAAAAAAGAAAATAATGGAAGGATCGAGAAAGAATGAAAAGAAAAGGGAGAAGGAAGCAAAGAAAAGTGGAAAGAAAAAATGAAGGAAAAAGGAAATTTAAAATGGGACGGAGAGTAAGACAAACAAGGAAAGAAAGAAAAATGAACAGAGAGAGAAGATCAGGAAAGATGGATAGGATGGAATAAAAAAGGGGCAAAGAGGAAGGATAGAATGATGCCAGAAAAAGGATATGAAAGAAAGAAAAAAGTACAATCTTAAACAAACAAAAAATCTAATCTAACAAAAATCATAATGATATTCGGTTTTTCTAAATATATCTAGAACAGAAATAGAATGTTTTAGAAATGAGGGGGGGGGTCAGGTGTCCGGACACTTTATATTTTGGAAGCCTTTTTTTTCTTTAGATTAAACTAAAGATATGAATTCAATAGTTGTAATCATCTTTTATTTTGTTCTCTATAATATTTTTAAATCATGATTATTTTTGGTCCTAAAAATTGTAAAACTTCGCTTGTAATTTTTTCCAAATGACTTTGTAACTTAAAATGAATCGTCCTGACATAGAACTGGGTATACTTCTTTGTGGTCCCAAACATGTTGTTTTTTTAAGTTCTTTATTATGTAGAATAACTATTTTTATACTTTGTTCGCCTTTTTACTGGTTTGTAAATTAAATCTGTTCGCTCCGCGGCCCCTGCTATTTTCCAAAAACGATACAGAGACAAGAGCTGAGCGAGCACGGCTCCCGTCATTCATTACACTCACTTTCAACTTACACAAATATGAGTGCGTGGGGCACCGGAGGGTACTCCACGATGCGACAATCGCCAGAGAAATGCCCCGCAGATTCGTCGTTATATTATCGATTCTATTGTACTCTCCCAAATGATCTTGGCATGAAAATTTAGCTCAAAATATGCTCTTTCATCTTATTATAATTTCTAAAACAGGTACGGGTAGGAAAAGATTTAACCATGGAAGAAAAACAGACATACTTAAAATGACCAATCTCCAACTTCCTCCGTTTGTAATTTTGTTGAGTCAATTCAGATTGCAACGTATTTGGTATGTATGCAAAGGGGATCATCTCAGAAGTTCAACCATACATAAAAGACGTACATCAGGAATCCGTACGAAGAGATATGGATGTTAGAAGAACAGCAAGTCGTGTTTCAATTTTGAAAAAAAAACTGAGCTTGGGGGAAGTTATGTGGGAGAACGTTGTTTACAGCGGTGCCTCGCAGGGTCCTTCAAAAAATCTCTGACCTCAGATTTTACGAGGGGGCTTATCGCGTTATGTAAGCGTGCTCTAACTTTCGCCTGGCGGCTCGCCGATTGATGTTAGATATCGTTCCTTCGCCCGAAGGAAGCAATAACAAAGGATTAACAGAGGAATTGGAAGACGGTTCTCCTTCTCTGTTAGCTCCATGGTAGCATCATCAAAAGCCTCAAGAAGCCTGAAGATTGTGTATGTGGCCTCCATGATAGGTCGTAAACATAAATGGTTTATTTTGTACTGATTACTTTTGACCTTGTGGTTTGAAAGCAATTGTCAAAGATGTCTGTACTCCAGATAGATGCCTGCAGGGGGAATCCAGTTAGTTGTAATCTGTAAAGGAGTTCAATGGCGTTGGCTACAAATCATTTTGTGGCATGCATGCACACTCTGGATCATTGGTGTAGATAAAGAGTGGATCACTCAAAACCATGCTCACCACACTGAACTGTGTGAACCCGCATTGCATTTTAATGCAGAAGAACCTGCAGCTCACAAACTGATAGTTTATCACTGTTATTTATTTGGACAGTTCATCATTGGGTGCCTGCATCTAGGAGCTTTGACATTTATCTAAGAAATTTGGAGAAGAGGAAGGTGTGTGATTACCTCATGTACAAGATCCTGGAAGTGTTTCATGAACCATCATGTCTGATTTTCACATAGATAACTTGCTCTCGACCAATCAGATGCAAGTATCTCATTAGCTCCTAACATTTGACATATCTTCAAGAAACACTCCCAAGATGACAGCATGCTAATGTTATATACTGTATAATACCGCCCCTCGCTTGGTGATTTTCAGGAAGTGATGCCATTTTTCCTATTCGACTGATTGAGGGTGATGGTATATCAACTTTTTCGATTTCCTCTCAATCTTATAATTTTTGTTTTTCTTTCCGTTTCATTTTTCTTTCATGACTCATACAGGGAAGTACAGAGCTGAACCTGAATGAGCTTCGAGACATGGCTTCGCGTCAGCAACAGCAGATAGAGATGCAGCAACAGATGCTGGTTGCCAAGCAACAGAGACTTAAGTTCCTCAAACAGCAAGAGGTGAAGCATCAGGTGAGTCACAGCATCGTGGGTCAAAGGTCGTGTCATGGGGTCATAGGTAACCATGGACGCCCCCTCCCAATAAAAGCAGTGGTGTTGGTGTCTGATGATGTAAGCAGATGCTTTGGAATAGAACATCAGGGGCCCGGTTTCATGAACACTTACAACTATGATAACTTTGACATAATGGCAACTACTGTAGCCACATGGCTCAGGAGACAATCACAATCTAGGTTTCCATGGTAGTTACCATAGTAGTAGCTTTGTATGAAACTGGCCCCTGCATTTCAGAGGCAAAATGTTATTTTTACATTGACATTATAGGTGCATGTATATAGATAGTTTCATATATAATTTATATCTGCAATTTATTTTGCATTTTAAAGGGGGGAGGGATCTTTCTGCCATGTTGTCAGAGGGAACTGTGTAGCAAGTTATAATTAAAACTTGCAATAATGGCAAAGCTATGTGGGAGAGCATGTAGGGGGAGGGGGTCTCCCAATTTCTCTCTAGGCTAAACGTGTCCTATATCTGGTCGGCTCCTCTTTGAAGTTCAGAAATAAATTACAGTCTCTATGTCAGGGTGGCCTTTTGTAGTTTGTAACTTGAGATGTAACGGGTTAATTGCATATTGTTATTATTTTCAGGAAATTGATGGAAACAGGTCAGGCAAAGCATCCTGGGGCCTTATTCTTTGAATCTGACGATGTATGAAGTTTCAAGACTTTTCATAAAATGCATAATTCTGTTCAATGGAATGCCAAAGAAATTATGGTTTTATTTATTCATTATCTTAAAAAACATGCCCACTTTTTCACAGAAATATCATCAAATCTCTAAATTGTTTTTCACCCCCTCTTTGAAGCAATTTAGTTTCTCTCAACACCTGAGTCACAGAATTTAAATGACAATTTATTAAAAAAATAATGACATGTATGATATTGATGATTTTTGTTGTACATGTAGTCTTGATTCTGTTTTCATTAGGTCATTGATGCAAAACGGCTTTTTGCTGATCTTTTATACCTGAATAAACATATTCCAATAAATGAATAAATAAATTGATAAATATATGGGCTGCCTAAGAAATTCAATTATCTTGAAAACTTGCCTCTTCTATTTGCTGATTTGTCATGAAATTTCCAAGTCAGTCCCAAATGCAGAATTGGAGTGATTGATTTGATAGATTTTCAGCTGATTTTTCAGCCTCATGTAGTAAGCATTGCTGACTTCTTTGAAGTCTATGGTCACTACTGGTCATTCCAATAATTTATGTGACCTTATGTGCAACTACAGTACAAGCATGCATCAATCAGCCTTGACCACTCCACATGTGGTCATTGGTCAAGTGCATTCTGAGGACACCAAGAAAGGCATCTGTAAAACCATAGGATCTACATGTACACCTGTTCCCAATCTGTATAATATTTGTTATTGATCTAAGTTGATCTGAATTAATCAATCAATCGATCTTATTTTTCAGTCATACACGTACTAATTATAGGATGTTTATAGGACAAGTCTTTCTAGGGCAGAAAGTTGATTTGAATAGAAATGCATGTCGGAAAATGAAACCAGCATAACACCGAAATTTTATCAAAATCGGATGTAAAATAAGACAGTTACAGTTTAAAGATTTAATATTCTACATCACACGATTATGTGCACATTAAAGTGATAAGCAAATGAGAGAATCGATGATGCCATTCACTCACCATTTCTTTTGTATTTTAATGTATAAATTACTCAATATTTCCCCTGAAAATAGTTTGTAGTTGATTATTTTTATATTTTAGTCCTGATGGAAAGGTATGGTAGTACACATTTTCTTGTAAATTCTGTCCTTTCCCTCTTTCTCTCATTCTCAGCCCTGACCTCAGTCTTTCTCCAAGTACCCTTTACTACTATGACATGTCACTCTTGAGTGGGCATTTAAGTTAATACTTTAATCGGCATATGTCTAAAGATTAAAGAGATGATAGGAAATGCTGATAAGAAATTTGATTTAATAATCCATACCCCTCTCTAATCTGCCTCCTTGATCGATTAGATGTTAAGTCCTTGAGGTATCTTGACTTGATGTATCCTGGCATTCTTGTAATGGGTGATGCGGGAGTGTTTCACGAAGCATCTTGTCTGTGATTTTCACTGATAAATTTGCTCTCGGCCAATCAGATGCAAGGATTTCAGTAGCTTGTAACAATAATCAGTGATTTTTATTTGCTACTTGTTACCTGAAATGCTCCTGGGGTCTTGAGATGAAGGAGATTCCTACAGGGTACACCCTGATCCGTGAACTTGAGATTTAGATAGATACATTTGAGCTCTAATAACTTATGTTTTCTGTTTCAATAGTCAATAAAAGTCAAGATGATTTCTATACATTTAGATGAAAAGAAGAAAAGTAAAGATTAAATCAGAGATTAAAGATTAGAGCACAGCAGCAATGCTATAACATTAATGGTACATGTATGCATGCAAAGTGCTGAAAGATTTTTTTTCATTTCTTGCTTTCTAAAAGTTCATTTATTATCCCTTCTAGCTCATAAATTCAAAGGTTTTGAGTTCTTATCATTACACATGCTTAATACAGTCAGTTCGTATTGCCGATGGCCTTGTCTCGTTGTCAGAAAATATGAATATTGCAATTTCCTGTAAAATGTGTAAGGACCCCCACGGCTGGTTGCACCGAGGAGAGAAAAATCAATACGAGATGTGTCTTGTGTCATATTAGAGATTGGAAGAGAGAATATAATTGTAGAGATATTTATAGTCTTTTCTCTAGTCTGCTTTCCAAACCTTTCACTGAAGTTAAGGGGACTGAATGCATTGCACAGCCTGCGATGACTTGTGTTCTGAAGAAATTGAAACAGTTAGTTTTTCTGTGTGCTAGTCTTGTGTGAAGACCCACTCGTTGATCATAGTTTCAATCAGGGTCTGTGCCCGCAGACTACTTTTCTTTCCCCCATTTCTTTTTTTTCTCTCCTTTCTCTCACCTTAACATTCCCATTCACATTTCATCCTGAACAGAAATTGTGGGGGGGGGGGGGTCTGGATCATGGTCATGAAAGTGATTATAAGATTTTCATTTTCTTTCTTTCTTCCATTCCCCTCCCCATCTCTCAACTCCATCCTCTACTTTCTCATCCTTTCCAATTTACCTCTTCCCTTTACTCATAAAATTTTTTCCATCTTCCTCTTTTTTAATAGTCATTTTCTGATCTTCCTCATGATTTTGGCGGGCCCAAATCTCCCTAACTCAAGTATTTCACATTACCAGCATTTAGGCTTCTCACAGTCCCAGAAATTTGGTGTGGCCGAAACTCCCCATCATGAGTTTATAATGAATCTTCACCATGCATCCCAATCAAGCCTAATTTTTTCTTAATATAAACTTCTTTCATAAATTTGGATGTACATTTGAGTTTTTTTAAGTTTTTAAACTGTTGATGCATTATTTTCATATATTTTTGAATTCATCTAATTATGTTAAATTGCTAGAATTTTTCGAGAATACAAGGCTACTCAAATATGCACTCCGTGAAACCTTTATTTTTGCAGTTTTTGTCTCACCTGCGAAGCAGAGTGAGACTATAGGCGCCGCTTTTCCGACGGCGGCGGCGGCGGCGTCAACATCAAATCTTAACCTGAGGTTAAGTTTTTGAAATGACATCATAACTTAGAAAGTATATGGACCTAGTTCATGAAACTTGGCCATAAGGTTAATCAAGTATTACTGAACATCCTATTAAAGTTTCATGTCACATGACCAAGGTCAAAGGTCATTTAGGGTCAATGAACTTAGACCATGTTGGAGGAATCAACTTCAAAATCTTAACCTGAGGTTAAGTTTTTGAAATGTCATCATAACTTAGAAAATATATGGACCTAGTTCATGAAACTTACACATAAGGTTAATCAAGTATCACTGAACATCCTGCATGAGTTTCACATCACATGACCAAGGTCAAAGGTCATTTAGGGTCAATGAACTTTGGCCGAATTGGGGATATCTGTTGAATTCCCATCATAACTTTAAAAGTTTATGGATCTGATTCATGAAACTTGGACATAATAGTAATCAAGCATCACTGAATATTTTGTGCAAGTTTCAGGTCTCATGATTAAGGTCAAAGGTCATTTAGGGTCAATGAACTTTGGCCGAATCGGGGGTATCTGTTGAATTACCATCAAAACTTTGAAAGTTTATGGATCTGATTCATGAAACTTGTACATAAGAGTAATCAAGTATCACTGAACATCCTGTGCGAGTTTCAGGTCACATGATCAAGGTCAAAGGTCATGTAAGGTCAATGAACTTTGGCCATGTTGAGGTTTTTTGTTGAATAACCATCATATCTCTGTAAGTTTATTGGTCTCGTTCATAAAAAGTGGACATGTATCACAGAACATCTTGTGCGAGTTAGAGTAGTATTCAAAGTCAGCACTGCTGCTATATTGAACCGCGTGATGCAGGTGAGATGGCCAGAGGCATTCCACTTGTTTCCATAACTTTCTACACGATATTCAAATTTTTGCAATTTATTTCTTAAAACACTATTCTTTATACCAACAATTTCAACTTCAAGTAAAACTATATATAACTTCATACTCATTGGTTTATCATGTCTCAAAATTTTACTGGAGTATTAATTGGTTATTGGACATTTCTTTCAAATTTTTTTATTTATTTTCAATGTTGTTGCGGTTATGATTTACATCAAATATTTCACTGTTTATGTTTATATATTATGTTTTTACTTTGTAAATCTTTCTCAATTCAGCCACTGGTTGCAATGAAATGATAATAAAACCTTCAATTCAATAACCGCACTTCGTGGATTTAGGGCGGGCAGAGGCTTGTACCCTTTCCCTTTTCAGTTATAAGTTGGCCCTGGTCAAAGCTGAATCACCTCTTAACCTGGCGAAAAAAAAATTATATTTTAGAAATTGTCAGTCATATGGCATTCATGATTTCATAGCTAAATTTTGGTTGGCCATAATGTTGCTTTTAATAGCCAAAGGGCTTTAGATTGGGAATGGATATTTGTTGCCTCTTTGTGCACTTCAAGTTCGGTGTTGGTGTTAAAAGCACAATTTTGGTTTGCTTCCCCTAGCTCCATACCTATTCTGAGTTTATAAATATTACCCAGATCACATTCTTGACATCTCAACACCTAGTGAAATCCGTCCCTATACCAGCTGCATTTTATGTATGATGCTATGTTGGCATTAAAATTGACTTTAACACCAACACCAAGAGGTCAACACCAAACTTGAAAATACCCATTGTCTCTGCATGTACACTGTAAAAAATGAAGTGCTAATTTAGCACCTACAATGTTTGTATAGTGACTGCACTACGAGTGCTGATTTTCTAGTTTAAATTTGAACTAGAAAATCAACACTCGTAGTGCAGTCACTATACAAGCACTGTAAGTGCTAAATTAGCACTTCATTTTTTACAGTGTAGATCTATCAATAGAACTGCTCAAGTATATCGTTTGAAAATTTAAATAATTCAGATCTGCGTCAGTGCACAGTATTTACGTCTCGCCAGCAAAAAGCATATCTCGTTTCACAAATTGGATTAGGCTATGAAGCCTGTGTTGCTTACATACAAATACAGGTGAAAATGGCGTGGTGCTGGGTTAAGTTACAAGCAATTATATGGAATATTTCAGGAATTATTTCTGACCTTTAAAAATGGATACCTACATATGATAGAGTGTATAAGAATTTGTAGTTTGTGCAATGTAGATGGATGGTTGTTTGCTGTGTAGCAGTTTTATCCCAAGAAAAAATATTGAGTAATCATCATTGGTAAATAAACATAAAATTATGAATAGAGTGAAAACTATCAATCTGGTCAGTTGATGTTGAATTCAATAGGTATGTTTTCTTTAATATTTTTATGTCGGCTGCAGAAGATGCTTTTAAGTGATTATCAGATTTACATGAGATTATTAATTGTTCTAAAAATTATTTTTGTGTGTGACTATATAATTCAAACTTCAGAAAGATATGATATTTGGAGAAATTTACTGAGTTCTGCTGGTTATTTATAAGTCCAAGGATAGATAGTTCATTTCCATATTTGCAACTTTTATCCCTGTGATGTCAATCAACAAAAACAAGAAATACAATATGCATCATTTTGATTTCCTCATTTCCAAGAGTATCCCATACTGATGTAGAAGTGAATGAGGTGAAACAAATTAAGACAGGAATGAAAAATTCGAAATGAAATACTCTTAACTGAATGGAATTTCAAAATGCCAGTTTGAACTCAAGTGAATAAAGAACATAAATACCAGCAATATAGTTTTTAAGGATAATTTAGAGATGCTAGAACGATATAAAATTGTGAAAGCATTTGTATGAACTCTTTTATAACTTGCTGTTATATGTTATATGTTATATCAAGAGTGGCATAGCGAAAGTGGCATGTTTCTGGCGGGCTTCTCACATTAGATTGAACGTACATAGCTTGAAATCAGAAATGATTATTATAATGGTATGGAAACTTAGTCTACCAAAGCTACATGTAATGTGAGCTAAAATGTTATAAATTCTGTGAATTTTCCTCTGCTGTTAAAGTAATGAAGATGAATTTGACTCGGATTTTTGTATCTGATGTACATAGGTATCCAGGCCAGGGTCCTACAAGTGGTAACTTTTCACACAAAATTTACAAGCAAATGAAAACGGGGGGAATAAAAAGAGGTCCTTAAAAGGGGAAAGGTGCCCCCTTTGCCGCCACCCCAGCCACATTTGTATGCACCGAATATGAAATAGTAAAACACCTCAATCTCACCGGCCTCAGCATGATGCTGTTGAAAGTAAGATTTGCCCATATTTCTGTCTGGGGAATGTTAGGTGTGGTGTCTGGGATAAATGGCACGTGCTGATTCAGTTTTATAACTCAATGGATTATTTGAAGACTGTTTGTTGCAGAGATGTGTTTATATCTAGTTCTTCTGTCTTACGGTCACATCAAATTTCAGGTCTCAAAATGTATTTATTTTTTTTCCCCGTGTCCATTCTTGATCAAACTATTATAAAGATTCTTCTCCTGAGATATGTCTCCATGATTTGAAAGATAGAGAATTTGTGGGTTTTTATATTACTCTCCTTAATGAATTAGTTTTTCTGACAAACTTCCAGCGTGCGCATGTTTGTGATTTTGATGATTAATTTGTGTCCACCATATTGTCTTTGTGCGTCACAAGATCATATTTGTAACTATGGTTGACTTCATCTTGAAATGCAGCAAGGCATTAATTCAATTATTTTAATCAATGGCAAGGCTTTTAATTATTTCCAGCTTGCCTGTGCTTAGAATTTTGTCTTTTTTCTTATTTGAAGCAAAATCAAACAAAAACAGAGGAATATGGATTTTGTTATTTTGAATGTAGTCTAGCATGGCCATCCACAATTGGATTTGGATACAAAGGTGTATGGCCTTGCTAAGGGACCAATTATAAGCATAGCAAGAAACAGAATGAATTAGGGCCAGAAAGACGTTTCAACATTAAAGTTTTAGATACTTTGCATACTCCTATTTTGTGCGTACGCATTTGAGATGACTGATGTAGGTAACCCACGCCTTCCTTATGAAAAGTAATTAAAAATAATCGTAGCAATCCTTTAACATGAAAATTATTGCAGCAATTCATTTCAAGAATTGCTGCAATAAAACTATATATGTTAGTTTTATTGCAGCAATTCTTGAAATAATAGATGCAGGTTGAGAATATGTATTTTAGTGCATAAACAATTTCAAATATAAATAGTATTTCCTGTGAGGAAAAAGCTTTCTAATAAATTTGCACAGCATGTGTCAGGCGTCCTTTGAGAGTTTGAGATGTGCTGTTGTACATGTGTTTGTATAAACCTGTTCAAACACCATAATCTCTAACACCACTGTCACACTGACGAAACTAACTCCAGTCTGACCAAATTTATAAACGTTATTACCTATGGCATTCCATCGGTCGGTTTGGAGTCGGTTTCGTTGCTGTGGCTGCAGCATTAGGGTTTCTTAATTGGTCATCTGGACAAGATGTGGCGATGACTAGTAAACAAACAATGAATGAGTCATGCATCATTAAGCTGGTCCATAATAATGACCTTGGCTATTCTTGATGAAGGCATGTTACATGTATATATGGTCCATTGAAGGTGCATGTACAACAGTTACATTTCATTTGCTCCTGCGACAATTACCCCGAGCTATTTTTTGTCAGAGATTAGGGAAAGTCGGAAGGGTTGGCCTGGCAAGTAACTCCTTGGATAGGGTTAGGTTTGCAATAGAGTTTTATGTCAAGTTCAGGTTTAGGTTTAGGGTAGGGTGTGGTCCCTGTGGTGTGGTATTAGATCCAGGATTGATGTTGGGTCATTCAGTTAGTGTGTAGAATTCATAGCATGCAATAGAACCTGAACAACACCCATTGGTGTCTCATGATTACACTAGGGAATATCAGGTACCAAAGAAGACCTGTAATTTTGATACAATTCGAAATGAAAGAATTATCTATATTTTACATGTTTATCAGTTTATCAATAAAATTAGTTAACTGAAATTTCTTTTATACCATTTCAAGTTTATATTTCATGATCATTATTTCTCCCACTTGATGGATAATTTAACAAAAATATTAAAATGGACTATCTGAATATGTGACGTATTGAATTTGTTGTCAGAATTAATGTTACAGTGGGAGATGTACATGTAGTGATACATACTGAATTCAATACAAATGTAGCATACATGTATTATAAACAGATTAAAATTATGATGATGAACACTAGCCATTAAATATTAGAAGAAACATGCAGTTGTCAGATGCATTCCATAATTGTTGCAGGCTTAGATATTGTACTCAGAAATTATACTCCTTGATGGAATCCCATGAAATGATGAAACTTTGTTGATTTTTAGTTATCCTTTGATAACCGTACTCTATTTGTAATAAAAGTGACAGGAAATTTTGTACTGTAATACTGCAGTGCAGTGATTGTGATAAAGACAAGAAGGTAATAAATCTACATGCGTCTGTGCATACTTAACCTATTTCTGCCATTCATATATCAATGGCTATTTCGTGAGGAAATACCTTCGAGGGATAATCCCCAGTCATAATTTTGTCACCTTTTTTAGCCTCCCATCTCTTCTAAAAATATCGCCGTCTGAAGTTTTTCCACAATAATCCATCATTCTCATGAGACTAATTTGATTTAACCATGTTCTGTAAAAGCTTTCCCTTTCTTTCCCTAAATTCAATATTATTTTTGCTGCTCAGTTTTATTATGATTTTCATTTTTTTTGTTTTCATGTTATCCTTCACTTTTTATTTTACTTGATTTCAGTCTGGTTTTGTATTTGTATTTATTCATTTATCTTTGTCCGTTTTCGAAAACCTTCCTTCTTTCCCGTCTATACCAGTGTTGCCTTCAGTAAGAATGCTCAGACCTACAGTGAACTACTCGGGATAACCTCATCTTGCTAAAACTCTGTGCAACAAACTTTTGCTCTCAAACTGTAGTAATAACAGCAGACAGTCTCGTGACTGTCCTGGGGGCCGTTTCATAAAGCTGAACAAGTTAAGAGTGACTTTACGAACATGTGTGATCTTTTTTGTGGTAAATGATATACATCATTAAATGTTCATTTAGCGCGTAAGAAAGGTTCACCAGTTGTTCGTAAAGTGGCTCTTAACTTACGCACAGCTTTATGAAACATGTGATTGAATGTGTTTTTGTTGTTGTTATTGTTCTTGCAGCAAGTTGCGATTGAGAACGAGCGGTTGAGAAGGCTAAGAGACAAAGTTGAACAACAAGAGATGAAGCTACAGAAGCTGAGGGCAATGCAAGGTCAGGCAGACACCGCCAAGGTCACCAACACCAATCTTTGTAAGTTGAACACTTCATATCATTTTAATACACATTATTCACAGTAATATGTTATACATCAAAATCGATTGAACGTTATCCCAGAGTTTTGTTTTTGGTTTCCATATTCAGGGTTCCCAGCCCATCAGGGAAAATAATTTTACTTTTTTCCAGTCAGGGAAAAATCAGGGAATTTGAAAAAAAATACCTCAAATCAGGGAAAAATGCCTCAAATGAGGGAAAAGTCCGGGAATTTTGATCGACCCAAAATTCGAAAGCACGGTAGTCAGTCAGACTCTTATATTTTGTTGCTTATCAAAACAACATCCATTGAATGACTGGTTATGGTGGTTATGGGGTATGGTGGATGGCTGGATGGGGGGAGAAGAGAGGCCATAGCATGCATGTGTTTTTACATTATTGTTTTTATACTGAAAATACATGTAATTCAGTGCAACAACTTAGAAAACATGCGAAATTGGAAAAGTGTTTGAATATTTATCAGGGAAAAATCAGGGAAGTTTGTTATCTTGAAAAGCTTGAAACCCTGATATTGATTTGTAATTCTAATGTAAGAAATTTGATTGCATCCTATTTTAGCTATCTTCGAATCTTAAAATGAGATACCTTTGATTAAAGATTTTGTCGTATTACCCTCAGGCTAAGAGAAAGCATGCCACATAATACTGACAAAATTGGGGAGAGAGTCAATGACTTCGAAAGAATGTATTCTTAAATCAATATATCATACCTATATCAAAGTTTTTCTTTCGGAACAAAAAATTTCTCTCAGTAAGCAATATTATAAAATCTTTTTTTTTATTTGAGCTTTGTCTTATTGAAATGAAAAGTACTCTTAAACCCTTTCCAGTAGATAGTGTAGTTAATGTTTTTTGTCTCACCTGCGAAGCAAAGTGAGACTATAGGCGCCGCTTTTCCGACGGCGGCGGCGGCGGCGGCGTCAACATCAAATCTTAACCTGAGGTTAAGTTTTTGAAATGACATCATAACTTAGAAAGTATATGGACCTAGTTCATGAAACTTGGCCATAAGGTTAATCAAGTATTACTGAACATCCTATTAGAGTTTCATGTCACATGACCAAGGTCAAAGGTCATTTAGGGTCAATGAACTTAGACCATGTTGGAGGAATCAACATCGAAATCTTAACCTGTGGTTAAGTTTTTGAAATGTCATCATAACTTAGAAAATATATGGACCTAGTTCATGAAACTTGGACATAAGGTTAATCAAGTATCACTGAACATCCTGCATGAGTTTCACGTCACATGACCAAGGTCAAAGGTCATTTAGGGTCAATGAACTTTGGCCGAATTGGAGATATCTGTTGAATTCCCATCATAACTTTGAAAATTTATGGATCTGATTCATGAAACTTGGACATAATAGTAATCAAGCATCACTGAAAATTTTGTGCAAGTTTCAGGTCTCATGATTAAGGTCAAAGGTCATTAGGGTCAATGAACTTTGGCCGAATCGGGGGTATCTGTTGAATTACCATCATAACTTTGGAAGTTTATTGGGCTAGTTCATTAAACTTGGACATTAGAGTAATCAAGTATCACTGAACATCCTGTGCACATTTCAGGTCACATGACCAAGGTCAAAGGTCAATGAACTTTGGCCGAATTGGGTGTATCTGTTGATTTACCATCATAACTTTGAAAGTTTATGGATCTGATTCATGAAACTTGTACATAAGAGTAATCAAGTATCACTGAATATCCTGTTTGAGTTTCACGTCACATGATCATGGTCAAAGGTCATGTAAGGTCAATGAACTTTGGCCATGTTGGGGTTTTTTGGTGAATAACCATCATATCTCTGTAAGTTTATTGGTGTAGTTCATAAAAAGTGGACATAAGAGTAACCATGTATCACTGAACATCTTGTGCGAGTTAGAGTAGTATTCAAAGTCAGCACTGCTGCTATATTGAACTGCGTGATGCAGGTGAGACGGCCAGAGGCATTCCACTTGTTTCATATTGAGTTTGTATTAAAGCTAAATGAAAGTAGTTGCAGTAAAACATTTATTTCGTGAGAAAGTCTGTTTAACCAAGGGTGAGTATTACTATATCATCATGGATCTAGATCTGGTACAGTTACATACCATAAACTAAACTTTGTGAAATCATAAAATCTAAGCTGAAAAACGATCACACGGAAGATCACCAACACAGATAGGCACATATGGGACAGTGTATATCATTATTGCTGGAATAAAGACCTGACGGAAGTGCCCAAATCCGTGCTTATTTATCAGATTTCTCAATTACACAATTTCTCCCAGAATCCTTTGGCACATATGTTTTATTCATACAAACAGACACTTGGGTGGTCATTATATTGGATTCTGTAAAAAGTCATTTTGAGATCGTTACCACAACTGGCATTTATCTTTAAAGATAACATATTTTATTGGTAAGTTAACATCTAAGAAATACCTCCATTTACATACCAAATTGAAGATTTAATAAGGGCTTGGCAAGTACAAGGATCAATTTCTTACATTCCTATGAATGAAAAAGAATGTGATTAGCAAGAAAAGAATGGGACTTTGAAAGGCAATTTGTGCTGGCTTTACTTCTGTGATTGGGTATTGAAAGGGAGTGCATTGGTTTACCAAGAAATCACAGCTCACAGCTTCAATGCGATCGAGACGTAGATCCCGGGTTAGAAATCCAATTGAGCAGATTCATGCATTATTCTATCACCGAAGCTTCTTTCAGATGTTACAGAATGCACCAGCACATGGTTTTCTTCTCTGACCAAGTTGAACGGAGACATGGGGATTTGATTTGCTGTATATTTTCATTTTAAAGGTCAAGTCCACTGGAGATAAAAGTTGATTTGAATAAAAATGGGAAAAAAAAGTAAAAGAAGCGTAACACTGAAATTTCATCAAAATCGAATGTAAAAGAAGAAAAATATTGCATTTCAAAGTTTTCCTTTTTTTTCACAAAACAGTTATATGCACAACTCGGTGATTTGCAAAGGAGAGACTTGAGGATGTGCCTCGCTCGATATTTCTTTTGTTTTCTATTGTTTTGATTGCATAATATAAGTCAATTCTTACAGATTTTAAAAGGACCCTCTTCTTTCAACCACAAAATATAATGAAGTAAAAAAAAAATAGTGAGTGGATAATGTCATCAGTTTCCTCATTTACATCCTGACCGGGATGTGAATAGAAGTATTTTGTGAAATTAAGCAAAACTTCAAAATGCCTGTACTATATAGTTTTCATCTGATTTTGATGAAAGTTTCAGCATTATGCCTGTTTGATTTTTCTCTTTTTTATGCAAATGATTTTTTGTTGGGGTGGACTTGTCCTTTAAGATGACTAACGCCACTATCATCATCTTCATGCCTACTCATGCATACAGCCTCCTTATTCTTTTTTATTTCATGTGTTGATTCTCTTTTCTGCTCTTCACTGCCTTAATATCACATACTCACCCCCCTTCCTCCCCGATATGTCGTAGTTCCTTCCATCCTATGTCATCACACCTTGAGGGGAAACATCCTTCACGAGGTGTATTACCTGTCCCCTTCTCTGTCTGTCTGTCTCTCTTCCCCTCTCACTCCATCTCTCTTTCGCTACTTCTCACTCTCCACAGTCCACCCCCTTCATCTCTCTCTCTCACCACCCCCCACCCCTTGGATATGTTGTAGTTCCTTCCATCCTATGTCATCACACCTTGAGGGGAAACATCCTTCACGAGGTGTATTGCCCCTTCTAGAGTGTCTGCATTATTAGGAAACCCTAGACCGTGCTGTGCTATGCAGTATGTGTGATTAACGCTACAGTCACACCAAAGAAACTGATTCCAAACCGACTGCTGCCATATCATCGGAAATAACAAAGTAACTTTGGTCGGTCCGGGAATTGTTTCATCAACATTTTTTTGTCTGATCAAAAAATTGTATCTGACAACCTATCTTGATTTTGATTGGCTGAGAGGTATTGTTCTACTACTGTAACTGTCGGATTAAACCGAAATAGTTGGATAACATATCAAACAAGTCTTTTGATGAAACATTCCTCTATTGCTCTCATGGTTGTGACTAACGATGCCAACTCCAAGCAGACCAATGGTATATCATCAGAAATAGCGTAATAGCTTTGCTCTCTCTGGATTTTGTTTCGCCGATGCGGCTGTGGCATAAGTTCTGAATTTTGCAAGCTCTATTGATGGAGCACTTGAATTACAAAACAAGGAAAGCAGTAGCTAGATAGCAAGGGATGAGATACTGACTCCCTGTTGATATCTTCAGGGGGTTGGAGGTGGAGAAGGAAGGGAACCCCCCCCCCCCTCTCTTGATGGAGTAGTTGTTGCAGTAGCATCAATCTTCATTATCAAACGCAGTTGTGATAAGAGCATAATTGCTACCTCTCTCTTTTCCTTTTCTCTTGATGAAAGAGTTAAATCTATCCGTATCTGTACCTTTGGGGTATAACGTGACTAGAAATGCAGTCTCTCCCCCTTTTCCACCATGTTGCTTACACCGATGCTTTTATTTTGTATCACATCTCAGGAACCCCATCTATTACCAATCAGTTCATTTCTGTGGTCACTTGTCTTTTTTTTTTGGGGGGGGGGGTTGAGCTTTATGAAAACAACAGCATTTCATCTCTTAACAACTTTGATGATATCTTGTTGTGCACTTCAAAGATATATCAATTTTCTAGTGCGTGTTTCATGAAGCATCTTGTCAGTGATTTTCACTCGAAAATTTCATCTGAGCCAATCAGATGCAAGGATTTCAGTTGCTTATTTGGTGAAAAATCATTCTATGTTTCATAAAATTCTATTCTGTTTGTCTGATTCTGGCTTGCCTGAACACCTGGACATGTCTAACTCCCTTTGTAGTATTCCAGGAAGGCATTATGATGCTCAGTTGCTCACCTCGTGTGTTAATAGTGGAGTATTGCATGAAACTTTGGATCAATTGCAAATCAGTTTTATGTCTCATCACAAATTTGCAATTGATTGCTGATCTGCTTCTCGTATTAGGCGTGTACAGTGTAAACTGATTTGCTATAGCTAAAATGCATCTGTCAATTGCAAAACTTGCAACAGAAATTTTCTATCAATTGCAAATGTATTTGTGTGACATCCCCCAAAGGCTTCCAAAGACATATCTGTTTCTCACCCTGGATACTCTTCTACATGTCTTTTTCTCTCTCCCTTTCCAGCAGCTGAACTTGAGAACCTGCGATCGATGTTCAAGGAGAAAGAGCATGAGCTTGCCAATGCGGTGGCCAAGGTGGACCAACTTACACATCAGCTGGAGAACATCAGGAGAGGAAACACAGGAAGCTCACTGCAGTCTTCAGCAGCCTCTCAGGAACTTGAGAGACTCCGGAGAGAGCTCTTGGTGAGAACAAGCTGTTTTCTATTTTACTATTACATATTGACAATAATGATAATGATAATAATAACGCATGTTGTTCGGCCATCTCTATCACACATCTACCCAACCCTTGTCCTCTACGCTTCTTGTGTACATAATTGGAAGAAATGATTATAATACTACTACTAACAACTACGACAACAACTTGATTTATGTTTATGTGCAAGACTCTTATGACGTGTTATTCCATCCCAGTTATTTTGCAATGAACTTTTGATACAATTCTGTCGCATGCCCTTGCAAATCACAATATTTCTGGTTACTTTCACAAGTTAGCGAGACACAACATCGCTTATGCCTATTTAATGTTGTAGCAGATACTTATCTCGATTAAGTTATTCTTTTTATGAAATCCTAAGTCACAATGGATTCAGAGTGAAAATATTGAACATTATAATTAATAAAGATTAGAAGTTTTGAAGATTTGAATTTCCTTTGAGAAGTTCATTTCCAGTGTGAAGTGGAATATAACCTGTCTAGGAGGCTATTTTTCCAACCACTTTTCTTCCAGATTTAATATTAAAGGAAAGCATCTTTTACCCTGTAGCTTTATTGTTTGTGTCTTTACAGCATCGCAATCAGAAGAATGAACAACAGAGTAGGTTGGTAGAAAATCAGAGGAAGGTCCTTGGCCAGAGAAAGGGTGATGTGATCCTTATCGACAAGAGAATTGAAGAACTGACCGAGCTTCTTCGACAGAAAAGATCAATGCAGAACCAGCAGCGACAGTCCCCTGTTCCCGGCGGTCAGAGATCAGCCCCCTCTAACAATACCAACAACAATGCAACAACCAGGAGTTTACCCAATGGCAATGTAGGTCAGATGCGACCAGATGGACCTCAGGACTATGACAGGAGCAGCCCTCAGTCGGACAGTAGTGGTCAGTATCCTGGTCAGAGGCCACCGTTGGCACCTCGTCCAAACCGCCTTTACAATGGAACCAATGGCAGTGATGGTAATCGACAGAGGCCTGTGGTGCCGGGCAACAAACCAGTTCCTGCTCCAAAGCCATCCATTGTTAATCACCCAGGAGGGTTCAAACCTCGCACAGGATCATCAGTGCCGATCACAGGACCTCAAGGAACTCCTCTGGTTCCTTCACAGACGCACCTAGATGCTGGGCAGAGGAAGCCTGAGGGAAACGTTGATGCTAGTGGAAGTGAGACTTCCTCTTTGACAGAGAACTCTAGTCTGGACAGTGTACCGAGCTCTACTAGCTATTCCCACCTGAGACAGAGTGGAAACCTTGCATCAAACAACAGGCCAGGTGCAGGATCTCCTAACCAAGGTGTTGGTAACCGTTGGCCTGGGCCAAACAGGCCAGGTTCTCCAAGTCAAGATAATAAAGATCTCCGGGTGCAAGTCCAGAGAAATCTTCCACTCTCCCAGAATGATCCTCGAGGAAATTACCTTTTTAACCGTCCTGCTGGCGACAGGTCTCCTATGTATAGTCCAAGTGGTCAACCCTCTTCTTCATCATGGGACACCACTGACCTTGATTCTACACAGCTGCCACCTCCGGCTCAGCAAGGTGTCATGAGGCACCCTCCATCTCCAACGGGAAAGAAAGGCCCACCTCCACCTCCAAGAAATGAAAATACCAGGTTAACAAACTATGGTAATGTTACCCCATCCTCTAGTGCTCCAAGTTCCCCTTTCCAAGGTCCAAGCAAGTCATTTTATGGCCAGGCTAACTCGTCTCATGGTCCAGATTCCACTATTCCTCCCACTACTGAAAGCACGGATTCCACCCGGCCTCATCACCAACGATCTCCGGCCACCGTTGGCATGTATGCCCCTCCACCCAATGCCCATGAACGCAACTACAACAGGCCAAGCTTTGAGCAAGGTTACCACAACCCACCCTATTACCCAGGACGATCAATGAACTTCCACACCTCTGATCTCTTCCCAATCAGCGACATGCAGGGGTTGCCAGAGGAGTCTGAAGATGCACCCATCTCTCCCAACAGACCGGCAAGCCCTGTCAAGTTCCCAACACTCACCTTGCAGCGGTATATGGACCCCAAGAGGATTCACAACATGCCACGTCCCCTGAAGAAGCGTCTCTCCTACACTGAGAGCAAGGATGAGAACTTCTCTTTCCTGAATGCCGAGCTTCGCAACAAGCTTCCTTTCTACCAGCAGGACCCAAGTCAACCCCAAGCCAAGCCTGAAGGATTCCATGATCCAAATCAGCCACAGCACTTCAAGCAGCAACCACCTGCCCCAGGAGGACCTGGATCCATCACCTTGGCTCCCATAGCTTCAGGTGAATCTGACAAATCCTCAGACACAACCCTTCCTGAGGACACCAAGGCTGAACCCAAACCCTCTGGTGATGCCGACAAGAAAACCGATAATCAGAACAGCAAGTACCGAAACGATGCCATCATGAGCCACCAGCAGTATAGCAAGGCCCTGTCTCAAGTTGGTCGGTCACCGATCATCGAACAAACCAAGAAACAAGTGAAGGGCATCAAAGGTATCCTGAAGAATCCGAAGAGCAAGAGCAAGGGTATCAGGGTTCGCTTTGATCCCTTAGCACTCCTCCTGGATGCATCTCTGGAGGGAGAGTTCAGCCTTGTCAGACAGATCATTCCAGAGGTAAGTCTTGATAACTCTTTAACCCTTGTGAAGAGGATCATATATTTTATTCATGCTTTGCATATAGAGATGATGAAAAATTATATATACTTATCATGGTTAATCAGAGAAAACATACTTGAATAGAAATTTTATACAACAGTCAACTTTGCATTTTCAGACAAACTATTAAAGATGGAAAATATAGCCCAAGATTTTGAAGATACTTAACTTTATTCAGAGTGTAAACATGCTTAAAACAACCAACCTCAAGAATATTTTTACAAACGCGATCGTTGACATATATATGATCGGTCAGCTTAGGGAGTTGTGATGTAATTTATCATTGTTAGTGAGAATCTTTGTAGAAATATATTTTCAGTGATGACATTCAGTATTATTGGATCACTAAGTTTTCCTCTGATTTACCATTTCGAAGGTTTCTTGTGTGTGTTTCTTTTTTCAGATAAAAAAATAGGAATGTCATTATTGGATAAAGTTATTGTCTGTCAAACATGTTACATACTTCTGCTAAGTCAAATTTCTACTTCATCAAGGGCAAATTCAACAGTTTACTTATGGATTATTATAAAATGGTGGACAATCATCTATTCTTTTCTTACTCACTTGTCCAGGTGTCGAACCCCAGTGGTGCCAATGATGAAGGTATCACTGCACTCCACAATGCTATCTGTGCTAACCATTATGAGATTGTCAACTTCCTGATCCAGTATGGTGTGGATGTCAATTCTCCTGACAGCGATGGATGGTAAAAACTGGTTTCCACTTTTCTGTTAATGATCATCAATAGGCTTCCTTAGTTAACTTGTTGATGCCTTGATTTCATTACAGGGTTGTTATTGAATTTTCACATTTGTCATCTGAGCTTCTTTCTGAATGCTTTGAAAGATATATAAATATTTTATGACTGAATACAGCAATAAACATAATCATCCTGCGTTCCTTGGTCTTATTTGATCCATCTTTCATTGCAGTATATGGGAGAGCCTTTTTGGTGCTAATAATTAAAAAAATATTTATTATCACTAATAATTCCTTTTTAAATTTCTGAAAAATATAATTCCCCCTCTATACCTATGTAAGTAAAAAAAATATATCCTGCAGAATATATAGAGAAAAAAGAAATTGTCAGCTAGTATGGTAAACTATTGCATGGACAATGATCCCACAGGACTCTGAATTTCCAGTGAAAGAAGAAAAAAGGGTCCATAATAATACAGATAGATTATCCAAAATTTTAACTGTCATTTTATATGTTAATTCAACTTTGTAGGACTCCACTGCATTGTGCTGCCTCTTGTAATAACATCATCATGGTGCGTAACCTGGTAGAACATGGAGCATGCCTCTATGCTACCACTATCAGTGATAGGGAGACACCGGCCCAGAAGTGTGAGGAGGAGGAAGAGGGATTCCAAGGGTGCTCAGATTATCTCTTTGGTGAGTATTATCTTACCGAGGATTCAGTAATGGACAAACTCCTTTCTTTATCTATCTCTCCCCTTACTTTTACCTTATTTTACTATAATTCTTATTCACTTGCAAACATCACCTGTTTTCTTTTCGTGCTGTTCAGCATTTTCATGACAATATTTCAGTGGAGCATGATGGCAAAAATACACACACCGCATTTGGTTTATGGGTGCCCTAGGTATAGCCAAATGAAGACCTGTAGTGAAGACATTGAATTGAGTGTAAATCGGTCTGCTTCATTGCTGTTTGTAACCTGGCCAATTTCAATAAGCCTCATATGGTCACATCTTTGGCCCCTATGGACAAATTCCCATTTCCCTCCAAATGCCGGTTGTTGATATATTTTGTCATGCTCCCCCAAGATATGATATCAAATGGTATCATATGTTTGAAAGCAAAGAGTGATAAAATCCTAGTTGTGTACATCCCGTACAAACTTCAGGTAATTCTGTAACATATACTTCTGCAAGCTGTCCAAGAAATTTCGTTCTTGATGGTTCATGAAAAGGATCCTAAGGCTCATGATATTAACTCCTCCCACACAGGAATGCAAAATAAGATGGGCGTCGACCCCAACGTGGCAGTCTGCGCCGTCTACTCCTACTTGGCTGAGAAGGATGATGAAGTGAGCTTCCGTGATGGAGACGAGGTGTTCATCTTGAGGAAGGGCGATGATAAAGAAGAGGAGTGGTGGTGGGCCAGGGTGAATGACAAGGAAGGCTACATTCCACGCAACCTCTTAGCGGTAAGTTGGCAGGAGGGTTTCTGAAGGCCACCGCACACCTTACGACTGTTCGCGATCCGATTTAGGAACAAATCGCATTTTGCTCATTTTCTGAAAATGTGAATGGATCATATCATTTTGTCAGATTGTAAGCGTTTGTTTTGGAGTAAAGGCCAAATTAGTTTCAAATCGTAGCCAATCCTACGACTGCTATTACGTCATTACGACTAGATATTAAATTTGCTTTTATTGTAAGGATGACAATAGTATAGTCACAGATTTGAACTTAGGTTTTCGGATGATGATTTTCGAAAGTTACATAGTAAGATATTCCAAGTTTCAATATTAGCATCGAATTCTACTACATTTTATTCCAAAAGTGAGTCGCAGACCAATCGTTCAGAGAATTTCAAAATAAGTTTTGGAGAAAAGGAAGATGCTAGATATGGAATTAAAAGAATGAGAAGGGTAGAAACTGCGTACAGAAGTTGCTTTTTAGATGGAAAAGGTTCTGTTTAGTGGCATTTATTTCTATTCCTCCCAGTTATCCTGAATTTGGATGAACAATGTGAATTGTGACCAATTAATTTGCCATTTTTCTTCATGATCTGTCGACGCATTCCTATGCGAAATACTAATTGTTTCAATCATCCCTATTTTGAAGGTTTAAAGGTCGGAAAACTGTATCATGTCTGTTCAGACAAGTTATATCTAATTGGTTCCCTTCCACATCTATTTTACAACCATTTCTTTGTGTGTCTTTCCAACAGTCTTATCCTCGAGTGAAGCCTCTCTATAGATGATAGCCTTTTATTCAAAGGTTTCAGTGGCCATGGACCAAGTTAGAACAGGACCTATGCAGAGTAGACCAGGACCTGCTTCACAGAACATTGCTCATTCTCATTTTGTATTACACAATCAGAGGAAGGACTGTTGAAAGATTTTAGACCAGTTTCTTTCCCAACTTTCCCCTCTTTGGCACAAAGGGCATTTCTGTCTGTTTACTGGTTGTCGACCTGGCTGTAAAAGTGATGAACACTGTCATAGAAATGTATCATACAAGTAAAAGATCAGTGACTTTATATAGTAGTTGTATTTATTATTATGTGTTGGACTTATTTTTATTAAGATTTATCATTTCCTGTTTCATTCTTATTCAATGTATGAATTTGAATGAATGTATCATTTATTATTATATATTATTATATATCTGTTATCAATATCTTGCACTCTGCACTGTGAAGATTTCAAGTGGTACATCTGTCAGAATTTTATATTATTATTTGCTTGGGGTCACTTGTGCCTGGTAGGCAAATAGCGAACTGAATCACTATGACCGCAGGTCTCTCCTCCCGATATAATTGATTGGGGGAGTGCAGGTGGACCACTGCACCGGGGTTTCTTCCCTACTCTTATACGAATAGTGCAGTGGGTTCTTAACTTGCAAAGGTGGTGACTCTCCTCTACACGGTACCTCCATTTAATGTCCTATCAAGAGTGACGGTGTTTTCCACTATAACATAGCCTGCATCTATGAAACATGGGAGAGACATTTACACACGACACAGGCTTCAGTCATCTGCCTGGGGTGGACTCGAACCCACAACCTTTGGTTCAACAGGCAGACACTTTACCGACAGGACCAACCTAATTTATTTGAATCAAATTGATTCATAGTATCACTGTAGTAGATAAGAATACCGGTAAGTGTTCTGTTATTTGGTTTGGGTGACTGGTGACTATTTTCTCAATTTGTAATTTATTAGAATTAGCACAGAACTTGGAACCCAGTTCGCCTCCTCCCATCTAGGCCTTTCCATATTTTATATCCATGATACCAACATGTATAGCCTGCCATCAAATAAGTGGAAATTAAATTGTGAATATTTGGTTTTAAAAATATGATAGTCCTTTGATTTCTTCTCCTTTTTTAAGGCAGGACTGTCTGGAAGCACACTAGAAAAATTTATATTTCCATTAACTATTCAATTCTTCAGTTATGAACAAGAGGTTGTCCATAATCAAATGCAATGTTCTTATGTGTGTTGTCACTGGAGTTGTTAAAGCTATCTTCGTCTAAACGACAAACCGACACACATTTTTGTACCCACCCGATCATGATCGAATTACTCAGTGACAGTGTGGAGAAAAATCGCATGGGCACGAGCATTCGCAGTAGGATTTGCATGCAAGTGGAGCTGATGTGGGAGTGCCAATCACGTCTCTTGTACCGTTATACACGTCATCAAATTCGAGTCAATTCAGAGACCGAAGCATATTTCGGAGAGGCATTTTAGCGCTTTTAATTGGCGATTTCCATCTTGTGTATTATTTTCGTTATTTTCAAATGACCTAATGATAATCCCCACATCATTACCTTTCCATCGATATATAATAAAGCCATCTGTTTATAATCAATATATTTCTCCTTTAACCTAGGCTCATATAATTTGGTGTATATGATACTAGCATAGATCCCAGGAATTCTATTGATTTTTAGGTCAGAAGGTCAAAGGTGAAGTCGCCACCTTCCACTTTTCTTGCTTGACCAATAACTTTATATTTTGCGTTACAGGCGGGCGTATTATGTGCTCGCCTTAGAGACACTCGTTATTTCATTATTGCTACAGATACTTTCAGTATAAAATGAATATGTTGAAATACTGGTAAAAATAAATTCCCACCACAAAAAAATGACTGAATATCTATATTTCTCGTTTCTACATGTATTATTGCTACACATTTTGCAATATTAGAAATCAAAGATTTGGGTTGTGTCCTGTGCTTACACTGCATGAGACGTTTGTTTATATTTCTCTTTTCTTTTCCTTTTCCAGTAATATAACTTGACAATGCTGTTCACATTGTATTCAGCTTGGTGCTAATATTTTATAGGGAGAGGATTTTATATTTTACACATAAAGCCACATTTTATAATACATTTATGTTTTTATATCTTTATCTTTGGTTTTCATTACATATTTATCAATGCATTTCATTATGTGGACTTTAACAGTTGAATGAATGAACTTGAATTTTTTGGAACATCAATGAAATTCTGCTGAATTTTTCTTTGATTTAAAAAATTAAGTTTAATCCGAGTATTCAAGATATATCAAGTATTCAGTAGGTAATCAGTACTTTCATTATGAAGGAAAGTAATTGTACAGAATCTTGCACAATTTGTAAATTAATCTGCACTATGAACTTGTATTCGTTATATATTGGATGTTGATGCGATGGATTCATATTTAATCGTATTCATGTATTTGATTAAGGTGGATTTTAGGAAGTTATGAGTACGGTATTCAGAAAGAGCTGCACAACGTGTACATACATAGAATGTTATGTTTTTGAGTAATTTGATGTACAGATCAATGTACCGTTTAGAATAATACTATTGTAATGACTAATGAAACAGTTCCTTACAAGAATAACTTTGTTTTTGTGCTTTATTACAACATTGACTGGTCTCTAGTAATAGTGTTTTAAGAGAGAGAGAAATATGTTCACAGGAATGATTCAGTTACTATTCAAATCAATTTTATGAGATGAAATAAAATTTATGAAATTCGATTGGCCATCGGATTACAAAAATCATATCAGATGTTAGTTTCTCATAAATTTGATTTCAAATCATGAAATTAAGAATTAGGCCCAGTAGTAACTGGGAAGAGAATATGAAAAATGTGGAGTGGATTCAATTTGCAAGTGTGTCCCAGAAATGAGAATGACATAAGATGGAGTTGAGTGGAGAGATATTTGCAATCAATGTGTGAACCAGGAGAAGAACTGTACTTCAATTGATATTTAATCTCTGAAGCAGGAGTCATATCATGGATTGTACAGTGATCAGTCTATTGCAACCCATGAAAAAAATACAACTGGATTGGAAATATTTATTGTATCTCTCTATGTTCCTTGATATTTTACTCTAATAAGGTACTACTAAGCAATGACATCACATTTCAGCATTTTGGGTAGCATGTCTCAATGGGGCAAGATGATAAACATCTTCAGCACAAATTAGGATGAAATTAGTTTGGAGGTGGTGGTGGGGGGAGGGGCTCCCAGGAAGTGCTTAGACCCAGAGCTGCCAACTTTAATTGTGAACCAGAGTGCCGCTAAGACGAGCACATAATACGCCTGCCTGTAACGCTAAAAATGGAGTTATTTGGATGTGTTTATGCTTCCATTGCGAGGACAGAATCAGCGATTTCAAACGTCGATTCAAAACGCCGATCGTAAACGTTCTGGGAGTGCTGTTTATGCTTAACTTTTCAGATCATGATCTCCAGCTGGCTTCACATCGTAAAGCGAGGTCAAATTGGGCGCGCCTTTTTTTGAAAGTTTTTTTTCCGATTGTTGTTATTACGTGGAGATAACATGGAGCAATACGACTGTATTTGCCCGCGGATTTTCATCTCACCGGAAGCATGTACCAAATGACGTCATTTAAACACGTTTACGATCGTGGTTCTGTTTATACTTCCCCAGAAAGCCTGATTCTGGTCAAACAACGTTTACAAACGTACCTTTTTGTGAGTTTACGATCAGCGTTTTGAAACATCGTTTAAATGAAAGTAAGCATGGACGCAACCGTGTTTTGGACTAATCACGTTTGGAAACACGGATTCTGGCTAGAAAAGTGGAAGCATAAACACGGCCTTAGTCAGGCAAGAAAAAAAAAATGGAAGGTGGCGACTTCACCTTTGACCTTGGGATTTATGCTACTACATTCAGAGCTGGTCTTACGTAATATCAGCTGCTGTTTATGGTCTTACCCTCGAGCTTGCAGAGGGATTATCGGGCGATACAGGGTTGATGGTGCTTGGAAATGAAATATGGATCCTCCCTCTTTCTGTCTTCCTATCTCCTTTTTACTTTTCTATGTTTCCTCTTTTCCTTCGTTACGTTTAGTTTTGTTTCTTAAAACATTCTTTTTTCCTTCCTCAGCTTCTATCTTTCTTCCTTCCTTCCTTTGGCTAAAAAACTTTCTTTAATTCTTTCTTCCTTTCTTTATTGTTTATTGCATGCAGTCATTTTTCTTCGTTCGAAACTATAAACAGAATAACATTGGATTTCAAAATACAAAATGCCTTTGAAAACTTTATTAAGTATCAAATACAATAATTTAATTCCAAAAGGCCTACAACAGGCAGAGTTGCTCTTACGTAATATCACAGCTGTTCTTTCTGGCCTAACGTATTCGTGTAGCAGCAAAGCCCTGGGCTAGTGCGGTCGCCTCTCCAACGAGGGTTTGACATAATGCTACAACATTCGGCACTATATAAATGCCCATTATTATTACAACATGTAAATATTAGAGTTCATTCCATTCTGGAGAATACAAGGTCCTTGAGACATCTACATCCTACAACATGTACAGCATCCAGATATGAATATAACCAGGGCTCTATAAAGAAACAGTTTGTGATGAATCTAAAATATGAAATGTTAAAAAAAAAATTAAAACATTATTGGTTGTTGTCAGTGTTTTGAACAACATACACATACGGTACAACAATGAACTTGATTGGCTGTCACAATTGATTGTAGTCTGTTATGTTACGGAGCCCTGGGCCATCTTACAAACAGTTGCGATTGATCTGATCAATCACAACTATGGACGGCAAGCAACGTCAACATCTAACATGCATGCATGTTTCTTCAAAATATTTTCTATGATGTATATTCATACATTCATCGGTCTCTTGAAGATTCAGTGTGATTCTTTCTGTTCACTAAGGAGATTGCGCAAATTTCCTGTAGAAAAAATTATGACACTCACTGATGGATTTCCACCTTGGTAAGACAGGGCCCAGTAGTGGAGCATGGGCAAAAACATGTTTTTTATTCTCTGGGGCTACTTTACACAACTTACTGGCTAATTCTACAACATTGGACAAGTTTTGACATTGCAGAGAAGGGAGAATTTCAGGGCCCTTTTTTTTCATTTTCCAGGGCTCTTTTGATTATTTTGGGGCAAAATAGCCCGAGCCCTGTGTCATTTTTTTCCTCGGTGTTATAATAATAATGATAATACATGAGATTTGTATAGCACACTTCCCACCTTGATTAGATGCTCAAGGTGCTTCAGAGCAGAACAACAAAAACTATTTACATGTATTACATATACATGTAATACATGTCTGAACAATAAGTCCATGTCTATCAAAAAACACTCTTATACAGGTATACTTTCAGGTTGCCCTTAAAGGTGGTCACTGAAGTCTGGGTTTTCAGACTCTGTGGGAGAGAATTCCACAGGCTAGGCCCTGTATGAGCAAAGGCTCGTTTCCCGCATGATTTCTTAGCAACTGGAAGTTCCATTGACTGTATGAACAATCAGAAGAAGGATTTCAAAGACTATGCGTTCCTTCAGGGGCAACCCGTGAGAGTTTTCAATATAGGATTGATGTTATTCATGATTAATATGTTGGTATTCCATAATTATAATAGTGACACAGTATAAGCAAGTGATTTAGTTTATTCTCTAGCTGCATGGCATTGTGGTATCTCTTTCAAATGATTTTATCAAAGGCATGTTACAAGCTACTGTAATCCTGCCATTTGATTGGCTGGAGCAAATCTGTCACAGAAATGTAGATTGTTAAGGATAGGACAAGGATCTCAGTGATTCTCAACCGCGAATATTCAGTTTGCTGGTTGGCTCTGACATGTACATGTAATTCTCTAGTGTGTCCTGATGAAGACCTGTGCTTTCACTGCATACATGGATAGAGTACATGTGTAAATCCAAGTTGCTATCATAAGTTCAGTTTCTCCTTTCATTTAAGAACTTGAATATCCCATGCAGTCTTAGATAACCATCTCCTAGCTCTGGTCTTGCGTTCACTTTCCTCATGCATCTGTGCCTCAAATAACCGCAAGTGAAATGTGATTTTGTTGATTCTTAGAGCCTATAACATGCAGCATATTTGCCTGTTGAAATGGAATAGCTCGGCTAATTGCGTCATTGTGTCATATTCCTCGAACGTTCTAATTCCTCACAGCATTTTAGGAGGGCAGTTTGAACCTCCGAAGCACACTGTATTTGAGACTTGACTGTCGTGATATACTGGCCATACGTCAGAGCTTCCGTGGGCATCATGTCTGGTTTATGCGAGTGGACGAGTGGAACAGGGGTGTAACGCGCCCCATCCAAGAACTGGGTGGTGCAGTCATAGGCAAGACGCTGACAACAGAAAAAAAAATTAAATCAATCAGTCATATGGTTATTGGATTCAGAAGTTTGTTTTAAAATCATCTAATCTTTGGCCCATTGTCAATCATCTTAATGTAGGAATAATATCCTGTATCATTTTAACCCTTAGTTAACAGGTGGGGGGTTGCTTTGAAAATGTTAATTTAATTTTAAACAGATATTATATCATCATAATCTTCACCAGTATTTGTGCATCATGATTTGAAACTCTAAATAGGCTGTTTTAAATTGAAATACCGGTTTTGACTTCAGATGGTCAGTTTTGCTTTTCGCTACAAAATGTACACATAAAATGTTTCTGATCAAATTCATCAGGATACAAATACATATCCAACTACATGTACAACATTGTAGACATAAACAGTAGGCCTATATTTCCTGAAAAGTAAACAAACAATATACTCTGCCTAAGACAGCCTTCCATAAATCAAATAATCACCCAGGTAGATGCATTATTTCAGACCAGAATATATGCACAACACACATGTTAATCATTTTGACTAAGTAATTTTTAGATTTCTGTGGTCCCAATAGTGTTGACTTAATACACTGCAAAAACTTCGGTGTTGATTTAACACCAGCCTGGAAACTATATCTGTCCACACCAGAGAAGTGTTAAACAACACCAGTTTGGTTTTGGTCTAACACCAGATATGTGTTTATACAACACCAATTAGTATTAAAACAGCATCCGTTTGGTTCCAAACTGGTGCTATTCAATACTTCTCTGGTGTGGACAGATATAGATTCCGGGCTGGTGTTAAATCAACACCAGAGTTTTTGCAGTGTATGCTGAGTCACCTGAACATCAAACATATATTTTTCATCAAATAAACAAGCCCTGCTTAATAATTTTACTTACAAGTGACAGCTCCAACTGATCACACAAAGAATAGAATTCCTCCAGACTTTTGTCAAATCTTGCTGCAATATCATCTGATGCTTTTCTAAGGTTAATAAAAAGAGAGATAAATTATTCGTCATAAGCACCGGAGGGGCCACTTACATTGACGAGTGGATACCATGCGCGACCAAAAAAACACGTAAAAAGGATGTCTTTTTCACGATAGGGCACGTTACGTACGTAACGTGATAAGGGTGTCAAAAACACAAAAATAATGAAAAAAGGGTATCTATTTCGCTAGGAAAATTACGTGTTTAGGGTCGAATTTGCGGGGATGATAAAACAAAATTAAATGTTTTATAAAGGATGTCATTTTTGCCCCAACACTTCGTGTTTAGAGTCCGATTTGCGCGAGGTGTAGAAGTTGGGTCGTAGTAAACCAAATAAGGTATTAAAAGCCGACGACCGAAGGAACCGTAACAATAAAACATTCCTGTACTTGTTTAGGGGTCCATTTCAGGGAATATTTGCCAAGAGTATCGTTTTTGTTTCCAATACTTGTTAAGGGTAGGGTTTCACACGCCAATACTTGTTAAAGGGTTCATTTTCAGAATATGGAAATTACGTGTTTAGGGTGCTTTTCGAGACCCCTTGGTCGCGCATGGTATCCACTCGTGAATGGAAGTGGCCCCCCCGGGTCATAAGCATGTAATCAATACATAAAACAAGAAGCTGGTCCACAAAGGATAGCAATATATGACTATCACCGATATTAAAGGTGAATAGGACCTCTAAAGTTCATAGAGTGCCATAGATTAAATCAAATAATGCAGTCTCCTAGATGAATACATTATTGTACACATCCATAGTTAAGAAACATAGTTACAATTCTTTGTTTTACTCTTTCATATTTCCAACATATTACAAATCCCTATGCAATTTAGATGAACAATTGAAGTAAGAAACAAATACACAATATACATCAGAATAATATACTTGAAACTCAGATCGATCATGAAATACTATAGCTTGAAAATAAAATAATATCTCAAATGTTGGAAATGGAGAGGTCCACTGTGAAACTGTGTTTGTAAATCATGGACTCCTCAAATGAAAGTATTTAACAGTTAATAATCTGACTTGACTTACGTTGTGTTATCAATTGTGGCAGAATGACTGAAGGCTTGGGCAGCAATCTTCATAAGGTTCTATGAATGAAATAAATTTATCAACATTATTAAAACTCTATGATTGTTATTTTCAGGTACATGTATTTTGTTTTAGATCAATGCTGTGGTTTTCATTTCATCAATACTATAGAGGGACAATCTGCAACAAAGGGAAAGCATGAGAATTACTAATCGAAAAGGGTCACTTTCATGAAATTACAGGAAAGTCGGTGGTCGAAAATACATGTTTGTTTTTTTATACCTTTATACCGCATCTACTGGAAAAATACAGTTGTGTCTGCAGTCAAGTTTTCCAACACACCTGGCATTATTTTCAAGAAAAAAAATAGGAAAAATTAAATTCTTTTTAAAATTCCTAACATCATTTCTTGATTCCATTAGAAATTCGCCCAAGCACTTTAAAGGATCTTCTGAAAGTTTTCCCCACAATGGCTGTGCTTTCATCAAGACTTTTGTTTTGTTATTGGGAAGCAATTGTGCAATGGGCCAAGGCGATTGAAAGAACAATGCAAGCCCAACAAGTACAACTGCTTCTCTGACAAGAGCAAAGAGGGCAGCGTAACCACAAAATATTCCTTGCTAGTATTATTTTTCGTAAAACTGTTTTAACTAAAATTGGAATGGTCAAATTTTTACAAAGATGATGGAACCATTTATATTATATATATGGTTAGTTAAGTAGGTATACCTCCATCTTTCAATGTGAGATTGTTAGAAAACAAATGCCAAGTGCCTTGGACAAATTTTAACTCGTGACCAAACATGATTTATTATAGACCAAAAGCTTTTCTTTGTTTGTCTCTATTTTTTCTTTATCCTCTTCTTTTGACTTTTGTTTTCTTTGAATGAATACTTGATCATGCATAAAATGAATGAAAATTATTGAGCGATCACCATATCAGCTCTTCAAAGAAGTTATGAAAATTATTGAGCGATCACCATATTGATGCCCATGATCTGGAAATATATAAGAAATTTCCCATCACCCACTCAAGTCTTTAAATCTATACAGTACCCTCTCTCTCTTTTCTATAAGTTGTGGTTTTGGAACTCAGCCTCACATTCATGCGATTCTGTTATGAAAAAAATAGATTTCCTAGGGAAATCCATCTTTGTTTACTTCGTTCTCTTACATGTCTATGAAGGCCTGTTCAAGATGTCAATGATGAAGAAGTATATGACAGGATTTTTTTGCGTCCTCAAGACTATGCAATACGTGTGATGAGTTATAATATCATAACCTTGTTCATAGAATGAGCGACGTGTGAGTGGTTCCAACCATTTTTTTTTAAATACTAAAATACTTAGCAAATGATTTTTGCTCTCGAACTTCACGAGTCGAAGCACCTCCTGACTAACTTCACAACTGTGCACTGGTTCTTACCCGTAATGCCTCTTTTAATAAATGCACAGTCATCTTCACTTTAGCGATAATATCATGATCTTGATGCTGTTGATGGTGATGAGATGCTGCCGATGCCTGCTGCTGTGGCTGCTGCCCCTGTGGTAGGATCTGTGCCGGCGGGGTCGGCTGGCCTGTCATCGTCTGAGGATGCGGTGGCGGTACGCCTCCCATCGGAGCGGCATTTGGTGGTTGCATGCCTGCCATACCTTTATTTCAAGGTCTTGTTCGGTTCCTATAAATTACAGCTTTGAGTTAACACTGCAATTAAATCAATCACAAAATGAACGACGATGATTTCACGAATATTCGAACCATTCTTTCTACTGACAGACTTCAAATTGTAACTAAAATGCAGATGAGCGTTGAGGGCGCTACACCACAAATTTTGATCGAAAGTCGATGAGGTAGATAATGAGTTGACAGCCAACTGAAATTCTGGCAGAAAATTTCAAATTGTACTTTTTATATTTTTTGGCTTTAGAGGGAGGGGCTTAGATGCTGAATTAAGTGAATTGTACATTATTTTGGAAAATGTTGTAGATGATCGAGTGAAGCGAACAAAAAAAAAGAAACAGATGGGGGGGGGGGGGTAACGTTGATTTCCCCGAAAAAAAGTATGTAGGGGTAACTTTTTAGGCTTAATTGTAAATGAGCACATTTTCGAGTGGGACCCCATATTTTTACACTCAAATTTCTGTTCCAAGGCATAGCATTTTTATCTCATTGAGAAAAAGAACAAAGAATGCCGTTCCAAAGCATAGCATAACTTCTGATCCCGTTCCGAGGACCCTCCTTTTTTCAATAAGCCCGCTCCAAAGCCCACATTTTTTTTGTCTCGCCCGCGGCACGGCCTACCACTTTTGTGGTAGAGTGCCCCCCCCCCTTCTCTCTCTTTCAATTATGGTCATGAGCAGAATTTTTTCGGGGGGGGGTAGACGCATTAAAAAATCAAAGAAACTCGAAAGCGAAGGAACTTGTCATGGGGGCAATTTTGCATTTTCTAAAGTGAATTGGCCTTATCGTGATTTAAGTCACTCATACTTTTGTTTTGGTGAATTTTGTAATAAAAACTTAGCCAACATATGCCCTCATTTTTTCAAAATTTTAGGGGGGGGCAACTCACTGCGCCACTCGTCCACCCCTCCACCCCACTGCATACGACCAGCATGCGTGCTTTCAATGTAACTTATGATTGAACATTAAATGACTTACTATGCTAATTGACCGAGTTCACTCGAGCCATTACTATTCTCTTTGGGAAGTGTTTTTCGGACAATGTGCTAATGCCAGTGTAGGAATCGTCTTTTGTTACTTAAAGACCCGAGTACGAAATTACCATGCAAACAGCACCCAAAATTCTCAATTGTTCTTCAGGACGTACTAGTACATCAAATGATAGTGGAGGGAAAAGGTAGGAGCTTGCAGTCGCGTGTATAAATTCTGATGCCGGTCTGGGTCTCCACAGCTGTTGGCACAACTAGGCTGTGTGTATTCACGTAAGCCAATACTATTCCTAAAACGTTTTTGGTACTTGTCAGACCTCTATAATTATGAAGCAAAATGGGCCCCCAATCTGAAAATTTGTCATAATAACGCAGTTCTTGTATAGAGCATTTCACATTATGATAGAAACGTCCCTATATGCGCCCGATTGGTTGATTGGTGTTGGAGTTAGGTTGGCGCTCTTCAATCTAGTAGATTAAGATTCAGGACTTTGATATTCTACTGAAATTATTTTCTTCATTGTTGACAGTTGACACGATGTACGTACAATCAGGAAAAGTTTGTTTCGTGTGAATTCAGTAGCGTCCCTGGTAATCTTTTTTATTTATTCATTTCTTTTTTTACAAGCAATACAGAGAGTTCAACGCCATTCTACTCATGGATGAACAGTTTAGTTTAAATAAAACTTTAATAAGAGGCTGATGGTGTCTCTGTCATTACCATCATTAAGAATAAATTATTCTCGACCTCGTCCAAAATTACGGGAAAAAGATCTCCCCCCTGATTCAAGTTTTCTTTAGGGGCTACGTCCCTCACCCCGCCACTCTGCTCCTCCACAGTACAGTGTTGATTTAACACCACATAGCTCGAAATCTATTATGTCCACACCAGAGAAGTATTGAAATAACACCAGTTATGAATCAAACCGATGCTGTTTTAAAACTAATTGGTATTATATAAATTTATTTTGATATCACTTTATTGAAATCACAATAAAGGAAAGAAATTTACAAAGTCAATACAAAACATAATAAAATTAAGATAGGCCCAGGTCATGACACATAACTGTCGATGCAGGGCAATATAGTGTAAAACTTAATGTACAATTTCAATAAAACAGGTACATAACATAGACATATATATATAACATATTAAATAAAAATGAAATGTGAAATAATAACAGACTACGTTGGGGTAGATATTAGAGACAAGAAAAAAAAGAAAGAAAAAGAGTTATTCATTCATACACTAAGTTTACAAATATTAGGTTGGGGCCAATCTTCAAAGCGTAAGCAAATATCCTAAATAATTCAAAACATATTATGATAATACTAATAGGCCTAACATTGAAATACAGATTATGGGTAGTGAATGTCATCGATGTCAATATAATATCTAAAACATGTACATTATTGGGAAGCAATAGAAAAAGAAAGAAGGAAAGAGAAATGGGAAGAGATTGAATGAGGAGAGAAAAGAGGGGGTATACATGTATAAAGAAAAGAAGAGAGAGAGAAAGGAGAGGAGAAATCGGAAATAGTGAACAGTATGAGTTATTGCTCCAACAGATTGTAATCGCCCCAGATGGATTCATCCTTTGCACAATATATTGAAAAAGATGAAACAACCGCCATTTTACTCATATTATCTCTAATCAAAGAAAATTTTGTACGTCTGGTCTCAAGAAAATAGAAGAAAGATTTGATTCGTTGGGTGTTTTCTTTGGAAAGAAATCCCCTTGAACCAATTTCAATGGCTAGGAAATCTACTCGGTATCTTATCTGGTGTTATAGATTAGTACCAAACCGGTGTTATTTAACACTTCTCTGGTTTGGACATATATTTTCGGGCAGGTGTTAAATCAACACCGGAGTTTTTGCAGTGTAAAAGACTTTGAAATTTCATGCACGTTAATTTTTTAAGCCCGTCGTTCTAAAAGCTATAGTTGAAACTTTTAAAAGTTATTATTGTAGACAACTTGTTAAAAATTCTAATCAATAATTAGTTTTAAATTTTTAAACAATTGTTTAAAATGTTTAAAAGAACTTGTTCAAAAGTTTAAACAATAGTTTTGAATTGATGGGCCAAAACTATACGTGCGTAAATGTTTAAACAGTGTTTTTGCAGTGATTTCTTTTGCGATCAATGACATCAACCGAAAGGAACCCAACTGGAATTTAGTCTTTATTTTATGCTTTCACACTGCATATATTTTCCTTAACCCTGGCAAATTGCTGGGGCTAAGAAGGTCTTAGTCCCACCAATTTCCCCGGGTTAAACTTAGCTCACTTCGGTTACAGGGGGGGGGGGGTGGGCGATCGCCCAACCAATGAAAATATTTTTGGGGGAACATATCGTTTTGCCCACCCCCCCAATAATTCCGCATGTGCAAAAAATAAAATAAGATTGTAATGTTACACAAAAATCAGCGAGCGAGATTGAAATACACAACTTGTTCTTTATCTAAACTTGTGCTCAAAATGTCCGCTTTTCAGATTGGAATATAAAAAATGTTCAGCTCGGGCTTCGCGCTCGCATCATTTCTGTAGCAAAACCCATACTTTTCATGATCAAATAGGCGAAGAGAATGTCTCGTTTTCAGTTCTAAACCTCAAAAGAATGCCCACTTCAATTTGCAGTAATCTTTTGTTGGATATATATCTTGTTCTTTATTAAAAACGTCCATTAAACTCAATTTTTTTTTCAGATCAAAATATCAAAATTTTCAGCTCGCGCTTTGCGCTCGCATCTATTGTTTTATTTAGATACCGATCTTAATCAATGGTACCAAAAATGCTTAGAATATCAATCTTTGAGGTCAGAGTCCCAGAGTATAAACAAATTTCAGCTCGCGCTTCGCGCTCGCATTAATTTGTTGGTGAGATATGTGTCTTTATCTAATTAGTCATATTTATATACACACACACATTACAGTAGCCTTAATAAGGCCCCCATTCCGCAGAGGGGAGACCTTTGAGGGACCTTTGAAATACAAAAAAATTGGCTAGGTCTTACAGCAATCTCCGAAAAGATCACTGAAATTTGTCATCTCTGTGGCATTGCTCAGAAAGACCCCTCAAAGAACTCTTAAAGACTGATTGATATTTTTTGTTCTACAGGACAGGACTTAGACTTGTCCTATAGATATCTTTCAATGGTCTTTCAGAGATCTTGTATGCAACAAGACAGTGATCTTTCAGAATTCTTTCCTTGGACTTTTCCTGGTCTTTCAATGATCTTTCGCAGATCTGTCAATGATGTCTCATGAGCCTGATAGTGATCTCCGTAAAATTCTTTAGAGACTGTCAAAAGATCATGGAAAGACTAATAAGAACTTTGAAAATTCATCGAAAGACCGCAAAAGACTGCTGAAAGACCACCAAAAGACACATGCAGTGGCGTAACTACGGTGGGGGCATGGGGGCACGTGCCCCCCCCCCCCTCCAAAAAAAATACGGGGAAATAGAGATAAAGAGGGAGAAAGGGGGAAAATGTAGTAGGAAAGAAGAAATTGTTGTTCATTATAATGTTATGTTATGTTGTATTACATAAGAAACATTGTTTCATAACTTAATTTGCTCAAGCGATATGTCTTCATTGTTCATGGTGCTCGCATTTTCTGTTTAACAAGATATATAATCCTGTTGTACTACCTCCCGTTTTCAAGTCATTTTACACCTAATGAATTTCCTCGCACTTAGTCGAGATATTATTGTTTTATGTAGTGACATATGCATATTTTTCGTTTTGATTGCCCCACATTCATAAAACATAATAAAAACCACATCCTGTCCGTGCTTACGTTCGCATTAGTGGATTGGTGAGATATGTCTACTCTCCAGTGAATTCCTAAAATCAGTACTTAAAATGTCCCTTTTTCTGATCTGAATATCAAAAACTTTCCGCTCGCGCTCGCATCATTTGGTTAGTGAAATACGTATGGTCTTGGTGAATTCCTAAAAACAAGCCTTAGAATGCCCCTCTTCAGGTCTGAATTTCCTAAATTTTCAGCTCGCGCTTCGCGCTCGCAATATTTGATTAGTGAGATGCATATGTTAATCATGATTACAATGACTACAACTGCTGAAATTATCGAGGGTACTAGTTTTTTAGTCTGTTTGCTATTATTTTGGCTAAAATTTTGTAGTCAGTATTTAAAAGAGAAAGGGGCCGCATTTTTTTTTAGTTGTGTTGTGTCTTTCCCAGACTTAGGGATCAAAGTTATAATGCCTCGCCTCATAGAAGAACAAAGTTCACCATCGGTGTAGCATTTGTTAAACAGTTAACATAAAATATTCTTAAGCTCATTCCAATAGCATTTGTAAAAGTTGGCAGAAAGTCCATCCGACCTAGGTCTTATCGATTGGCGTTGACATCAGAGCTTCGAAGCATTCAATTTCTGTAATAGCGCCTTCACAATCCATAGCTAAGTCTTCCTCTAAAATAGGTAAGTTCAGATCTTTGTCCCAAATTCACTCTTACTTAAAGAGGTGTCGTTGTATAATTTTTCATAGAATTCTTTTTTGAAAAGGGATATATATATAGGAGAAAATATTCGTTTATTAGTAGATATGTTGGAACATTGTAAGGAAAATAAACGACCTGCATGGATTAGCTTTTTCAATTGATTTTGAAAAAGCCTTTGACTCAATCGAATGGAATTTTCTATTTAAATGCCTCGAAAAAATTGGGTTTAAACAAGACTGTGTTAGATGGATTTGAACTTAATATAATAAAATTGAAAGCGTTGTTCTTAATAATGGATTTTCTTCCCCGGTTTTTTTTTATATTGAGAGAGGGGTAAGGCAGGGGTGCCCACTCCTCCCGTATTTTTTACTCATTGAGGCATTGATAAGACAATCTACAGAGATACAAGGGATTAAGGTTGGAAATAAAGAAATACGAATACGCAGATGATACAATCATAATTAGCTACGGAGAAAAATCTTTAAACTGTTGTTCCATCCTAAATTATTTTGGAAATATATCAGGTTTAAACATAAACATTGAGAAGAGTAACGTAATAAGGCTAAATGGTGTTAGAAATAATAATTTTAAAGAAAGTAAAGTTAAATGGGTAAAAGACGCATTCTCTTCGATGATAAAATACAACAGGCTGACAATCTACTGAAAGTATGGAATATGAGAACGTTATCATTAGCTGGGAAGACAACTGTCATCAAATCTCTAATTCCAAAATTTGTGTATTTATTTAGTATTATTCCAAATCCACCAAAACAGTTTTTTGATTCTCCCAAAGTATTTTTTTTTTCGATTTATTTGGAGTAACAAGAAAGATTGCATAAAAAGATAAGTATTGTTTAACGATATATGTGATGGTGGTTCGAAAACGATTCATACAGTAATTTTTTGCCAGGCACTGAAAATAGCTACAAAGAAATTGAAGGTAACAGGAAGACGTTATTTTATTTACATATGAATAAAATATGCAGTCATTATATTTTATAGGTATATTAGGTAATTTTACAGGTAAAGACTTGGATAAACCAAGAAGCTCCTTGGATGAATAATTTCTGGAAAGATGTTTTAACTTCATGGTCGCATTACAGATACTTCAACCCAGTTAAATATAAAGATATTTTTAATCAATCATTGTGGAATAAATCTTATATTAAAATAGACGATAAAAGACATTTTTAGAACAATGGTTTAAAGCAGGTATTTTATATGTAAAAGATATTATAAAGAATAATGGACTATTTAAATCTTTTCATGAACTTCAAGACGACTTTAATCTGACTAAAATGCGTTTTTATAATATTTTTCATCGATTTCTTGTTAAAAAAAGAATGGAAAATACTTTAAGATCAAGTGTTACAAATGATGAATCTGACGATGTAAATAGTTTAAAGAGATTTATAAGTTATAAGAAGGTGACTAAATCCTGCTATTTAAGACTTGTAAAAAAACATTGTTTAGATTTATCAGAAACCGAGCAGTGTGAAAATGGTATGATGATCTAAGTCTTTTGGTCCAGTGGCAAAATAGATTTTTTTTTACTATTTATTGGGTTACTTTGGATTGAAAATCAGAATGTTCCAATATAAGTTTATTCACCGTCGTATATCAACTAATGAGTATTTATTTAAGATAGGTGTGAAGAAATCACCATTGTGTAATTTTGCTAAAACTGAACCACCAACTTTGATGCACTTATTCTGTTAATGCCCTATTGTTTCTAATATTTAGACGGATGTAAATACTTGGTTGAATTACCACAATATAAGTTGTCACAAATTTTCAAATATTGATATATATTTTGGCGTTCCAGGTAAGTTTCAACATCTCTCAAACAATAATTTTATTTGCAAAATACTCTCATTTTAAGAACAAAATGTCAAGAAGGACAACTTTCGTTTGCTTTATTCATAAATGAGTTGAAATTTGTTGAAAATGTTGAAAAGTTTATTTCTTTTAAAAAAGGCAAGGAGATGCTTTTACTGATTTTGAACTAAGACTTGCTTTTATTTGTTATGTATTTAATGATGTACTTTATCTTCATTACATTGAATATTGATGTATCTTGTTGTACACGATGGTTATTGTGCTTATATTTTGTTTTATTGAAGCAATAAAGATTCAAGAAAAGAAAAAAATGACTACAAGTGCTTCACGTGTTTAAATGTAATTGTAACAAAATCAGCAAGTGCTTGGAACTAGCATTAGATGAATATGATGAGATATGTATCCTCTTAATGGATTCCTAAAATTGGTCAATATATACAAAAATTTCAGCTGGCGCTTCGCGCTCGCATTACTTGTTTAGCGAGACAGGTACGTATCATGAACACACAAAAATTTGCTTATAATGTCCATTTTTAGGTATGAATATAAAAAAAATTCAGCTCGCGCTTCGCGCTTGCATTATTTGATACGTATCCGTGTAATGGCTCTGTAATGGCACTGTCCTTAAAAATGTCTCTATTAG